>NC_137875.1:38239266-38874266 GCF_963924005.1 Protomyctophum bolini
TAATTGTAGGTATGGTATGGGTATCATGCGAAATTTGACTTCAGTCCCATTTCATAATATCTATCTATAAATGTGCAGAGTCTTCCGCGCGAACCGGTTCTTGTGTGACTGATTTCGGTACTTTGACCTCACATTGATGACACAGAGATCTCCATCCATATATGGGCATTAAAGGGACCCAATGGGTACAACAGGTGAGGTACAACGGGTATTGATTGCATAATCGGAGGGGCATTTGTTTCCCAGCGGCCATCGGCCTAGTTCACAAATTTCACAAATCACAAAAATAATTCAGTTAAACAAGCTCATAGTGTGCATCATAAATGTAACGATAGTTATATATATTTTGTGTATAGTTGTTGCGACCGCAGGTCGCAGTTAACTTTGGAATCTAGCATTTCCCGTCAGTGTGTGTGTGTGTGTGTGTTGGTTGGTTGGTCACCCCAGGCAAGCCCCCATAGGCCTATATGGTGCCCAGGTCATCGTGACATCACGTGACGTGAGCCCACATATGGTGCCCAGGTCATCGTGACATCACGTGACATAATCAGGGATGTCACGGTAAATGCGACCTGTGGTTGCAGTTAAGCCCATACTGTATATGGAGATCCCTGATGTCATCAATATTGGCCAGCAACTCTACATCTGACCTCAGGCTCAAACCTTAAACCCTTAGATCTCCATATATGGATATATGTCAGAACCTGTTCTGACATTCCATATGTTGATCCTTCCCCATCCATCCTTCCTCTTCAATGTCTCCCTTTTGACTGATATACCTGTCCATTCCAACTCTATAGACGGGCCTGCCCCCAAAGTTATTAGTGCAGCCGTGCCCGGCAGCCGGCGAAAACTAGAGTTCTCAACAGGCCCGTAAATTAAGACCCGGCCCTTACCTGGGTCCTCATCAAACCCTGTACACTCAAGAGTGTACAAGGGCAATGCCAAAGCGCCAGCGCTCGCCCAGCAGTCTGCCGTCAACGAGGCGGATGCGTGCACGCGACCTCGCCCTTTAGGGCAAGGTCGCTTCTCGCCCTCAGGCGTCTTACGGGTATATATATTGATAAGTATAGAAATACACTTTACTCCACCTTAACTATCTTTCTTTGGAAACCAGAGACAGCTCAACTAACAACTCAAAAGTACGCTCTCTGGTGGAAAACCAGAGGGAAAAAGACTTGAAAGGAATGTTCACACGGACGACAGGTTAATACAAGGATCTTTAGTGAATTCTTCGGTTCTTACAAAGTATGTTACACATGAAATATGTGACAAGAATGATGGAATATGGTAGGAGAGAGAATTCTCCGTACCGCAAGAGCTTCTGAACACTGTTACATCATTTTACAATAGTATATATACAATTCAATCATGTCATGTTTTATCAGAATGCAGTGTCACTTCTCCATAGGTCGAACAGCGTGATTAGGGTCAGGCGTCATCAGACGCCAGTCACGCCAAACAACAGAACATGTTTTTGACTGGTAATCATGTTCCATGATTACGGATTCTGTTGTTCACGGTTTATCTCATGGGGTGAGAGTGTCATTTAGGTCAAGTTGTTTCCTCCAGTTTGAATCAATCTGGAGTGGGTGACAGCTGATAATAGAATGAATGAACATGCAAAAACAAGAGGTCCCTTACTCGGTGACAGGGCAGTCCTGTCCACCCGAGTGAGGACAATTTTTAACATTACATTAATATGTGAATCAATAAAATATGAATAGAAATATCTATCAAATCCCTCATCTTGATCACAGATTAGACCATGTTAAAAATCAGCACAAATATATATTTTTCTTTTCAACTAGGAGGCTCCTTCTCAGTTTTCCCCCCTAGCATCATCTGTATGCTGGGTTTTGTAAATGATCTAAAAGTGACCAGTGGGCAGGCACAAAATTACTTCAATACAAATCATAATGGCAAAAAATAATACTTATCATGATTAATAACTTTAATTATTTGATTAATTGATTAATTAACTTCAATTTTACTTCAATTTACTTCTTCAATTTCAAGGACTGTATATCTACATAAGAGTGAACAAAATAGGCAAATGTATCATAAGTGATGAGGCAGAAAACACTCATTCACAAACTCTCCTTCAGATGCCACCATAATCATTTATACCGGGACCTGTGTGTGAGTCAGAGAGCGGCAGGCCTCTCTGTCACATTGACCAACCTGTCTGGTCTGCATGTGTCTTTCCGTAGAATGTCTCCATTTCTCCTCATTTCTCCTCATTTCTCCTCATTTCTCCTCATTTCTCCTCTTTCTTGAGGTTTTTTATCCATTTCTCATGTGTTTCCTTCATTCTGTTGTTATCTGGGGAATCTTTTAAGATCAGATCATACCTGCAGCTAGTCCCCACTGGCTCATTATAGCATGGTTTTAATCGTTGTGTTTTGTTGGAGTTCGCTTCGGTCTCCATACTATCAGAGTTATGTGTAACTTTTAACCTCTGGACCAGCATTTCAGGGGTAGCAGAGACTCACTCATGGTTTCTCTGGGCGCAACCCGGGAGCCCCCTGCTGTTCAAACAATTGTGTGGAGAAAAAGACATTTTGCACAAAAATAATCTAATAATAAAGATGAGTCTAAATCTAATGGTTATAGCACAATGATTATGGTAGATACTTTGGGACAACACATGAAAGAAATGTCACTTTTCTCATCAGATATGACACATTATACCCACCTGTTCCTCGTGACAGATGAATGATAGTCAATTGGTTCTGTGATGGAGCTTGTCTGATAATGTCATCAGCTTGCTTCCCTTCTTTTTTTTTTTTTTTTTTTTTCTTAGGTTGAAGGGAAAATAAAGCAAAAACAGAGAAACACAAGAACATGATTAGTGATGAGAAATGTGAACATTCTTCTTTTTTTTTTTTCTTAAATGAAATATAGAAATAATAGAAAACAGAAATAATAATTTTTTTTTTTTATCAGTTGTAATAATAATAATCATTGTAATATGTTTTTCTTTCTTTTTTTTTTTTTTTAAATGTAATAGAGAAATAATATAAAACAGAAATAATAATTTTTTTTTTTTATCAGAGTTGTAATAATAATAATTGCAATATGAAAAAAAATCAAAGTCAAAGTGGATAATACAGGTTAATACAGGGTCCCCCCCTCCCCTTTTTTTTTTTTTTTTTTTTTTTTTTTTTTTTTTTCCGAAGATGGGAGAGGGTATAAGATGGAATGTGTACATGCCGTATTATCCTGTCGTGTTGTGTCATCTCCTGGGTTGGCGTTTTCAGGATTGGCCGGAGGGCCATGCGATGTCACACCACAAGATGTGTCCTTTCCCCGATGTGCAGGGATTTCCAGGTGGGGTTGGCAAAAAGAAACAAAATGAAAACAAAACAGCCCAGGGCCACATTATCTGAAACTCTTAAGTATTGACAGGCATGGTTTGAGACAAGTCCATATAGGAAATCCCTTTGTAGCCATTCGTGTCAATAAAGTTTCCAATATAATGTAACTCTATGCCTTAATGTCAATGTTTTTAAAACGGCGGCGGAGACTTTTTTACTTGTCTCACTGGGATCCAGCGGTCTTTTCCATAAACTTTGAGTACATGTGAGTGTACTAGTGTCACCTGATGGGGACCTTCCCACAAAGCCTTCCCCCACGGTTGATGGCCTCCCTTGGTTCGAATAGTTGGCTTGAGTAGGACGTAATCTCCCGGGATGATGTCGTGTGGTCTCTCGCCAGAGTCTGCATACACTGGCACAGGCTTCGGTGCTGCTTCTCTGATAGTGGGAGCCATGGGTTTTGAGGACAGAAACCTTTTCATTTCATGTGCGATGTTATTCATTGGGTCTGGGAACTCCTGGTCTAACTGGTGTCTGGAGAATGGACTTAGAGAGGGGACTATGTATGGTCGCCCAAAAAGGATCTCATAAGGTGATAGACCATTCTTAGAGGGAGTTACACGCATAATGAGCTTAGCTAAAGGTACACACTGGGGCCATGGCATATTAGTAGAAGCAGAGATCTTCATAATTCTGGCTTTAATAATTCTGTTGGCGTTCTCTATCAATCCATTAGCCTGGGGATTGTAAGCTGCATGTGGCTTCTGAGTAATCTGTAGTGATTTACAAATATGTGTTATTGTGGTGTTTAAAAAATGGGCTCCTCTATCACAGTATAAAGTCTGGGGTATGCCATGGTAACAGATAATGCGGTCAATAAGGACTCTCGCTACAGTAGATGCGTTATTTTTAACACAAGGGACAGATTCTATCCATCTACTATATGGGTCAATCATGTTCAAGAGGTATTGAAAGTTCTGGACTTTCGGCAAAGGACCCACAAAGTCCATCTCAAGAGTTTGAAATGGCCTTGTAGGGCAAGGAAATCTTCCAGGGGAGATTTTCACCCCCCCCTGAGGATTATATTGACGGCAAATCAAACATTGATTGCAAAAGTTGCGAAGAAATGGTGTGATACCTGGTGCTTTGAAGTAACGAGATATGATACTTCTCATAGGTACCGCTGAAAGGTGACCAGGTCCATGCGTCAGAAGAGTGACGGGATGGAATAGATTCTTCGGAAGATATGGTAAACAGGGACGATCTGACGCCCTCCTGTATCCTTCTTTGTCGAATGCACACCCTAGCCGGACCCAGAGAAGTTGTTCTTTTTCTGGAGCATTCTGCTGGGCCCGCAAGAGGACGTCTCGATCTAGAGATTCGACAGTAGGTGGTGCAAGAATGGTCAAAGTTAGAGCATGAGACATGATATTCACAGGATGTTTAGAAATATCTTTGGCTGTAAGGTCAGCAAAATCATTGCCTACTGAAATGGGGTCCTTGCCAGCAGTGTGTGCTGCACACTTACATACGGCAAGATGTAAGGGAAGCATGACAGCCTCTAATAGAGCCGCAATTAGTGTATAGTGTGCAATCTTGGCCCCCGTAGTGGTAGTAAAATTTCTTCGTCTCCACTGAGCAGCAAAGACATGTAATGTATTGAACGCATACTGACTGTCTGTCCAAATGGTGACACTGCGATCCTTGGCCAGAATGCAGGCCCGCGTTAAGGCGACCAATTCCGCTGACTGTGAAGAGTGGTCAGAGGACAGAGCCTTGGCCTCTATGACCTCTGTGGCGGAGACCACTGAGTACCCCGCCTGCCGCTTTCCTAGGGAGTCAAGAGAGCAGGAGCCGTCAACAAAATATGTGAGCTCACAGTCAGGGATAGGTTCACTTTTCAAGTCTTGCCTAGGCAGTGTGTTCTGGGCTACGTTAGTTAAACACTCACATACATGTCTGCTACCTTCACAGGGTAAAGGCATTAAGGTGGCCGGGTTGATTGATGTACATCGTTCAAGGGTGATGTGCGGTGAGCTGAGTAAAATAGCCATGCATGCCAAATGCCTGGCCGGTGACATGAAGCTAAGTTTCTGTTCTAATAGTAGCAGAGAGACAGCATGCGTGACAAGCAAGGTGGTCTCATGATATAGTAATAGAGAGGCAGAACTCTTTACAGCCATGGAGGCTGCAATAACATGACGGATACAAACCGGCATGGCTGCAGCCACAGGGTCAAGTCTAGCAGAATAGTAGGCGACAGGCCGTTGGGATGTGCCTAGTTTCTGTAAGACCACAGAGGACATGTAAGATGCATTGTCACACACACGACAGTCCACTGTTTGTACAAAGGGTTTACCATAATCTGGGAAGGCCAGACATGGTGCAGATGACAATTCCTTTTTCAGATCCGTAAATTGTAACTCAGCATCAGGTGTCCAAGTGAGTTTGTCCAGCGGGGACATAGGACTGTCATAAATTAGTTTCACTAAATTGCATGTTTTCATAGCATAGTGTGGTATGTACTGCCTACAGTAATTAGTCATACCTAGGAATGACATCATATGTCGTTTAGTAATAGGTTTGGGTGTCTGAAGAATAGCAGCCTGTCTGTCGTTATTCAGTGCTCGGCCTTCAGCTGAGATAGTATGTCCTAAATAAACAACCGTTGGCTGCCACAACTGTGCCTTAGATGGGTTAACTTTACAACCAGCTGCTGCAAGAAAGTTTAATAATGCCACTGTATCAGTCTTACAACTAGATAAATCATCACTAGCCACCAGGAGGTCATCGATGTAGGTTGTGATCTGTGACCCACAGGGGGGTATAAACTGTTGAATACATGCTGAAATAGCCTGAGAGAAAATGGTCGGAGATCAGGAAAATCCCTGGGGAATTCTGTCAAATGCCCATTTCTTACCGGCATATGTGAAACCAAACCATCCCCTAGACTCAGGGTGTAATTTAATACTCCAGAATGCATTAGCCAGGTCACAGACAGAAAATATCTTTGCAGTAGGGCTAAGGTCATTCAATAGTGTGGAAGGGTCCGGTACACAGACCGCACGTTTCAATACAGCATTGTTAACTTTTCTGAGGTCTAATGTCATACGATAAGTACCTGATGATTTAAGAATGGGTAAAACCGGTGAATTAGAAAATGCATCTGGGCATGGAACAATGACGCCAGATTGGCTTAATTGATCTATGATTGGCTTAAGGCCAATCTCTGCCTTTGGATGTAACCTATACTGTCTAGTAACTGGAAAAGATAACAAATTGGGCATAGGCTGTATTTGAACCGGGAGAATATCTTTCATTAACCCCACGTCTGCCGGTCCCGTGGACCAAAGTGAGGCAGGTAGGCTACTGAGCTCTGGAAGGGCCCTAACATCAGGTTCTATAGCTAGGATCAGGTCAGTAAAGGGAGACAGAAATGGAGGAGGTCAGTCCTCATAGTGTTTATATATCGCTGCGGGTACCATTGGCCAGCCGGACAATGGTATGCGGTATACCTGCATTTCGTCGTCTAGCTCCACCCCTATCATATGGTCATGGGTACGGAATCTGCCCGTCCGGACAGACCTTTGTGCCAGCTCACCGACATCATCCCATGTCGCGTCACGGTCTCTCACGATTGCCACATGGGGGACCTGGTCCATACGGTGGTACTTTTTCTGGAGCTCTGTCAACTGTACAGTAATAAAGGCAGCATTGCAGAATGGTGACCAATACATATGCAACAGGTGAATCCTTTGTTGAGTAGTTAATGAGTGGAATAAGTCTTCCTCATATGCTATGTTGCCTGCACTGTCATGATAAAGGTACCTCAATATGACCTGTAGGTGGGACGGACTTTTGTAGATTCGTCTACAGTCAGGTGGCAAATATTGATGCAACGTTTTGACCAGCTCTCCCGGGGTATATGGAGCTATAGAGCTTTCTAGGTCCATTGAGTAATAGTGTTTGGACATTACCTGGTCATGATCCAGTACTAGGATCCCTACTCCGTGAGCTGAGCGTCTGACTGGAGACATACCATCTGGAAAGCTAACAAGATCAATACCCAGAGCCGTTAATCCATCCCTACCCAGTAAGTTACAGGGGCATGTAGGATGAATGATAAACTGAATAGAAGTTTGCTGTTTGGTGTCAGGATCATACAATACCAATGCTTCAGTGAGTGGTTTTGTTTCTGCCAGACCAGATGCGGTTTTAATCGTCATGGTGTCCTTAGAGAGGGGGAACTCTCCTAAGGGAACATTCAATACAGAGCGGCATGCCCCTGAGTCACATAAAAATGTTGTTTGTACATTATTAACCCAGAGATTAATTAAGGGGCGTCGGGTGTAACCCGCCTGCATCTGTAAAATCTGTTCCATGTCAAAAATGTCATGTTGGTCATCATTCACAATCAGAGTGGTGGGGTCATCAGTCACAGTCAATTCTGCAGCCCAGGGGATGTCTAGAGTCGGGGGTGGGGGGGGGGGAAACCCTTCATCTAGTCATGCCTGACTGTTCGACCCTGAATCTTGGGGCTTCCCCATCTTTTTTGGAAGGTAGGCCAGCGGTTGAACAATTTCCTGGGGGCATCTAAAAATGGAGTGGCCTGTCTCCCCACAATTCCAACAGATGGTCTTAGACCAATCTTTAGGTGGATGGGCAGAGCGCCATGTGGGTTTCTGAGTGTGAGATGTTTTTGTATTACCGTGCCTGTTTTGTTGATGTCCCCTGGAATCCTGGGTCGACTGTCTGCCCGGCTCGGTCCCCTCTGACCTTTCCTGGTAGCCTGGTTTTATGAAAGAGACGTGCCCCTCCTCCGTAAGAACTGCCTGTATCTTAGCCAATGGTTTGGGTGCAGCTATGGTGTCTGTATAATAAGTTGCAAGTGTGGTAATTTCATCCGTTGTTTTACTTTTCCATAGAGGATCGTGCATCGTTATTGCCTGCTTTAGAAATGGCCGTATAGCTTCTATCACCAGGTGATTTAGTAGCTGTTGGTAGCCTTGTTGTTCTTTCGCCATGCCAGAGTGGCGGTCGAATTGTATACGGAAATTGTTAATAAATTCCGCGACATTCTCGTCTTCCTTTTGTTTAATGCCTGTGAGGACAGAGAGGTCAATCTTAGCTCTCATTAGAGTCCTGGTGTTTTTGATCATCAGTTTTAGAGCGTCTTCGTGTAGATCATTACGAACTTTGCCCTGTGCATTATCTAGGGGTGGGTCCTTGTAGTAGTGGAATCCCATCCCGTTATCATCTGTGATAATTGCGTCTTGTGAGATTTTGTGAGCCAAAAGTGTGGGGCAGCTGGCCTGGATCAATTCTCTGACTTCTCTGGTATTCAAAAGTAATTCTGCCACTTCTGCTCTTAGGGCTACCTCCCAGGCTTGTGGGTCTGATCTAATATCGGGTAAAGATAATGCAGTACTTGCAAAGTCGGCGGTGTACCATTTACGGTATGCATAGGCCGTCCCCCCATTGTGCGGGAAGCCCACAAGAGGGGCCACTAGGTTATCTATCGGTGGTGGTATGTGATCTGGTTGTTTATCCTTAGCTGTGTTTTTAATATGTTTAGCCTTAGCTACTCTGTGCAGTTGTGGTCTGGGTGAGCTGTGTTTCTGTTGCTTGCATGTTTTCTTACCCTCCCTATGCGGTGTGCTTTTGTGCTTAGGAGACTCCGGCCTTGGGCATGGGCATACAGTCGACCCTGGCTCCTTGTTTGGGACCTGTGAGGTGGATGAAACAAAATGGGCGTCATTATCATCTGAGTCAACCTCTTCTGACTGATCAGTGTCATACTCAGAGTCCTCATCATTTTTTTCATCATCATCATCATCATCATCTGTGTTACTGAAACACCTAGAAGTCTGTGTGCCTACCGGGGCTGAGGGTGCTTGCTGTGTGCCTACCGGGGCTGAGGGTGCTTGCCTTCGCTTACTATTTGAAGTCAGGATTTCATCACAGGCTGGAAATTTATTCCCTGCTTTGGAAACAGAATGAGAGTTAGTCGTTTTGTCTTTCGGAGGTGTTGAGTATGAAGTCAACTCTTTTTGTTGTCGGCTAATTACCGACTCTCTGTCCGCAGCTGTCTTGCGGAACTGTCTTAGAGGTAGTACCCCTAACCGTTCGATTTCTTTATCAGCTGCTTTTGTTCCCTTCTTCTTTTGAATTGAATCAATTTGCTTTCGTAATGCGGTTGAAAGTTCATTCAAATCAAGTGATTTCAATGAGTCATCATATCCGAATTCAGACCTCCAGAGTGGGAGAAAGGGGGCCACTGTCGGACATTTGGTAACAGCTAGTTTTAGGTCCGGGTCAGTCATTTGAGCAGTCAATGTTGCTATAATGCTGGATTCAAATGATTTTGTGGTTACCTCCGTTCTCTTATGAGATGATTTATATTTCGGTGTTAACAGTGGTTGTCTTTCATTTCTTTCCTGCTTATTCTGCCTTTTGTTTGAGTTCCCCATTCTAGAAATTGCAAAGTGATGTGTTTTAGGGGAGAAATACGACAGTTGGACAGGGGAGGTCAGTGTTATACTGCTCAGATTTTAGTGCTCTCTACTTCAGAGATAGGAATGTTTAGTGATAAGGCAGGAACGTAAATCAAGCTGAGCTGACCTCGGCCCACTGAAAAACGGGCTCCTCTATACAGAGGGAGAGAGAGAGAGAGAGAACTGTTATTTACTGATATCGCTTTCAGAATAAACAGAGATATTCTGAAACGTAGATCTTCTAAATGTTACACTAGTCCACTGAGAAACTAATGATACATTGTATAAAAGAAGACAATGACTGATGTAATTGGCCCTAATCAACTGAGAAATTAGAGAGAGAACTGTTTTTATTTTCAGAATAAACTGAGATATTCTGAAACTTAGATCTTCTAAATGTTATACTAGTCAACTGAGAAACTAATAATACATTGTATTAAAGAAGACAATGACTGATGTAATTGGCTCTAATCAACTGAGAAATTAGAGAGAGATGTAATTGGCTACCTTCATCAACTGAGAAATGAATGGTGCATTGTATTGTATAAGACAATACTGGGCTTAGTAGATAATACTGGTATGGCTTTCAAAATAAACTGAGATATAGTGAAAGATGGATGTGAAGAAACTGAGATCTTCACCCCACGAGTAATGCCTTACTTTCCTGCGTGCACATCGGCTTAGCTACTTGCCGCTAATCAACTGAGAGACTAGTCGCACAATCACAGAAATTGCCAAAAGAGAGAAAAGTGAGAACCACAGAGAAAATAGAAAGCCGGTTTGTGTGTGAAAGCCAGTAGCGCTACAGGAATTCAACAGTCCACCAGCTAGCAAGAGAAGTATTGGTACTTAGAACACTTTAAATAAGGTTACAAATACATACGTTTTGTTGAGTTGTTGCTTTGCGATCCGACCAGCCAGGCTGCAGGCACCGGCTCGGTCAAGATTTATCCGTATCCAGATAGACAGAAAGGTGAATTCTGTGCAGGTTCTAGCCCCCCTCCTAATGTTTTCACAAACCAGCTGTGAAATTCTATAGGCAAAGGAGACACCGCTCGATATGGACCAAATGATAAGTATAGAAATACACTTTACTCCACCTTAACTATCTTTCTTTGGAAACCAGAGACAGCTCAACTAACAACTCAAAAGTACGCTCTCTGGTGGAAAACCAGAGGGAAAAAGACTTGAAAGGAATGTTCACACGGACGACAGGTTAATACAAGGATCTTTAGTGAATTCTTCGGTTCTTACAAAGTATGTTACACATGAAATATGTGACAAGAATGATGGAATATGGTAGGAGAGAGAATTCTCCGTACCGCAAGAGCTTCTGAACACTGTTACATCATTTTACAATAGTATATATACAATTCAATCATGTCATGTTTTATCAGAATGCAGTGTCACTTCTCCATAGGTCGAACAGCGTGATTAGGGTCAGGCGTCATCAGACGCCAGTCACGCCAAACAACAGAACATGTTTTTGACTGGTAATCATGTTCCATGATTACGGATTCTGTTGTTCACGGTTTATCTCATGGGGTGAGAGTGTCATTTAGGTCAAGTTGTTTCCTCCAGTTTGAATCAATCTGGAGTGGGTGACAGCTGATAATAGAATGAATGAACATGCAAAAACAAGAGGTCCCTTACTCGGTGACAGGGCAGTCCTGTCCACCCGAGTGAGGACAATTTTTAACATTACATTAATATGTGAATCAATAAAATATGAATAGAAATATCTATCATATATATATTGCAATAATAATGTGGTTACATCTTAAGTGCACAGTGATTTTAACCAGCCTATATACATCTCAACAGATATAACTGGATGTTTGTTTGGGATGTGACTGTGCTGGCCACATTATTTACTTATTTCATGAGGGAAACCCTCTCCTCTGACATACTCTAGTCTAAACCCAAGTCACACCGTGACTAACCAGAGCCAGAGAGACACATTTTGCACAGTGAAGATGGAAAGCCTACAGAGAAAGAAACAACTGCATCTATTACATTGTAAAATCCTGAGTAACTCTGAGTGTACAATTGTATGCGATGTATAGTTGCATGCAACCATTATCCCCAATGGCAATTGCAAGCAGCAAGGAGTTGCATTGGTGTGGTTTGGGCCTTTAATAGACACACAGGACAGTTTAATACACTGCAGCGAACAAGCACGCAATTAACAGCTACAGTACAGTAGCATGGATTGCAGGTTTTCTACAGCGTGCACTGTAACCATATCATGTAATCACGCTAAAGCAGCACATCCCCGGCCGATAGGTGTGAAGTGTGAACCATTTGGGGGACTATTTAAATTAAAGCAAAGGCAGCTTGCATGCTGTGGTTTTTGCTATACTAAACAGACATTTGCATGCACAAGGGCTGCCAAAGTAGGCTGTCTTTTGTTGTTTTTCTTGTTTTTTCTCCACCCTCTCTTCGATGTTAGACTGGGCCAGCTCTAAACTGACCGGGCCACGCCGGCCCGCGTGGCCCAATGGACCCTACGCCGGTGGTTCTATTGTCATGTCATGGCCTCTGTGTCCGAGGTGTCTGCTGACCTGGGCACACAAAAGGAACAGTGCTGTGTATGAGAATAGACATAGAGAAGTCATGCAGCAAAGAGACAGTCTTTCTGTGTGTTTGCATGTTCTCCCCGTGTCCCCTAGGGTAGGTACCCTCACAAAAAACTGCCTCCCCCTGGCCAGCCGGGGCGCCTGATGGAGGGGAAAGGAACTGGTTGGAATAACGTGTTCCTTCCACGCGCTACGCTACGTCCAACCAGGGAAACTCCCCCCTGTCAGGTGTAAAAGGAGCAACTTGGACACTCAGGCATGAAGGAAGCATGAGTTCAAGTCCGTTGCTCTCCCCATGTCCCCCATATAATTATGGGGACTAGTTTGGCGGAGGGTGTGTAGAGCCCAGGATCACATTAGATAATTGACACAGAGGTGTAAAATGGGTTACAAAAATGGGGGATGGAAAAATGATAAGAGAAAAGAGACTGTTTGTGGGGCATCTCTGTGCATGTGGGTGCCAGCATGCGTCTACCGGGGGCCGGGGCCCACTATATTTTTGAGCAAATATCGATAATACAAAAGAAATCTCTGAAATGTTCCAAAATCTACAAGCTCACAATGCGTCCCAATGCGACACATGTTTTTTTAAAGAATAAAACAAAGCTTAATAATTGATTAAAACCAGGAAAAGACAACACCGTCCTCTACCATATCATATCATGATATTATGAATCCGTAGCATCCGTAGCCTATAGGCTATTCTGTGGAATACTTACTTTCGCAGGAAAATAGCAGATCTCATTTTCAGCGAGGATATTTATTGTAGAGCAAAAACAGAAGAGACACCAGTATTAGATATACTCCACTCAACAACATATATCTATATATTGTATTGTCCCGACCCTATGGTCTCCTCTGTCCTGGTCCTGGTCTCTGTCCTGGTCTCCTCTGTCTCCTGCAGTCGGCTTAAGGGTAATCGGAATGCCCGCAAAAGAAAACACAGTCGCTGACAGCCCATTTTATCCGCAGAACGCTCCCCCCCCCCCCCCCCCCCCAACGGTTCTTGTATTCTTAATTTATTTTATTTGTGGTTACGGTTATAGGAATAAGTTTAAGGTCAGGCATAGTTTTACTGAGGTTAGGTTTTGGAATAAGGTTCAAGGTTGTTTTATTTTGCTCCCCAGGGGAGAAATTTGTCTTGGGACACAAAGACCCGCAGCATACATAAATATACAATACAAATACAAAACAATAAAGGTATACACAGTGACTCGTACGGCATATAAATAATAAATAAAACACCCAAGCCGTGAAGGGTATATATATAGGTTTAAGGCATGGCTTTTCTGAGGTGACGTTTAGGAAGAAGGTTTAGTGTTATTAGGCATAGTTTTATTGAGCTTTATATACGTTTTGTATATGACCCAGCTAGGGTCGAGCATATTTTGCAGGGGCGGCGAGCGATCTTGTATTCGGGCTGAATGGATGAATGTCATTTGGTTGCCCATTAACCCATTCTGACCTGAGATCAGATTCATACGAGGTTTCCACTGGACACACACTGGTCTGATTAACCCATTCTGACCCGAGATCAGATTCTAAAAATGTCAGTCGTTCTTCGATTTTTCAAAAATAGCAGACCTACAAGTTCCTTACGAGCTTGTAGATCTGCTATTTTTCAATAGCTAAAGCACAACATGATGCTAACACCAAAATGCGTTCCCGTTCAGAATGAGTTAACTCTGTTTCCTCCGGCCAGAACAATGCAGCGGCATGGACAAAGAGCCTTCACTGTGTGATTCAAATGTGACAGGGGGGGGGGGAGAGCGGGGGCAGGTAGAGGTGAACCGGAGAGAGAGGCGAGTTCTTGTTGAAGGGACATCACGTGAGTTGGACGGTGACGAGGGGTGAGGCCTGTGTGTGTGTGTGTTACAATGCCGCCGCGACTCGACCCAAATCGCCAGCCCCCCCCCCCCCCCCCCCCCCCCGACCACGGGGCAGGGGCAGCGGTGCCCACAGGCCTGCTGAGGCGGGCACTAACCACTCATCAGCATAGTCACACAGTTCTGAGGAAGTCTAGGCCCGGTGCCAGCTGCCACTGTGTGTGTGTGTGTGTGTGTGTGTGTGTTGCATCGACAGTGTTGAATGGTTTACACCGACCTGGGGCACATGCTCGTGTGTGCGCGTGTGCGTGTGTATTTGTGTGTGTCTGTGTTTCAAGGTGAAACAATCTATTCAACAGGATGACCTTAATTCTGGATTGGCGTGAAGTTCGGCCAAGCGGTTTGTACACAAGCCCCCCCCCCCCCCCCCCCCCTCCCCCGAAGGTCCGGTTTCACAGCCCGGCCGTCATTCTTTATTTCACATCAGCCCTATCGTTGTTTTCCACCCTCTTTTCACGTCCTATAGGGCCTCTAGAATAGCTGTGTGTGTGTGTGCGTGCGTGCGCACGTGCGTTTGAGAGAGAGAGAGAGAGAGAGAGAGAGTGAAATGTCTTTAGATTTTGCGGGTGCATTCAGATGTAGGCAAATGTGAGAGGAAGCTTTGGGCAGACGCAGGGAAATGAGCTCCAGGTGAGGCTGCGGTTTAGGTCTATACTACATGTGGTCATGGAGAATATTAATAGAACACACTGAAACACACACACGGTCAAGGACACTCAACAGGTGTGTGTGTGTGTGTGTGGGGGGGGGGGGGGGGGGGGGGGCGCAAAAGTTCTGTTCCAGTCTTTCTAGAGCTAGTAGGTAACCGGAACGCTCGCCCCCATTTTCTTTCTTTCTTTCTTTCTTTCTGTCTTTCTTCGCAGACCGCCCTGTGGCTCGCCTAACCCGGCGGTTTTTGTATTCTTGTTTGTTTTACTGAGGTTACGTTCAGGAATACCGGGTGTGGCGACCGTTCCGAGGTGTATTCATATAGAATACTGTAGTTTACATACATATGATATTATAGGCCTCAAATCATTATTTATTTATATTATAATATGCAGGCAATATACATTTTATTTTATTAGACTCACAATAATGTTACACTATTCTAGCCATATACACTCTGTATTACTGTATGTTGTTCTGACTTGCCATATGGCTAAATAGTATTTTTGCTGTAGGTTTCATTTTAAATAGAGTAATTTGTAGGCTACTGTGAACCATGACAAATGGCTGCTGAGAAACATATCTTGTTTTTATTATTTCCTAAATGTATTCTCCTGCTCAGATTCCATTCCTGTGGGCAGACGGAATCTGCTACTTTGTGTCACATGCAGAGACTGACTTTCAACGCTCATTCACAGCTAAATGACTCCCTCTAGTGCTTGTGTAAGGAACTACGTAAGCCCGTACTAGTACAGGCAAAGGGAAAGATGCCAGAGCAAAACTAAGAGTAAAAGCTTCCCTCGGTTTATTTTTGATTGATTTGAAATCATGGTTCAGGTGTGAATATTGCCCGTTGCATTGGTAGTAAAATTACTCTTGTAATTGCAAAAGGTAGGCCTACTGACTGTACAAACATGTCGAACAATCATGAACACGCACAGACACACGCCGATGCACAATATATTACGCCCATTCTCACACACGTATATATACACCCATAATGTCAAAGCATACTGAAGTGCACACCATATTTGTTTATGAGGGCTACAATAACAGCAGTAATAACTAATAATAAGGTACCACAGTACATCTATTTACATGTACAGACCTAAAACACAGTACAGTGCAGAACTCGGTACACAAAACCCCGGAGGAAGAGAGACATATTTGTGCAAATATGCTGTTGTTACCATGGTCGGCACTAATAATAGCTACAATCAGTTGGATGGATGGAAGTTGGAAGAGGTTTAGTCATGTGCAGTGCCGGTTCTAGGCCTTTTGAGGCCCTAGGCAACATATTTTTCTGAGGCCTACCCGGGGTCCAGAAAAAATTGTAAATTTGCCATGAAAATGCTTCAATCTGGTGCACTTTGAGATCAAAATTAAGAAGCTAGGTGGGGGCCACATGTGGCCAGTAGCCCATGTAAGGGATAGGGGATACATGAAAAAAAAAAGTTATCCTCGTAACAGGTGCACATGCGTATGCACACCTGGACCTGTAAATGAACAACACAAAAACTAAGGCACTGGTGTCGGACTTCTGGTTTACCGGAACGGGGTTCAACTCCCTGCAGTGCCCTACTCAATGTGTTGTATTTACCGGAAAGGATGGGAAACATTAGCAAATTGCGGAGGATGGGAAACATTAGCAAATTGCGGAGTGTTTAAAAAAATTCCGCAATTTCCAAAATTTCCAATTTCCGCAATTTTCAATTTCCGCAATTTCCGCAATTTCCAATTTCCAATTTCCGCAATTTCCGCAATTTCCACAATTTCCAAAATTTCCAATTTCCGCAATTTCCGCAATTTCCGCAATTTCCAATTTCCGCAATTTTCAATTTCCGCAATTACCGCAATTTCCACAATTTCCAATTTCCGCAATTTCCGCAATTTTCAATTTCCGCAATTTCGCCTCATGTGGGTTGGTGTCTGGTGATTGGATATGTGTGAACAGCACCCTGTTGGTAACATCGATCCTCTGGTTTGTTTGAATGGCCCCGGCATACAAATATTTATGAAATCTCATATTGGCCCTTACAAAATAATAATAATTTCCCTCATGCAAAACATTCTTGTATTACTGACCATGTGGTATCCCCGAGGTACACATTTAATATGGTAATTCAGGACACGTTAAATCACAAGAATATCTTGACACCACACATTTGGAAAATTAGCTTTTCAAACTCTTGTCAGGCCACCAGCTTTTCAGCTGGAACGGTCCTTTTCAGAGTTCAATGTCAGAAAAATGTACCACTTTCCTAAAATTATCATCATGGCCACAAATATTTATATTATATCATCGTGAAGTGATACATAATGAAACTGTAGTCACACTGTATGTTACATGTTTCATGACCTTTCAGACGCGGTCTATGAGTCTTCTCTGTTCAAGCAACTCGGCCTGTGTTAAAAGCCATACAATTTGAATCAATAAAGACAATATGCAGTTGAAAGCCCAGTGTCAATCTTAGCTCTTAAATAAAGAAATCCTTGTTAACCATCGCCAAAAGAATTGTCGTGCCAAACTGCCAACATGGCTGACAAACGAGATAAGCTATTTCAACTAAGTATAGAGTGTCTAATCACTCTCCTTCCAACTTCACCCAAACACAGACGCGGTCTATGAGTCTTCTCTGTTCAAGCAACTCGGCCTGTGTTAAAAGCCATACAATTTGAATCAATAAAGACAATATGCAGTTGAAAGCCCAGTGTCAATCTTAGCTCTTAAATAAAGAAATCCTTGTTAACCATCGCCAAAAGAATTGTCGTGCCAAACTGCCAACATGGCTGACAAACGAGATAAGCTATTTCAACTAAGTATAGAGTGTCTAATCACTCTCCTTCCAACTTCACCCAAACACATTTCATACACAATTCTTTAACACACCTAAAACCTCCTTTACATGCAAATGCACCTGAATTTGGCTTCGCTTTTGTGTAGTCTTGTAAAGGGATCGCATACTGGCAATATTTTAAAAGGTGCCATTAGTTAATGAGATTACACAGAAGCCACACAACATAAAACCACCCTACACACATCTCTCACGTTTAATTAGTTTGTCTGTGTGTGTGTGTGTGTGTGTGTGTGTGTGTGTGTGTTTTCAGACTAAACACTTGCACATTGCGTCCAATCTGGCCCAATCTGCTATGTTTGTACTAGTGTGTAGTGAGTCTATGTACACATTCATTAGTCTTCTTAACCGGGTGCCAAGGCAAAGTCTGCCCTGAAGACTCAGGACAATAGCATGAGAGAGAGAAATGACGATAGAGCAGGGAAGAATGAGGAAACCCACTAAAACTTTTCAACTTAACAGTTTCCAAAAACAAAACATAGACCTCGTACAGGGATTCAATCTTCCACCAGCTTAAAAAACAACAAGCCAGCACCAGGCTATTTTGATCAAACTCAAGTCTGAAAACGAAAATCAATCTTATTTTAAGACAACTGGGGGGGGGGTTACATGGTTTACAGGCAACAGAAACTGGGTAGCAAGCAGCATAATTATGAAGATTTTAAAATCCCTTTCGTTCCATATCCAGTGCAAACAATTTTCTACCAGACGGTATTCCGGTACTAAATATGCAATGCAAACATAAGACATGGATTGAATATAATTTGATATTCCTTACGTTGTGCAATTTGTTAATGGGGTTCTACACCTTGAAATTGCTTAACGTTTACCCAGCAATCAAAAACTTAAACTTTGCTCTTCAAAATAGGTAAGCATTCATGTGATGTAAATAGCCCAGATTATTGATCTCCTGTTGATTGTTTAATCAATTATTATTATCATTATTTCACCCGATTAAGTATTAAGTTTGGATAATTATTTTGTCCCCCCCAAAGCATTGACACACACACACACACACACACACACACGCACACACGCACACACGCACACACGCACACGTACTGCACGCACCCAGTATTAATAGGCTTAATATTATGTAACATAAAATACATGTTTGGCTAATGATTCTGTGAACTCTGCCCTGAGATTGGCACTTCAAAATGTTCACAATTTGAATTAGTGTCGGCCTAAAATATTACAACTATCTACTTGTAAAATGGCACTGAGATTACATTCCAGTTGTCTCTGTTAAAGGACCAAGTCGTACAATATGGAGCCTTTTGAATAGAGATTGTGGATGAAAAATGTAGCATATATCCCTGTCAAAAGAATCTGTATTAATAAGAAGAAATCACAACAAACTGCCCCACGAGGGACAGCTGGGGTCATTGGGGGCTTGGGGACAGCACAAAACATCACTGTAATATCTTTCTCATGGAATATATTGATCCTAGTGTCCCAGCTCTCCTTCTAGAAATGTATCCAGCCCTCAATCTTCCTCCAAAACCGGTTTTAACTGGTATGACAGCGACGGCTATGGCAGCATAGAAGGTCCATCTAAAGTGACAATATCACCCTACGTCACTTTTAGCCAATTACCTTCTCAAGAGGAGCTTATAAATGCATGCAGGTCGACGTCAGAAAACATTTAACAGCTTTAAAAAACGTTCATCGTCCTGGGACACTAGAATGATGCAAAACATCAGTAAAACATCTATGATCGGAAAAGCCCTAATATTGACTCTCAGCTATATGTATACCCCCCCCCCACTCCTCTGATATTCAAGGCTTCAAGCCAGTTGTCTATATAGGTGTTCACCGTTAACAGCACAAGGGATACCTCAGACCCTGTATATATTGGTAAATGAGAATCTCAGTTGTTGCCACAACAGATATTGTGACATAAAGGTTTAGTCCAGATTTTTCTTCAGCAGCCATTTGTCACATTATGGGGAGAACGGGAGATGCCTGAAGTTTATGTATACTCATAAATAGCACCGGTGGCTTTCTTCATTGAAACCAATGTGTATTGCTAAGGTGCAAAACATTAGGCTTCAGATGAACTCAGTTGCCAATGCAGGTATAACTTAACTTTATCCCCACATTGTGACAAGTGCCTGGACACATATTTAAAATATCAAGGGACCAGCTGTGCTAAGCAGAACAGGACAAACCCTAGTCTCTCATATTAAGCACCTATAGCGCAAAAGACCATTTCCATTTTACATGTCACAACAACAGAGTGGCACAGCGTGGTTTCCAACATCACAGCAAAAGGTTAACACAAAATACACTTGGGGAGCAACGGCCGACAAACCGACCCTCGTTCCGCGGGCAGTTTCTTCAGGGAAGCAAATCCTCTTGTGTGTGAGTGTTGCATCAAGTCCTTGATGGTTTAGTGGCATCATGTGTACGTCTGTCGCGCGTCGAGGGCACTGAATGGCTATGACATGCACAGGGGGGGGGGGGGTGAATAAAAAGACAAGAAAGGCGATGATCCGAGGGGTTGCGCGATAGAAAGTGTATAAGATGCCGTCCTCTTTAGGAGCTTCGACGGAATCCGTCCGAGAGACGCACAAGGAGCTGTTTGGGTACATGAATGTTAAGTCCTGATGGACTGTAACCTGGTAGGGTCACACAAGCAGACTAGCAGTCCGACTTTAGTGGCGCCAGCAGTAATAGTGGACGTGAGTTGTGAAGGCTGTGTTCCCTAGCCCTCCGTGGTGTGTGTGTGTGTGTGTGTGTGTGTAGAGCTGAGAAAGGCGAGGCTGGCCGCGTTATAGGGAGCGTTTACGTATAGCACGCGCTTTTTTTGTTCTTCGCTGCATGTCCCTCTTTTGTTTGTGTCCGCCGCCTTAAAACGCCTGGATCATGGATTCCCTGGACTTCCCCACTCCGATCCATTTCACTGTGGGAAGACAGAGACGACATGTACGCACAGGGTTACGCCTCATTCCCGGACTGTACCGTAACATTGCATTGAAAGGGCTTGTGCACTTGGGCGTTCACTTCATTTTTTACTAGTTGACTAGTTTACTAGTCGACTAGTTGTTTAAAAAACGTAAAATGTAAAAAACTTTTCTTTTTTGGAAATAAATATTTGTACATCTAAAAACTGTGTACATTGGTGACTATGAGTATAATCTACCTGATCTTGAGGCCTTTTTATTTTTTCAACTAGTACCAACAAGGTCGACTAGTTGCTTAATGCCCTATTGTGCACGCGTGTTATTTCATCAAACATTCTTTCTTTTTTACACGGAAAACTCAAACAGTTGTATTCTTCTGACAATATTGTACAGTATGAAAAGAACATGGTTGTTTTTGCATACACTTGTGAGTGTGTGTGTGTGTGTGTTTGTGTATTTCTTGTGTACCTGGCACTCCCACGTGTTCCTCGATGTAGTTGATGTATTTCTGGGCGTTTTCCGGCAGATCCTCAAAGTTCCTGGTTTTCGACGTGTCGCTCTTCCAGCCGGGCAGCGTCTCATACTGGACCTCCACGCGTTGCAGCACCTCCTGGTTGGCTAGAAGTATAAACGGGAATAACATTATCTTCGGAATGTCACGGCCGCAGAACCGTTCAGCAGTTTGCTACAGTAGTAGAGCCCACTTCCAAGCTGGCGTCCCTATTTTGGCCATGCCATTATATAGGCGAAAGGACAGAATTGTAAAATTCTCCGCCCCCCCCCCCCCCCCCCCTTTACCTAATTTTCTGTGTCGAGAGCCAAGCAGGGTTTTGTTTATTAAACAATAAGCCACGAGAGGTCTCAGGTTACCGGGTATTTTACAACGGCTGGGGTGCGTAGGCAGGTATTCTACCCTCCCAGCCATTGTAAAATACCCGGTAAGCTGGGGCCTCGAGTGGCCTCGTCTCCTTCTTAGCTTTGTAGTCTTTTTCCTTATTTTTCCGGATTCCGGATTTCCGGGGTTCAATTCTGTGAAGTTTCTCAGAAAGGCCTCAGGTTTTATAGGGTGTCTTTCATAAAACTGCCGTAGGTTTTAGAAGGCTTTGCCATTTAGGCGAAAAAAGAAAAAAAAAACGTTCGCTCTGAAAGAATATATATTCAAAGTTTTGTTGCCGCATATTTACGATTTTTCAAAAATAGCAGACCTACAAGCTCGTAGCGTGCCACTCGGTGGCGCGCTATGAGCTTGTAGGTCTGCTATTTTTAGCAGAAGTATAACATAATTTAGCTAAAGTATAACATAATGCTTAGTTAAAACACCAAAAGGGGTTCCCGCCCAAAATGTGCTAAATGGGTTAGACTCGTTAGAGAGTCACCTCCTTAACTCCTTCATTCTCTTTGATGGAATTAATTTGCACAGCTGCCATGTATAAATGCCGTGTAAACGACAGGGTTTTAAAACTCTTTAGTCCTATAGTCACTATAGGACTAAAGAGTTTGCGAAATGTAGCGTCTTCTGCATGCATCTAAGCATTAACATTTCAATGGCCGAGGGTCGTTAGAGTCTATTGTTCCGTGTTGTAGTTATCGCATGTCTAATGGTTAGACGTGTGACAACAACGACGCAACAATAGGAAGCCTGCAGCTCAATAGCTTTTGCTTTCGGGGGAGGGATAGTGTTAATTTAGTTAAAATCAGGCGGAACACTTGGAGACATCAAGAGGAGCACCATAGCTCCGCGTAGCACAGGTTGGGAAACACTGCTATAGTGTACTCACCCGGGAAGTGAGGTATGATTTGGTCGTCCACTTTATAAGCAATGCCCACTTTGATCTCAGAGAACATGTCAAGGATGTCCAGTTTAGTGACTGCAAGCCTGCAGGACGAGAGTGACATGAAGGTCAAACACGCACGCACACCGTGTGTATATATATATATATATATATACACAGTACTGTATACACGGCTACTAACCCTAATTCTAACACTAAACCTAAAATAGAAATACCGCACAAATACTTTATGAATAACACAAATGCACACGGGGGGCGACTGTGGCTCAGGAGGTAGAGCAGGTCGTCCAATGATCCGCGGGTCGGCGGTTCGAATCCCAGCTCCTCCTCCTCCTCCTGTCTACATGTCCAAGTGTCCTTGGGCAAAAGACACTGAACCCCAAGTTGCTCCCGATGTGCTGGTCGGTGCCTTGCATGGCTTCCGTCGCCATCGGTGTATGAATGTGTGTGTGTGTGAATGGGTGAATGTAACGCACAATCTATGTAAAGTGCCTTGGATTGAGGCGCTATATAAATGCACCATTTACCACACATCAGGACACAAAAACCCCCCCCAAAACACTACAAGAATACATGGACAGGGGACTCACGCGGTGAAGCCGTTGATCATGTGGGCGTATTTGATGAGCACCAGATCAAGCCAACCACATCTCCTCTTCCTGCCCGTGGTCACGCCCACCTCCTTCCCCGTGGTCTGGAGTAGCTCTCCGATCTCCTACAGCCGTGCCACAGGACAAAACAGGTTTGCACTGCTGACCTGAGATCAGATTCTAAAAATGTCTTCTGCATCCTGACAGTTTTTCAGAAAAAGCTATGTTTCTATATGTCAGTCGTTCTTTCGATTTTTCAAAAATAGCAGACCTACAAGCTCGTAGCGCGCCACTCGGTGGCGCGCTATGAGCTTGTAGATCTGCTATTCTTCAATAGCTAAAGCATGACATAATGCTAACACCAAAAGGGGTTCGCGCTCAAAATGGGTTAATGTTGTTGGATCAAACCAGATTAATTTAGAAATTATTTAAAGAAATTGTCACGCACACAATAGAACAAACAAGCAGTGCCCTGGCTATGAATCACCAGTGAGATACAGTACGAACATGTAAAGTTGTAAACTTTACAAGCTTCTTCCATGCCCTTTCGGACGTGGTTTTTATGGGTTATTCCCCCAAGTAACGTCTGCAGCAATGCGGACATCAATTGTGCATATAGGGCACACAAAGTCTGTCCTCTGCATTTAGCCCATCCTAAGTGTTAGGAGCAGTGGAAGGCCCAGGGACCTGCTCAAGCTTCAAGGACAGTGCCTTGGTCAAGGACAGTTTGACTATTTCCTAACATGCATAATGCATATCTTTTAGTATGAAACTCCTGTGAATACAGGGAGATATCAGGAGGACCGCAGTGGTGTTCGGAAACCAATGTCCATTGCATGTAGTTGCTTAACTTTCACTAGTAAATGTTACTACAGTCAGTCCAGTAGATGGTGCTGTTTTAAAACAAACTTATGTTTGGCTACTTCAGGGATCTCCTGGATTCAACATTGTGAATTCAATCTTCCTTTTGAGCATGGGAAATATCAGGGTAAGACCTCCTTATGAAAAATATTACAAATTCATATATATTTTTAATGAAATATGAGAGGAGATACAAGGTTTCTGCCCAACAACAACAACAATAGGTGTCTGCCGTATATGCATGTGTGTTTGCACTCCCTTACGTTGCACTGCTCTGAGGGAAACGCTCCGATGCCCACCCTGGTGGTGTAGGCCTTGACCACCCCGTAGACCTCGCCCACGTTCTGAGGGGGCATGCCCAGGCCCGTGCACACGCCGCCTACCGTGCAGTTGGAGGACGTCACAAACGGGTATGTGCCTGCAAAGGAAAAAAAAAACAGAGAGGTCAAACACTTGGAGGAGGGAGGAGCTGTTGTTGATGTATACGTTGTTGTCACGTGACGTCGCAAGCAAAGACATTGTTGATTCTATACCTGCTCAGACGCAATGCTTTGTGAGCTTGTTGTTTTTGACCGACAATACGATGGGATATAAAATAAGCAGTAATATTCTTCCCGAATATAACAAGGGGCTAGTGAGAGAGATATAAAACACAATAAGTAAACTGAACACAACACTTCTTTTACTAAGTTCCAGGGCGCATGGTCTGGAAAAGTTGTTTTTAAAGTTGGAGCAATTACCAGCACACACATTGTCCTTCAGATACTTTTTTTATATACTTACATATATCTACATTTCTGCACAAAGCCTGTTATACAATGATGAGATTATAGAGCACCAAAGAGGGCTTTGTGCTTCAAAAACAAACCAAAAAAAAAACTGGCTCTCCATGGCAGGTTTTCGTCATTGCACAACACGACACAAACTTCAAGACCGAGATATGCAGCATATCCATTCGTGACATCATGAACCGGTGGAAGTGTTGCGTGCTCGTGTTCCAGGCAAGAGGATTTCGTTTCTCACTGGTCATTTTCATAAACGCCAAGGCGTGAGCGGAGAACGTGGGGAGGTGGCGACTCGCGGTCGTTTCCATGCAAAGCCTTGTGTTGACGTGACGTTGCAGAATGATTCCATTGTGTGTGCCTGTCCAGACTTGCCCGCCCGACTGGCCTAATCCGTATCCATCTCCCGCCGCACTGTCAAGTTGTCAGGGACAGATCTGACCAGCCTGTCACCTCTCTGGCCAACACATGCCAGTCAGAACTGCTTTAAACAGGCTTCAAATTGTTATCCAACTCAACCTTAACCCATGTTGACCTGGGAACGATTCTACAAATGTTTTCTAAATTATGACAGTTTTCTGAAAAGCCTATGTTTCTATGTCCGTGGCGCTCTACAATTTCATGCCAAGGACCCCCAGAATTATCTGTATTTGGCCGCCGACCTCCATCTGAAAATATGTCGTTCCAGGGACCTCCCAGAAGCAAAAAAAATATATATTCCAAATTCGCGACACATTTTCATGATTAAAAAAAAAGAAAAGCAGACCTACAAGCTTGTAGATCTGCTATTTTTCAATAGCTAAATTCTAAAACACCAAAAGGGGTTCCCACCCAAAATGGGTTAATATCCAGTTGGCAGAATAGAACCAGTCAAGCTTGATGAGCGAAACTTTGCGTTGGCAGACACTTGCGGAGCTTGCCTGGGTTAATTGGCCTGTTAACATAACTAAGCTGTAATTTGAGTCATGGTTTTATTGTACTGTACAACTGGAAGGTCACCTAATGGACGTGATGCGCTGATGCGTGACAACAATTTTGCCATGGGCGTATCAAAAATGTATTGCATAGGCGTGGTGTTGTACTGTAAACCATGCCAGAGACTCATTTCATTATATAATATATATCATATTTGTACTAAGAATGTACTAAAATAATAATAATAAAAAAACATATATTACTAGAGAATAAAAATAGTCGATCAAGCTCCTAAGTCCTAAGGTATTTTGATGATTGATTGACGTTTTGAGCCTGATAGCTCTTCCTCAGACCAGGCATGAAATATTGTATACAAAAAAACAAGAAACAAAAAAGGTGTAAATGTAAAAAGAAACACTGTGTAGGTTGATCCAGTATGCAGACACTGTAGACGCCTATTTTCACCCCTTATCCCTAAACTTCTTTGCATTTTGTACTATTTTGAAAAACATTTTGATTAGTTCAAATAGCCAATCTACTTGCTCACAGCGTGGCGATGTAGATCGGCTAGTTGAACAATTTTTTTTATGTTTTTCCTAATAGTATAAAAAGTTTAGGTATAAGTGGTAAGGAATTGATTGGATTTCCAACAGAGTCTGAGACCTCCTTCGGGAGCGTCACCAGACCCTACATCGCCTGAACATAATTTTTTAATGTGGCTAGCGATTTCAGGGGCTGGAGCCAGGCTACATTAGTCCTACAACTACAACCTATCTCAAACCCTCACCCTAAACCTCCCACGGGGCAGCACACCTAAACCTAACCTTAACCCATGTCTAACCAATGACTAGTCTAAACTAAGTATGCACCCCCACAGTACAAGTTGATGTCTAATTAAAGGGAGCATGCACGTCAACTGTGGACACCACATCACCGTATAGTAGCCGTTACGTCAACTCACCATCTCTTATTAGTTCCAACTTCCAAGCAGGCCTTTTAAAAGCGCAATCACGTAAACGTAAGTGTTATTGTCAAGTATAGATTTCTATCAGGTGGATCCCTTTGGGTCATTTTGGTTCCATTTGAACACTCTTAACCCATTTTGGGGCGGGAACCCCTTTTGGTGTTAGCTATTGAAAAATAGCAGCTCTACAAGCTCGTAGCGCGCCACCGAGTGGCGCGCTACGAGCTTGTATAGGTCTGCTATTTGTTTGAAGAATCGTGAAAAGTGACATGAAAGTGTTTGAGAACGACTGACGTAGAAAAACATGGCTTTTTCAAGAAAACAGTCAGGATTTAGAAGACATTTTGCAGAATCGTTCCCAGGTCAAAATGGGTTAAATGAACACTCACAATCTTCCAGTATGTACACAGAGTATGTGTCGTGCGCGGTCACACACAGTCATGGTAGTTGTTGCGGCGAATTTAAAGGCCACCGCGAGGAGCTAAACATGAGCGTAAAGAGACGCTTGTATGACGCGCACACAATGAATTCAGGTCCATTCCAGCTGTAAGTGTGACCGTTTATTCAGTCACCACACGTAAGTCACAACAGTTCCCAGGCTTTATAGCTATAACTGAACGTGGTTGTTAAGGTGATAAAAGGTGCGTTTGATAGATACGGTCAACAGAAATGTCTTCTCCCACGCTCACCTCCTCTCTCTATCCAACTTCCCTCACCCAAGTGACAGGTATAAACGCCATGAAAACTAGAGTGGCAGCGCCCCAGCCCCGGCCGGTGACACGCCCACTCCCTGTGCAGTGCCCATTAAAGTGACATACCTTACGTCAATCATTCATACTAGCACATTAGAATGCAAACACAGTACGGCTCCTACAGTAGTACTGACCGAAGTCGATGTCCAGCAGAGCTGCGTTATGCAAACACATTACGGCTCCTACAGTAGTACTGACCGAAGTCGATGTCCAGCAGAGCTGCGTTGGCCCCTTCCACCAGGATCTTCTTCGGGGGGCCGTGAAGAGCCTCGTACATGTAGTACACGCCGTCTCTCACCATGGGCTCAATCTTCTCCACATAGTCCTGCATATTACACACAGACACGGCACGTCATTCCAAGGAGAGTGTTGTTTTTTCGCGGCACATTTTAGGTTTTAGTTTTTAGTTCTATAGTCTCTCTCTCTCTCTCTCTCTCTCTCTCTCTCTCAATAGTTTTCATTTAGTTTTCAGTCACATTTTAGTCACCTGGAATGTTTTAGTGTTAGTCTAGTTTAGTTTCAGTCGACTAAATGTCATAAGATTTTAGTTGACTTAAATCTACAGTTGATTTAGTCGACTGAGTTGTATTTTGGCGGGCCTTGATGCCGTCGTGATGACCGTTTTTACACTTGCTGAAAATAGGCGATCTACAAGCTCAGCTCAGATCTACAGCTCAGCTTGTGGATCGTCTATTTTCAGCATGCAACTAATTGTAAAATGACTTATACTAGTCCCTTCCTAACATTTTTGTCTAGTTTTTATTTGTTGGCCGAAATTGTCGGTATATTTAGTCTCAGTTTGAGTCATCATAGCTTAGTGTTCATTTAGTTTCCATTTAGCTTTCGTCAGTGGAGAAAAAGGTAGTCGACGAAAAAACGTCATCTTAGTTTTAGTCGACGAAAGCAACACTGATTCCAATTTCCAAGGAGAGTGTTGTTTGTTTCGTTTCATTTCAAAGAAAGCCGTTGTGTGGATTTGATCGCCGTTACCTGTAGTCTGAGCAGCTCTCCCTCTATGTCGATCTCCAACGTGGGGTACATGGCCTTGTACTGCTGGGCCAGGATCTTATACCTGCAACACAAGTCATGATAATCAATACCTGAGGCCGATTCCTAAGGTTTTCTGAAAACCTTCAAATTCTTATTAAAAAACGTATTTTCTTTTTAAATAATCTGTTGCTATAGAGCACCGAAGTCTGACGTCACTTTCCTTAGAGGGCGCCAATACACAGGTTCATGTGTTTTTTATTTGCATTGTAATCCCCATAGGGGAGGTCGCTTCATATAAGAACTGTGTTTGAAAAATATTCCGACCACCCCGGCCTTTCTGTCAGGGGAGTGGCTGTGCGTCGTTAATGATGTCCATTCATATTTGATACAGCCAGTTTCTGGAGAAAATTGAATTCATGTGCCAATGAATTCAAAAGCCTTGAAACTACATATGAAGGCAATGTCCGGCTAATATACGTCACGCCCAGCTGTCAACACATTGCGTTCCTGAGATTCCTCGTTGACGTAAACTCAGCTGGTGGTGACTCGACTCCAGTGATGGGCAAGCTACTTGTAAAATGTAGTAAGCTACACTACCAGTTACTCTCTATTAAATATAGCTCAACTACAACGGAAGCTATCCCCAGAGAATTGTAGCAAGCTACATGGACACTACTTTTTGGTTTAAATCAATCATGAGTTCTCTCTATCGACAATATGGTACATGTATGCAAAATACATTTAAATAATCAAATTCATGAATTAATGTTCATATGATCATTTAACCAAAATAATGGTAATGTTAGGTGTGTGATTTCAAATAATATTCCTATATACCTCATTTTGTAAGTAAAATGTGCTTTTCGTGATCAATTTAGACCAATTTAAATCCAAATAAATATAAAATATATTAATTATCAACCCTACTCTAGATCAGTGGTTCTCAACTTTTTCAGGCTGTGACCCCCCCAAAATAATCATATTTGAACAAACAACAACAAACACTTGGAATGTAAGAGTTAAGGCATTATTTTTGTTTCACTCGGTTCCGCCTGGCAATGCGAGGCGTTGTGAGCTTGCAGATCTGCTATTTTCACAATTTTTGCCTCTTTCTTATATTATTTGACCAAAGTTTGATATATAGTATTATATAGTTTGTTGATAACTTTTTGATGCAGTAATGGTCTTTTTTTTTAGGTATTAAAAAGGCCTTAATATTCACACTGTCATCTGGGGACCCCCCCAAAAGAAATCATGTGGGATTGGGGACCGACCCACAGGTTGAGAACCACTGCTCTAGATGATCTTTTCCCTCTTATGCATTTATTTTAGTTTGACTTTTCTTTTCCCCACCCCAAAAATATTGTTCATTTTGCCTGCAGTGAAATAGCATCTATTAATTAGCTGTTGACAAATAAAAAGTGCACTGACTTATGTTTGGGGACAGTTGACAACAGCGTTGAGAAAGTTATTTCATGAACTAGTTCAGTTCACAGTTCAGACATTTAAAAAGGAACTAATTCAGTTCATAGTTCATAATTCAACATTTTGAACTAAAGTTCATGGTTCCGTTCTTTGTCGTTTTGATTTTTTCCTACAAAATTATTGGCACAGCCTATAGCTGAGAGACAGGGATTTAGAGACTGCTGACAGGCACTCAAATGAGATGTTAACGTCCTGTAAGTAGACTTAGAAATAAAACTAGTGGCTCTTATTTTGATGAGGCAGTTTCTGCACAGGAAGTCCGTTTGACTTGTAAACAAGCTACGATGGATGAGCTGTCAAAGGACTAGTCGCTAAACCACGTTAGCGACAATGTTTACAATATGAAAACTGTCACTTAGACAATAATGTAGGTTACACACCGCTGGAATTAAACATGGAACTTAGGTGAGTAATTCATTGCATGTATGTGTTGGACGTTCGTGGTTGTGCTAGAGATAAAAGCACAGCTGCTGCTAGTGGGATCCTCCTGCTGCATAACGACGACACTGTTTGTGTCAGACTCTTCTTATCTAAACCAACCAATCATGGATTTTTTCCAGGGATTTTCCTTTCCACAAAACTTTATTTAACAGTCAATGTGTAACGTATAGCGTTTGTTGGACGTTATGTCACTACTTGGGTCTAAAAAATAGCTACACTACAGAAAACGCTACTTGGTTCAAAAGGAGCGACGCTACCATCACGCTACTGATAAATGTAGTTAAGCTATGTAGCGTCGCTACTTGTAGCTAGCTACGGCCCAACACTGCTCGACTCGTACTAACCACGAAACATTAAATATCAATGAAATAAAAATAAATGTAATTAACATTCAGTTTCTGTTGTGCGACGGGCAGATGCAGCCACGCCACCTACCCGGAAATGTAGTCTCTGGGTTGTTTGACTCGATTCTAACGCTTATTTTGTTACTCTTCGAGTATATTTGTACATTTCCACCTTCAGTCGATGCTTCATATCCATATGAGTGAAAAGGCCGGGGTGATCGGTTTATTTTTCAAACACAGTTCTTATATGAGGCGATCTAAAATCTCCCTATGGAGATTACAATGCAAATAAAAAGTACACGAACCTGTGGATTGACGCCCTCTACTGACAGTGACGTCAGGACTTCGGTGCTCTATAAGAGACACAGAACAGAGGTGTATGTGACACAGAGGGCGCATCCGGCATGAAAGGTAAAACAACGTATAGGTTACACCAGTCTGTTCGGATCGTTTCTCTCTCAGTCACACTGAGATTCACACAATTCAAGGACTTTAAACCATAATAAAGTATCACTTCAAACTGCAATTTACTTGGGTTCAAAAACACAAACGGTAGAGTGTATGCTACAGTAGGTGCACATGTAGCAAAAGTTATGTTTTCCAGTGAAAACATACGAGAGTGGATGTGGCTTAAAAAGATGCATGCAGAACTGCTTTAACCCAATAAAACCGGGAAAGCGTCAGTCATTTTTAGATTTTTGCGTAGGCTAGTCAAAAGTAAACAGCAGATATACAAGCGCACGCATGCGAGCTTGTACTGCTACTTTTTAACATTTTTGAAAAACAATACACAATACTATTGATTTAGAATAGAAGGCATTTGTAGAATCGGCATCAGGTCATCGCGGGTTAAAGCCAGATATTTGACTGTTGCTCTTGTGTGTCTTGTAGAGATCAGAGATGGATGTAGCTGTGCTTGTTGTACGCTTTGGGAACTGAGCTGTGCTCTTGTGCTATACGTGGGGACAGACCTTTGGGAACTGAGCTGTGCTAGTGCTCTTGTGCTACGTGGGGACAGACCTTTGGGAACTGAGCTGTGCTAGTGCTCTTGTGCTATACGTGGGGACAGACCTTTGGGAACAGAGATGTGCTAGTGCTCTTGTGCTACGTGGGGGGGGACAGACCTTTCCGAGAACTGATCAAAGTCAGCCAGCAGGTCACATATCCTGAGGCCACTTCGCGCCGCCTTGGTAGAGTACACTGGACCAATCCCCTTCTTTGTTGTTCCCAGGCTGAATGGGGCAGAGAGAGAGAGAGTAATTCATTAATAAATAAACAAACAAACAAACAAACAAACCAAGCCAGTTAAACCATTCAATTAAATTAACAATTAGCCCTTCGCTAAGTCCCTCCCCAGCGCTTCAAATAATGGATCATTTCGGTAGCAAATCCTCCTAAATGTGTTCAACCAGTCCTGCAGTAGGCCGCTATATGCACATAGCATAGACATTATTTAAATAAACTAGAAATACGTGGAAATGACGGAGGGAGAAATCAACTTTTAACGACCACCCAACCAGAGTTTCCATGTTGCACGGTAAAGACTACGGTCATTAGTATCATTGCCATCACCTGGGTGGGGTCAGTCGTGTAACTTTCTCGACGTTAAGCTGTGCAAGTGTTCAACAGCACGGCCATGCAAAATAACACTTGAGGTGATGAAAGCTCGACCTGCATAGCAACAGTTAATTGCTAAACTATTTGGATTGGCATTGGACAATCGCTTTTTGGGGTGGGATTTAGCGAAGGACTAATTTAACATTGCAGGAATTTGCAACTGTCCTTGTGTGACACTTCCCACCTATATCTTTCCAATATATCACTGCAGTTAGGCAGACATCTAGTATCTCCAACTTTTTATGTTGTTTTATTATCGTAAATGAATAGCCTACTCCATCATACAACAGTTTTGCGCAAATGTAATAACAATGCGATGCAAAAACGTTATGCAACACGTTTCTTTGTGAAAATGATTACATCTGTCTGAGAATTTTATAAATATTTATCCTATTCAAACGAATAAAAAGAGCCTGTGACTAAATAATACCTACATCGAATCCATTGGAACACAGGTTCTATTTTCCGTTTTGATGTCTTACATACAAGGTAGCACTTAATGCACGGCAGCAACAATATAGAACCTCCTCCAAAGAGCATCAAACTAAAAAAAAACCAATAATCGTAACGCTGCAACCATTTCCAGAATGAACCAGTCATTACAAGCGAAACGCAAGGTGAATTGCCTCGTTTAATAGTGGCTCTCCGCCGTCTATGTTTCTATTTCAGTATTTCTTTGTCCCATGAATCAAAGGCCCTCCGTATACACATACACCCCTCCTGGCGGGCAGAACTGCGATGCTGCAACAGTGAACTCCTTTCCTTATATGATGCACTGTGGAGTCTGTTGTAAGAGCGTTTTATCTCCTTATCCTCCTTCCTGCTGGCTCCATCTCATCCAGCTTGCTGCTGTCTCACCTCTAGGTGGCTACTAGTAGTCACTAATATGCCTGGTACTCAGCCCGCCAATTGTCAGTAAGACACACGCACACACACACGCGCGCGCGCACACACACACAGTAGCTGGCTGGATGTGTGGGGCTTTGGCTATTGAGCCAGCAAAGACCACGCAGCTCAAGCCAGGAATGCTCTGGGTCCTCTTGGCTTATTGCTCCATACAGGGGGGGGGGGGGGCTTGGGGGGGGGGGGGGGGCTTAACATTCCCCACATATGTGCGTACAGTTCACTGTCTAATACATGCATTTCTTAGTGTGTTACAACAGAACAAACACTGACACATTGTGAGTAAATATACTGCAGAACTAGCCATGAGATTAACAGCATGATATTGTGCCATTAATTTATAATAAGACTGAGAAACTGCAACCATACATTACACATCATCTCATATGACTCGCGCACTCCCCTAACTGCTTAGGAGTTACCGGCCGGACCATTGCATAATATCAGCCCCCGGGCCCCCTACTCTATCCACCGTCACGGTCAATGAAGGCAAAAGTCTCGTAACATACACATCTTAAGTTAATCTTGCAAACATATATAAAAAAAAGTAAAAAAGCTTCTGGCAACTGGGGCCTTCATCAGGGCTCAAATACAAAAAAAGGTTGGCCATATACTGTTATACAAGACGACTTGGGTAGGTGCGGCCACAGCTTCCCAATGTTTAATTGCCACACTATTGGCTATAGAGAACCGCCCCCTTTCATGACGACGCCAGGCCCAGGGAATTACGTATTTATTTAAAGACCGTATAAGCGTCGTACAAAGCCAACTCTTGTCGTGACAAATCATGACAACAAACACAATATTTTGGACCAAACAAATAATTACAAAGAAGAGAGAAAAAAAATGCCGTTTTCTTCTTCTTTCTAATTATTTGTTCAGCTCGAAAAATTGTGTTTGTTGTCATGATTTGTCACGACAAGAGTTGGCTTCGTAAACGTCTTTAAATAAATGCTTTCTGAAAAGTCTATGAGGAAAATGAACGGGGATTTATTTTCCGGGTCTCTCGAGGGAGCGGGACTGCGACGCTCTATCTATAGGCTTACTGTATGAGTTCAACTAAATATTTCTTGAGGAAATGCATGTGTCTCATAAGGGTGTAGATGTTAGTAAAGGTAGTAGAAAGACATTTCTGTGCATTATGTACACAGTACATGTGTGAAGGACATCAATATAAATATAATAAGCAACAGCCACCGAGTGGCGCGCTACGAGCTTGTAGGTCTGCTATTTTTTTTAAATATCAAGAAAATATTTATTTCAGAAAACTGGAGGATTTAGAAGATTTTTTTTTTTTAATTTCGAGGTCAGGCCTAAATGGGTTAAAGGTTAAAAAGGAGGAAAACTTCATTCAACCGACATGATTCGACCTATATACGGTCTTCATCAGGTTTTAGTGAAATAACTAGCGGCTAATTGTGCACTCTGCTCCAGGATGCGTCATCGCACTCACAGAGAGAATACACAGGAAGAATGAGTCAACCACTTCCTGGCTTTTTTGGAGACAAACAGGAAGATGAGAAAACGTGTTAATTTTGCCCTTCCTCTTTAACAGTTTCCCTGCGGTGATTAAACAATCGTGTTCCAAGATCTCCCCGAGTCCCTGCCGAGTTTACACTAACCTTTGAAGAGCCACTGCGCTGTTTTAACTAAGCGTTATGTAATAATAAGAAATAGCAGATGTACAAGCTTTTGAAAATCGTGAGAATGTGGTGCAAATCTTTGAATATGTATTCTTTCAGAGCGAATGTTTTTAAGTCAAATCTTTGCTTCTAGGGAGGTCCCTGGAACAACATATTTTGAGATGCAGGTCGGCGGCCAAATACATATCATTTACATATAATACACCAAATTTTGGTGTCCAAAATGCTCAAAGTTACAGCCCAGCTGCACAGAGTTTCCTCGTCATAACACCACGCGCTTCAACATTGGAGAGCCTCCCTGGGGCCTTGTGGAAACCCCGTTTGACTTAAAACGTATTAAAAACGTGGTTTAAATGTGAACATAACTCGTGAATGGGAGGGGAAGCTACAGTGAATTAACTCGTGTTCAGGAATCAAAGTGTTAAAGATTCTGCCATAAGCCAACCCAGAAGTGCATTCAAGAACACGGTTTGCCGCAATCGATTGCAAATAAACACTATTTTCTTTGTTGTTCAGCTGATATATATCATTCATAACCTACTCTGGACTCTGCAGTGGGGATTTGCATTTTCCACCACATTGCCTTACCACTTGCTACCGTTTGCAAATGTTTCATCTGCAAAACATAAACGGAGACATTTTCCAAAATGCTCGCGAGCATACAAGTATGCAAATGTTGCGCAGTAGCTTGTTGAACACACCTCACAACATATTTCACAATTTGCTGCTGTGTGGGGCGTGTTATGTACGTGTAAGTATGCATGCCTGGGCAGCTCCATGACACCCATCCCTATGAAGATGTAGAGTTAAACCAGTGACATTTCGATAGGACGGCAGCCCGCAGATAGGAAAACGGATAGCAAACAGGCTTGCTTCTAGGACATGGCTTAAAAAAAAAAAACACAGACTAAACCTTATAACAGAGATGCTTATTGACACCACAGGCTTTCAGAGTGGGGGGAAGTTTACCCCAGAGTGGCCACTAGGGGGCGTCATTGGAAAGGAGAGTAAATTGAAAAGGGGAGAGTAATCTTTGTTCATACGATTATTATAACACTTTCAACCTTTCATCTCTATTGCATCCCTATAGCATGTCACATTTGTCATTGAGGGGAGCCGCAGCTAAAGGCTATGGCTATTTGGGGGTCCTTGTCATGGAAAGGCTTGGAACGGCTTGGGTAACCCCTGCACAGCCTCTAGAGGCCAAATGCCATGTCTTGTGTCAGATGTGGTCAATCGTTAGCGATGGCAGGTTTCTTACTTCTTGCCTGCTTGCTCTTGTCTCTGCTGCTCCTGAACGCCATCGACCGCTTGGTGGAAGTCAAACACTGGAGGAGGCAGAGAGAGGACACTCACACTCACACACCGCAGAGAAGACAGCGCACAGCCGCACACTCACACACACACACACACACACACACACACATACAAGTGCCTACACTCTCAACAAACCGACACACACACAAAAAAGTCTTGAACCTTGTGGAACTTACCGATATGGGCTCTATCAGAGATGATTAACCTTTTCGCCCAGCCTTCAAGACCTACACACACACACACACACACACACACACACACACACACACACACACACACACGCGTCAAACTCTGTGACAGAAAACTGTCATGTTTTGTTTGATGTCATCTGGTTTTGTCGCAAAACATGTATGCCACCCACCTTTCCCTTTCTTTTCGTTCTTCGCTGCCTCTTCAAACAGGCCTGGGAGATGGATCACTACCCCGTTACCTGAAATCACAAAGTTTTGAGTCTCTGATTATTCAGAAGTATAGTGAAGACGGTTCTATGTTGTGTACAGTAGCTATCTACATTAGTTACCAGTATCGTTTAGAATAATAGATTTTAAAGCACTTTTATTTGTCTATAAGGCACTTCATAGCCTGACACCTTCGTATATTGAGGATTCCATACATTTTTATGTTCCCACTAGAACACTCAGGTCTTCAATCCACTCTTCTATTAAAATGACCCAAAGCTAAACATAAGAACACCGGTGAGGCCGCTTTCTGGGTCTATATGGCCCCAAGTTGTGGAACACCCTACCACTGCACCTTAAAAGGGCGACCTCTCTTTATGTTTTTAAGAGCGAGTTGAAAACAACTTGGCATTTGTTTAGATTTATCTTGTGTTCATATTCAATGTTCTGATTTTCCTTACCATTTTTTTCTTTTTGTATTGCTATTTTTATTTGCTAATTTGTACATATTTTGTCTTGTATTGACTCATACTCATCATAGACTGTAAAAAGAAATATGGACAAAGCGTTCTCCGGGTCCGATATAAACAAACCAGGTGTCTATTATAAACAAACCGGTGGGTGTGTGAGGCTGCTGCCTGCTACGCTACTTATGGCTTCTACAGGGAGAAAAATAAAGATAGCCGACGAAAAACAGAGGACTTAACAGTTCATGGACAGAGGCTTTTGCCTTCACAGCCAATGCAGATTGACAGCTATCAAACAACAACAAAAAAAGTAACGTTTAAAGACATTTCCAGTGAAAGCATGCTAATTTCTGCTAGTTTCGTTGCAACCCGGGAGATAATAAAGTTTGGCAAGCTGCATTATAATGCGTACATTTTCTTTGCGGCTCCAGATAGATTTTGAATTTATTTTTGGTCGGAAATGGCTCTTTCAACATCTTGGGTTGCCGACCCCTGGTCTAGGTGAAGTTGGGCCCAAATACACGGACCTCTATGGAGATATGGGGTTTTTTGGGCCCAATGACAGCACCACAACAGGCCATTATATGAACTTTCAGGAAGTCCTGATTTCCATAGTGGCCTCACAAAATATGTCTGACTGCCCCCCTGATTGACCTGCTTTTTTTTATATATAAAGTGTATTATTATTATTATTATCTACAATACAAGGATTAGATCAATTAGTGTGAACTGTTTTAACGACACCGTCTATTTGTCTGTTCATATGTATCTACGTCTCTGCCAACAAATTGGTCCTCCAGAAGTTGCTTGACTATAAACGTTTCTTTTTTTACATTTTATTTCCTCCACTAAGCAGTAATCAAGGACAACTGAATGAAGGAGAGACTAAAATACAGATGATCAAGGCTAAAGGAGGTGGGGAAAGTGAGTCATTCTCTGATGAATGGTATATTGTGTCAGTTTCCTTCAAAGGCCAAATCAGGTTCAGGGTCAGGTTCATTTATTTGTTTGTCCCCGAGGGGCGATTTGGTTTACAGCAAGGCATAACACAGGCAGGTAACATGAAACACAAAAACACAGTAAAAAGGCCCATAGTACACATGGAACAATAAAACAGGGTGGCAGTTTGAGGTATCGGTGTAACATTCATAACATTTTCAGGACAGTTGTATAAATAATTCATACAAGCGAGTCAGGTGACAAGTTACCTCCTCCTCCTATCGGCATTTAGAGCCTGGATAGCTACAGGCACGAAGGAGAACTTATACCTATTGCTTTTGGCCCCTGGAATATTTAGGCGAAGGCCAAGAGGGAAGCAGCTTGAACTCAGAGCTGAAGGGAGGGGAGTTGTCCGTACAAATGGACTTGGCTTTTCTTAACCCATTTTGACCTGAGATCAGATTCAAAAAATGTCTTCTACATCCTGACAGTTTTCTGAAAAAGCTATGTTTCTATGTCAGTCGTCAAAAATAGCAGACCTAAAAAAATAATAATAGCAGACCTAAGACCTATCCTCATAGAACGCCACCGAGTGGCGCGCTACGAGCTTGTGGGTCTGCTATTTTTGAAATATCGTGAAAATATTTATTTCAGAAAACTGGAGGATTTAGAAGGCCTAAATGGGTTAAAGGTTAAAAAGGAGGAAAACTTTATTCAACCGACATGATTCGACCTATATACGGTCTTCATCAGGTTTCAGTATAACAGCATGACGACAACAGGTGTGAAAGAGTTAACTGTAAAGAGCTTGCTGATTAGCAGCTGGACCCACGGTAATTATAGCCATCAATTAGCTGAGCTGTCATTTTCAGCTCAGCTAGAAGAAAAAAAAACTCCCCATTGGAACACATTGAAGCTCCCCATTGTTACTGATAGACAACAACACTTGGCTACGCTGGTTTTTGATTGGTGACAATCCTCCGGCAAGGGCGCAGCGAGCTGTGTTATGTAAGCTATAATATACGCAATGATATATATACGATGATATATTGTATTAGGCCCGTATCGCACAAGTTTCGGGCACTTTGCATTTAGCCAACAACACCCACAGCATAATATAATCACGATATACCGTGTATTATTAATTACTAGATCATCAAAATATGATCAACATCGCATATCGTTTCCTTTGCTTGATGTTCTGTGTAAAGCGCATTGAATTTAGCCTGGTGAAACCACTCCCCCTGCTGGACAACATTTGCATTCTGCCAGCAGGGAGAGTCTGGGAACTCTCACGCAGAGACGATGTACTAGTCCGGTCCAATTCTGGCCGGAGCGATATGCGGCTGTATGAGGCCCGCTAGAGGCGGCGGGATCAACGCGAGACTTATGACATATTGAAGCGCTGCCACAGCGCAAATGTAAACACAACCTAACAAGACTACAACTCGAAATTATTATGGAGATATCAAATGTTTGTCCCGCTGCTTCCGGGTTCGTCGTTTCCGCCTTGCCCTTAAGGTCTCACTACAAGTAGGAGCAGCGTATGCCCTTATGGTAATATAAATATAGGCATAGGTGTTACATGTTCTCTAAATGGCATGTGTTACAAATTACAATCAATCGTATATGTGCCAAGATAACGGAGAACCACCTGATAAAATGCTGACTCACTATTCAGCTACGCTGTGTTATGTAAGTATATTGGCAACTAAGCTATGCGTCTATAGTCTAATGTGCATGGTGAACTGCAGATGTGAGGATGGCTCGGGGCCAGCGAAAGAAAACAACTTTGACAGAAAGAAACCATTAGCTAATTAAGTTACTGCAGATGAGTGGACCTGTGTACGCTGCAGGCTGACTCCGTCGAGAGTGATGCTTACTCTTATTGTATGGTAGCAATGCCTAAAATGGAGCCTGCCACTTTAGCAACGCTGACATTTTGTCCCAAATCGATTCATCGGGAAGAATGCACGGCAGCATGCAGGTTGACTTCATGAGTACAACCGGCTGAAACCTGCACATACATACAGTACATGTGGCATGTATGTATGTATGAATGAATGCATAACTGGGTGTTGCCTGAGAGTCAATGCATGCACAGATATAATACTTCTGTGGGTGTGGTACACACCGATGAATCCAGTGACCTTGGGGTTGATGATTCCGCTGGGTAGGAGGTGGAAGTCATACTCCACCGAGTCAACCACCACTGTGTGCCCCGCATTGTTACCGCCCTGCACACAGAGAGACAAATAGAGGGACAGGGAGAGAAACAAAAAGAGGGAGTTAATGGGATTTATTTTTATTGGTAATAGGTTTCAACAGTTTGGTACAGTCTGAACATACCATTTATTTATTTTTCATTTTCTCCCTCGCTCCATCCCTCCCCCCACAGTTACCGTCAGAAACATTAAACATTAACATTAAAACAATATAAAAAATAACATTAATAATTGAGTACAGACATACAAAAACAACAACCATTGCATTATTTGACATATGATACAAACAGTAGGATACAAAAATGATAATTGAAGCACAGAGGACAAAAACAATACAAATAACAAAATAAAATAAAACAAAACAACATAAATACAATTATGAGTCGGGTTATTCGAGTTCAAAAGATAGTCACGAGTTATGTCGGAAAAGATTGTGTTGAATCAGGAACGTTGTCATACACCACCCTCTATACACAGTCCGGACAGTTTGTTTAGATTTAACTTGAAAGGCAGGCTTACTGTATGGTGTAGCGGTGCACTCCACCGTGGCCTGCAACGCAACGTCCTCATTTCTGAGCATTTTCTCAGCACAGGACAACCACGGTATCGTGCTCACGCTGTCAATCCTAGGCCTGATATTTGCATCCCACAAAACCATAGAGATTACACCTATATTATGTTTTTCTTTGTTCTATAAAAAAAGGCAATAGAAACATGTAGTGAGTAGTTTGTATGTCACTACCTGTGATTAGTCCAGGTTTACTATTAGCCATCATGGAGAGCATTCTTTTGCACTAAATCTATACCAGTCTGGTGTGGACGGACGGTAGCATGGTCAGTCACACGATGCAAACAACTGCAGTTTTCTGAAAAAGCTATGTTTCTATGTCAGTCGTTCTTAGATTTACAAGCTCGTAGCTTGGAATGTTTCAAGCTATGCGCTTGTAGATCTGCTATTTTTCAATAGCTAAAGCATAACATAATGCCAACACCAAAAGGGGTTCCCGCCCCAAAATGGGATAGTAGTCAGCAAGTCATCATCAGTTGAATCTCCGTGATCACAAAGGCATAATCATTAGGGCAGGTACAGTAATCTCTGACACCTCTCAGTCTCACCCTGCCCACTGTAACCAACTGACACCCACTGGTAGGCATTTACAGGTCTCTGTCCACCAAATAAACCCACTGCATTAAGGACTAAGAACAGTGAACACCACTACGGATGTACAATCTTGTCTTTGAACTTTGACTCGTGACAGTCTGTGTGTTGTTGTTGTGCTAGTTTAAAGTGATATTGATAATTGCCTACTGTAAACATATGGTTGATGTTGCGTTAACCAGTCCTCCTTCCCCCTCCACAAAGCCAGAGTAGGCAATATTCTTTTTTACTGCCTACTGCCCCCTCCCACACATTTGCCATTGCCACTGCTATAGAGCGTCGCAGTCCCTCCCCCTTTCAGAACAACGAGTGGCCCAGGAAATGAATCCCAATGCATTTGTCCCATAGGCATTTCGTGCTTTATTTATTTAAAGACCTTTTAAGCGTCGTACGAAGCCAACTCTTGTCGTAACAAATCATGACAACACACACAATGTTTTGGACCAAACAAATAATTACAAAGAAGAAAAACAACAAAACAAAGGGTTGTAACCTGTCGTTTTTCTCTACTTTCTGATTCTTTGTTTGGCCCGAAATATTGTGTGTGTTGTCATGATTTGTCACGACAAGAGTTGGCTTCGTACGACCGACGCTTAAAAGGTCTTTAAATAAATAAAGCACGAAATGCCTATATATGGGACAAATGCATTGCGATTCATTTCCTGGGCCACTCGTTGTTCTGAAAGGGGTAGGGACTGCGACGCTCTGTTGTACCCTATTGACTCACCTCCCAGTGGGGGGAGGCCCCCGCTGGGAGATGTAGTTATCTCCTGTTCGACACCCCCCCCCCGTCGACAGGTGCCGCCCAAGCCTGTAGGAGTCTCTAGTACAGCGACAAAACTCACGAGAAGGCTTAGCCTGGGCACCCACCATTTCATCTCTGTATATGATCCTGTCTGGAGCGGATGATATCGTTACGTCATGTTGTAGTATTGTTTTGTAGTCGACAGGCAGGAACAACAGGCGTCAACTTTATTGAGGGAAAAGGAAGGTTCCTTCCTTTTCCCTCAATAAAAGCTACAGGCTAGAGCTTTTATTGATAAAGTTGACGCCTGTTGTTCCTGGCCTGTCGACTACAAAACAATACTACAACATGACGTAACGATATCATCCGCTCCAGAGAGGATCATACGGACTTTTGAAACGGAGACCAGGCTATTCCTCCGAGGTGGTGGAAAGCCTGGTGAGGCGAGGTTACCAGAGGCTTAAATCCCTGGAAGTCTGTCAAGACAACTGGGCCAATAGGCAGGCACACACAATTATAGTTTCTGCCTCTCTCGTCTGTACAGGCCGTACAATCTGGAAGTGTAGCATTGATTGGGAAAACATCATGAACGGCTTCATGTTGCACAAGTGGCTCCGGAATCCAGATCAAAACAAGACTTGCAACAGTGGCACTGGGCGGTTGTGAAATAACAGTGTAACAGCGGAAACATTGAGTTGTATACGTAGGACAGGAATGCGTCAACAAGCCCGATGTCCACTGTTCGCTCTGTACTAAAAGTCAAGGATCATGACAATAACACTCTTTATTGTTCCCTTGGAACTTTGGCCCCTGCAATTGAACCCATCCTAAGGGACAGTATAAGGCAGTGAGAACCCATCCTCATCGTTGCCCACACGTATTCAAGCAAGAGCCAGTCAATCAGCTACGATGAATGCCTGGAACACTCTGCATAACTCTGGGCTGTAATTTAACGAATATTATACTGTAAAGTAAAACAAACATGCTGTACGCATAAAATGGAGTGTTATAAACCCATAAGGGATGGGGAAATAAAATAATCAATCAATCAAATGAATCAATAAATCAATAAATCTACTTTTGTTCATCAAATACCATCAAATAGACTTATTTACTCAAAGAGACATGGAGTTAATCATACATCAACATAGCCACCGCGGCAGCCATGTCTTGACATACTGTATCGTTCCTTCATCACAGTGACTTGTGTTAGCAGGCTTATAGGGCTGATAGTGATATTAGTTATATCGTACTTCTGCTTTGGGCCATGCACTGATGCACTCTGTGTACTTTGTGTGAACATTTACTGTATAATTAGCAATGTAAACGTTCACAAGACATTGACATTTGTTTTTGCCACCTCGCCCCGTATATATAAGTCAATACAAGCTATATCATTTGTCTCTGTGTTGTGCAGCCCTACCACCGCAGTAGTGCCTATTGCCTCGGTCACTCACTTTCACCACAATCACTTTGAGGTTCCATTCGGTTCGGATGGCCTGTTTTTTTACTGGAATATTGTTTGAGTGGAGCGACCACTCCAAGGAACAGCAATGCCCGTGTTAACCTATGTGTTAACCTATGTGTGTGGCTGTGAGTACCAGTAGGGGCAAAAGTGGCGCTGTTGTGCCAGAAACAGAGAGAGATAGATAGTGTTGCACTGTTGCCTAGTGCTAATTACAGAGAGAGAGAGAGAGAGGCAGGGGGAGAGGGGAGTTGCACCACTCAGTTCACACAGGTGTGATTTTTGTATTAACATTATGCCGACAACGCAGAATGACCTAATTTAAATCACACGTTAAGTGTTAAAGCACACCACAGGTGTTCTGATTGCTCCTTCAGAACAGAGCTGGTCTGGTGGGTTGTGTGTGCTTGTATTTCTGTCCATGTGCAATGTGAAATCATCCCGGGTTTATAGCCAGGTCAAGTCGACTTTCTCTGGCATGTTCTGAAATGTTCTGCCACAGTGGCTGCATCAGGTTTCCCCACTTCTATTTCATTTCAGTTGATGTCATTAATGTACAATTTGTGGTTCTTTACATTGTATTTCAGACTTTTATGTTTTATACATGAATGTTGAGTACTGGTGGTGTTGTTGTTGTTGTTTGTCCTGTATCTGTCATGTATCTGTTGTCTGTCCTGTCTCATGTACAAAGAGCTTCAATAAAAAATACTTGAATAATAAGGTTTCCCACTTCTGACAACAGGCGAGCGAGCTGTACTGTAGTGGAAGCATTCATTCAACTTGCTGCCCACCTGCTCTGCATCACCCCTCTATAGGTGTCCAGTCAGCCAGCCTGCCTGAGCCTGCCCCCAGTCTTGTGACCACCATGTGCTTCTTTCTTCCACTGTAACCCGTGGCTCGTAAATCAAGCCACGGTGGTGGGTGTCTGTGTCGGTCACTGTGTGTCCTGGCCCGGGGAGGGTTATTCCTGGCCACGACGGTGCTCTGAGGCGACACAAAACGTTGGAGGAGCGAGGGCAGATGCCTCTCCGTTTTAGATACTTTTACTGTGTGTCGATCAAAGAAGCACCACCAACCCCCAGAGGACCCCGTCCCCATGCCTAGTGACCATATACCCTGTCCCCAATGTGGGAGTGGGGACAGCTACACTTGTGTGGAAGCCCTGGATCACCTGCTGCTACAAGTGGCTTCATGAACTATTTAAACCAAAGCAAAACAAGATTCCTTTGCTCTACTACTCTTTGTATGCCATATGTTCTTGTGTAAGGTGTTTGCTTAGTATGTTCAATTTAGTATAGATGAATACACAAAATGTGTCACGACTTTTGGATGCAACAGTTAATCAAAGTAATCAATGTAATCAATTATTATTTAAATAAAACAAAAATATATAAATATAAATAATATTGAATATAATTTAATCAAGACAAAGAGAGAATCAACCAGGTGCTCGATGGAGGTGCGATACGGAAAGTGCTATGGGCTAAGATGGAGTCTGACTCTGATCACGGATCAACTACTCCAAAGAGAGAAATCCTGGCTGAGTTATTCCATTCCTCAGGATACACAACGCAAAGCTACACCATTTACGCTCGCGTGGCCCGGAATAGCAGAGTTACAGAGACAGAAGGCTAGGTATAAGTCAAGAGGCTATGTGCACTGTGTCTCTGAATGTCTATAATCTTCAGAGATGCCTTCATAAAGCTGATACACCGATGATTAAAAATCATGTCGAGTAAAATACCAGCATAGCATGGTCAGAAAGCAAACTCTCTGAGACCTCAATGCCGTCAATTAAATTATGTCCTAAATTTAGACGTCAAGTCCGGGGCAATATTATAAGAGCCATATTGATTTGTCAACAAATCATACAGGGCAAGGAAGTGGTGACATATTTATAGCAGGAGTACGGGGGGATAGCTTAAACGGGGGGATAACAGGGAGTGTATAAAGCCTTTTTAGCCACAAAGGTCACAGGGCACAGTGCAGAGCAGCTGGTTGTGACCCTCTCCAGGGATGGCTACGGGGCATGACCCAAGTTACACTGAAACAACAATGTCCCTCACTATTTGGGAGACTGTATGAAACTGTTACTGCAATGCATACAATGGAGGGCTGGAAACGGACTCGGAGCAATGGACACTATAGAGAGGGTATGCGCAGTGTATACCTGGAAGTTATGCGGGAACGCCCTATACTGAGTGGCAAAAAACTACTTTCTGGCCTTGACAGCCCCATTCGTCCAAACAGAAAAGTCCTGTCTGATTGCATTAAACAATGTTAAACTCGTCAACAGTGCAGCTGTACGAAAAGCTTGAATTAACCTCTTTCTATCAAAGCAAAGTTTTAGTTTCATGAAAATCCACCATAGAAACGTTATGAGCTATACTTTCTGTCAAGAAATGCCCTGCAATTTGTCAGAGTTTGGAAGTGCTTGTTTTCACATCTTGTTGCCTCCGGCATTATGTGACATTTAGAAACAGGTGGTACGGCAGGACGGTTGAGTGATTTCCAACAAGCGCTTCCAAACTCCAACACTCCATGCTGCTCAATGTTTTGCCACTCAGTCTAGATGTCCTGATGGGAAAATCATGCATGTGCATACTCTCCGTTGTGTTCGCGATCGCTCGTGGGAAGCCGGTTGGGGAGGGCGAACTCTTGTCACTGCACTCACTGTCTGGCAACTCCTACAGGTTGGTCTGTGCGCCTTGTTCATCAGGGAGCAGAACTAGGTCAGATAGCGTGTTCCTCCAAATGCACTACGACTACACCCCTCCCGGTGAAACTCCTCAGTGTCAGGTGAAGTGGCGACTGTGGGGTTTATCGTGACAGACAGGGACTGTACACATGGGATGGTAGTGGTGGGAGGGGGGTGGCATAACAACTAAAGTGGGAGTGGAGAAAAAAAGAAGAAAGAAAGCTGTTTCGACTACACTCTTAACACACATGTGTGGTCACTGTGGTGTAGCAGGTACACCACTGACTAAGAGTGTATCTTTCCAAACATGTATTGCCTTGGGCACATTGGGTAACATGTTATGCATTATTGAATTCATGCATGCCGTATAATAGCACACACTCCCTCCATTTATCTCATTAAAGAAGCACGGAACCAAATGCAGTTTAGCCAACGCCCACTGACTAACCAACTCCCAAAGTGCAAGACGAGTGCTATCTCAATAATGCTACTGCCAGCTAGCCTTCACTGCCCCCCCCCCCCCCCCCCCCCTCACTTCGACCTAAAACCTCCACGTGCACTCACGAGTTCTTCGAGAGGTGTTTTCTGTAAGGAACACCCAGTTGGAAGTGCTGGCGAGGCTTGTTTTATAAAAAGATGAACACAATCTCATCCAACGTGCAAGCTATTGCTCCCTCACCCCGTCAAGCCCACCGACTTCCTGCAACACATTATACCCCACCCACCACACACACACACACACACACACACATACCATGACAGAGAAGGGGTGTGTGAGCTGTGCAGCAATGCTGCCAGTAAGTGGTTTATTTTTACATGCCTCCATCCTTGGCGAGGGCCCAGCAGCAGTGACAGCTCCTTGGCCGTAGAGAATCTTTGCTATGTCAACCTGTTGTCAATGCCATGCATAGTGTCAAAGCAAGAGGGAAGACTGCTGAGACTTGTTAAGCTGCAAGAGGTTAAAATCGAAACCAGTAGAGTAAGTAAACTAGCACGGTCTCTCTGGAGCGGGTTTCTCATTCCCCGTTGCCGGGCCTGAACCCATAGAGTTATAGAGACCTGCTATTCATTTCAGTGGAAGTTTGCTCAGTGGAGTCCACTTCCACTTCTTTTTTTTTCCGAATGCGGAAGTGCAAACGGGCGCTCAATGTTAAACTCCAGCGGCACTGCAGGGCTTCCTCGTCGTAGCTCCACAGGTCCGCCCGCAGTCCCCACCTCTGACCAGTAGGGCCGAGTGCTTCAACGTTGGAGAGCCTCACTGAGTCACTGGGGGCTTGCCTGAACCCAAGCAAACCTCAAACGATTTCTAAGATAAGGTTTCATTCATTCATTAGGCAAACTGATATAGCATTTATAAGGCCTTTTCCGTTATTATAGGGCTTGACTATTAATCTCTCAAGATGTTCAATTTGCAATGACGAATGGATTGGGGATCGACTAGCACAGGCGTTTGGCATCGACTGACTGCAATGCCTCCACACTGACACCTACAGTACTCTATAGAAACCAAATGTGGGCAAAGGTGTGTTTGGGGGGGTGTTATGTAGGGAAAGCCAGTCTGAAAAGATGGGTTTTGTTTGAGTGTGCTTTTGAACGAATCGAAGGTGGGTGCAGCTCACTGATGTGAGTTGGGAGTGAGTTCCACAGTGAAGGGCCGGCCCCTGCAAAGGCCCTGTAATGTAAGAAGAGACCTTCCAATCCAGGTTTCAAACACAGGAATGTAAGCAGATATAAAACATCAACATAACTTCTTCCTCGGGCGCTACTTCCAGTAGTTCCGGTTAGACACTCTCAGTAGCAGGTCTCCCAGCGTGGAATTATTTACCATCACCTGTGTGAAGTGAGGGGTGCTCTTATCGTGAACTAGACCGAATGACTATTTGCTCAGACACTATGACGTAATATTCTCCATTTATTGTCAATGGGAATTTAATGTTTCTGTAGGACAAGAATCACACCCGTGTGAAGTGAGGGGTGCTAATATATTAAAGTCTAACTCATGTTGATTAGGTGAGATTAAAATAGGGTGCATTTTGCATCCCAAAACGCAGTTTATAGTTAAGGGACGCAATAAAACAACGACCTCTGCATCCACGGGATAATAATAATAATAATAATATATGTAATATAATATATATTACATACATGTATACATGGGAGCATTACCTTTAATCCTCCCGACACTAAAACACTAAAGATGTGGATTAAAGGACCCAATGCCAGAGTGCAATTGGTTTTCGATGGTGACGTAATGACGATATGTTTTAGTGTCGGGAGGATTAGAGGTAATGCTCCTATGTATACATGTATGTAATCTGGCACCACTGCCGTATCAGGCACAATTAGTCATTACGTAATTTGCTGGGACGGTGCATACGCATCGAAAATGCTGGGACGGTGCATACGGCGCAAAGTAACCACAGTATACCGCTAATCAACTTACAAATTACATATACATATAGATAGAGGCATTTTACGTAATGACGATATGTTTTAGTGTCGGGGGGATTAAAGGTAATGCTCCTATGTATACATGTATGTAATCTGGCACCACTGCCGTATCAGCCAGGCACAAGTAGTAATTACGTCATTTGCTGGGGAATAGTTCTAAATCGATAAATACTGTATTCCTTTTATAGATAGAAACTTGTACCATACTTAATAATACTACTTTTTTACATGCATAAAGTAGGTAGGTAGCAAATAGTTAAACCTAATAATTAAACATTTCAAACATTCCTTCCCAGAGAAACTGAGATTTGACAGTTTGTAGCAGTCGAAAGTACTTGCGCGCTCTGCTTGCGCCCTAGTAGGCGGCCATTTATGGCCTACTAGTGTGCAACAAGCAAGTATGCACTCGACAGAGTGCAGTTCTAGTTTAAAATATATCCATCGACTAGTAAATACGCAAGCTATTTCTTTTTTACGAGGAATGAGGATCATGTCGATCATAGCGGCAGGGCATTCAGCCATTATTAGAAGAGATCTTGCTCTGGAAAATCCGTAGGGACACAGCCAGGGGAAGCATGGCTGTGGGGCTGAGCAGAGCAAGAGGACGTGCCAAGGTATTTCATCAACCCGGTCCCTGGCATGGGCTCAAAGAGGGGGGGGGGACCGATATCTTAGAAGATGTTTAACCCATTTCGACCGAGACCAGATTCTACAAGTATCTTCTAAATCATGTTTCTATATCAGCGTTTCTCAAACTATTTCATGTCAAGGACCCCCAGAATTATCTGTATTTGGCTGCGGAACCCCATCTGAAAATATGTTGTTCCAGGGACCCTCCCAGAAGTAGCAAAGATTTGAGTTAAAAACTCGCTCTGTAACAATATATATTCAAAGATTTCAGGCACATTTTCACGGTTTTTCAAAAATAGCAGACCTATACAAGCTACAAGCACGCCACTCTGTGGCGCGCTATGAGCTTGTAGATCTGCTATTTTTCAATAGCTAAAGCATAACGTAATGCTAACACCAAAAGGGGTTCCCGCCCAAAATGGGTTAAGCTGGGCTGGAAAACATATACGGTACACAAATACACTGTGCATGTTATTTTCAGGCCTCATGACTCTCAATACTATCACTCATGAGTCACTGTCACTGTGTACAGCTTGATGCCAATGAGAGATTAAATATACACAGCTCCATCTCAAATCATTAGCATATTGTGTAAGAGTACATTTTCTTCCGGAATATAATTCAAAAAGGGAAACTTTCATATATTCTCAATTCATTGTGCATAAAGTATTTAAAACCTTTTTTTGTTTTAATGTTGATGATTATGGCATATACTAATAGCTCATGAAAATAAAATAAAAACAGTGAAAACTTGGTTTCAACACAGCCATCTCTCAACTCCATCAGAGTATATTGTGCTTCAGTATGTTGACAAGCTTCACGGAGATGCTAATTTTCCTTTCCAGCTCGATTTGGCACCTTCCCACAGTGCCAAAACTACTAGTAACTTACTACTGACCATGGTATAACTGACCAGCCAAATGGCCTGACCTGAACCCCACAGAGAATCTATAGGTTGTATTGTCAAGAGGAAGGTGTGAGACACAAGACTCAACAATACAAATGCATACACAGCTGTCATCAAAGCAAACCTGGGCTTCCATAACACCTTTTACTTTTAAAGCTGTAAATGGTCAGGCTCCCCAGTATGTCTCTGACATGCTGGCTCCCTATAAGCCTAACACGTTCACTCAGGTCCTCAGACAAAGCCCTCCTTGAGACCCCCACAGCCCATCTTAACACAAAAGGTGGCAGGGCATTTGCAAATCCGGGCTTCCAAATTATGGAACACCCTACCTATTAATTTAAGACTTGCGAAATCTGTGTCATGTTTTAAATCCCTTCTAAAAAAAACCACCTTTACGTTAAGGCTTTTTCTTAATTACCTTTGGCATACCTTGTTCTATTTTGTGTGTATGCTTTCATGTTGTCCTTGCTGTCATTCAATGATATCTTGTTGTAGCTGTGACTACTACTACTACTGACTACTACTAATATTTTGAGATATAGGATTTTTTTTTTCATGAGCTGTATGCTAAGATTAAAACAAAAAAACGTGTTCACAATGAATTGAGAATATATGAAAGTTTCACTTTTTGAATTATATTAGGGGAAGAAATGAACTTTTACACAATATTCTAATTCATTGAGATGGAGCTGTATATAACAGAGTTACCCCAGCAGCACTGACCAGATAACATTTTAATAACCATAAAGCTATTGCAATTCCTAACTTGTGACTCGTGTGTCACATTATAACAATCCTGACCACACAAACTGCTTTGTGTGTTGCTTTTCACTGTTCTCTGAAACAAACCCAAACTTAACATCTCTTTTGGTCACAGATTAAGTCTTTTTATTTTCTAGTTTGTTGGTGTGTGAGAAAACGTACACATAGCTTGTCTTTCGAGGTGCTGTGCAGTGCTGGTAGTGAATGAAAGACATTGTTGGCTTAGTTGTGTGTAACGACCGTTGACAAGGCACACATCGGATTCAGAATGAGTTTTGGGTTACAGTGTGCTGCCAATCATGTAAATTAACATTAGGTAATGTCAACTTATCACATGTTTTACATTACGTCAGCCCCTCCCAACCAGGCTCTGTCTGCAATGATATGATAAGCATGATTATTTATAATGCTTCGTACGATGATGTGCCACAAATAGTAGATGTACAAGCTCATGTAGGGCTCCCACAGTTCACTGGAAGCCTGGGCAAAACCAGTGCACGCAAACCAGCAAAATGTGTTTAACTGGCGAGGCTGTCAAGTTCAACACACAAGGATAAACTCAAGATAAACAACTTGCTTCTGCAACATTTCTCGGATTTTGGCTTCATTGCTTCCTCTGAGCATGTTACACCAAAATTGGTAACATATAACAAATTATGTGCGGGGTCCAAATTCATGCTTTACTGTGTGTGAGCAGAGCACAAAGGTGGGAACTTCTGGGAAGGTGGAGTTTGACTCAGTTTAGTTCAGGTCAAATCATATTACATCATGATTGTATTTTTGCTTTCCTTTTGTCAGGTTACAAAAAGGCTGAAAATTACCATTTGACTAGCCTTGGATCATAGATGTGATCTATGGACTATCATAGATGTAGTTGAAGTTTCAACAAGTCTGACTATTGCTTTCTGACTGGGTTTCGCTTTTACTTGGGTTTCGTAAGTTTGCCTCATTCGTCATTAGTCATTACCACCAGTGCCAACATTGGACTTTTCTAACAGAGTAGATGTAAAATGTCCTGTGTTCTAGTGAATTCGGGGAGTATGATACTTTTATCAGGCTTTACTAACATTGGAAAATGATGGGTAGTGTAAGACCCATCTTTGATAAACCATTAATTATTTAAGTGACATATATGATTGCATGCACTGCCCAGACGCAGCCAAGCCAGGGTCTGGGGGTCCTCCGAAACCTTTTTAACAAAGACGTAAGGACTGTGTTCTGGTGAATTTGGGGTTCTTTGATACCAAATCCAGGAGAAATCCAGGCGAAATGACAATGCCGGTGTCCTGCACTGCAGGATATGTGGTCGAAATGCAGGAGACTCCTGCATTATTCCAGGGGTGTTGACAGCCCTGCTGCTGACTATCGGATGAATTACAATAAGATAAACACAGAGTCGAGATACTATACACTACTGCACATTAACTGTATGTTAATGCCATCCTCGCTAACGCTCACTCGCGTCCCGACAGCGAGCAGGTCAGTAGCAAAGCTCTGTACAGACTGTTACTTGTCACAGTTTTAGACAGGTCGCCAATTTCGGTGTAACTCAACTGCCATCAACAAAACATGTCTTATCTGATTCACCTCCTGGACCACTTCAGTTGCATGGCTGACGTTTTACCTTGAGAACCACACACAGCACGGCAGCAGATTATTATGTTTAAGGACGTGTAAAAGACACAACACAATATATCACGACCTAATGACAGCAGTCTGTGGAGCAAAATGAAGCTAGCAAAGGATTCAAGGTGACATTAGCAAAAGATACATGGCAACATAAATGCGGGATAGGAGCGAATTCACCTCCAGCTCCAGCCTTGCGGCTGGGAGTTGAGCTCAGAATCAGTCCAGTAAAACGGATACCTGCCGGATGTAAAACACGAACAGTAAAACCCGGGACAGCGCGTACTGTAGCCTACTAAGAACCTTACCTGACATCTGCACACCATGTCCGCGTCCTGTGCCAGGAGATCCACGACTTTCCCTTTCCCCTCGTCGCCCCACTGAGCCCCCAGCACCACGGTCACTTTGTTGCCGACGCTCGGCCTGCGGGGTCCGTCATTCTCCGTGGTGCTGCCGTTCTGGGCCCCCGCGGCTCCCTCACACCCACTTTCCGACATGTCTTTACTCTTTACGGTGTCCGTGACTGACTGACTGGCTGCTGCTGCTGCCGCTTGCTGTTCTCTCTCTCTCTCTCTCTCTCTCTCTCTCTCTCTCTCTAGAGCTGTCGGTCTGAGGCTGTGCTCACTGTACACGACTGACACGCCCACTACCGGTATGCGTTCAGTGTGCTGCTACACTGTAAAATTCGACAAGGCCCTGCCTGACTGCAGTCAGTGACAGTGTGCACGAACAGTCGAACTGCATACTGCATAATGCAATAATGTAATGTAACCAAGAGTTACATTATTGTTAAACATCATGAGCATTACTTACCAATTTACAAGAAGTCGTCCACTATTACACTTATTAAGTTATTACACTATTACACTAGTACACTTATTAACCTATTACACTACTACACGGTTGAGGGAACATAGGGCTGAGGGAACATAAGGCTGAGGGAGTAAGGGACACAATTAGAGAGATTAGAAGAATGTAGAAGAATTGTTGTTTTTGAATGATTAACGTTTGCCTGTTCTCTCTCCTATGCTATGGTTATACCACGCTCCTGAATCTCCAAGAGAGAACTTTAAGGTCTGGTCCAGGTTTCAGGTTTGGTCCAGGAGGCACTGAGGCAGACACCCTAAGTTTAAGAGCAGGCTTAAAACTTGCCAGACTGCCAGTGTGCCAAATGCTAATTTTCATTTTATGCTAGATTTAATGGACAATAAAGGTTTCTTTATCTATAACAACAGCACCCTCATCATCCATATGTAAATCCCTGGAACATGTGACGCAGTTTAAACCTAAACACCATGTGTGTAATAATAAAATGCCAAGTGTTTATTAATATTCATACAATACAGTAGAACACGAGTTCACTCAAACACCTCACGAGAACACCTAGTGTTCAAATTCTAAACACCTATATGACTGACTTTGATTGTAAAAACTAAACATGTTTATGTGTTTAAAAAGTGTTACAGGGATTAAACATGTTCTTCTGTTTATAATGTAAACACTGTGACACGTTTAAAAAGTGTTACAAATGATGTGTTTAAAACAGTTTATAACCTAAACGCTTGGGTTTAGTGTGGATCATCATAGCCAGTGTATAGTGCCACGTTTTATTACCTCATTAACAAATTACATAACCTGCCTGGCATTACCCCAGGTGAAGGAGTTCAAGTATCTCGGGGTCTTGTTCACGAGTGAGGGGAGGACGGAGAAGGAGATCAGCCAGAGAATCGGAGCGGCAGGGGCGGTATTGCAGTCGCTGTACCGCACTGTTGTGACGAAAAGAGAGTTGAGCCAGAAGGCAAAGCTCTCCGTCTACCGAGCAATCTTCGTTCCTACTCTCACCGATGGTCATGAAGTGTTCCTACTCTCACCTATGGTCATGAAGTGTTCCTACTCTCACCTATGGTCATGAAGTGTTCCTACTCTCACCGATGGTCATGAAGTGTGGGTCATGACCGAAAGAATAAGGTCGCGAATACAAGCGGCCGAAATGAGTTTTCTTCGACGGGTGGCTGGCATCTCCCTTAGAGATAGGGTGAGAAGTTCAGTCACACGAGAGAGATTCGGAGTAGAACCGCTGCTCCTTCGCCTGGAAAGGAGCCAGCTGAGGTGGTTTCGGCCATCTGGTTAGGATGCCTCTCGGGCGCTTCCCTATAGGGAGGTCCTCGACGCACGTCCCACTGGGAGGAGACCCCGGGGCAGACCAAGGCACAGTTGGAGGAAATACATCGACTCACTGCATGGCCTTGTAACGTCTCGGAATCCCCCAGGAGGAAGTCACTAATGTTGCTCTGGAGAGGGAAGTCTGGAGCACTCTGGTGGAACTGTTGCCCCCACTACCCGACTACAGATAAGCGGTTGAAGATGGATGGATGGATGGATGGATGACCTGCCTGCATGGTGAGACATGTTCAACAACTCTGTTGAAGTAATTAGACTATACATTTTCACTAGTTGGAGATAACACACCATTGGGGAGGTAGGTTGGCGTGGAGGGCAGAGAGTGGCGTGAAGGGCAGGGTCAATGTGTGTTCCTTCGCCTCCTGAACATGTCTTGTTCCAACTCCATTTATTATAACACTTCTCCCAGAGAGAACTCACAAAGTGCATAAAAACAAAAACATAGCATTCAAATTATTAAAAACAACAAAAACACAAAAAGCAAACAAATCAACTATAGACATTCCACATGCTTGTTTAAACAGTAGTGTTGAACCTGAACAGGTTCTTAAACATTGTCCACGGAGGCTGCAGCTCTCAAGACCTGTGGGATGGCATTCCATGACCTCTTTTCGTCCTGCGGGGAACTTCAAACTGTTTTCAGCCCACAGAGGATCGCAAAGGAGGGAGCGGTTATAGGGTTAAATGTCTTCATGCTCAGGGGGGAAAAATGAGCCCGAGCGTGTTTTCAGGCGAATCGATCATTCCGGATATACCGTCTACAGAAATGTGGAAAAGGTGATAACACATTTTTATGTTAAGATGAGTCATCTTTCAGTTTTCACCATATTCTCTATACAATTGAAGTGGGTGAGTGCATCATGTGTCAGTGTGGCATATACACATTTTGGTTGACCACCCATGGTGTGGCCCCTTAAGAGTTTCCATCTAACTGGTGGTGAGTGATGTTTCAGTTGAGTCACATGCACGCAGAGCAAAAGGACACCAGACAGTATCACATGGGCTAGTTCTAATGTTTATTACACACAGAATTGGACATACCGGTATATGACGTGACCAAAGATATGGCAAGAACAGAATGAATTTCAGGGGTATCAATAGATGAAGGTCAAATTTCTTAACACCAAGAGAACAGTGTGTTCTTGCAGGCTTGTGTGTCCAAGCCTGCAGGACAGCAGCTGTAACAGTCTATATACTGAGGAGAAGGCGACGATGAGCTCCACATTCCCCACTTGCCTGAAGGTCTGCCTTAACCAGCAGGTTGCTAGTAACCTTCTGGAGACCACAGTAATCCTCTGCCTGCCTCCCCCAACGCTCTCTCTCTCGCTCTGTCTGTTTGGTGCAGGAAATGCGCAAAATACGTCAGTTTTGTGGGAGCCTGCCCTGCCTGCATTCAGCTTGAAGTTGTGTTGTGTTGTGTCAAACCCAGGACCTTTGGCTTGCCATGCCAGGCAGCCATTTTTTCTGACACTGACGAAGGCCTGCGCTCCGAAACTGAGAGTGCAGATTTTATTCTCTTTCTGCAGATTTAACCGTTTTTGAAGGGAAGACCTCTGCACACTCGACTTACTAATAACAACAGGTGCGTTGGCGACAAAGCAGCAGACTGCAGACACGTAGAGAAGGAGGGAGACCCGCACACTGTCACTTGCTGGTTCAAGAGCTTATTTTATTGTCAAAATGCAACGTTTCGGTCCTTTGACCTTCACATTGAATGTGTTTTAGCATAAATAACCTGATATACATATGCCCATGCAGGTTATTTATGCTATCAGCACAGTAGGAAATGTATGATTGGCATGTTTTAGAAAACATTAATTCCAGGACAGGTCGTAAAATTCCTTTTCCCCTGGATTCCTTGGGTCATGACGCATCTCCCCATATAGGCCACACCCATTTGCGTCATGATAGATTTTCCGCCATTTTGAATTTTCTCCAAAAAACACTTTTTGCTCCTCCTACAGATTGTGTCCAAATCTCACAAAAATCGGTACAGATCTCTGGACCTATCCGATTAAAACACCACAGGCGTAATGTTGTTAGTCCGTATCGTTCGTCCGTAATCCTCGTCCCAAATTAGTGGGAGGGGCCTATTTCACAAATACAGTAAATGCCACAAATCACGTCCAATCCATCCCAAATTTGAATCACATTTTGCGGGTGCGTTACTCAACCCAGAGTCAAAAGCAATTCCATTTTCATTCATAGGGGGCGCCGCAAATGCGAAAAATATAACAATTTGTTGCAAAAGCATGATCTTTGGGGGATAAATCCCCTCCTAATTACTTACACATGATCACAGGTGTGACTTGACATTGGAATTGGCTAGCACAATTACTGGGAGGCTTTTTTTCATCCATAGGGGGCGCCGCAAATGCGAAAAACGTAACCATTTGTAGCCAAAACATGATTATTTGGGGAGAAATCCCTTCCGAAATACATATGATCACAGGGGTGACTGACGGGACATTGTAATTGACTAGCAACATTTGTGGGAGGGGCCTATATAAGTGATTGCGGCAACCACACTTCTAGTTTTATGTTAGTAACAGTATAAATACTACATTACGGTTGTTTATAGTGGAACAAGTGAACGCAACACAATATTTGACTATTTTGTGGTCGGTGGCACTACAATAGGTTTTGTGTTCTGCCCGTGTTTGGATGGATCAGACAGCATGCGTGAACATGTGGTTTGGGCGTGTTGCGTGTGTGCAGTGTGTGTGTGTGTGTGTGTGTGTGTGTGTGTGTGTGTGTGTGTGTGCGTGTGCGTGTCTGTGCATGTGTGTGTGTGTGTGTGTGTGTGTGTGTGTGTGTGTGTGTGTGTGTGTGTGTGTGTGTGTGTGTGTGTGTGTGTGTGTGTGTGTGTGTGCGTGCGTGCGTGTGTGTGTGTGGCTGCGTGCGTCCATTATTCCAGAGTGGATGGCTAAGTATATTATTAATTCAGCGCGAGAGAGAGAGGCAAAGCCTGCAGGGTACTAGACTCATCTGGTCTACCCTCCTGGATGCTAGGCCGTGACAGGTCAGTAAGTCAGTTTGTTTCTCTGGGCTGACATGCTGCTTGTGACTGTTGCTAATGAAGTGGCTTACCATACGTCCTCTTTTGCCCGGACAAGTCCTCTTTTGGGGGGCTGTCCGGGCAGTCCGGGGGGGTTTTATATGAATTCCTTCAAATGTCCGGGGTTAAATAAATAATAATTAAATAAGTAAATAAAAGGGTCCATTTGGTTCCATTTGTACTAGTACACTCTCAGAGTTACAGACCTGCAAGGGTCCATGATTTGGTTCCATTTGTACACTCTCAGATTTACAGACCTGTAAGGGTCCATTTGGGTCCATGTGTTACACTCTCAGAGTTACAGACCTATAATGGGTCCATTTGGAACCCCCTCAAGGAACCATGAGGGTCCCTGTATCACACCTTTGAGAGCCACTGCTTTAAATAAATACATAACTAACTAACTAATCTTGGCAGCTTGTTTACAAATGTTTGTAAACAAATCCCAAATATTTGTAAACAAACCACACGTTTGTAAACAAATCCCAAAATATTTGTAAACAAACAACAAATGTTTGTAAACAAATCACAAATGGCTGTAAACAAATCCCGAATGTTTGTAAACAAGCCTCAATATGTTTGTAAACCAATCCCAAATGTATATAAACAAATCACAAATGTTTGTAAACAAATCTCAAATATTTGTAAACAAACCACACATGTTTGTAAACAAATCCCAAAACGTTTGTAAACAAATCCCAGAATATTTGTAAACAAACAACATATGTTTGTAAACAAATCTCAAAATGTTTGTAAACAAATTACAAATTGTTTGTAAACAAACACCAACATGTATGTAAACAAACCCCAATATGTTTGTAAACAATCCCAAATGTTTGTAAACAAATCCACAATGTAGGTAAACAAATCACACATGTTTGTAGACAAACCCTAAAATGTTTGTAAACAAACCCTGCAATGTTTTGTAAACACATCCTTGAACGTTGGTGGTAATAACGCGTCCAGGACATGCCTCAGACTTCTCCTCAGGAGACTTAGGTCAGATCTGAAGCCATTTTATTTGGCCCGTTGTGAACCCGTTGTGACAGCATGCCTTGCTGACGTCCACGATACCCCATCTGAAGATATTTAAGGCCCTATTTTGAAACAAAAACATTTTTGAATAGTTCAACTAGCCGATTTACAAGCTCACGTGTGGATGTAGATCAGCCCGCTGCCCCCTCAAGCAACCACGAGGGTCCCTGGATCACACCTTTGAGAGCCACTGCTTTAAATAAATACATAACTAATATAGAGCATATTTCATAAAATTTAGGAGCCAAACTTTTTTGACAAATGAATTTAATTCAAACAGAACCGCGCACGCAATACACATGCACATCCACGACATGCATGCGCACGTGCACGCGCATGTGTCCTCTTTTTGGTAATTCGGAATATGGTATGCCCTGAGCAGCTTTGTATACGGTAGCTGTCTGCTGGTTGGTCTGGGGCAGAGGAACCTGGTTCCAGGACTGAACTCGGAAGATTAAAAATCTGACGGGGAGAAAATAGGACGATCAGTCAGATAATTCTATCCATCCATTCCATTCAACGGGTTATTTGGTAGCCTACTTTCTCTTCATTACAAGGAAAGATGATTAAAACTCTGCTCCCATCTTGCACTATAGGACCAAACAATAAAATCCCCAGCTGAGCATTGCTTAAAAATATTTGTTTTTTCAGAATGTCCTTTTCTTATATTGTATTTATTATACAACACTTATTTTCTTTAGTATTTCTAAGGGCTTGTCAATGTGTACATTTCTATATCATATTATAGGCCTATACCGTATTTTATGATCATGCAAATACCATTATCGCTAAACCTCCTGACAGCTGACAGGACAATAAAAACACACCCCATTGTTTAAAAATGCATTGAGAGACCACACACACACTAGTATGAAGAAAATCTTTGAAAATGTGTTTAGTGAAAGCAGACCTGTTCCAGAGGTACAATGTGGTAGGGGAAGCCGGTGGCTTTGAAAACAGCCTGCAAGTGCAAATCAGCTGCGGTCCTCTGTCTCTCCTCTGCAGACAGCCCAAGAGCACCACCCTCTGGAAGTATAATTCATGGTCAGGTGATTATTTGAGGTTGCGCAACATCAGATTTCCAATGGATTGTTTACAGTAGCATTTTAGATTATTTAACAGCATAAACCCTACTACCCTAGCATCCCTAATCCCTATTCTGGAGTAAACATTCACAAAATAGTGAATGTGAATTGTACACAGAAAGTATAACAAGCCCTTTACCTCGTGTAAGCGCCATTTTTAGTCTCCTAATTGTGGCCAATGATGTCCACTGAGGGGTGTGGTCAAGTTCAGGTTGCCATAGTTACAGGGAGGGTATTTAACCCTGTCCCTAATGAATTGCAGGTGTTGTTGATAGGAGGCAAACTGTTTTCTGACTGTGCAGACAGGGACTGTTGCATTCACCACGTTTGACTGTTTGTTACTCATGTTATTTGCCTTCAAAGTATAGGATTTTGTAAGGAAAATAAATATAATTTAATTTCCACTCTACGAACATTCTGCACCTCAGTTCTTTCAGCACACGTCTAAACTTCCTCATCCGCCCCAGCAGCCAGTAGCACCTAATACAGGGATTTAGGCGCTACACCTCGCTTCAGAGGAAACTCAGCATGTCAAAAATGCTGAGTTTACACAAGAAATAATTAACTTCTTATCTTATTTTTCCACAAAATAAGTAATTTTATGAAAAGGTTTCTGAGACTCCTGTTCATTCTGTTCAGTTTTGACTGCATGTTATACCGTCTCTGGTTTTGTGCTCTCGGTTGTCATCTGCTTGTAAAACAAAGTAATCAATGTGGTATATCTTTCCATATTCACGATCTTTGGTAGCTCCCTTTGGAACCTCTATATCTATGCTGCTACGCTTTAGCTCCAAGATGAGGTTCCGAGTCAGGATATCCCGGCACTGGTCCCTGCACAGGTCGAGCTGGGTCGAGCCCGTCCACAAACAGTGGCAAGACAGTATCAAACGGTACTCTTTTCAAAAAGTAAAAGGTATCAGAACCGAGAAACTGTACAGTTGATAAACTTAAGTCAAACAATCGCTTACACAGCGGTTGTTTTTCAGCCAGTACCAGTGCATTTCCCAATGCAATCTTACGGAAGCAGTAGGCTACTGCACATGCGGACGGTGGTTGACTCCACTACATTTTTGAGTGGTGCAACCACTCCAAGGAACAGCGATGTCCGTGTTCACCTGTGCGCCTATGTGTGCGACTATTAGTACCAGTAGGGGCGCTGTCGTGCCAGAAACAGAGAGAGAGAGATAGTGCTGCACTGTTGCCTGCTAATGAGAGAGAGAGAGAGAGAGGAGGGGGGGGGTGGCTGATTTAAGCAGTTGTTTGACGCCGGACTAAAACTGTTAAGTGCCAGACCTAAGTTTATCAACTGTATCTCGGTTCTGACACCTTTCGTTTTCGAAAAGAGTACTGTTTGATACTGTTTCGCCGCTGTTTGTGGACAGGCTAGACCCAGCTAGACCCCATTTGGACCTGTGCAGGGATATCCTGACACGAATCCTCATCTCGGAGCTAAAGCGTAGCTGCGTAGATATAGAGGTTCCAAACAGAGCTATATCTTTGGTATAAGTTCCCACAGCGACATTCCAGGTTAGCTAAATACCCGAACCATGAACACACAATCGCCACCTATCAAACCTCCTAAAGTAAATATAATATCTAAATATAAAGTGGGTGACTTCAGTCAGAGCTATACAGTAAATGTATACTATGTAATGTCAAATTACCATCAATAAAGACAATCCCAGGTATGAACTTCTTGAGCTTCTATGAGCTTCTTTAATGTGTATTGTGTGTATTCCTGAAGCAAGGTGGAACAATAATCTGGAACAAGTGAACACGTCAGGGTATTAAGAGAGCAAAGTTCTGACAACAATCTTCACCATCATAACATTGCCGTGGCTGTTAAACGAGGCCAAGGCCACCTGACGAAGACCCATAAGGGGTCGAAACGTTGTCATCCTTATACCTAATACAATTCCTGTGGGAGCTACAAACAGTGTGCGGACTACTTCTCCTTCTCCTGTAGCCTACATGTCCTTATGGAACCATGAGGGAGAGGGGGAAAAACACCACGAGAGTGACGAGTGATCAGTCAAACATGTGTTCTCTCCGCAGTAAATAAAAAATCTGTCTGTATGCGATCTGACCATTATTATTTTGATTACACTGTCATGCTCGTTTGAGGACAGGTAGAGAGCAGAGCATAGTAGTTCGAGGTAAGGTAACACACCAGTGAATCACTGATATCTGATATGTTTGATGTATGTAATTTCCAGCAGAGCCCCGCCCACGCTTCAACATCACCACGTGTTAAAATACCTGGCTTCTACCGCTGGTGAATAGTGAAGAAAAGTGGGGGGGGAAAGCAGAGCATGGTCTTAAGTGCAGCAGGTAGATATATTTAATTATGAGTGAATAAATAGATGTGCAGCAGAAGCTGTCCCTCAGTCTAGTCTGTTTAGCATGCATGTGATACTCAGAGTAATCTAGTAAGAGTGGCGACACGCTTTGATCTTGCCGCAAAGCCCGGGTGCCATATAGTTCCAAACATTGCTCCTATGGCTGGAACTATCCCATTGAGATAGGATGAGCACTTCCGCATTCCATTGTTACACTTACAATGGGAGTCAACAGAGTGTCATTACTCTCCTACTAGATTACTCTGGTGATACCAGATTGCGCCTCATGTTCATATTCTTCCTATTACTTATGTAAGGATGAGGATGTCTCTTGTTGCTTTGTCTGTTCACAGTTCATTATGCATTATATACTGCATGTCATGCTGTTTACAAGTTTGTCCACCAGGGGATGGTCATGTAACACACTTCTAGGTTTAGCTCATGATCAGTTTAGCTGTCATGTTAGCACTAGCAGTAGTCTCTCAACAGACTGTTGACTGGCAAAGAGGGCGCTGTTTTTCCTTTATTGTTTGACGATGGGTTCTCAGATTGTGTTAGCAGAGACAGTGGTGACCCTGCTGATGTTTAACTTCTACATAAAATAGAACCAGAATCTACTGTACATGCCAGTGCATGCATAGGCTACTAACATTATAACATAGACACAAATAGCCCTGTCTATAGTCCAGAAGACTATATATCTCATTTGGCCAGGGGGACTGAGAACAAAATGCATTTATTATCAGATAGAATGAACACATGTTTTGCATATATTTTCCAGTGGCCCCGGCCTCAGTGCCAGGAACCCCCTTGAAGATGATGGAGAGGTATTATGATTATTTATGATTCTTCGTTGTTATTTGCTCTGGTGTAACGTGTGCGCTATTGTGATGTCTTCACTCTGCATTCATTGTTTCCGTGTTGCTTTGAATGAAAATGTGTTTGACGAGGCTCTTTCATGGCCAAATCCCTCTTGAAAAGGGTTCGTTTTTTTGCCAATAAAGTAAAATGTTGTTAAAATGTCAGTTTAGTTACCATAGCAGCTTGTCTTCTGCTGCTGCTGTTGGATATGCGTTTGTGTTCATGGTAACCGATGGGAGCTTCCTCTACTACACACAACACATTGTGGAGAGAACATTCTTCATTTTCAGGACTTTTGTCTTTATTTCAAAAGGCACAAAGAAAAAAACATTACATTATCTCATCAATTCAACTGTTTAAAACTGTATGAATAGTTATAGTTAAGTGACAGCCGTCGACTTTACAGTAATGAAGGTGCATTCAGTTCCAATGCGCTTTGAATGGGTTTCATGCCTTCATAATGGACTATATGTACAGTATACCAACTTCAATGAGGTGTTCATCCAACAATAGAGATAAGTAACACAAAGAAAAGGATACAATACAAAGTAAAGTTGCTTAACTGTGATTTAAAAAAAATCTTTAAATCTTAAAAAAAAGAACAAAAACATGGTAATATATCACATACATAATTTTTTTTGGAACAATAACCTCCTATTTACACTATGGCTTACTGCTCATAACAAACACTGTTCTGTAAAAAATATATATAAACAAAACACAAAGCAAAAAATGGAGGGATTACACATTAGCTTGAATGACAAAGCAAGATTATTCATATTAATACCCTAATCGCATAAAATATGTAAAAGTAACAATTGTATAGCAACCACTGACTATAGCCCTTCATCAAGTTGACTATTTTAATTATCCTACACGACTATTTACGTGTTCCTGTTGCCTGCTTGGGATATTAATTCTCGGGGCATGGTTCCATAGAGGAACCACAGAGAGCATCCTGACTGGATAGGCGGCGGTTGGGCCTGACGTTTGGGACGGCTAATATTTGTAGTATTATACAGCGCCAGCATGGATGACTGACCGTGACACTAAATACATTGATTTAACCATGCCCCCATAAAAAGCTAAATAAAAACGCAACAAGGCTTCCGTTTCAAAATCACATCTTCTGTCTGTCCTCGTTTAGCTATGGTCTGTGTGGACTGGGAGGAATTATTTCTATTTACAACCACAAACACCAGGTAAAATACAGTACTTGTTTTTCTGTCTGTCTGTTCCTGTCAATCATTTATTTATTTATTTTTTTGCCCCTTTTTATCCCAAATTTCTATTTACAACCACAAACATCAGGTAAAGTACAGTACTTCTGTCTGTCTGTTCCTGTCAATCTTGTTTTCTTTTCTTTTTTTGCCCTTTTTTTGCCCCCCACACACACATATCTGTACATTGTCACCTCACCTGGAGAATGGAGATCATACCGGGAGGATGTAGAGCCTTCATCTTACTACTACTTAGGATTATGTGCAGTGACTATATACAGTATATATCACCCTCCCCGCCCGGCTTCTCTACCCCGAACATGGGCCAAATGTGTTCGTGTAGATGCTCGACAAAGCCAGATGAGGTGGATTCGAACCCCCCTAGACTCCGCAATGGCGGGCACAGCTACTTTACTGTGCCACCGAGCGTCTCAAGTGTCTATGGGGCCTGGACTCCTGTCTCAGCACTGGGTCCAGCTTCAACAACTCCTTGTTGATCTATCTCTTCATACTGGTGGTATTCTGTCTCCTCACTGGGTCCAGCAGCTTCAACAACTACTTGTTGATCTATCTCTTCATAGTCTGAGTCGTCTGCCTCTTCAATGGAGCCAGATTCAACAACTACTTGTTCATCTATCACTTCATACTCGATGCCAGCTTCAGAATCAGAACCAACAACATTATAATACTCGATATCAATGTTCTCATTTCCGACATTATAATGAACCGTCGCAGTGTCCCACACTCCTGCATTATGTCTTCTGCTGGCCTGGAGAAACACAGAAACACCCAACGTTAAGTCACTGAATCACATCTGGCTGAAAACCCTCCTATCTCTCTCCTAACTCTGGTTTAACTGTGATTTATACACATTCCAGTCTTGTGTTGTGTAAAGATGTATTACCTGCCAGAGACAATAGAGGGCATGGATGGGTACCAGCAGCACCAACAGCAGCACCAACAGCAGCACCACCACAGTGACTGTAACTCTGCTGCTGTCCTCAGGTGTCAGAGGGACTGTAGGAGGGACTGTAGGAGGGACTGTAGGAGGGACTGTGAAAAATAAAACATCATCAAATCATGTAAGAACATTTGATAAACCTTCATGTTTGATTGAATCATGCCTGACGGAGATTCATATTGTGAGTTTAACACATTTAGACCTGAGGCCGATTCTAAATCAGTTTTCTGAAAAACCTGTGTTTCTATGTCAGTGGTGCTCAGCCTTTTTCATGTCAAGGACCCCCCTCCCCCTGCCACCAGAAGCAAAGATTTGAGTTAAAAACATTCACTCTGAAAGAATATATATTCAAAGAATTGAGCCACATTTTCAAGATTCATCAAAAATAGCAGACCTGCAAGCTCGTAGCGTGGCACTCGGTGACGCGCTACAAGCTTGTAGGTCTGCTATTTTTCAACACCCAAAAGGGGTTCCCGCCCAGAATGGTTTAAAGGTAATTTCATTCAGGTTACCTGTGACGGTGAGAGAGAGGATGTCGCTCTCAGAGGAGACATTGTAAGAAAACACGTTGGTGTGATTTATAACAACGTCGACGTGATAAGCACAGCTGTAATTCCCTTGGTGGCCGGGGCCTGCTTCGAAGAACAGGAAGTTGGCAGAGTGATTGACAGCTGGCTGGGTGTGGCTGTGTGTGCTGTTGGCTCCAGTGAAGGTGAGGTGGAAGGAGCCGTCTGGGTACTGTGGCAGGATGGAGCAGCTGATGCTGAAGTTGGAACCTTCCAACACCTGCTGCCCCTGCTGCTGGCCCTCAGAAACCCCGTTTAGAGACACCTGATGCCCCTGCAGCTGGCCCTCAGAAACCCCGTTTAGAGTGGGGAAGACGCTGATGTTTGGCTTAAACAGAAGATCTGTAACAAGACACGAGTGATTGAATTATAGTACAGCAGATATTTACAGTATAGAGTAGCCAATGAGATGGAACCAAGATTAGAGATCCAACATATTGTATGGCTTTTGCTGAAATTAGACGATGCAAAAAAGTTATTTTAAATTCATTCAGAAAAAGAAACATCCTGTTTCTATGCTGTAGATAGGTATAGGTTAAGTGAGTAGGCAAGTAGACGGACGTCACTGTTTGTGTTACCTGAACAGATCACCTCCAATGTGACAGTGGAATTCTCAGACAGTGTCATTCCACACTCCCTCAGTGAAGCCTCGGTTCCAACACAGTCAGCTGTGATCCACCACACAGGTTGAACCGTTGAAGCAGGACTCCTTTGTGTTGAAACGTCAGAGCCACAGTCCATCTGCCTACACACGACAGAGGATGACTTCAGGTTCCAGTCGGACTGACCATCCACGGCTCTCCAGTCTCCCTGGTGTTGCATCTCCAGTACACCACTACAGATACTGCTTCCTCCAACCAGCCTGACGTCATCAGGCTCTGTACAGAGACAAGACCGTTACATACCATTTAGAGCAGACATGACTTGTGAGCCGAAAGTGTTCAGTTCTCCCACTCCATGTTAATGGATGGTGGTGTTCTGTTGGGACGCATACTTTGTTTAGACATAGCATTGGTTAAGGTTGGTGAGGGGTGCGTTAAGACGACCGGATTAAAGTTGGTGAGGGGGGCGTTGAGGGTTGGGAGAGGGTTAAGGTTAGGTTTAAGTGTGCTGCACCAGCTCAGTGGCCTTGTGGTTAGAGTGTCCGCCCTGAAACTGGGAGGTCGGGGGTTCAATCCCCGGCCGGGTCATACCAAAGACTGTAAAAATGGGACCCAATGCCTCCCTGCTTGACACTCAGCATCAAGGGTTGGATTAGAGGGTAAGTCCCTGCGACATACTAGCGTCATGTCCAGGGGGTGTACATCAAGCTGCCTCACGCTACAGAAACAGGAGTTAAGCTCCTGCCCTATGGGCCTCATGGCTCGGCAAGGCTACTTACTATAGGTGTGCTGCCCCGTGGGAGGTTAGGGTGAGGGTGAGGGTTTGAGATATCAGACCAATGGTATGTCTAACCAAAAGCATGCACCCGTTCTGTTAACAGATGGTGGGGATCTATTCAGATTTCAGATTTCAGATTTTTATTGAAGGGACAGCCTCTTCAGATGCAGCATCTCATTTTCAAGAGGGACCCATAAAACCAAATACAGAAAAGCATACTTTCCTAACACTGTCTAACACTAACACATGGTGAGCTGTCACTCCCAAGACGGCAAACGGGTGACTTCTTGTAACGGAAATGACCAAACGTCAAACTCAAAACTCAAAGTTTGAGCACGGAATATCACACCCATTATGCCATGCTCAGCCAATCACAGCACATAATGGGAATAACGGCACAGCTTCCAGCCAATCACAACGGCCAACCACATCGCCAATGTCGGCGCCATACATGGTTAATTTTGCTGCAATTCCGTCCTCAAATTTTGGCGGCATAGATGGTCATTTTCCCTCCTCATATTTTGAGGACATTACTAAAATTATTAGATCATACCTGAGCAGGTGAGTCCAACAGTCTTGTCAGGTGAGCAGGTGGTGTTTCTAGTTGAGTCTGAGGTTCTACAGTCCAGGAGAGCAGACTCGTTGCCTTCACACTGGAACTCTTTGGTCCACATCGAAGCGTTCAGGCCTCCATAGAGCGCCCCCTGGAGGACTGAAGGAGCCCCGCAGCCAAGATCCCTACAGACCACCTCTGCATCCTGCTGGTCAAAGTCATCTTCACACACTGAGACCCACGACTGGTTAGATTTCACCACCACTCTGCCTGAACACACACCGGTCCCGTTCACCAACCTCACAGAATCTGGAGAGAGAGAGAGAGAGAGAGAGAGAGAGAGAGAGAGAGAGAGAGAGAGAGAGAGAAAGAGAGGGGGGGGGGGGGAGGAGGGAGAGAAGGGGGGTGTCAATGTACATGTATCTTATTAAACACGCATGTGCATGCACGCACACACGAAGAGTTGTGGAGGTGAAGTGGAGGTCACTGTTTATGTGTTTTACCCGAACAGAACACCTCCAGTCTCTCAGTGGAATTATGAGACTCCTTTGCTCCACACTCCCTCAGTGAAGATTGAGATCCAACACATGGAATCTTCCACACAGGTTCAACGGTTGCATCAGACCTCCTTTGTGTTGAAACAGCAGAGCCGCAGTTCAGCTGTCTACACACTACAGATGATGACTTCAGGTTCCAGTCATAAATAGAACCCGCTGGTCTCCACTCTTCCTGGTTTTTCACCTTCAGGATACCAGAACAGTTACTGGTTGTTCCTCCCTCCAACATGACGTCACCAGGCTCTGTACAGTGGCAAAAAAGAAAATAAACTACTATTACTTTCATTGTTAAATAGGAATGCGAATTACAAGTATAGTTGGTATTTTACTGTTTTATCTCAGGCTAGCAATGTCATTTTCATGTTCTAAACTAGAAATATGTGCTCCTCTGAGCACAGGGCAATATAGTAGAGGTCAATCTTATCCAATCATGATGACATGTGAAATATTGGACAAGTCTCCCTTGATGACATTACTATAGAGGTAATCAGGGCCGCTGCTGGCCATTTGGGTGCCCTAAGCATAACATATTTGCGGTGCCTTGTGCTTTGTGGTGCGGTGCTGGATTACTTCTTCAATTCGACCAATTCCACAATTCAATTGGACTACGGTGGCAGCAGGAAGTACAAGGTAATAGCCTAAATAGCTCCAGTTTTTCCACCTCGGTGATTCACAACCATGTGCTTATATTGGATGTGATTTCTCATCCCATCAGAATCAAAGTAATCACAGACATGACAGTGTCTGCAGCTAGAGTACATTCCACTCACTGCACAGGAAAGTGAATGATGCCAGGCTGCAGGTGACCACAAACCAGTCACATTATGTGAAATGTTCTTTTCTAGTTTTATGATTATTATTACCTGAGCAGGTGAGTCCAACAGTCTTGTCAGGTGAGCAGGTGGTGTTTCTAGTTGAGTCTGAGGTTCTACAGTCCAGGAGAGCAGATTCGTTGCCTTCACACTGGAACTCTTTGGTCCACATCGAAGCGTTCACCTCTCCATAGAGCGCCCCCTGGCGGACTGAAGGAGCCCCGCAGCCAAGATCCCTACAGACCACCTCTGCATCCTGCTGGTCAAAGTCATCTTCACACACTGAGACCCACGACTGGTTAGATTTCACCTCAACTCTGCCTGAACACACACTGGTCCCATTCACCAACCTCACAGACTCTGGAGAGAGAGAGAGAGAGAGAGAGAGAGAGAGAGAGAGAGAGAGAGAGAGAGAGAGAGAGAGAGAGAGAGAGAGAGATCATTTTAATCATAGAACATTACACTTTTCCAGGACTGCTCCGCTCATCTCTGAAATGCCATTTTTTTAAGAGTGGGGATCTTAGTTGAGATCATTCAAGAATACATTTTCCAACATCACTGCGCACAAATAAGGAGTTGTCGAAATGTAATAACTAACTTTTGTGTATTCATAATTCCTAACATGTCTCTGTAATGGACAGTCAGGACTTGGTAACCTATTAATATGTGAGCATTTTGTTGGTGGTACTTTATTTTGTACTTTAGGTTAATACAACTAAAGAACGTGTAGCCCTCAGTGGCAAGGGAGGTGTGTGTTCTGTGTGACAGACAGACAGACAGACAGACAGACAGACAGACAGACAGACAGACAGACAGACAGACAGACAGACAGACAGACAGACAGACAGACAGACAGACACCTGAACAGGTGTTACCTGAACAGATCACCTCCAGTCTGTGGGCTGAAGTATAAGACGCATTTGTTCCACAGTCCTTCAGTGAAGACTCAGAGCCAACACAGGGAGATGTTATCCACCATACAGGTTGATTTGTAGAACCAACCAGTCTTAGTGATGAAACAGCAGAACCACAGGCTATCTGTCTACACACTACAGATGATGACTGCAGGGTCCAGTCAGAATCATCCACTGGTCTCCACCCATCATGGAGTTTCATCTCAAGTTTTCCAGCACAGTTACTGGTTCCTTCCACCAACCTGACATCTGTACAGAGACGAAAGTAAGCAGTAAAAACAAAAGCTAAATTAGAAAATGCATTACTTTCATTTTAAGTAATCGACACAAAAGATGCTACACATACTCGTAGTCGGATCATATAGGATAAGTTTGTGAAAACTGTGGCCGAGTCTTACACACAGTCTGTCCTGCAGGGGACACAGAAAGCACCACCGGTACGTTCCAAAAATATCTGTCAACCTAAATCAGAGTAAGTAAAGGGGCAGTGGGTCAGGGGTAGAGTGGCCGGTAGAGTAGCCGGTTCGATGCCGGGTTCCCCCAGAGTTAGTGTAGGTTCTAAGTAGGTTAGACACTAAAGGTGGTTGCACACCGGCCGCGTTTTTCGGAAAATCGATAGAAACGCAGCTAAAAATCCGAAAAACACGCTCGGTGTGTGGGGACCTTAACTCTGCCATCGGTGTGTGAATGTGTGTGTGAATGGGTGAATGTAATGCACAATCTATGTAAAGCACTCTGGATAAAAGCACCATTTACCATTTAAAGCAAATCACACGCATGTTGAAAAGAATGCTAATTAAAGTGATTGGAATGATGCTTCATGTCTCTGCGGCCCATCGTGGTCATGCCAATGAAATGATAGTTTTTGTACTTTCAGTGTGGGGAAAGCATTTGCAATCGTGATGAGATTCAGCTGATATAGGAAAGTGACCTGGTATCTGTTCTATTCTATTTGATGTTGTTCGTTTCATTAATGTATTTAAGTATTCTTTTTGTTAGAGTATATATTGGCTTTACTGCATCATTGCACTGGTTACAATTTGTTCTAGATCCTAGTGTTCATTTAAAATGATATATTCCTCTAAATCTGGGTAGTAAAAAAGAAAAGAATCAGGCCACAGCCCTGGCTCTCCTGGTCCCTCTGCACGTCCCTGATTACCTGAGCAGGTGAGTCCAACAGTCTTGTCGGGTGAGCAGGTGGTGTTTCTAGTTGAGTCTGAGGTTCTACAGTCCAGGAGAACAGACTCGTTGCCTTCACACTGGAACTCTTTGGTCCACATCGAAGCGTTCACTTCCCCATAGAGCGCCCCCTGGAGGACTGAAGGAGGCCCATAGTCAAGCTCCCTACAGACCACCTCTGCATCCTGCTGGTCAAAGTCATCTTCACACACTGAGACCCACGACTGGTTAGATTTCACCTCCACTCTGCCTGAATACAGACTGGTCCCATTCACCAACCTCACTGACTCTGGAGAGAGAGAGACAAAGTGTGTTCAACATTTTTATTCATTATTCACAACAGATGAAAACATGAGGACACACACACACACACACACACACACACACACACACACACACACACACACACACACACAATTTATAATGTAGGCATTTAGCAGACGCTCTTAACCCATTCAGGACGGGAACCCTTTTGGTGTTTTAAGCATTGTGTTATACTTTAGTTATTGAAAAGCGCAGCACTAGCTTGTAGATCTGTTTTTTTTTTATCGTGAAAACATGTGCAAATCTTTGGATTAAAATTATTTCAGAGCAAACGTTTTCATTTCATATGTTCGCTTCTGGGGGGGTCCCTGGAACAACATATTTTCAGATATGCCAGCCACATACATATAATTCTGGGGGTCCTTGACATGAAATAGTTTGAGAACCACTGACATACTAGAAACGTAGGTTTTTCATTTATAAAATAGTCATCAGGTCTAATTGGGTTAAATTAATCCAGAGCGATTTACAGTAAGCAAGAACAACACGGTGATACAGCAAATACATAACACACACACACACACACACACACACACACACACACACACACACACACACACACACACACACGCGCACGCACGGATGCACACAGATAGACATGAATCAACGGATGGACAGACGTATGGGGACAGACAGACAGACAGACAAGCCAGATCAATTTAATAGCAGACTGTACAGATTACTGTTATTGTTGAAGTATTGTTTGTGTTACCTGAACAGATCACCTCCAGACTGTCAGAGGACCTGCCAGAGCGCATTGCTCCACACTCCCTCAGTGAAGACTCAGCACCATCACAGGAAGATATAATCGACCATACATAAGTACGACCAGCAGAACTCCTTTGTGTCGACAGAGCAGATCCACAGTCTATCTGCCGACACACTACAGATGCTGCCTTCAGGTTCCAGACAGTCGACTCATCAACCCCTCGTCTCCATTCTCTCTGGTGTTTGATCTCCAGTTCACCAGTACATTTACTGCTTCCTCCCACCAACCTAACATCATCAGGCCCTGTACAGAGACAAGTGAGAATACCGTAAGTACAGTTACACAAAGTACTATTACTTTTCCTTACAAAAAGATCCTAACAAAGAGTGTAGAACTGTAGATGTCAGGCTATCGAAACCATATCCTTGTGTTTGTTTTCTGTTTTAACTGATTCTAGCCCCTCCCTGTGTCTGTGTCCATAGTCGTGTCATAGTGTCTGAGCAAATAGACAATGTGTCAAATTTTACGTCATGCTGATGTGCCCCTCACTTCACATGGGTGTGATTTTTCAAATAAGATTTTGGTTTGTAAAGCTGTCCTATTTTTGTCCAGCTATGTCCAGCTTTCAGTGTTTACACAAACATTGGATACAAAAGTGTGTAAACCAAAACATTGAGGACAAAAGTGTGTAAACACAAACATTGAGGACAAATGTGAGGACGCAAATTGTAATTGGCCGGAATGTGATGATGTATGATGATGAGAGCGCCCCTCACTTACACACGGGTGTGATTTTTTATTATTACCTGAGCAGGTGAGTCCAACAGTCTTGTCAGGTGAACAGGTGGTGTTTCTAGTTGAGTCTGAGGTTCTACAGTCCAGGAGAACAGACTCGTTGCCTTGACACAGGAACTCTGTGGTCCACATTGAAGCGTTCACTTCTCCATAGAGCGCCCCCTGGAGGACTGAAGGAGGCCCACAGTCAAGCTCCCTACAGACCACCTCTGCATCCTGCTGGTCAAAGTCATCTTCACACACTGAGACCCACGACTGGTTAGACTGCACCTCCACTCTGCCTGAACACACACTGGTCCCATTCACCAACCTCACAGACTCTGGAGAGAGAGAGAGAGAGAGAGAGAGAGAGAGAGAGAGAGAGAGAGAGAGAGAGAGATCATTTTAATCAAGAACATTATTGAGAATCATTTGAATAGAATGAAGGCGTGAACGAAGTATGCCATTGTTACAGGAGGCTATTGATCTGTTATCAGCTAGGCAAAGCAGTAACCATGCAGTGGGAAATCAGCTTTTGATGGGCACAGTCTAAGATGAAATAAATATCACTTTTGTGAGGCAGGTTGTCGCAGACCCCTGCAGTGAATGGGCTCCAATTTTGACAACCCGTGCCCTGCACGGTCCATAGACCGTCCATGCAGTCACCAGCGATTATATCAGAATACAAACCAGACACGCCCCACCCGTCAAATTAGGGACCCGTTGTAAGCCCTGTTACCCGTGATTACATAAATAGCCTACAGCCAGTCACTCAATTTAAAACTGTGTTAAAATGCTTTTGACACAAGACAGCAGCCGTCAACAATAGCGGTACATTCAGTGGTCAAGTTCGTTCATAAATCTACACGTCAACGTTCATAAATCTACACGTCAAGTGAAGAACGGAGGAGTGAGCTTTCCATATAGCCACGCGCCAGAACGTGCATACATGCAGTACGAACGTGTCGTTGTTTGCATTGTCAGATGATTTTTATTTGAAGGTTAAACAGGATGATAAATGTGTTTTTGTGAGTTAAGTCAACTGACCGGCGTGCTCTGTAAGTTACGTGCTAGTGCTATGAGGAATCAGGATATCCCAAAGCGCCCTCCCGCTCATAAAACATATGTTGGACTCGGGCCGTAAATTAAAGCCCTTTATAAGTTTGCAGCATGTGTGTGTGTGTGTGTGTGTGTGTGTGTGTGTGTGTGTGTGTGTGTGTGTGTGTGTGTGTGTGTGTGTGTGTGTGTGTTGTGGTGTTCACTGTGTGCCAGTGTCTGGCCAGCAGCTACGATCCGAATCTCTGGTGTTTACACAGAAACGCTAATAAACAACTTAAATGTTAAAAACAGGCGTTGTGGTTGTGTGTATATGCTAATGGTCAATGCCCGTGTGCAGAGCAATTGCTCAAGCCACTGAGGAGAACCATCCAGAACAGACAGGAGTGACTGACTCACTGACCGGTTTCCTTATTATAGTAGGATAGGATAGTGAAGGTAGCAGATCTACAAGCTCAATGTGTCACATCGGAACATGTTGTGAACTTGTAGATCTGCTATTTTCACTGTATTTGAAAGTGCATTTAAGTGGTTAAACTTGTCCCTTCCTAGAGATGTCTTTGAAATGTAGTGGAGTAAAAGTATACAAAAATAGAAGTACTTAAGTAATAGTACTCAATAGTAAACATACTTTGCTACTGTCCACCACTGTGCATAACAGACACGAACATGAGTTTCAACAAAGACAAAGACAAAGACAAAGACAAAGAAAGAAAGAAAGACAGACAGACAGACAGACAGACAGACAGACAGACAGACAGACAGACAGACAGACAGACAGACAGACAGACAGACAGACAGACAGACAGACAGACAGACAGACAGACAGACAGACAGACAGACAGACAGACAGACAGACAGACAGACAGACAGACAGACAGACAGACAGACAGACAGACAGACAGACAGACAGACAGACAGACAGACAGACAGACAGACAGACAGACAGACAGACAGACAGACAGACAGACAGACAGACAGACAGACAGACAGACAGACAGACAGACAGACAGACAGACAGACAGACAGACAGACAGACAGACAGACAGACAGACAGACAGACAGACAGACAGACAGACAGACAGACAGACAGACAGACAGACAGACAGACAGACAGACAGACAGACAGACAGACAGACAGACAGACAGACAGACAGACAGACAGACAGACAGACAGACAGACAGACAGACAGACAGACAGACAGACAGACAGACAGACAGACAGACAGACAGACAGACAGACAGACAGACAGACAGACAGACAGACAGACAGACAGACAGACAGACAGACAGACAGACAGACAGACAGACAGACAGACAGACAGACAGACAGACAGACAGACAGACAGACAGACAGACAGACAGACAGACAGACAGACAGACAGACAGACAGACAGACCGACCGACCGACCGACCGACCGACCGACCGACCAATTAAATGAACTGTACAGATTACAGTCATTGCTGAAGTGATTGTTAGTGTTACCTGAACAGAATACCTCCAGGACCATTTTGGAAGTATCAGACGTCTTTGTTCCACACTCCCTCAGTGAAGATTCAGATCCATCACAGGACACTGTCATCTTCCATACCGGTTGTGTTGAAGCAGACCATCGTGTTGAAACAGCAGAGCCACACTCCATCTGCCTACACACTACAGAGGACGACTGCAGGTTCCAGTCAGACCGACCATCCACAGGTTTCCAGTCTCCCTGGTGTTGCGTCTCAAGTCTACCAGTACACTTACTGCTTCCTCCCACCAGCCTGACAGGCTCTGTACAGAGACAAGGGAGTAAGTAGTACAACAACGTTTTATTTCATCAAAAACTAAAGGTGTCGTTATCTCAGAGAGTTCAGTGTCTTTTTGAATATCTTCAATATATTTAAGTTGATACTTTTTGAGTGGTGCAACCACTCCTACAACCAGCAATGACATTAATGAGCACGAGAATGAGTACCAGTAGGGGCGCTGTTGTGCCAGAAACAGAGAGAGAGTGCTGCAGTTGCCTGCTAATGAGATAGAGAGGGGGGGGGGGGGGGGGGAGTTGCACCACTCAGTTCACACGGGTGTGATTTATTTCTCATGTATCTCGTTTGTGTTATATTATAGTAAAATATGTATCTTGTTTTGTCAAGCCCAATATGTCATGACATGAAATAAATTTTAACCATAAACAGTCACAAAAAGGCCAATATAACTGCATGAGGAACGCTTTAAACGATTTATTTATGAACGTGGAAAACTCTCCCTCTCTCTCATCTGTGCATAAACCCTTGTTTCTCATCTGTCTGTGCGTAGGCTGTGGGCCTGTGGGCTGTGTGTTATTTGCAGAGCCCTCCATACCTATAGCGTAATGAACTGTGATGACAGTTGCAACCATTTTCTTTTTAACAGCAAATTATGAAGTGGTCATTGTGGCAATTTATGAACTTAACTAAGGTTTATTTCATGCATGGTCCTTTTTCCATTATAGATTACGAGAAGGGATGAGGGGAGAATATTAAAGCTGAATATATACTGTATATATATATATATATATATAAATTTACCTGAGCAGGTGAGTCCAACAGTCTTGTCAGGTGAGCAGGTGGTGTTTCTAGTCGAGTCTGAGGTTCTACAGTCCAGGAGAACAGACTCACTGCCATCACACTGGAACTCTTTGGTCCACATTGAAGCGTTGACTTCTCCATAGAGCGCCCCCTGGAGGACTGAAGGAGCCCCGCAGTCAAGCTCCCTACAGAGCACCTTTGCGTCCTTCTGGTCAAAGTCATCTTCACACACTGAGACCCACGACTGGTTAGACTGCACCTCCACTCTGCCTGAACACACACTGGTCCCGTTCACCAACCTCACTGACTCTGGAGAGAGAGAGAGAGAGAGAGAGAGAGAGAGAGAGAGAGAGAGAGAGAGAGAGAGAGAGAGAGAGAGAGAGAGAGAGAGAGAGATTTAATTAAAAGAAGCTCTTGGTCTATCTATAATCTATGATGATTTGTAATCTTTGTTTACCTGTTGTTGTTGTTACTGTGTTGTGTGTTTGTTCAGCCTGGAGAGCTGAAGGGAAACAAATAACACAATCAATTAGCTTCACAACAGAGAACGTGGATTGTCTCTATTACTACATTGTCTCCACCAGGTCGGGCGTTACATTTCGACCCGTAACTCTTGAATCAAAGGTCGTACAATCACTGACATTCCCTGGATTCCTTGGATCATGACAACTACCCACACAGTCAATGCCCACCTCAGAATGAGTATCAGAATCAGATGGAAACACCCAGTTCTCTTTTCTCATTGGACAATATTTTCCCCCAGCGATGGGCTCCACGCAAGACGTTAACGTCACCAAAGGCCAGCTAGCTGGCCCTGGCACTTGAAAGAACACGCCCAGCAGGGAAAACTTGAAATCTGATTGGCGAAGGAAATCTGCATCAGGAAAGTGCAAGGCCAGCAGAGAAGGCCTTGCTGGCCCTGACGGCCCACCACTAAAATACATGTGTTTCAATGCAGCGACGTTGTCCCACTCCCCAAACTATGTGTATATTTGTATTGGTGGATATCTGCTTTGTGCCTGTTCCTGGAATATAGCTATGGACGGACGACACATTTTGTTTCACGAAGTTCCTGCCACACTTCATATTTGAGGATTGTTCACGGTACATTACGGTATAGTATTACTTCATAGCATGTATAGCCTATAGTTCAAAACCTCAAACGGCCACCATCAAACAGTATAGGCTACAGTGAGTAAGAAAAATCTCTGCTGTGTGTCGTTAAAGGACATTTATTATCACCTGGCTTTCAGACAGAAGTATCCTACATAAACTGATGTCTTACCAGATAAACCGTGATGGCATGAGGCCAGCTGCTGTGCTAGGTCACCACTGTTGTTGGACCAATCATCAATAAACTCAGTCGAAGCATGTCGGTTTAATAAAATTAAGTGTTCCCGGATCTCTGCTTTTTTTCTACAAATGCACTGACTATAATGAATTGTTTAGTCCAAACATTACAAGTCACAGGACATTTCATAACACTGTGTGTAAAGTTATTTTGTAATTGCCCAACAGTAATTGCCCATCAGTTCTAAATGTGTGTGTGCACTGTGCATGGACTTGACCGAAATGTGGCCTTAAACCTAGGCTTACCATACGTCCTCTTTTGGGGGGCTGTCCGGGCAGTCCGGGGGGGTTTTATAAATTCCTTCAAATGTCCGGGGTTTTACACCACGTATCGCCTGTATATGTATCGCTACGCTCACAGACCATTCAGACCAATGTGTATTAAAATGCACGTTCAATGGTTCGTAGTGTAAAAACACTGTGAGAGGTGGACTTTCAGCTCGAACCCCGGAATGTGTATTATTCATAACTCTGCATGCGCTGTGCGCTGAGTCTGACAGCACTGGTCCCGACCGCAGAGCAGAGCAGAGAAAGGCTCGCTGGCTGCAGATAGACTGTTGTGCTCTCCGTGAGGAAAGCTTGACATGCCAAAGAACTATCTCATCATCATTGACATGCAGAAAAAGTAGGCTACTGTTTTCTTAGCTTTGTGACTGACCAATGAGAAGCAGATTGTATTGTCTGCAAAGGAACTATGTGTCTGTCACAAATAAAAGTTCTGTCCTGCAAGCCCATGTCATGTCAACAACACAGACAAGGCAGCTGTGCGCGAGGTGAGTCCTGCAAATTAAATTGACCCAATATTATTTTGTACAACCTACAGTAGCAAAGCATAAGATAATGGTTTGGAGAATAGGCTGGTCTCTCTTTTTACAAGAGATAAGCCATTGCATACAGGTTCTTAAACTTTTTAATTTCAAGGACCCCCATAACTCTGAGAGTAAAACCAGATGGACCCATAAGAGTCCCATTTGATTCCATTTGTACAGTATCAGAGTTAAAAGTTATAAAAGGGTCCATTTGGTTCCTTTTCTAGGCCTACTAGTACACTCTCAGAGTTACAGACCTGTAAGGGTCCATGATTTGGTTCCATTCGTACACTCTCAGAGTTACAGACCTGTAAGGGTCCATTTGGGTCCATATGTTACACTCTCAGAGTTACAGACCTATAATGGGTCCATTTGGAACCCCCTCAAGGTACCATGAGGGTCCCTGGATCACACCTTTGAGAGCCACTGCTTTAAATAAATACATAACTAACTAACTCATCTTGACAGCTTGTTTACAAATGTTTGTAAACAAATTACAAATAGTTTATAAACAAATTACAAATAGTTTATAAACAAATACCAAAATATTTGTAAACAAATCCCAAATGTTTATAAACAAATCCCAAATGTTTATAAACAAATACCAATTAAATGCCTATATATATGGTATGCCTATTAAATAGGCCTATTAATTCAGGACGAGGGAACCCCTTTTGGTATTTCAAGCATTATGTTGTACTTTAGCTATTGAAAAATAGCATATCTACAAGCTCATAGCGCGGCACCGAATGCTGGGCTACGAGCTTGTAAATCTGCTAATTTTGAAAAATCGTGAAAATGTGGCGCAAATCTTTGAATATATATTCTTTCAGACCGTTTTTAACTCAAATCTTTGCTTCTGGGGGGTCCCTGGAAAGACATATTTTCAGATGGGGGTACATGGCGAAATACAGATAATTCTGGGGGTCCTTGACCTGAAAAATGTTGAGCACCATGACTGACATAGAAACACAGGTTTTACAGAAAACTTTTAGGATTTAGAAGCCATTTGTTTTTAATTGTTTACATTAGTAGGCTATTTTATTAATTCGTTTTTTGTTTTTTTTACATTGTTTGTATGGTCTGTTGGATGTTGGTTGTTTTAAAATGGACCTCCATTTCATTTTTACCAATATATTGTACTCAAAAAGGACTCATAGCACGACACAGAGTGCCGCGCGCTATGAGCTTGTAGATCTGCTATTTTTGAAAAATCGTGAAAATGTGGTGCAAATCTTTAACTATAATTATATTCTTTCAAAGTGAACATTTTTAATTCAAATATTTGGAACAACATATTTTCAGATGGGGGTCCACGGCCAAATGCATATTATTCTGGGGTCCTTGACATGAAAAGGTTTGAGCACTACTGACATACAGAAACAGGATTTTAAGAAACTGTCATGAATTAGAAGACATTTGTAGTTATATATTTAATGCAGGTGTCAGAAACAGTTAAAGGACATTGGAGTACAAAGTAATAAGTGTAATCAGTGTAAACACATGTATAAGATGTGTTTTAGTCTCTGAGTCTCTACTCACAGCAGTCTGCAGGTTCGTCTGAGCCGTCCCCACAGTCATCTGCCGTGTCACACTTCCACCACAACGGAATGCACTTGTAGTTCTTACAAGCAAACTGACGGGAGAGACGACACACATCTTTAGAATGACTATCGACAGCAGACACGAGACCTATAAAGACATAAACGCGTATAACACAAGTGAACTGGAGGTGAATCACCTGGCTGGCAGTGCAGCTGGACATGCACTGCTTGTTGTCCGCTGCCAAGTAGAAGTAGGTTGGACAGGAACACTTGTAGCCTCCTCCAGGTGAGAGCAGACACAGGTTACTGCATCCTCCATTGTTGGTCTGGCACGGATGAGCAGACACTGCAGGAAAACATGTACACATGTAATGAATATGAGAGCCCTGAATAGTATACTACTACTGTACTACTATGATACAATACTACTACTACTACTACTATTATGTTACAATACTGTTTAGGTGTGCACAGTTATGAAATTATAATGACCGATATCCGATCTCCCATTATTTGCAGGGTCATATCTGCCGATACCAAATCTGACCAATTCCGATATTATACAGAGGGCCACAATGGAAACAAGCCTATAGGTCCTCTAGGGGCTTGGCCCCAGTGTTGTTTTTGGCAGCAAATTTCTATTTTAGTCTAGTCATAGTCTTTGGACTGAAACTTCATTTAGTTTTAGTCACATTTTAGTCACCTGGAATGTCTTAGTGTTAGTCTAGTTTTGACTAAATGACTGACTAAAATGTATTTTGGCGGGTCTTGATGCCGTCTTAATGAGTGTTTTTACACTTGCTGAAAATAGCCGATCTACAAGCTCACAACGCGTCGCAACGCACAACCACAAGTGTAAAATGACTTATACTGGATCTCTTGTCCACTAGTCCCTTCCTAACATTTTAGTCTAGTTTTTATTTGTCAACGAAATTGTCAGTATATTTAGTCTTAGTTTTAGTCATCATAGCTTAGTTTTCATTTAGTTTCCATTTGTTTTTGTCAGTGAAAATAGGTAGTCGACGAACATTCTTCGTCTTAGTTTTAGTCGACGAAAACAACACTGCTTGGCCCAAAGCCAATCAATACATAGCCTATACTCTTTTTCCAAGTGTGAATGAATTCAATGTAGAATTTTTAATTTCTTTTGCTGGTGTAAACCGATGAAATAATCTGGATTATTTTGAGACCGATCCGATACCAATATGGCATTTTTATGGCCGATGTGGCCAATTCCGATTATACTATACTAATACTATTAATACTACTGTCACAATATGACTATTATTGTTGTTGCTGTTGTTGTTGTTGTTATTATTATAGGGTGTATTTATACTGTATACGTAATGCTTTTCAAAACAGATCAGATAATAATACAATGATAGACAGTTAATAGAAGTCATAAAACATTATGCAGAGTCATAATGAGAGTGTTGTGTACAGTAGGTGGTACAGACCCTCAGGTTGTTGATATGGGTGGTAGATCTTGATGTCCCTTGGAGGACTGTTCAGGTTGATGAGTATGGTGGGGTTGGTTCCCTGAGTCTTGTGAGCTCTGGAGATGGAGCCGTCGGTGGAGCTCCAGTAGATGTACTCCTCAAACAGGGTAATACCTGCATAGATACTGTTGTCCTGACGCAGAACTACAGACACACAAAACCAAAAGTGTCAGAATATTATGAAATAGCAATAAGACTATTTATAATAAGATATACAATGTTTTAGTAAAGTGTACTCTGAAGTAAATCATGTTCTTACTGCTTTAATTACTTTTTCTTCCACTATACTCATGGACAACATTTACAAAAGCTGTTCTTGAACACAGTCAAATCTGGAGCATTCCTTTAACACAGAGTGTAAAATGGACCTGGAATCGTGTAATTACAGTGTCGTATCAAAATGTTGCCCACAATAAATATGTATCAGTATGTGAGTATGATGTGTGTGTGTGTGTGTGTGTGTGTGTGTGTGTGTGTGTGTGTGTGTGTGTGTGTGTGTGCGTGTGTGCGTCTGTGTCTGTGTGTGTGTGTGTGTGTGTGTGTGTGTGTGTGTGTGTGTGTGTGCGCGTGCATGTGAGCGTATGTGCGTGCTTGCTTGTGTGGCTGCGTGCTTACATACGTGGCTGCATGCATGCATGCGTGAGTGTGTGGCTGCGTGTGTGTGTGTGTGTGTGTGCATGTGTGTGCGTTTGTGTGCATGTGTGTGTACGTGTGTGTACGTGTGTGTACGTGTGTGTGTGTGTGTGTGTGCGCATGCATGCGTGAATTATGCCTTACATACATAACTGCACACCGGTGTCACTCACCAAGAATAGCAGATCTACAAGCTCACAACGCGTCGCATTGTGAGCCTGTATAGATCAGCTATATTTGGCTCTCTATGATTTGTGTTGACCAAAATATTTGTAAAAATGGCATCCATGAATCCCCATACTAAAATCTGTCTGTGTGTGTGTGTGTGTGTGTGTGTGTGTGTGTGTGTGTGTGTGCGTGCGTGCGTGCGTGCGTGCGTGCGTGCGTGCGTGTAACCTGTGTGTCTGTTGGTTCCATCCAGGTTGGCAAACTCAATGCTCATCCCCATTATGGTGCTCCAGTATATGTGATCATTGATGTAGTCTAACGTCAGGCCCCCCCAGGGCCAGGTGATCCCATCCTTCATTATGATGCTCCTGTTGGTGCCGTCCATCCCTATCCTCCCTATGTGGCGGTTGTCTCTGCCCGCGTCTGTCCAGTACAAGTAGCTGTCAGAGGAGACACTGTGTCAGGTCACTATTCACAACAAATCACACATTCAGTACTGTCTGTACAGCAGTGGTTCTCAAACATTTTTGTCTCAGTGCACCTCGATCGGCAAAATAACGTTTTCGTCAACCGCACCCCTGAATTGCATTGTTACTTTATAGAACCTTTATGTCATTTCACGGTACGTAAACTAGTCATTTCCATGCAAATAACTTCATACTTGACGTTTACTTTAAACACTTCAGCATCCCTATTCTGGGGGGAACATACACCAAAAATAGCTGATCTACAAGCTCACACAACACGTCTCTGTGAGACGCGTTGTGTGAGCTTGTAGATCGGATATATATATACTCATACTCATGTGATACATCCTAGTCTTATACAAAAAAAGAACTAATGTGATTTTTATTTAACTAGATCTGCAAGACTGTTAATTATGTTGTGTAGTAAACTAAAATAGGACTCAGATGACTGAAATAGGACTAAAACAAAATGCTGTGTTGTTCAAAAGACTAAGACTAAATCTTTAAAAATGTACACTGCATTAAGAGTAAGACTAATAATAAAAGACCACAATATTTTGATATTTAGTCGACTAAGACTAAACAATTTCAGAAGACTAAAATAGGACTAAAACTAAATGGTGTTATTCAAAAGACTAAGACTAAATCAGCTGTCAATTGCTGTCAATTGCTGTCAAAATTAACAGTGCTGCAAGAGGTACAACAAATAAATATGATGCAATGTCATCCGTTTAGCTCTTAGATGTAAATTCAGTCTTCTTGTATCTGTGGTGTTTCACAGGACGGTTGATAAAGTCAGTGTAAGGTTCATGATCACCACACCACAGTACACTTACCCGTAGCGTACATCCACAGCCATGGAGAATGGCCAATCCAGGCCGGTGTTGACCAGGACTGTTCGGTACGCCCCGTTTAGTTTGGACACCTCTATGGTGTGCTGCACAGTTTCACTCCAGTAGAGGTTTCCTCCCACCCAATCAACAGCCAGACCGCGTGGTGAACTGAGTGACGTGTGGAGGACCTGTCAATGAGACATACATTCACTCTGGATATACTCCACTGCGCAAAAAAACCCATAAACTCCCGTATTGTACCATCACACCTGTATATTACCGTACATTACATGTATATGCCCGCTAAACTTGAGGTCTACGGGCAAAATACAGTTCCCGTAATTGCCCGTTAACTCCTCTTTTCACGCAGTGCTCACCACGTTTTATTGTTCTATTTGTAAGTCATTTGTTCAACATATTAATATCACAGGGTATTGTAAAAAAGTGTTCTAACTGCCACTACTCAACCTTTCTGCTTGTTTGCACAACTCTCAGCACTTAAGCCTTATTTCATAATTTGGCTTTTTGAAAATAGCAGGTCTACACATGCTATAAAGCTCACAATGCATTGTGACATGATGCGTTGTGAGCTTGTAGATCTGCTATTTTCTAACTATGTTGAATATTTTCAATAATGAATGTTATTATTTATAACATCATAACAATCTAAATCTACAAAGTAACTAGTAAGCAGTGGTGGACAAAGTACTCAAGCCCAGTATACTTGAGTCAAAGTATAGATACTCAACTACGTATACTATAGATACGTAGTTGAGTATATATTACTCAACTAAGTATAGCAAGTATACATTTCTCTATAAATGTGTACTTGAGCTAAAGTACTGGCGTACTTGTAGCCTATACTGTATAATTTGTACATAAATAATTTGTATCAATGTATTGCAGTATTTAGACCCCCCCCCCACACACACACACACACACACACACACAAACACACACACACACACACACACACTCCCCCATCCGGCCCAATCCACAACCACCTTCAAGACAATATCAATGGTAGTGAAAATAGCTGATCTACAACTATCACAACGTGTCCTGATGCGACGCGGTGTGAGCTTATAGATCGTTAATTCAGAATGTACCTTTTACCTTCCTAGAAATGTAGTGGAGTCAAAAGTACAATATTACGTCTTTGGAATGCAGTGGATTGAAATACTAAAGTAAACCACACATACTCATAAATGTACTTAAGAACACTACTAAAACAAAGTACCTCATTCATTACTGTCCACCACTGCAAGTAACTAAAGTAAAACGTACAAATATGCCTCTGAGATATAGTGGAGTACCAGGCCAGTATGTATTAGGAAATATAAATACTTGGGAAATTACACGTACCTACAGTGTTTAATATGTACAGTACTTGAGTAAAAATACTTAGTTACCACCACACTGTCTAACAACAGTGATATTACAAAGCATTTTGAATACAATAACCATTTTCTGACATTATTTCACTTCCCATCTGTGTATTTGTCACACTGACCTGGACGTCACTGCCATTGATGTGCATACGACTGATCGTCTTGGTGTCAGTGTCTGTCCAATAGACCATCTGCTGCTTGTAGTCAAAGTCCAGAGAAAACGCTCCTTTCAAGTCCTGTCACAGCACAGCAGTTAGTTAGTTAGCAGTTAGTCTCTGACAGGTCGAATACATTCCGACATGTCAAAAGCAGTGTGTGAATTGTATCAAATCAAATCATCCTTTATTTATAGCACATTTAACACAACTGAAATTGACCAAAGTGCTTCACAGGAAAGAAAAAACATTTAGAGCAAATAACATTTAAAGCAATTTACATCAAGTAGAACCAGATACATGGCAAATGAGGCATACATGGACAATATAGGAATATATGAGCACATTAAAATCAGATTACATTAAAATCCAGGTACGTTTTAAGTAAGGATTTAATAATCTCGATGGATTGGGCGGCTCTAATAAAGGGGGGGGGGGTTGTTCCACAGCTCTGGGGCCGCCACCGCTAAAGCGCGGTCACCTCTTGTTCTGAGGGTTCAGGTGGTTGGCACGGTCAGCAGTGATTGGTCAGCAGACCTCAGAGCTCAGGGAGGGTTGTAGCGCTGTATCAGTCAGCCATATAGGGCAAGAGATTGAACCCATTTAGACCTTATAGACCTCTCAGTGTCTCTCAGTGGTGCTCAACCTTTTTCATGGCAAGGACCCCCATCTGAAAATATGTAGTTCCAGGGTCCTCCCAGAAGCAAAGGTATGAGTTAAAAACATTCACTGTGAAAGAATATATTGTGGGATGTCACATGACAGCGGGCCGTCAGAGCGCCACCCCAACGAGAGTCAGTGGAGCGTCAGAGGCGGAGCCCAGCTCAGAAGACAGCGACCCGCCCTGGGTCACGTGATTGACCACACGTATCTACCCGTCTTCCTCCTCAATCAGAGCAATTACGCAACAGCCGCGCTGCGCGCGTAATGTTTGAAAGGTAGGAAACAGATGAACGCTCCGCCTCATTCTCCACTGACTCACGGAGGGAGAACTGACGTGGCAATCTGGCGGTAGGTCTCCACAAACACACATCCCCTCACTGTTGCCACTTGTTCAGACTCTGTGCTAATAGTGTTTCTCATTACACAGGCAACCCCGGGATGGAGGAATCCTGAAGAGGAACCCAGATGGAAATAACACTCCTGAATGAATAGGAGTGAGAGGAATTATAGACTGTTTTGCCCTGGAAATAGGAAGAACCTAAGTTAACCAAGTGTGTGTGCTGGATCTGATTTGAACTTTAACATAATCCTCTCAATAAATGCCCGAGTAGGCAAACCTTGCTGTGTCTCCTGCCTATCGTTGTTCAGTGGTGCCCACAATATATTCAAGATTTGTGCCACATTTTCACAATAAAAAAAATATAGCAGATCTACAAGCTTGTAGCGCGGCACTCGGTGCCGCGCTATGAGCTTGTAGATCTGCTATTCAATAGCTAGTATAACATGATAATCCTTAGAAACACCAAAAGGGGTTCCTGTCCTGAATGGGTTAAAAGTAAAAAAGTAGGATCTAAAAGATAAATTATTTGTTTTATCGGGAGCCAATGGCGTGATATCAGGACTGGTGTGATGTGGTCAAACTTTTTAGGTCCGGTGAGAAGGCGGACAGCAGCATTTTGGACTAATTGGAGTCTTCGGAGTGAGGATTGGTTGATGCCATAGTATTAGTACAATAGTCCAGCCTTGAGGAGATGAAGGAGTGAATGACCATTTCAAATTGTTTGTGGGGGAGGCAGGGTTTAACCTTGGTGAGGAGGCGTAGGTGATAAAAGCTTGTTTTGACAACAGAGCTTATCAAATTTAAAAAATATTATCGAAAATAACAGCAAGATTCTTTTGCGCCTGTGTTGATATTGGAAGTGAGGGGGCCGAGGTTGTTGACAGGAGGGGTGGAGCCACTGGAGCGTTGTCCAAAGATGATGATTTCCCTTTTATTGTCATTGAGATATAAGAGGTTTTCATCCATCCAGGTTTTAATATCGTCAATGCAGTTCATTAGGGGCTCAAATGTGTTATTGTTGGTGGATGTAAGCGTGTATAGGATGTGTTGTTACAGTATGTTCAATGGTTTTCACCTGTTTGAGCACAGTGTGGTTGGAGCCGTTCAAGTTCATCTTATTCAGTCCGTTCTCGGTGGTGAAGATGAGGAAGGGCTCCACATCTAGAGAAAATTTGACATCACATTTATTTAGCGTAAAATGCAATGCTTAATTTGTTTGTTTGGGAGAGACAGAACATATTCATGAACACAGCATCATTTATAAAACTACATACAGTAGAGATGAGAAAGCAATGTAAATATTAGAGTTACCAAGAATGATAATTTACAACCGTAGATTGTATTAGACCAATAACACACAATATTAGTACAGAAAGAAACAGATACCTGTTCCTGCCATGTGACATCAGACAAACAAACAATAAGCCAATACAACAATAGAAAATGCAAATAAAACCAAACTCTGTATCTATGTATGTTAACCCATTTAGGACTGAGACCAGATTCTTTTAAATCATGACAGTTTTCTGGAAAAAAAAGGTTTCTATGTCAGTGGTTTTCAAATTACTTCATGTCAAGGACCCCAACAATTATATGTTATTGGCCACCGAACCACATCTGAAAATATGTTGTTCCAGGGACACCCCCCCCCCCCCCCCCCCCCAGAAGCAAAGACATTACTTCAAAATGTTCGCTCTCAAATAATACATATTCAAAGATGTGCGCCAGATTTTCATGATTTTTCAAAAATAGCAGATCTACAATGTCTTAGCGTGGCACTCGGTGCCGCGCTATGAGCTTATAGATCTGCTATTCTTTCAATAGAAGTTCAAAATTATGCTTAAAACACCAAAAGGGGTTCTCGTGCTGAATGAGTTAAAATAGACAAAAATAACAGTTACAAAGAGATTGACAAAAAGAGACAACAAAAAGATTCATGAATTAATTAAAATAACCAACTCAGAGAGATGTCAGACTCAGGCCTCCTAAGGTACTAGCAGCAAACCCGTTTCCCCAAAAGGTTTTGAGTTTATGCAGTATCTTCAGTAGTATAGCAGCTGGTTCTCAAGTGCACAGCATTACGTGCTACCTATAACTGCTTTCAGGAAGCACTACTTAAGTTGGTTCTCAAGAGCACATTACGAGTCTTCTTATCTGGCTTCGGGAAAACACCTCCTGGATGAATGAACTTAGAAGCAAAACAATTTCCTGAAAGCCTTCTTAGCTTCAGTCTACTGTCGTACGCAGCAGTTTGTAAGAGGGATCTGGGACGATCTGGGACGCTACCCTTCGTAGCGAAGGGTGTTACCCACTGATACTGATGTCGACAGGTTATTGATCTGACAGAGACAGCAGCGCAACATGAAACCAATGCTTATAGTACCCAGGCCCCTAAAAAGAGAGGCAGGTACACATTTCACTTGAATTGGATTTCAATACTTTACAATTTTATAATAAAAACTTTTTAATATTTTTCGGGAGCCACCCTAGTCGGGGGCCCCGGGCTGCAACCCACCCTAGCCCAAGGGTAAGTCCGCCTCTGGCTATACGATCTCATAGCTCGGCACATACAGTAGTGCCGCGCTGTGAGCTTGTATAATGTACGTACTGTATATCTGCTATTCTTGGAATAGACAACCAATGTGCTTTCAGTGCTTTGAGCTCCACTGTTTCCTACCAGATGTGGACGTGCAGATGGTGGGGTCTTCAGGGCTGAGCTGGTAACCCTCCACACAGAGACAGTGGAAGCTGCCCTGTGTGTTGTTGCAGTGCTGGGCGCAGGGATTAGGATAGCTGCTACACTCATCTACGTCCACACACGTCTTCCCATGGAAGCCGCTGGGACAAGTGCACTGTAAGGAGACAGGAACAGAGCATGATGCTGACCAGGTGTTTCATCAGTGTCTTGGTGGAATCTGTGTCAAATGGCGCTGTTGATTCCATACCTTGAAGCCTATCTTGAGGTCTTTACAGCTGAGCTGGGAGGAGCAGCCACTCAGCTCGCTGTTCAGACACTCGTTAACAGAGCAGCTGCTGAGCTCATCAGAGCCGTCGCCACAGTCGTCCTTGCCGTCACACAGCACTGTCTCCTGGACACAGTTCCCGTTGTGACAGACATAGGCTGGGTGATGATCACATTTCTTCTCTGTTGGAGTGGAAGAGCAATGGAAGCAGAGGAGGTTTAGATGAATGTGATTCTGATCGTGTAAAAGTTTACACCATTTCTATAGTTATGTCTATGGATGATGTCTTATTAATGTATCTGTTTATTAATTTAATGTGTGACTGATATCTTCAATATCCTACCTTGTAATATAGAATAGTGTATTCTCTATTGTTTACATAAGACCTTGACCTTGATCACTCAACCAATCAATCAATATTGATATATCTCTCCACAACGTATAATATGTATAGGGAATGACCCCATGCACCTCACATGAGAGTATTTCTTTAAGACACACCAGTAGTTCTGACATGCACAGGTACAGTATGTACAGTATATACTGTAAGAGACAGGAGTTTGACAGCCATCTATTCCACTACACTGAGCAGCAAAGAGAGCGCGTGTGTGTGTGTGTGTGTGTGTGTGTGTGTGTGTGTGTGTGTGTGCGCGTGCGTGCGTGCGTGCGTGCGTGCGTGCGTGCGTGCGTGCGTGCGTGTGTGCGTCTTACCTGGGTTATTACAGTGAGCCTCATCTGAGTTGTCGCGACAGTCATCCCTTCCGTCACACTCCCAACTCTTGTCGATGCAGAGTTTATTTTGACACATGAACTGGAAGCTGCGGCACCGGTTTGCTGAGACACAGGAAGTAGTTGTTTAGGTCAATCCATTATTATAGAATAAGAGCAAAAAGCCAGTTCTATAGTTATGTCTATGGATGATGTTTGACGTTCTCTTATTAATGTATCTGTTTATTAATTGTAAATTAAATGTGTGACTGATATCTTCAATATCCTAGTAATATAGAATAGTGTATTCTCTATTGTTTACATAAGACCTTGATGGAAACAATCCATCCAGTCCACATCACTTTTTGTGTTTGACTGTACTCGTGCTGTTTGCATTTCTGTCTAATATTATATTCAATCAATCAATCAATCAATCAATCAATCAATCAATCAATCAATATTGATATATCTCTCCACAACGTATAATATGTATAGGGAATGACCCCATGCACCTCACATGAGAGTATTTCTTTAAGACACACCAGTAGTTCTGACATGCACAGGTACAGTATGTACAGTATATACTGTAAGAGACAGGAGTTTGACAGCCATCTATTCCACTACACTGAGCAGCAAAGAGAGCGTGTGTGTGTGTGTGTGTGTGTGTGTGTGTGTGTGTGTGTGTGTGTGTGTGTGTGTGCGTGTACGTGCGTGTGCATTTTTTTTATTGGGTTTTTTACATTTTTTTCCCCTCCCATGTGGGGTCCTTGTTCATGATCAGCATATACATTTCATGGTACAGTACATATGTCTTAAGGTACCCCTCATTTACCTCCCGTCCACCCATTATGCCCACCCACTCTTCCCCGATGCAGAGACAATACAGCTGGAAAAGGGGAAGATTACAAAGGGAAAAAAGAAAAGAGAAAAAAAAACGCAGAAAAGGGAAAGGGAAAGATGCGTGTGCATTTCTTACTTGGGTCTTTGCAGCGAGTATTCTTGGGAGCTTCATCTGAGTGGTCGTGACAGTCGAGCTCTCCGTCACACTCCCACGCTCTCTGGATGAGACAGCGGCCGTTGGCACAGCGGAACTGGTTGGAGCCACATGGTGGATACTCTGGAACAGGAAGTATAGAGCTTGACATTGTGAATATGTTTGAAACGTTTGAACAAGATCTCGCATTAGGCACAACATATTTTCCTATCCGTCTGAGACCAAATTAATTCATATCCATATTCATTCAGTATGAGAAGCGTCCACTCACCACACTCCTTGGGCTCATCTGAGCCGTCACCACAGTCGTCGTCATGGTCGCACACAAAGCTCTTGGGGACACATATTTTGTTTTGACACAGGAACTCTTCGCTGTCACACGTGCTGTTGAACACTGAGGCACAGGAAGTATAGTTGTTGGGATATCATTACACAATAAGAGGAAAAAGCAACAGTTCTATCGACAGTTATGCGTGAAGTTCATTTATGAATGTCTGTGTTTATTATTGTCAATACCACACCTGGGATATAATATCGTTAACCTCTTATTTCCATATTTCAACTTTTTTCCCTGCTTGTTCCTATATATCCGATCTACAAGCACACAACGCAATAAAGTAAGACAGTGAAAATAGCAGATCTACAAGCCCACAACGTGAGCTTGTGGATCTACTATTTTCCTATCTATTAGGGCTTGTAAGTTTTGGTCTCTGTAACGCATCGCAACATCGCATCGCATGTAGATCGGCTATTTTAGCTATTTAAAAATAAATCAAAATAAACATATATGAGTGAAAGTTTTATGAATATCTAACCAACCAATGCAAATGTATTAACAATATATTGTGAATGAATAATAACTACAGTGGATCCATTGGACAACAACAACAACAACAACAACAACAATAATAATAATAATGTGTTCTTTGTTTACCTGTTGTGTTGTGTGATTCAGTCTGGAGAGCTGAGGAGACAAATATCAGAATAAATGAGTTCCACTGTAACAGAGAACATGGATCGTCTCTACTAATACATTCTGCTTGGGTCTAGTTGTGGTTTATCTGTTGCACCAAATGCACTGGAGAAAAGTAGTTCATTTGGCAGCCATGCATTATGCCTACTTGCCTACATTATGACCTACTTTTGAACCTATATTTCAGGTAAGATTTCACAATTTGAATATTATATTAAGTATTGCAATTGATTTTTGTATACTGTATACTGTAAGGTTTGCCCTTACAGATCAAAATGTCCTCATTTAAGTCTGTTTTCTGTGTTTCCTAAAATTTAGAACTTTAGAGGGTCGGGACCCATTTGTGGGTCATGGACACATTGTTATGGGTCCCTTTATGTTTTGTTTCCTACATTTTGTTTTTAATTATTACTAGTTCAGGACATAAAAAAAAGAAAATCCCCAAAAAGCAAAAAGTTTCATGAATTAAAAACATTTTTTTTTAAAAGTAATGTCATGAAGAAATCAAAGAAAGAAAATCAAAGAAATTCCATAAATTAGAAAACAAGTGTTTAGGTAGTAGTGAAAATAGCCAATCTACAAGCTCACAATGCGGCGCGAAGCCACATGTTGTGAGCTTGTAGATCGGCTATTTTAACTAGGCTATAGTTTGGGTGTCGGGGAGGGGAGACATCATATTTTTATTTTTGGGTCACAGGCTAAAAAGGTTTGGGAAACACTGGTTTAGAAGAAAACCTCTTTATTGCATACGGACGGTAACTATTAATTAATTTCAGTAAGTGGACCCTGGCCATTTTAACCCATTTAGATTCTACAAAATATCTTCTAAATCATGACAGTTTTCTGAAAATCTATGTTTCTATGTCAGTGGTGCAACCTTTTTCATGTCAAGGACCCCCAGAATTATCTGTATTTGGCTGCGGAGCGGACACCTATCTGAAAATATGTTGTTCCAGCGAAAGCAAAGATTTGAGTTAAAGAACATTCGCTCTGAAAGAATATATTCAGCGAGCTTGTAGATCTGCTATTTTTCAACAGCTAAATAATAACATAATGCTTAACGCATTTAGACCTGAGGACGATTCTACAAATGCCTTCTAAATCCTGACATTTTTCTGTCAGTCGTTCTCAAACATTTTCATGTCAAGGACGAAGGACCCCCAAAAAACGTTCGTTCTGAAAGAATATATATATTCAAAAATTTGCGCCACATTTTCACGATTAAAAGAAAATAGCAGATCTACAAGCTCGTGGGTGGTGGGGGGGATCTATAGTCTGGGGATAAAGTTTGCGCGCTTCTGTTACTTCTCTGCCACAACAGCCACATTGCAGTAACTGCAGTTTAACATCAGCCATTCAGCCAGTCAATATGGACTTTAAGCAACCACTGTTTTCAGGACGAACACAGCATAAGAGAGGTGATGGAGCAATCGGCGTAAATGTATGACAGCTATAATTTCAATAAACATGGTTATGACATGGCGTTGTAGTGTAGGTTCTCCCGTAGTAAAAAGGGCTGCGACGGAGAGCAGGTTTATGTATCGAGCACTGATCCATTTCCGGTCGTATCCGTCGTTGCTTAAAGTCGCTAATAGTGGGACACCGCTGAGAGCCACACACAGATGCAGTTAGGTTCTTAATTAAGGGCGCGTTCTGAGTGCGCTCCGGTATGCTATGCAAAGGGAATTAGGAATGACTTCTGTCCGTCACAATAACCAATCCTACAGTTTGAATTATGTAGGCTACACACGCACACAGAGCAAAAAATATGATATGGGGAAATGGGGATATTATTTTTCATTCTAATTCTAATTTGAATCGACTTGTGTTAATGAAATCGATGCAACAATGCATCGATTTTTAAATGAATGAGACGTTTTATTTGTATTTTACAAATGCGTGCGCTCGTGCATGCGTGCACAATTCAATTCAATTCAATTCAATTCAATTCAATTCAATTCAATTCAATTCAATTCAATTCAATTCAATTCAATTCAATTCAATTCAATTCAATTCAATTCAATTCAATTCAATTCAATGCATTGGCATGAGAGAAAAGTGAACACTGCAGGATGTTTAAAGGGATATTTCACTTTCAAACATAGGTCTACCCCAGACAGTATTTAACCTGTTAATGATTCATTCAATATTTTGATATTTGATGTGTATTTTATCCTTATTACTTCAAACAAGATAAAAACAACGATTAATTGTCCCTCTAATTCTAGTTCATGAGGGGCTGTGTTTTTTCAATTATACCTTTTTATTTATTTATAGAAAGAAAATGCATAGCCCCTGACGTATTACAGTATTCAGTCACCTCAACCAAGGACGGATGTTTTAGATGAATCCATCATGGTATTCAATTAGTGTTTGTAATCTGATAAAATCAAATTATGAATCGAGCATCTCACAGTTTGAAATGCTAATGACTGTTAATGATTTGTGGCCATATTATTGTAAAGTGTCACCAAATAATGTATCTATCGTCAATGTCGGGAATACAATATATAAAGTCACAATATCTTTTTGATCTATTTTGATGAGGCAGTGTGCATTATTTAAAATTGTTTTTTTAATGAACCTTTTGGAGTTGGTTTCTCCCCCACAGCAGAGATATCATAATAAATGTCCTATAGATCTAATATCTAGACGTCATGAACATGCGTCCTGCATACCCCAGGGACATGCAGAGAGTGTTAGAGGGGCAGGGGCTGCAATCCCGTAAGAGGGCACTTTTGGACAAAAATAGCGAAAATAGCAGATCTACAAGCTCACAACGCGTCGCACCGCGACACGTTGAGAGCTTGTAGATCAGATCTTTTTGGGGGGCGCAACCCAGCACTCTTTAGCTAGTGGATTTCAAAACAAATATGTTCAAGTTCAGGAGACTTCGTAAAAGAAAAGCAATTCTCCTGAATGCGCTGCCTTCCAATTCCAGCATGTTGGAAAGGAAAGTAGTTGCATTCGCATTTCTTTCACCACAGAAAGGGCAGTTATTTTACAGACGGGCAAAAGGGCAGGGGCTGAAGCCCCCTTTGATGTCTATGTGTGCACGTTCCATGCCAGACCCACCTGTGGTGTCCACCTGGCTGCTGAGTCCTGCCTCTTCAGTGGCTAAGGCTGGGTTAGTGGTCACAGCATCCTCCTTGGCCCTTCCACCTTAGGATATTGTCAATAGTATTGTCACTTTTCACACATCTAACATGATCTCGCACCGGCATTTTTCTCTTCTTGACTCTTATCTTTTCTGATGTGTTTCCCACATGTGTTCTTTGTAGATTAAACTACGGTCAAAATGAACATAAGAGGACGTCGGCTGGTACTAGAATGCTTGCATTTTATATAGGCATAAAATGGTACAGAATAATGCAATAAATTAGTTTGGTTAGTCAATTTGGCACATACGGCCATACTAGGCTGAGCCTTTCTTTTTCTCAATGTAAATACAACAACAACAAAGCCCGCCTTGGTTCCCCGGATATCCGGTGCTAAACACAAATGCATCATGGGATATGCAGGTCAACTTATAATTCGTTTCTTAGTAAGCAATATCAATCAAATAAATCATACTGTGAATTAAATCGACTTCTTTTGATTATAATCAATTCTCCTTTTAAATGTAATAATAATAACAATATGCAATGAGCACATTTGACTGTTATGCAATATAAATATTACACAAATGAACTGTAACCTAAATTAAGTTACAACATTCTTTGTTTCCCTCAAATGATTAAAAGTAGAGGTCATTCTGACAGGCAGGAAAACTTGACAGAAAAAGACTACCGGTGTATATATAGCACTGATGAAGGTCTTAGGACCGAAATATTTGCTACTTTTAATGTACTTTTATGTTATAATAAAAGAAAAAAAAATCTTAAGTCTCGGTCTGTTAGAGTTTTCTTTCATTTTTTATATATTAGTGAGCGAGTCTTTTTCTGTCAAGTTTTCCTCTATGTTTTTGAGACCACTGCTCCTGTAGTCAAGTTGGGGAAAAAAGGACGAAGACAAAAGGCGTAACAGTGCTTTCTCAGTGCTTCAGCATTCAGACAGACAGGCAGCAGTCTATGCTTTGTCGTACAACGGTCAACGGCGTGACGCGGCGGACATGGCAGATCTGGAGGAACTGATAATGCATTTTGAGCTTGTAGATCAGCTATGTTTGCTATATTTTAATTGAAATCCTGATTTATTCATTTATTTTTGCTATTTCTGAATTGGAATCCTGAAAAGTAACCTTTTAATTTAAAAAAGAAAATAGCATTTGAATTGTAGTAATTAGCTGAAATCAATAATATAGGAGTATTCTGCTATTAACCTGCGGGCCGCATTAAGTGAAGGTGGGGGCCGCATGTGGCCCCCGGGCCGCCATTTACCATGTATGGTGTCACGGGGCAACCCATGCCCTATAGACACTAGAAGACTCCACAATGTGAAACTGAACATTACAAACACACACTGCACAGCTGCTTCCATTAATTGACTGTCTTCAAGCTTCTTGGAGGTGTGGCTGTGTGTAGCATCATATACTACTTATCTGTGTTGCCTAATGCTATCATAATTGTTTTGTGTTTGATGTGATGCCATGGAAAACATTCAGACTCTATGAAGGAAATGTGTAATTGTATAGTGGGTCTAACTCATGGGTCATGGTTTACCTTGTTTGAGTAGATTGGTCCAATTACTAATCATTGTGGGTGGGGTCTCACCTGGTATATAAGGGAGGCTTGTGGAAATGTTTGGGAGGGAATCCTGAGTTTTGTTTGAGACTAAACAAAGGAGACAACTCCAGGGGAGAGCTGTCAGTCGTTCTCAAACATTTTCATGTCAAGGACCCCCAAAAATATATGTAACTGGCCGCTGACCCCCATCTGAAAATATGTTGCTCCAGGGACCCCCCCCCCCCCCCCCCAGTAGCAAAGATTTGAGTTAAAAAAACGTTCGTTCTGAAAGAATATATATATTCAAAGATTTGCGCCACATTTTCACTATTAAAAGAAAATAGCAGATCTACAAGCTCGGTGCTGTGCTATATGAGCTTGTAGATCTGCTATTTTTCAACAGCTAAAGAATAACATAATGCTTAATTCACCAAAAGGGGTTCCGGTCCAGAATGGGTTGCATGACACATACAGTATATGTACCCAGGCAGCGCGGCGCAGCGCAGCCGAGAACACAATACAAAATATAACATTAACACTAGTGGCAGTACAGCAGCCTGACCTTCAGAACACAATAGAAGACATAGGTCTATATTAACATTTATAGCAGCCAGCAGCACAACACCAGAATACAATCTGCTGACCTTCCACATTCACGACGTGAACATGTATTCCTTCTCCTCCTCCTCCTATACAACTCGATAACGTTCTCATGTTACTTATTTTCTGACTGAGCCATGAAAATAAACAACAACCCACTCTGACCGGAGAGGGAGAGGTTCATGCGTCCCGTGCGTAAAGCTAAACCAGAAACAGGACAGTCACTGCATCAGCAAGGAGGTGTGTGTGTGGGGGGGGGGGGGTCTATAGTCTGGGGATAAAGTTTGCACGCTTCTATCTGTTACTTCTCTGCCACAGTGCAGTTCAACATCAGCCATTCAGCCAGTCAATATAGGGACTTTAAGCAACGACTGTTTTCAGGACGGACACAGCATAAGAGAGGTGATGGAGCAATCGGCGTAAATGTATGACAGCTATCATTTCAATAAACATGGTTATGACATGGCGTTGTAGTGTAGGTTCTCCCGTAGTAAAAAGGGCTGCGACGGAGAGAAGGTTTATGCACAATTCATCATGACAATTCAATTCAATTCATTATTGGCTTCATTGGCATGAGAAAAGTGAACACTGCAGGATGTTTAAAGGGATATTTCACTTTCAAACATAGGTCTACCCCAGACAGTATTTAACCTATATTTTGATATTTGATGTGCATTTTATCCTTATTACTTCAATAAGATAAAAACAACAATTAATTGTCCCTCTAATTCTAGTTCATGAGGGGCTGTGTTTTTTCAATTATACCTTTTTTATTTATTTATAGAAAGAAAATGCATGGCCCCTGACGTGTTACAGTATTCAGTCACCTGAACCAAGGACGGATGTTTTAGATGAATCCATCATGGTATTCAAATTTGAGTTTGAAATTACAATTAGTGTTTGTAATTATTGAGGGGGCGTGTCTGATAAAATCTAATTATGAATCGAGCATCTCACATGTTTGAAATGCCCCTTTAATGAGTCACTGCTAATGATTTGTGGCCATATTATTGTAAAGTGTCACCAAATAATGTATCTATCGTCACTGTCGGGAATAGTCACAATATCAATTTTGATGAGGCAGTGTGCATTATTTAAAATTGTTTTTTTAATGAACATTTTGGAGTTGGTTTCTCCCCGACAGCAGAGATATCATAATAAATGTCCTATAGATCTAATATCTAGACGTCATGAACATGCGTCCTGCATACCCCAGGGACATGCAGAGAGTGTTATATGTTCAAGTTCAGGAGACTTCGTAAAAGAAAAGCAATTCTCATGCATTCCAGCATGTTGGAAAGGAAAGGAGTTGCACTTCTTTCACCACAGAAATTGCAGTTCTTTTACAGATGCACTGTTTCACACACTTTTCACACATCTAACATTATCTCGCACCGGCATTTTTCTCTTCTTGACTCTTATCTTTTCTGATGTGTTTCTCACATGTGTTCTTTGTTTCCCTCAAATGATTAAAAGTAGAGGTCATTCTGACAGGCAGGAAAACTTGACAGAAAAAGACTACCGGTATATATAGCACTGAGGTCTTAGGACGGAAATATTTGCTACTTTTAATGTACTTTTATGTTATAATAAAAGAAAAAAATGTTTTCTTAAGTCTCGGTCTGTTTTTTTATATATTAGTGAGCGAGTCTTTTTCTGTCAAGTTTTCCTCTATGTATTTGAGACCACTGCTCCTGTAGTCAAGTTGCGGAAAAAAGGACGAAGACAAAAGGCGTAACAGTGCTTTCTCAGTGCTTCAGCATTCTGACAGACAGACAGGCAGCAGTTTATGCTTTGTCGTACAACGGTCAACGGCGTGACGCGGCGGACATGGCAGATCTGGAGGAACTGATAATGCATTTTGAGCTTGTAGATCAGCTATGTTTGCTATATTTTAATTGAAATCCTGATTTATTCATTTATTTTTGCTATTTCTGAATTGGAATCCTGAAAAGTAACCTTTTAATTTAAAAAAGACAATAGCATTTGAATTGTAGTAATTAGCTGAAATCAATAATATAGGAGTATTCTGCTATTAACCTGCGGGCCACATTAAGTGAAGGTGGGGGCCGCATGTGGCCCCCGGGCCGCCATTTACCATGTATGGTTTAGTTAGTAGGACTCCTAATATGACATATTGTCGACTACAACCTATCTCAAACCCTCACCCTAACCCTAACCTCCCACAGGGCAGCACACCTAAACCTAACCTTAACCCATGTCTAACCAATAACTAGTCGCACCCCGACTGACTTTCAGTAATTGGGTCTTATGATAAAAATAAGAACATTATGTGTGTAAAAAGAAAAAAAAACTTTTGCCACTTCTGCTTTAATATAATATTGTAGCACAATTTGCGGAACAAAAGCATTCCACTGCTCCTACAAGTACAAGTTACTGGCAAATAAAAACTTGATTATTGATTCACAACAAATTCACAACAAAATTCAAACTAATTCACAACAAAACACAACAAATCCATGACATGTGGGCTTGTAGATCTGCTACGTTCGTCACGTGACACTGTCTTACGACTAAGTATAAACATGACTTGTGCTGCTGCCTGCAGGCCGCGTAAACTGACCGCTCTGCTTGTTACATCACAATCAAAACATGGGACTCACCAAACCTGGTGAGATATTTTAACATGAACGCATCTAGACTACGACCCTGACAGGAATAAACCTATATATTTCCCAGTACATATACAGGAATGTGTTCAAACTAGTCCTTGATGACAGGACACTTAAGGATTCACAATGTAAAAGCAAGTCAGAGGTATGCATTTTAGCCAAAAACCATTGAGTGAGTTTAGTAATCAATCAACGCATTAAACAAGTTAAAACAGAGTCCTACCTGAGGTCCAGAAAAAGGTGAACAGCATCAATATTTGGTAAAAATTCATATCTGTTTCTAGCTGTCAAAACAGATACATGGACGTTCAATCAGACTTTAGTCTTTAAATGGACATTCAGTCAACAAGAAGCAGTGTGGTCTGGTCTCTTTGGGGTCGGCACTTCGTGTTTTATCATGTTTTCTTCATCAGTCATGTGGTTTCTCTGTGACGTCACGCTGCTCTTACTGACACTCTGACAGGAAATGCTTATCAACGCGGCAGTTGGAAAACCCAACACATCACCATTCAGCATTCACCAGTAAGCCCAGTGCACACTGGGTCAGCGCCATTATTCAGACGCCATGTTGGTCCGACTCGCCCCATTATTAACCCTTTCCCTAAACCTAATCCTAACCCATTACTAACCCTGTTCCTAACCCTAATCCTAACCCATTACTAACCCTGTTCCTAACGCTAACCCTTATTACCCACTTCCTGGTGTCCCTTTTGGGGGGCTTGTCATTATAGGCATGCATGTCATTTATTATATTATTGTCAAAAATAGCTCATGTTACAATGTGATCCATCAGCAATTTTCACTTTTTTTGAGCACTGCTAATGTGTGGCTTTGTGTGTATGTCTGTACTATACTCTCTCCCTCCCTGTTTCCTGTCTGCATGTCTCCACTATACATACAATCGAAAAAAGGCATGAAAGCCCAAAACATTTCTTTAAAAATTGTTTTTGAAATGAGGCCTCTGGTAGACACACAGGACTATAATAGTAAAATGAGGCCTCTGGTAGCCACACCGGACTATTATAGTCTATTTTACGTCATGAATGATGATGCACGATGATGAGAGCGCCCCTCACTTCACACAGGTGTGATTTCTATACTTTTGTACAGCCATTTAAAAGTAACCAGTCATCAAGCTCTATACAAGCACAAGCTGTGAAACAAGAACAAACAAATTGATATAGAAAAAAATGTTATACCAATTATGAATTATTTGGTGATTTTTTACTTTTCACCTGACTGGGCCTCACACTGCTGCAGCTGGAACAGAGCTCACTTATTAATTGAGATATATTAATGAATGCCTTTAAGACAACTGGATGGTGAATATTAGGTCATTCAGGTTGAAGGCTGGCCTTGTGGTGGTAGTGTGCTTCTGTGACGGAGGCTCACAGCGCGCCACAGAGAGACACTAAATCCTGATTGGACAGATTACATTTCTGAAAAAAGGTTAAACTATTCTCAACTTTTAAAAGAACTCTGCTCAGCCTGCAGGAAAAGTGCTCTGAGCAGTGTCTAACTGGTCAACTTTTGTTCATTTCTCAAAGGATTTAATGTTTAAATGACCATAATGTGGATGCTAAGTTTGTGTCACAGACTACATGACACCAAAGAGACATGAAAAAACCTCAGTACACTGACTAAACCTGCACTGCTTAAACAAATTAATGGACGCCAGTCAGTCTTTATAGACACTACAGCGGTGCCCGTTGGGCACTGGACTACTTGGAACGATGCAAGTTGAAAATGGATGCCCCACCCATTATGTCTGCGTCCCTTTTCTGCCCAAATGTGGAGTCTTTGTGGCGGTTCTGGTCAACTGTGGGTAAGACCGACTCAAGGCCGGGTTTCGGTCGTTAGACCTTCATCAGGACGGAGTAAAGAGCAACATTTTTGTCACCAACTGTCACCAACTGTCACCAACCTTATGAGGTGTGCATTGGCCTTTATCTATAGGATCTTCATTTTATTTTTAAATTTAAATGTAATACACTCATTCTATAGATCAGAAGATAACATCTTCACTTTCAGGAAAACGCAAATGCTACACAGCAACAACAACAACAACATTACTGTCAATCTCCAATGAACATAGCCTCGGATTTGTCAATCTTGTTATTCAATCTTTGATATATGGACTCTGGGTCCATATATCACAAACACAATGGCAATGATACAGTCCAGTCTACCATCTCTCTTCTGTAAAACACCTCTATCAGTGTCTATCCCTCTGTCGTCTTCCCTCAGTGTCAGACAGCCTGGCTGGTGTGTGTGTGTGTGTGTGCGTGTGTGTGTGTGTGTGTGTGTGTGTGTGTGTGTGTGTGCGTGCGTGCGTGCGTGAGTGCGTGCGTGCGTGCGTGCGTGCGTGCGTGCGTGCGTGCGTGTGTGTGCTGCGTGCGTGCGTGCGTGCGCGTGAATATGTGTGAATGTTTTTTTTTATTAATCAGATTTTAAATCGACAAATAAAATATGTCAATCCACACCCATCATCTATAGCGGCGGGGGATTTCAATCAAGCTGACTTAAAGACACTCTTTCCATCGTAATGTAAAATGTGCTGCCAGATGGAGCAATATACTTGATCAGGTTTATACCATCATAGCCCATGAGCCCAGGTGTACCCCCATCTAGGTCTCTCTGATCATGTTTCGCTCCTCCTGCACCCTCAGTAGGACTACACACCAAAAATCAGATCTAGTAGGCCCAAACCCCAAAGTCAGGTATGTCAGGACGTGGCCTGAGGACGCTATCCCATGGGCTCCAGGACTGCTTCAGCACCACAGACTGAGATATTTTTAGTGGCCCGGCAGCGCTGACGTGTGGGTCTCTGAATTATTTCACAGACTCAGATCGGATTATATACATTTTTGGGAAGTTGTATTTGTATTTGTATTTATTTATTCAGCACAGTATAAAAACAACACAGTGAACATATAAATATGAGAAGGGTAAGGTGCTATAGGCTGAGGCAAAAAAGCCCAAGGGGCTACCTATAGATTATAATGAAACATTGTACATGAGATATAGAATATCCAGAAAACATGATTGCAGTATTATAAAACATAAACAAAACAACAAAACAAAAACACAACAAGAACATGATTAGAATCTTTGGTTATTTACATGATTAGAGAAAAGAATATAGATACAAAGAAATATAATTAGGTGATCTGGTCAATTAAGTGGGTCCTAAACTTATGTTTGAATTTTTTTAATGAAGTAGAATTTGTATTTGAAGTATAGTTTCGGGAGAAGAGACCTCCTTCCGCTTGACCTTAACCACTCCTCCCTCATTATCAACAACTCCTCCCTCCTCATCAAACTCACCTGCCTTTCATCACCTGGCCAATCCCCGGTGCAATCACCACAGCATAAATACACCTGCGATCTCTCAACCAAGTTGTTTGTTCTACTCCACGACAGACCAAACATGGGTTGTGAGTACTGCACTTGTAGATCGGCTATTTTCACTATTCTTCAAAATCGCCATCGCTTTATTCCTTGCTAGGAACTGTTATTTAACAGCTTATCAAATCATTGTTGTGTGCTTGCAGACCAGCTACTTCTGCTATTCATTGCTTTCAATTCATTGTCCACACTATGCTTATATGAGATTCATTATTTCATCAAGTGCCACTAACACTTGTCATGTTCCAGTCTAACTACCGTGAGTATCATGCTCTCAGTAGTTCCAATCTTACACACGTTTCTTTGAAACGTTCGCTATATTACTAAAGCTGTTGTACAAGTGTTCAAGTGCTCCAGCCATTTTCTAAACGCCTCAAGCAGTTCTCTCTGAGCTCCTCCTCTCTAAATGCCTCTGACGAAAAGCTCTTCTGAACAACAAAGCTCTTCTGCCAAGCGGGCGTACGCCCAGTCCAGAGCCTGCATAGGCGGAGGCCCTGTCCAGAGCCTGGGCAGAGCTAGCCTTTAGTGGCGGTTCTGGAAAACTGTGGGTCAGACCGACTCAAGGCCGTGCACTGCACTCCCCGTGGTGGAGTGGAGGAACGCATGTGTCTAATTTGAAGCATTTATGGATAGATGGTCCACTTTTGACACATTGGGCTGTATTTTGCGTGTCTTAAGTACCAGGTCTTATTCCCTAACTTGAGTAAACTAAAGACATGGAGGCGTGATCAATGCTCTTTGGCCACTCAGAATAGCCAAATGGCATTGATCACGCCTCCAGGTCTTTAGTTTACTCAAGTTAGGGAATAAGACCTGGTAGGCCTACTTAAGACACGCAAAATACAGCCCTTTGTTTGTTGCTCCTTAAACGACGTTTCGGTCGGCAGACCTTCATCAGGACGGAGTAAAGAGCAACATTTTTGCCAAGTTTCCGACAGTGTGCTTTTCTGCTTTTCAAAGATTCCCTAAATGCACTTTTGTCCTACGCAGTACACAACTGCAGTCAACAACCTTATGAGGTGTGCATTGGCCTTTATCTGTAGGATCTTATTATTTTTTTTAGGCCAACACACTCATTCTAGATCAGAAGATAACATCTTCACTTACAGGAAAACACAGCAGATCTATGAGAAATGACGTCTCTAACCACATCCTGCAGTTGACAAGTTTCCATTTTTCCAAAACTACTTTTTAGTTATTTACTAATACTAACATTACTGTCAATCTCCAATGAACATGGAGGGCTCGTCTGAGGACGACCTAGAGAGAGATTATTATGAATCTCCCTCCTAAGTCTTGTAAATATGGCGCTTACCGTCTCCAAGGGAAAAAATACTTAAATTGGAGGCTTAATTACTCTTCGATCTTCCCATTATAAGTCTATGGAGAACTAATTAATTAATATCAATTAAACTATACAACGGATCTCTTAGCGATGCAATGCAAGCATACCATTCCCGATGCAGCCGGTCGATTTGATATATGGCTCGAGTGCGTGCGGCAAAAACTGTGGGAGGAGTAGCGAATCAAAGTATTCCAAAGTAGGGGAACAATAGTATGGTCGCCATAGGCAACCACACTAACTACAAAAAGTACCAAGCAGTGTACAGTATGTGGAGTGTGTATCACACTGAGACAGCGAGAGTGAGCGTGTATGCAGTGCAGGGCTCTATACTGCTCTCTTCTCTCCGTTCTCACATGCACTCTGAAAAGTCTGACCACTGGCAAAGTTCTCTTGAACCCTGTTGGGACCTGTTGGGTAAGTAGTGTGTTATGGTGCTCAGCTGTGCCACGCATCAAAGGCCAATTTGGCCTCAGCACAAACATATCATGCGCAGCAGGGCAACCACATGGTCAGCAGCGTCCCTGAATGAGTGCATTTGGACTGGGGCTTGAGGGCTTCTGACACTTTGAATGTGCCAGGGCCTTTAGTGTTGATTTTCATGGGGATTTGTTGTATGTCTATGTGCAACATTGTGGTTGTGTAGCATATCTCTGCTATCGGGGAAGAAACCACCTAACTCCAAAATGGTCATTTTTCAGGAAATTAAGAAAACCTTATATTTTGAAAACAAAGCAATACTGCCTCATCGATGTTGGTTGTGTGGCTTTATATATTCCAAATGATGTGCATGAGAGGGGGAGAGGTGGTGGAGTTAGCTGTTTTCACTCTTTACTGAGCCAAGACATGGAGTGAGACCAAATGAACTGTGCTGAACATACACACGCGCGCACACACACGCAAGCTCACTGCATGTGGAACACAACACACCACACCGATACTAATACTAAAAGTATACGGTCAGAAATGTGCTCTGTTGCTGTCTCATCACAAACCTGTTTAGAAAAGAATGTTTACTTTAAACCTGAAGAAAAAAAACCCTAAAATAAACCGCACAGGGAGTGCTGATCGACGCAGTTACTGCCTCTGTGGTGTGTGTGTGTGTGTGTGTGTGTGTGTGTGTGTGTGTGTGTGTGTGTGTGTGTGTGTGCTCTCTACCAGTCTAATGGAAGGCGTGAAGCACTTATCTTGTCTTCTGATCTTCACAGCTCGAACAGCGTGTGGTCTCTTCATGCTCATCGGGGTTTGGCTGGTTTGGGCTGCACGGTTAGTGCAGGTAGTGACACCACACCACATGGAAATACAAGTGATTATACTCTGAATTTTGAACTTCTTGCCTGTATGGGGATGAGTGAAAAAAGCAGCCTTAAAAGTATTGCTGCACTGAGCACAATTGCCACAGGGATAGTTTCCCCTAATAAGTGTCAATTTGGGGGTCCTTTCCTTGGCATGAACAAGTTTGGGAACTTGCTATAGTAAATGGTGGGAGACCCTGAAAAAGAAAAGTATAGGCCTTATGCAAAACAAAGTTATTTCAGAAAGAAACAGGAGGAAAATGAACTGAGGGAAAAGCTATCAAGGGAAATTGAAAATGCTGGTAATAATATGAATTACAATGTTAAAACATATTTGAAAATAAAGCCTGAGTTAGATGAATATGAGAAAAACAAGTGTAGCCTATGCATGCAATTGTGAGGAGTAGGGCACAATATGCTGTAGCGGGTGAAACATGTACTTCCTTCTTCCTATAGTGCTTGAACTAAGCAAAAGAGAAATTATATTCATGAATTGTAAAATAAAATAAGAATGGTGAAAAGTAAATGTATTCTAGAAACGGTAGAATCATTTAATAGGGACGTTGACAATGAGTGTGTTGAGAATGCTTTGAACAAGGTGAAAATAAGTGAATCTGAGAAACAGCTACTGTATGTGATGATGATATATTGATTGATGCAGATGATATATTGATTGAAGCAGCTTAGAGAGGCTATATTATTCAGCCTAACAAGAGCCCAGCTGGGTCAGACTGGCTAACAGGGGACTTTTATAAAACCTTTTCAGAGGTGCTGGCACGGTGGCACCTAAGGCTTTACAGGCATATGGAGGATGCAGCTGGTGTCACAATCCATGTCGACTGGTGTAATCACAATTTTGTATAAGAATAAGGGTAGAAAACTGAAAGTAGAGAACTACAGACCAATCAGTCTCTTGAACAATGACTTTATTGCTATAAGATTCTGGCAAATAGGATAAAAAAGGTATTGGGTAGCATTATATCTTCTACACAGGCATACGGAGATATAGAAGATATAATATGCACAATGTGAGATGTGATTCCCCATATGAATAATGATGGAGAAGGTGGTATAATCTTAAATATAAAATATTATATATTATATACTATACAAGCACAAGCTGTGACACAAGAACAAACAAATTCAATTTCAATTCAGCAATGCATTGATATAGAAAAATGTTATACCAATTATGAATTATTTGGTGATTTTTACTTTTCACCTGACTGGGCCTCACACTGCTGCAGCTGGAACAGAGCTCACTTATTAATTGAGATATATTAATGAATGCCTTTAAGGCAACTGGATGGTGAATATTAGGTCATTCAGGTTGAAGGCTGGCCTTGTGGTGGTAGTGTGCTTCTGTGACGGAAGCTCACAGCGCGCCACAGAGAGACACTAAATCCTGATTGGACAGAACACAATTCTGAAAAAAGGTTAAACTATTCTCAACTTTTAAAAGAACTCTGCTCAGCCTGCAGGAAAAGTGCTCTGAGCAGTGTCTAACTGGTCAACTTTTGTTCATTTCTCAAAGGATTTAATGTTTAAATGACCATAATGTGGATGCTAAGTTTGTGTCACAGACTACATGACACCAAAGAGACATGAAAAAACCTCAGTACACTGACTAAACCTGCACTGCTTAAACAAATTAATGGACCTCAGTCAGTCTTTATAGACACTACAGCGGTGCCCGTTGGGCACTGGCCTACTTGGAACGATGCAAGTTGGAAATGGATGCCCCACCCATTATGTCTGCGTCCCTTTTCTGCCCAAATGTGGAGTCTTTATGCACGGTTCTGGTCAACTGTGGTATAAGACCGACTCAAGGCCGGGTTTCGGTCGTTAGACCTTCATCAGAGTAAAGAGCAACATTTTTGTCACCAACTGTCACCAACCATTGGCCTTTATCTATAGGATCTTAATTTTATTTTTAAGCCAATACACTCACTCTAGATCAGAAGATAACAACTTCACTTTCAGGAAAACCCAAATGCTACACAGCAGATCTATGAGAAATGACGTCTCTAACCACATCCTGCGGTTGACAAGTTTCCATTTAAATGCTTTTCTCCAAAACTACTTTTTAGTTATTTACTAATACTAACATTACTGTCAATCTCCAATGAATATAGCCTCGGGTTTGTCAAGACATTTGTTATTCAATCTTTATTTCAGACTCTGGGTCCATACAGTAGGCTATATCACAAACACAATGGCTGCGTGTGTGTGTGTATGTGTGTGTGTGTGTGTGTGTGTGTGTGTGTGTGTGTGTGTGTGTGTGTGTGTGTGTGTGTGTGTGTGTGTGTGTGTGTGCTATAGTCTAATAGAAGGCGTGAAGCACTTATCTTGTCTTCTGATCTTCACAGCTCGAGCAGCGTGTGGTTTCTTAATGCTCATATCTGGATTTGCACGGTTAGTGCAGGTATAGTGACACTTTACTATTATGGAGACTGTATGAACGGTGACCTTGTAGTTGGTCTTCATAAAAATGGCTAATCAAGACTGTTAAAGGATAATCCCATGCTCAAAGGTGTCCAAGTGTTTTTTTGTGCAAAAACTTGTATTGGCTATTTCCCCTAACAATGAAATGAATTGCATTGAATTAAATGGGAAGTGAATGGGGCTATGGGGTGTTGTGCTAATTCGCTTATTTCCATCGAAATAAGTAGTATAAAGTGTGCAGCTTGGGATATTATTAGAGGATATATACAAAAAAATATATCTTGAGCGATGGAAATAAGCGAATTAGCACAACACCCCATAGCCCCATTCAATTCAATGCAATTAATTTAGGGCTTATGGTGGAAATAGCCAATAAGGAGCTTTTGCTCAAAATAACACCTGGACCTCTTTGGTGGGGACGTAACAAGTAACAACTGGCTTACACCTTGTGATTGGTAGGTAAGAATAGATTTGATTCTGTCTGCTTTGCCTTATAATGTGGTTTTGGTAATATTGTCGTAAATCTCAATCGAGAGGAATAGATTACGGTATGTTATTATGTGGGACCTTGAGTGAGTCTGAAATTCCTCGATTCTAAATAGTAACATGGATGGTTAACCTAATTTAATTCTTAATGGCTAATCAACCTTTAACGGTTTGAAAAACATTCTAAATAGTCATATATGTATAGCCAACCTTCCAAGAATAGATACATTTAAACATTTATTCTTACAGTGGAATGTGTATTGTGTTCCAGCCTGGGGCCACAAGAAAGCTCAGAGGGGTCAGATTTGGGGCCACAAGTTGAATATCACTGCCCTAAACCAAAGCTCAACAAACCTCCACAGCTCAACAGCTCCATCTACAGCCTACACAGTAGTATTCCATGTCCAAGTGCTGGAGATGCATATAGGCCTACTACTATTAATTTGAGATCAAAGAGGAGCCCACTTTAATAAAGGAACATTAAAGCAATGGTTCATAACATTTTAATTTCAAGGACCCCTAGTTTGGTTTAGTATTTCCCTCCGTCTCTGAAATCTGAAATTATCTTGTATACAGATGTATTTGATTGTATAGTAGTCGATCTCTATACTAAGAGTACGGTATGTTATAATGTTATATAGAATAACATGAGACTGAGACGGTGACTGCTTAATTAAGTTAATTTAGGTTTTATTTCGTTTTTATTAAACACATTTCTTCCATGTAGCCCATGTTTTGTAATTGCATCATGCATGCTATTATTATGCCCATGGATATACAGAGTGAACTCAACAATAATAAATTAATATGATAATACCTTTTATAATAATCACCAACATTAATTATGTTTGTTATTTACACAGCTAGGTAGACTAGTGAGGCGAGATGGAAAAGGGGCGACCGTACCTGCATCACTTTGAGAACAACTGCCCCGATAGGCTTATTAGCTTTGGAATAAAGTGTGTGCCTGCCCTACTCACGTGGTGCACAAACTGGGTTGGGACCTTGGGACCCCTGGTTGGGATTTTTTACAGTCTATGGTTGGGACCCAGACTTTGGTTGCAGGAGACATGTTTTTGGCCTTTGAATTGTGCAGGAACATGAGCGTGGGCTAAATAATGGAGGGGAAAAAAGCACTAATACACATTTTGTACTACTTTCATTGTTCTGTATCTTTTTATTGTATGTCTACAGGTGCTAGGTATTATTATTTTTGCTTTCTGACTTTTATTATGCAATATTCTTTTTGTTTTGACATTTCTTTTAAATAATGTTGCACTTGCAATGCTGAGTCTCGACCGAGTCGGTTATGCGCTCTAACAACTGTAGAGGGCAGCATCCCGTTGTGTAATCATAGTACATTCGGTATCATTTATTTATCTTCCGGTACTAATCTTCCGGGTTCCGGCACAGTTTCGCTTTTTTTCCTGCCTAAAATACAACATTTAATACGCGTCGAAATGTCTAAAACTGAAATACTGAAAGCATTTGTCAATCAGCGACTGACAGCCACTGCTGTGGAGATATTTGGAGCATTTGAGAGGACCCTAATAGAGTACGAAAATGAGATTTTTCGGTCTAAACAGGAGATTGAACGTCAAAGAAAGCTGCTGTTGATTCAAAGTGCTCTGCAAACAGCAGCAGGTACGTTTACATTTGGCCCATGCAGCAATGTATCACGTAAATTATGATTAAATTGGGGAGTAATGTTTTTATATGCATATTTCAACAAGTGAAAACTTCTACCACTTTTATCCCCTTTTGACCTTTTACGTTGATTTAACTTAGACATATGGACTTTGGCTACAATCTACATTGTTGTGACAACATGCAGACAATATGAAGACATATAGCTCCGTTTGGAACCTCATATCTAAACGGAGCTAATGAAGACATTGATGAATATCGATTTACTGTAATTATGTAGTAACTAAGTGGGTAAATTAAGCAGTCAGTGATGGTGTCACTTCATAGGTCAATTTAATGACTTTTGCAGTAAAAGTAAAACTTAATTGTGACCATCCATTTCATTTCTTAAAGACCTGGATAAAACAATGTCACATTTAGTTCTATACCCCTGCTAGAAGAATAGGGCCATGACACGTGAATATTCATCAGAAAAGTCCACTTTTTGCTATTTCCGCTTATAATAATGCCATGCTTTTTTGTTGTTGTTGTGGTGAGTTACTTGATGGGTCAATTTAATAATGACTTTTGCAGTAAATGTAAAAGTTGTTGTGACAATCCATTTCATGAACAGGACATCCAGCTCCCTGGCTGGCTGCATCCCAGGAGCCACCATAAAAAAAACAAATACTACTAAGTAAGAAAGCTTATAGACCATTAGGTGCATTTAGTAGGTAAGCTAAGCTTATGTACAGCAGGTTGCTCTACAAAGACTTGTGAAGTGGGATATATACAAACAAATTCTGACACAATAACAAGAGGGTGGGCATCTCTTCAATCTGTGGAAAGCAATGGTGACTGTGAGCAAGATCCAACTCCGCTCCTGCAGCAACAAATTCAGAACACAGTAGGTTGAGGGAGACACAGAGCCACAATATCACACAACAGACTAAGTTATTTCCGCAGCAAAGTGTGTGGGAAGTCATTAAAACACAAAGGATCTTTTATAATAGTTCTCCGCCAAACCCACGCAGAAGAGAGAGAGATGGTTTGTGGCATGTCCAGATGCAGGGACAGTTTAATTTCCGTGGCGAGCCTCACAGGCCCGTCTGAATATTCACAATGGAAAGCATGTGCCACATCTTTGGCACTTATTTCACCACACCAGCTAGTGTGGTAGTGCCCACCACCTGCCGGAAAGAGGGCACTAACTGTACAACTACTGTACAACCCTACGCATGCAGGCAGTCAATCACTTTTGTATGTATAGCAGTCAGTAAGACAAAGGTGGAAAAGGTGTTGACAAAAGGCACACAATACAATATGCACACCAGAATGCTGCTGCCATCGTGCACACGACACCCAGTATTCTGGTGTGGTTTTATTTTTCATGTTGAATTTTTGATCCAGGACTTACAGTAGCCCGGAACAGGATGTGTGTGCCTTTTGTCACCTTTGTCTTACTGACTGCGGGTGCAGGTCTTTTTTCCGACATCACAGAAGAAGTAAAGGCGTCTTTATTTTAACCTACGAATCCCTGCGTGAAGCAACACGCAGAGCTTAAAATAGGATGCATTTTGCATTCCCAAAATGCTGTTTATTGTTAAGGGACGCAATAAAACAACAACCTCTGCATCCACGGCGGGATGCACTACTGTACTACTGTACTGTTTTTGATTCTAGTTTATTTTGCTAGCTTTAGTTGTATATAATCATTTCTTCTTCTGTTTTCTACATAAATATAACTACATTATAACCATATGAAATGAATTTAATGAGTTAAATGCTGCAATTTGTAAAAATTGCAAAATATGACTCCTAACGTCGTTGAAGTGGGACGCATAAAATGTCCCTGGGACTCATCTAAAAGACCCTGCATCCCGGGACTCATTACATTGAAAACCTACCGTACTTACATCACTGAACATGTTTGTGAATAACATTTAAGGCAGGTTTCTGAAGCCTTATATCCAAAGGAAGTTGTTTATATTCTTTCTCTCTCTCTCTCTCTCTCTCTCTCTCTCTCTCTCTCTCTCTCTCTCACCAGGCTCCTCTCAGGTCTCCATCTGTAAAGATGAGGTCATCCCTGAACAGCAACATTGTGAGCAGGAGCAGAGCCCCAAATCCCCAGGACCTCCTGACGTGAAAGAGGAACGTCAGGACCTCTGGAGCAGTGAACACGGAGAGCCCCTTCAAGAGGTTAGGGAAGCTACAACCCTCTACCTCTCTGCTTCAGTGAAAACTGAACAAGAAACAACTCAATCTTTGCCACCTCACGTGTCAAACTATGCAAACCAAGGGCAGTTTCATGAGATGCAGGAAACTGAGATGATACGCTACAGACTGCAGCCAATATCTGCTGCTTCTGAACCCCATGTTGAAAACGGTGATTGTGAGATTGAACGCTCGCCATCAAGTCTAAATCGATCTGAATTGGTGCAAGCTCAGATAGTGAATGGACAGAGGTCTCCTGGCACCGCTAGCAAATTGGTGGAGTTGCCCAGTGGAAGGTCAGACACATCTAATCATTGTTGCCATTTGTGCGGGAAGTCTTTCTCCTATAAACGGTACTTGGTAAATCATGTTAATCGCATACATTCAAATTACGGCGAGGTCCTTTGTGGCGTGTGCGGAAACAACTTTGAATCCACGGCCAATCTCGCTGCTCACGTTAAATCTCACATGGACACGAGAAATTGTCAAGTTTGCAACAGACATTTCCTCAGCATCACTGCTTTGACGGATCACATGGCCAGTCATGTAGGAGTAAAATTGCATTGCTGTCCTCTTTGTGGCAAAGAATGTAGCCGGAGCGGGGATCTGAAAATACACATGAGGATACATACAGGGGAGAAACCCTACTGCTGTACTTTGTGCAATAAAGGCTTCACCCACAGCGGGCATTTGAAGAAACACATGAGGACTCACACAGGAGAGAGACCCTACAAGTGTGAAGTCTGTGGCAGAGACTTTATTCAAAGTGTACACCTTAAGTACCATTTAATGACTCACAGTCAAACAAGATGAACATATACAGCATAAAGGGCTGCTTTGTCAAAACGGTTTACCTGAAACTTATCGTTCTCTTCCCCAATGTGTTCCGTGCGTCGAGCTCTTGCTCGGTTTTTGGTAGGCTGGCTGAAAGTTTTTTAACACTGGCACACATTAGGCAGTTTTATTTCAGATCTTTGCAGAATGACAGGATGGTGGTGCGCCCTACAGCTTTTGTGTTAAATGTTAGTTTATACATACCGGTACATCAAAAAAAACCTGTTCTGATTCTGAATAATGAAGTGAAACAAAATGAAAATTCAGTTGTCAGGCTAGTATGACTAGGTAAAAAATGGAAGACGATGCAAATTATTAAAAGAAAATAAGAATCAAATAATCAATTCAAGAATGACATAATAGGCCATTGGGGCTCCGTATTGGGTCTTTAAAACAACTGTATTGCTGAGTTTGAGAATTAGCTGTGGCATTCTAATCAGAGATTGATCTAATGGCTGGTAGCTTCTTTACCGCCGCCTTTTTCAAGAAAATATATTGTGTGGAAAATGTATTGTTACATTTTGTGTCAAATAAAGTTGCATGAATTATTTGCATCTGTCCTTGCTTGCGACAAGGAGCTGACTACGGATAAGTGGTTGAAGATGGATGGATGATGGATAACTTTGTAAAAAAAAATAGATGTCCAGAATCTCTAGGATACTTTGGGCAACAGTTGTTCTGTGCTATTTTCATATATATTTTTCAGGCATAACGCATAAATCAGCTCTTCATATCACCACTTGAACCACTCATTCATGGTCTTGTGAACTGTGTAAGGGGCCCTAAAAAGGGAAAACTATTAGAAGACCCGGGTGGTCTCATTTAAACGGGAGCCTGCCTATAGGAATGTGACAGTTTGGAAACATTCTCATTTTAGTTTGTGAAGCTAAACGGCTAATGATGGCGCTTGACCTTTTGTGAACCTGCAGCCAAAATGCTGAACCAACAATTGTGTTAAATCTGGTTACACAACCATTCCCATAGACACAAGACCACCAAGCACTCTGTTGACCCCCGGGAAGGGTTTTCCACATAATGGCTCAAATCTGGGCTTAGAAAAGACAATAAACTTATTTTAATTAGATGTCTCAATGGTTAAACTAATTTGAAACATAGGTCAAAGATTCAGAACTACTGTAGGCCTATCTCAAGGTCGATAAAAGATCATATCAGTTTATCTATTCTAAGGTATAGCTAAACCTTTCTGGGCTGAACTAGTTTGGGTTATCATTTATGCAACTAGATTATGTACTAACGGGGCATAAGAGGCGTGCTAAGCAGAATGGGTTGACACAGGTCCTAAGTCTGGCCAGACTGCCCCGCTTTCTTTCTGAGAGAAGGACAAAAAAAGGTTAATCTTATGTGAAATGAAGTTACTTGCTAATTATTGAAGTGAATTGAAGGGATTTTCTTCAATTGGGTCAGGCCAGAAACTGTGCTGTGTCACTTTGGATTAAAGGCAGGGGGTGGCAGGTCTGTGTGCATGTTGGAGAGGGAAAGAAAGAAAAAAACCACATGATGACATGTAGAGGAACAGGAATCCTTTTTTGCATTTCAACAATCATCAGGAATTCTGTTGTCACTCTCTTACATAACTCAATATTGAGTTATTCATATACAACACCCTAGGACTCCAAACAAACAGGCCAAGCTCTGAGAAATATTTGAGTGGATTCCAAATGCACTTTGGCTCATGCTTGGGTGTGGTGGTCCAGAGAATTGTGCATAGAGGCGAGGGTCTGGAATCAATCAAATTATTGCTATAGTGGATTTATCCCCTTGCTGAAGTGGGAGGTATGACATCCTCCGCCATGCACATGTCTCTCTGGCGTGGGTGGGAGTTATGGTGAACAAATATGTTTATTTTCTATTTATTTCTTAGCCCATCTATAATGAGTGCATTTTAGCTCATATCTTCTGTCATTTTTTTGACAATGAAGTATAGGCTATAGGGTTTAAGTAAAGTAAGTAGCCGTGACGAGGGCAGGAGCCTATCTCCTGTTTCTGTAGCGTGAGGCAGCTTGATGTACACTCCCTGGACATTTAGTAGCCTAGTATGTCGCAGGGACTTACCCCCAATCCAACCCTTGATGCTGAGTGTCAAGCAGGGAGGCACTGGGTCCCATTTTTAGAGTCTTTGGTATGACCCGGCCGGGGATCGAACCCCGACCTCCCAGTCTCAGGGCGGACACTCTAACCACAAGGCCACTGAGCTGGCCACTAGGGCTTAAGTGGTTAAACTATTTCAGCTAAACCACAAGTGATATGACAAATGTATTGTCTGCATGGCCATGGAACTCGAGCCCATTTGTCATGTCAAGCCTGTTTCTCAAATTTTAAGAGTCAAGGGGCTGTATTTTGCGTGTCTTAAGTACCAGGTCTTATTACCTAACTTGAGTAAACTAAAGACCTGGAGGCGCGATCAATGCCATTTGGCTATTCTGAGTGGCCAAAGAGCATTGGAAAAGTTGTTTTTAAAGTTGGAGCAATTACCAGCACACACATTGTCCTTCAGATACTTTTTTACATATATCTACATTTCTGCACAAAGCCTGTTATACAATAATGACATTATAAAGCACCGAAGAGGGCTTTGTGCTTCAAAAACAAACCAAAAAAACTGGCTCTCCATGGCAGGTTTTCATCATTGCACAACACGACACAAACTTCAAGACCGAGATATGCAGCATATCCATTCGTGACATCATGAACCGGTGGAAGTGTTGCGTGCTCGTGTTCCAGGCAAGAGGATTTAGTTTCTCACTGGTCATTTTCATAAACGCCAAGGCGTGAGCGGAGAACGTGGGGAGGTGGCGACTTGCGGTCGTTTCCATGCAAAGCCTTGTGTTGACGTGACGTTGCAGAATTGATTCCATTGTGTGTGCCTGTCCAGACTTGCCCGCCCGACTGGCCTAATCCGTATCCATCTCCCGCCGCACTGTCAAGTTGTCAGGGACAGATCTGACCAGCCTGTCACCTCTCTGGTCAACACATGCCAGTCAGAACTGCTTTAAACAGGCTTCAAATTGTTATCCAACTCAACCTTAACCCATGTTGACCTGGGAACGATTCTACAAATGTTCTAAATTATGACAGTTTTCTGAAAAACCTATGTTTCTATGTCCGTGGCGCTCTACAATTTCATGCCAAGGACCCCCAGAATTATCTGTATTTGGCCGCCGACCTCCATCTGAAAATATGTTGTTCCAGGGACTTCCCAGAAGCAAAAAAATATATATTCCAAATTTGCGACACATTTTCACGATAAAAAAAAAGAAAAGCAGACCTACAAGCTTGTAGATCTGCTATTTTTCAATAGCTAAATTCTAAAACACCAAAAGGGGTTCCCACCCAAAATGGGTTAATATCCAGTTTGCAGAATAGAACCAGTCAAGCTTGATGAGCGAAACTTTGCGTTGGCAGACACTTGCAGAGCTTGCCTGGGTTAATTGGCCTGTTAATATAACTAAGCTGTAATTTGAGTCATGGTTTTATTGTACTGTACACAACTGGAAGGTGTCAGGTCACCTAATGGATGTGATGCGCTGATGCGTGACAACAATTTCCAGGTCTTTAGTTTACTCAAGTTAGGTAATAAGACCTGGTACTTAAGACACGCAAAATACAGCCCCTAGGTCTCTAGGACTAGGTTAATTGCGACCTCAGGTCGCAGTCAACTATAGAATCTAGCATTTCCTGTCAGTGTGTATTTTGGTTGGTTGGTCATCCCAGGCAAGCCCCCCAGGTCATCGTGACATCAGCCCCTGGTCACCCCAGGCAAGATGGGCCTGGCACTATGACAGTATGACTTCAACTAACTTCAAAGGTTTTTACCTTCAGAATGAGAAGCAAATGATCTTGTCCAAATGGTATTGTCATGTTGGGTATACAAGGATTGAACATTTTAAAGGTATAGTGTAAGTGATATTTTTGGTTTAAAAAAGGTTTTTTATTAGAAGTTTAAATCACTATATTGTGATAGTAATCATTGCTGTTTGTTCAGTAACATGAGTCTCACTGTCAGTGTCTCTCCAGCTCTTTAATAAACAGCGGGGAATAAACATTTTCAGGTAGGTTACAACATTTCAGCCAATCAGGAGAGAGTCGCTATTTATGCTATTTTAATTTTTATGTTCCTGTTCCAATTTTGTCTGACCATTTCTTTGTGTCCTCTCCTCACCTACACTGGTTTAATCTGTGCCCTGACTGACTGTATCCTAATTGGATAAAATTGGTATCCCAGTTTCCGTTACTTATGAATATGCATTTTATGTTTAATAAGCTGGAGAGGAGACTCCTGTTAGGCTGTTACTGCAACAAACACTATATATGCATGCAATAGCTATGCAATGCATAGCTATTATCACAAGAGCTTATTAACACTTATTTTAACCAAAGAAAATCACTTACAGTTACATCAACATGCCAGACTCAACTTCGCAGCAACTCCTTAACCGGTATAATATATTCAATTTATAGACTAAGCCATATTTTATCACCTTTCATGTTATAGGCTATAGCCCTACTGTATTTATTACACAATACATAACCCTAAACCGATTGTCAGCTATTGTAGTTGCAGCCAGCCAGGCCTCAATTGACATGAATGATTAAATAACCCAGACTTGAATTGCGCTTTGTTTTCCAGAAAACTTTGACCTATATAGGCCTACACAATTATGAATGGCTCTGCACATTGTACAATGGCGTAATTCTCGTAGTACGGATTAAATTCCAGGATTTGTAAAAAGCTGGGTGGACTGACTGCACTGCCCTGGCTTCAAAACATCCCACTCCACTGACACATGCCTTCTCTATTTGAGCAACCACATTAAACATGAGGTGGATGCTGGCAAATACTGCGGCATGATCATGCTGGACCGTAAACCACTCCATACTGGTTAACAATCAAAAGCAATTGGTTTTGATAGCACATCAGTGAGCTGGATGCAATCCTACCTGGAGGGGAGAGAACAGATGGTGGAGGTGAATGGAACACTGTCGTCACCCCCCCCCCCCCCCTGAATCCATTCTCTTTGGATCTAATAGTAATCTCAGCAAGGCTTCTTGGTTAGAGTGGGTGACAATGTTATCACACGTAAAGATGAAATTACATCCTGGAGGCCAATCTTTGCGGTGATAAAATGGCCACCAACGTATACAAAAAGGTCAACCAAAGAACAAGATTCCTTTACAGGATCTCCTCACTGGTCAACAAAAACACCTTGAAGACCTTAACAGGAGCCCTCATACAAGGTTTCTTTGACTATGCATGCACCTCCTGGTACCACAGCACCTCAAAGGCCCTTAAAACTAGGCTCCAGACTTCCCAAAACAAACTGGTCAGGCTCCTACTTGGCCTCACCCCTGCCCACTTTGACAGGCTGGGATGGCTTAGGGTCGACGACAGAGTACAGCATCTTGCAATGGGTCTGGTCCACAAGATTCGATACACCACCAAGATACCCATGTACCTGTCTAGATACTTCATTAATGTTAGCGAAGTCCACACCCACAACACCAGAGGGAGTGCAACGAACTATGATGTACAACCCAGATTCGGCACAAACAAGGGACTAAATTATTTTCGCTCCTATGCCACCAAAATGTGGAACGCCCTATACCAACATGCATTAAGACATGCGAATCCCTTGACTTGGCTGCAATTAGAAACTGGCCCCCGTAAAATCTGAATCCCCCCCCATTTTTCCCCTCACTGTATATGTTTCTTTTCCCTTTTGACCTCCTTTATGATGAATTCCTGTTCTGTTCTGTCTATTTGTAGTCTCTAAATGTTTTGATGAATTGAACAAGGTGGACCCTCTTGTAAACAAGTGCAATGCTTAATTGGGTCGTCCACTCACAGTTAACAGTCTATGTATTGAGTTTGTGCTTGAAATGTACTGTAATTCTGCACTGTCAGTGTTAATAAATATTTCAATCAATCAAAAACTCTGAAAGTGTTGAATTTGAGACTGACAGCAGCTCAGTCAGAAGCCCCCCTATAGCTGCCTCTGCAGAGCTGCGCTTGCTGCCCGCTGAATGAATGCAGCATGATGAGTTTTGTCACCAACTGCATCGATAGAGAAGGGAAAATGTTCGCAGCCAGCTTGTTTCTTACGCAATGAAGCGGTGTGGGAAACGCGACGGACATTCCAGGGCAGAGTTTATGTGGGTAAGTCTGTCTGTTTTACGTCGGCGATAAGGAGGGCGGGAGAGCAAATTGTTTTGCGCTATTGCTGTGCTGACACAGCTGCGGTGCGTCGCTCTGCCTCTTCCATGCCAATTGTCAAACACTTTGCTCAGCTCAATATTACGGTTACAGAAACGACGGGGTTATCAGTTTTCAAGAATGTGTCCTACTGTCCTTCCTGATGACGTGATGCGGCAAGCCGCAGCAATATGGCTCAGATAGAAAAAGGTGACACGCTGGACCATATGAAGGTCAAATGGTCACAAAATCGCAGTGCGTTCGTTAAACTTGTTGTGGCCCGTAGTGACAGGTGGTGCGCGACTTGTCTTGTCTGAACCTGGACCAGGGCTAGTGCGTGTGACCATATACGTGTTTGGTGTTGAGCTATTTATCTCTCTCTCTCTCTGCGTCGTTTTGGTGATACAAATAGGCTGCTGCTACATGTTGTGATAGTTGACAGCTGTAGAGGAAGTTGAAAAGATAGTGATCTTGCAGATTGGAGTCAACTTTGCCAGTACGCCAGAAGTTGAAACTCTCGTACAAAATTTGACTGCATGTGTTTCACAGCAGGTTTAGAGTGCTACAACACGTACACGCGCACACACACGCACGCACACACACACACACACACACACACACACACACACACACACACACACACACACACACACACACACACACACACACACACACACACACACACACACACACACACGCACGCACACACCAGGGAATACCATGAAAGAGATCCACGAATAGACCCCACTGAACTATAAACTACTCGTATCATGTAAATAGCTCACATAGGCCTACACCATCTTTAAGTATTTGTGTTATCATTGTCGTATAAGTCTTGGCCTCTTGGGTATTTCATAGCTGCCTGTTTCTCAACCTGTGGGTCACGAGTCACGACCCCTCGGGGGTCACCAAATTATTTCAGTAACTTGTCCAGTAGAGTCTGCTGGACATGTTACCCATATCCTATCAAATATCAATCTCCCTCCTTGCACATTAAACTTGTCACACGCACGCGCGCGCGCACACACACACACACACACACACACACACACACACACACACACACACACACCATCATCATCATCGGCGGTCACTCGTATCCGAGTATGACTGTCCTCCTTATTGGTCCTTGTGGGTCGTCAGGTGGCGATGGAGGCCGATTCTGGACCCACACACACACACACACACACACACACACACACACACACATTGCGGATATTCTCAAGGTGACACACACTGATGATACTGGGCCTGCTGGCTGCTGCAGCATCACGTTACCTAGCTCAGCTCTGCATGGTCCAGAGCCTGTTCTCTAAAACTCACCAATGCTTCGTATTACCTAGATACTACTGTCCCCCTTTTTAAACAAAAAATAAAATATTTGGCTCAGGTTCTTATTATATACTTGAGGACCAGATGCTGTCTCACAGGTGGAGACAAAGGTATTTACAATATTTGAGACATTTGCTGACTGTGAAATGTTGCATCCAGCATTGAAGGTGATAAAAGGTGGTTAAAAGCGGGCAAAGTCGAAATCCAAGGTTGTTTCTATTTTGAGCCCAGACTCTCATGGAGTGAAGTAATGCTTTTTGGAAGGTCTCAACAGCATAGCCGATGGATGCAAGCAAGCCAAGGGAAACATGAGAATGGTGGCACTCTTGTCTTTGGTTGCAACTTGCAAGCCTGTTTGTCGTTAATATTGGACCTGGCCAACAGAATGACAGTTTCTGGAGGAGCCAACAGGATGTGTGAGGCCTCAGTGGGCCGTGGTCAGGAATTCTGATGGGGATCTTTTCCTAGGAGTGGCCAAGACACAAAGTCACAGGCATTGGATCCAGAGTAAGTTTATATTTGAGCCTCCGTCGTGTCCCACCGTGAGTCCATGGCAATTAAATATATAGTTAAAATGCACATAAGATCAACGTCATCATAGCATTTACACAATATGTTGACCATGGCGAAATGACCAAAGCAGTGATTTAAGATGATATGCACATTGCACACACATGCACTGCACACAAATGTACACGTGCACGTGCGTGCGCACACACACGCACGCGCACACACACACACACACACACACACACACACACACACACACACACACACACACACACACACACACACACACACACACACACACACACGTGCGCACACACACACACACACACACACACACACACACACACACACACACACACACACACACACAGTCCCACTCCTTATGTTATTAGCCTGTATGTAGCTGTTAGCCAAGAAGTACTACCAAGGTCAGACTGATACCGATGTGTTACATGAAGCAGGAATCAGCTGACTGGCATACAGATAACAGAAGCCATGATGCATAAATATACCCTGTGAATTCTGAAACGTGCTAAAGTTGATGTCATTCACAACACAGAAGTATTACTAGTCTGTAGATGACTCAATTTAGTCTTAATTTACTGTTAATTTATCAATTTGTTACTTTTGACAGTGTACATATTACATTTGTATGCTCACCCTCAGTGAGTTAAATTAACTGAGGATTGTTTGTGTGTACATGTTCTAGGTCACTGCACTGAAGCTACATAATTTAGTTAGGAGTCAATCATTCAAGCTAGCAAAGACAATAGCTTCTTATATGAGCCTCTGTACGTCTAAATTCATGACCAACATCATAACATGCCCAAGAGCAGAGCAGCATATCACTTTTACCCGATAACCAAGTTTACAATGCCACAAACAAAATACACAACACACATGATGCAATCTTACGAACTAAAAACTAATAGCTCCAGAGGGATTTCTGTGCAGATGTTGCCAGAGGCGAGAGTTGGGGAGAGAATTAAAACCTGCTGAAATGGATTGAAAGACTCATATCCCATCTGTTGCACTTAAAATATTCTGACATGCTTCTCTGGTGATCGATGGGGATTGGAACATAGTCTTATACATTATGTCACACTCACATTGGTTTCAACACGTTTCATTCATGGAAAATATTTTTGCACGTCTTAGATACAGTATAATGTAGTTGACTGCTATGAACATGTGGTTAGAGAGACCACCATGGAACAGAAAGGTTAATCCCCCAAATATTTTTGTATCCTGACCTAAAAGTGTCCTAAACCAAATGGGTGTGTCGTAACAGAAAACATGTGCCTCAGATTGTGCAAAGCATTTTGTATATCCATGATTTCTGTGTTGCTGGGAAGAATGTCCAAATAGCACAACGTGTCCCAATAAATGGGGTAAATCTGATTTTGGGTTCACAGAGTGCACTTTGGTGCCGTCACATATTTTCTGGGATTGAGACCTTGCTCCTGCTGTCCTACAGGTTGGCCTGTAGGAGTCACTATTGGGAGGGATAGTTTGTTCCTCTGCACATGGTATAAGCCGTCCTGGTGAAACTCCTCAGTGGCAGGTGAAAATAAGTGGCTGGTGACTATTAGTCTTACCTTATCTGACTTTCATGCTATAATAAACTGAATTTCCCTTGGGATCGATGATGTGTGATTGAATGTGTGAATCTGTGTATAAGAGGATCATTCCAGTTGTCTACAACCTCCCCAGACCAGCTGTACACCAGTACTGTCAGTACATGGGGGGAATTGGGCAGACCTTTTTTATTATTATTAAGAATTGTGGGTCCATCCAGGGAGACAGACCTGTCCAGTCTTGCAGTCCATTGGGCATTGAAGGGTGTGGTAAACAATAAAGGGGGGGGGGGGGGGGGGGGGATTTCATTCTCACAGACCTCCTTGGCTTGGTGGTGGCTTTTCTCTTTCTCATTTTCGTGTCTGTCAAATGTCAATTTTGAGGTTAATCCTAAAGCTAGAGGAATGACTCTTGGTTCTCCACAAGATTCTTTCTTTCTTTCTTTCTTTCTTTCTCTCTCACAGCTCATTTAGAGGTTAAAGAGGCCATCCATTGGAATTCCTTTCTCTCCCTGTCTTCTTAAATCTCAGTGTGTCGCCACAAAGCCACTTCCACCCCTTTTAATCTTATGCACTCCCCCTTTCCCCCACCACTTGCCTTTTATGCCACATATTTTACAGGATATTCTTGAATTAGACATTTGCTATGTTTATTTGTCTCATTTAGTTCCTTTAGTTATGTAAGAGCTAATTGTATGGGGCTAGCAGGAAGTGTACGGACGGGGTGGCAGCGGTACTGTAGGTACCTTAACAGAGTTATTTAGATGTAGATAACGATAATGTTAACTTAAACTTATATACCTGAAATTCCTGAATGCTAAAACATGACTATGGGAATGATGAGAGATTCTATCCCACAGGTGGCTACAGACTACAGATCGAGCCAAGAAATATTGGTGTCTATAGTTCTTCAGCCTTGGATGAGAGATGTACACTTTGAGATTCACATGTAGTTTCACACGCTGCATCTACCCTCATACTTCTTCTCTCTGGTTTGTTTCAAGTAGAATTAAATAAAAGCCAACTGCAACATTTGACGAGTCACAGCAGTGGTTACTTGTCTCTGTCTGTTGTCTGGCTCGCAGATGGGGAATAACAAGAGGAAGGGATAGGTCAAGTTGTCCGCAACTGTGGAAAACATGCAGCCACAGGTCCCGCTCCCTGCTTCCATCTCTGTCACACACATTGCACACTCTCACTTTCTCTCTCTGCTGCGTCTCTCTTCTATGGAATAACACGTCCAGGGTTGTGTCCTTTTTGTGTTGCCTGGGGTTCCCCTTCTTCAATCCAAGCCAATAAACAAGTCTGGGGAGAGAAAGAGAGCCAGAAACCATAAAGTGAGAGAATGACGTTAAATAGGCTTTAAACCAATTTGAAATCTCCAGTTGTTGTATACAGTAAATAAAGCACGTGTTTTGGTGCTGGCAAGAAGACAGTGGTGCTAAGTTTGCTGTGGTCCAGCTCCGGAAACTGGCTAGCCTCGCGCTCCCTCCGAAAACCACAGCCTTCTTAATATAGTCGGGGAGACAGGGTGTGGGGATTGTAGACCCACCACGGCTGCATGAGCAAGCGGACTTGCCCGACACACTCATAAAGTCATAATCCAGATTTCCATGACCCAGCAGCACAAACCAAAACGTAAACAACGCCTCTGCACCAACCGATTCCACTCACAGTAGTAGTAGTATACATAGAGTAGACTCATTTGAGACATGGATGTGTTTCACTGGCCTACGAGCCAAGTTGGACTTGAGTGTCACTTTTCTCAGCCGTGTACTAAATATAGTAAAGACATATTTATTATTTATATAATTTAATTTCGTTTTTAAGTGGTTGCACCACTTCCTTAAGTGACTATGTGGGTGGGTGGGTCTGAGCACGAAAACAGCATGGTTGTTTTTCACCATGCACCTAACACACACAAACACACGCACCTGTCATTTCTCAACCGTTTCGGACGCGGGGCGGCTCGCCGGAATCGGGCCGGCACCCTGGGTGCGTTCCTGTGGGTCTGGAACCTCCCCCCCTGGGGAACCCCACACGGAGTTGCACCACTTACTTCACACAGGTGTGATTTTTACATGTGAAGTACTTGTTTCCTTCCTTTCCTTCCTTTCAAAACAAAAGTTGTTTTGGGTCTCTCTTCCTTTTTCCTAAACTGGGCACATGATAGCTTAGATATTTGTTTCTCATCCATTGTGTGTTGTGTGTTATTTGGTAGCATTTCATTTTTATAATTCCATTATTACCCTGAAGAAGACTTTGTGTCGAAACTATTGGTGTCTTAGAAGTGAGTTGCGCAACTCCGTGTGGAGGTCATTGGGGGTCCCCGGAAGTTCCAGACCCACAGGAACGTGGCCAGGGTGCCGGCCCGGTTCCGGCGAGCCGCCCTGCATCCGAAGCGGTCTGGAAATGACAGAGTTCCCTCTACTGTACTGTATTGTACTGCCACTGTACTGTACTGTAACACCCCAAATCATCCAGTTAATATGTGTGTGTGTGTGTGTGTGTGTGTGTGTGTGGCTGTGCAACAGTGACACTTGGTTGTGAAAACCAAACAAATGCTATTTTCGTGGTCGGACAGACCTAGCCAGACGCACGCACGCACACACACACACACACACACACACACACACACACACACACACACACACACACACACACACACACACACACACACACACACACTCTCATACTCACTCACTCACTCACTCACTCACTCACTCAATAACTCACTCACTCACTCACTCTCATACTCACTCACTCTCATACTCACTCACTCACACACTCACTCTCTCGTCCTCTCTTCTTATCTTGTTGTCATCTGACAACATGTCTCAGAGTGGTTAATGACCTTTACCCCAAATCAACACGTCTCTGCATTTGGCAATGGCAAGTTGGCAACACAGTGGACAACGTGTAACTAAAATTAATATAGTGCCATGCTAGTCCTCTAGTGTCTGTGATTCTGATTCCTATACTAGAAGTAGACACCATGAAGGGGGTCTATACATGTTGCTTTACAATTTTGTTGTAATTAACCACATGAACCCTATAGTCCCGCCCCCTTTCATGTCGACGACAGGCCCATGCAGGTAAATAATTCCCCATGCATTTTTAATAGCCATGTTTGACGATATTAAGCTTTAAACCCTTAAACCCACATGTATATAGGCTACTTTGTCCTACGACAAATTGCGAAAATGGCCAATCTGCAAGCTCACTACGTGAGCTAAATGCATTTGGTTGGATAAGATTAGGTTGCTTCCTGTAAACCAGGTCATGTGTAGAAGATGCAGGGCATGAAAGGCGGACCTGCTGCTGAGCTATGTGCATGTCTACTCTACGAGTACAACTAGATGTTATCTGGCTAACTTCATTTTGACCTCTACTATCTTTTGCAGTGAACATCACAAGGCAGGCTTGTGACTCGTCGTGCCGAATCGCCTGGGAAATTGTAAAGAGATGGTAGAGATTTAATAGGTTGACAATCCCCCCCCCCCACCAGAGGCATGCACACACACACACGCACGCACACGCACACACACACACACACACACACACACACACACACACACACACACACACACACACACACACACACACACACACACACACACACACTTTTAGTGTGTGCATAAACTTTGTCCTACACAAACATTGAGATTCCCATTGACAATGAATAGAGCATTTTACGTCATAGTGTTGTATATTAGGCTTTTAACTGTCAGAAAGAACGTAGAAGTCTGCGATGATGATGTATGATGATAAGAGTGCCCCTCACTTCACACGGGTGTGATTTTTTTAATACACCAAATTAAAATCTTGGTATATAAATGCAACTACCGGTAATACAAAACAGCACTGATAAAAAAAAATCTCCTTGAATGTAAAGAAATATTACTTACTCACTTATACCTATCTATCTATCTATCTGTCTGTCTGTCTGTCTGTCTGTCTAAATCCAGATCTGCATTTACATGTGTATAGTCAGTCCTTTCAACTCCTTCCTCAACCCTCGTTTTGTTCTCTTCTTAATTTATTCCCTGTCATAAACCACGTCGATGCAGTGCCAACATGACTGTCAAACTCCTCCTCCGTTATTCCTGTGACGAGTAGTAGAAGTTGAAACACTAGTGTGACGATGTGTGTGTGCGCTCCACAGTTCACAGACACAGACAGTACACACACAAGAAGGCAAGGCTTGGGCACACAGACGGAAAGAAACACACTCTGACTTCAGGTAAGCTGCTGCATTGATGGTCAGTTTTAAATTTCATGAACGCGGCTGGATTATACATTTGAGAATTGTGTGTAGTTATTTTGAAAGGTATTTTAGAGAACTGCACAGTTAGTGCGGGAGCAGCTTGGAAGTGATCTTATGAGTTTTGAGTAATTTCTGCGTTTGTAAGCTGCTTTCAAGACTTGTGCGGCGGCAAGTCCGCTTCACAGAATGTATGTAACGTGCGCGTTATGTGGGGTTTTAAAGTTTATCTCGGAGAAACACAGCACGGGGTTATTGGACGTAAGCATGCCGCCTTTGTTTACCGCCTGTCGTAGTCCGCGGAATTAAATTTAGCGCCATCGCATGGTGTGTTACGCGGAAAAGTATGACCAAGGGAAGTTTTCCGAGGTTATCTACTAATGTTATCACATGTTCTGTGCCAATCAGCCTAACTCAGCCAGGTTGATTTAATTAATGAATATTGAATCATAGCAGTAAACGTGATGTATTAAAAGCGAAGATTGCTAAATGTTGTTGTATCACACCCTTAAGTTGTATTACGCAAAAAACAAAAGTGCTGAGCTAGGAAATGAAAGCGAACAACAGTTACATAATTCGATAGGCCACATGTTGTAGTGTAACTATTGAGTCATTTAACCGGGTGCTGCTGCCCAGTAGCCTTCCTTCCCACCGGCTGCTACCGTATGTCAGGTTGTAAAGTATTACCATTACCAAATTTATGACCACGTACGTTGTCCAGTCAAGAAAATGTAAATGGAGATTATGTGAAATTGGCTCCTATTGGAAATCATTCCATTCATGCCATCTCAAGGCAGGCTCCTTTATGAACGGATTCGGTTGTAAAACTTGATAAACTTGATCTTGAACCAACACAATATCCATTATCCTCCGCAATATCTATTAAAGTTATCAAACTACACTATACAACCAGGGCCAGACTAACATTTAACAGTTTTTTTGTATTTACACAACTTAAAAACGTTTGCTTGCATGTAACGTTTAAAAACCCCGGCTGATGAAATGTCCTGTGGCAGAATAGTAAATACTTTGAATGCATTTGCGCCCACGTGTTCAGCTTGCTAGCATGAATGCATTGACTGGCTGGCAGCTGCATGATGTGGCTGATGAGTCAAATGGAAATGACTAATGTCTCAAAATTGTAGTAAGCAAGGCACATTTTCCTTGTATGTGCGGCTTTGTTTTTTAATCGTCCCATCTATTTAATTCTTGTTTTTAGTTGTGGCATTGTTTCTTTGTTGTCAAAAGTACTATACAACTAGGGCATGGTTGTGTATTTCGCTGTATCTAAATTTAAGTATAGGTCAGATGTCTAACATGTTTCACTGTTTGTCCTCCTGGTTGGGATAGCATTTGCATGTGTCTGGGCTATTTGTGTGACTGTTAACCCTGCCCAGGAGAGGAGAGAACTAGAATGGTGGCTTTGTTTTCCATGTCAGCAAACAGTGGGTGTAAATGAACATCTGTCTTTTGTACCACAGGGAGTGTAGTGATTTTTAACACCTGTTGTTGGCTGTTTGTAGAGTACCATTACAGCTGAGCTAATACTACACATTTGTTTTAAAATGTGTACAGGACATTGACCTGTCCATGTCATTTTAGTAATTTCAACCCTGCTTCTGTTTCTCGTTGTGGTAATGGTATATACAGTATAACATTGAACTTCACAGTGATGTGAGTAGTCTTTGTCATGGTGATTGGGGGGGGGGGGGGGTTGCTCATTGCTGCCCAGTTCATCAGGCAGTCATTTACCCAGAGCACTTGAACTGACTTCAGAGGGGAAGCTAGTGCTCTCGGAAATTGGTATTGAGAGCATAATGGATGTGTGTGTCACTTGGAGGACAATGAGTTTGGGAACCACTTTCATCAACCCCTGGTTGTCATTTGGGGTTACTTACTTGAACATGTGATGCCCATTTAACTTGCACTTGTTTCATCCACATCATTTGGTGGATTTTGTCCTGTACTATGGCTGCATTCCTTTGTCTACCCAGTGTCCACCATGTTTTGACAGCCCTCACAGAGCAAATTCTATTTCTAGCACAACATTTCTTAGGCGTAAATCAATGGATTAAACTGTGTAAATGTAATGGTTGGGAGGCAAGCCAGTAGCTACCGACTTGGCGACTTGTCAGGTGCTTTTAGATCTGTTAAAGGCTTAGAGTAGCTATTGAAACAAGTAAAGGGAGGCACAATCTCTATCTGCATGTCACTCATCTGTGCTTCCCGTGACTAAGGATGAGACATCTGCTCTGAATGGGGTTAACTCCACAGAGTGGGCCCTATTCAGGTGTGTTTCGTGAAGAAGATGATGGTTCTATTCAGGTTTTCAGAATAATCCCGTGAGTCTTAAATTTCTGTGATTGTGAGTAGAGCACAGTTTGATCTGCATCTGTTTTGGTAAGACTTGCTCTACGACCACCACATACAGCCTGTTTCTCTGCCGACTCATGGCTATCTACCACTTTTTGAGTGTTGCAAGTGCAACCACTCCTATATACAGCTATGTGTATCCCTGGCTGGCTGTGTCCAAGCACGAAAATAGCGTTTTCACCACCAAGTGTCACTGTTGCACGCGCATGCACACACACACACACACTGTTTATATGATGATTTTGTGCGTGACAGTACAGTACAGTAGAGGGACCCCCTAGGGACCCCCACACTAACTGTAATTTCTCGACAAAAAATAGCTGATCTGCAAGTTAACAATGTATCATAACGTGTTGCAGGGGCCTAGGCTAGTATACAGCCCTCGGGCACTCTGGTCAACTAATTATAGGGTTCAAGTTGTTAATTCAAATGGCAGTTTTTGTGTGCTGATATTGTTATGGCTGTGAAGATATGTCAAGTCTCGGGAAGTCCGTTACGTTTGATCAATGCTGGAGACAATGATAGTGAACATGTGAAACATGTCCCAAATGGGAACTGTTATGTGGTTTATTTGGTTGCAGTCCTGTCCTCCAATGTTGTTGTAAACAAATTGCATTTAACTGTCATAAGTTTTTGATGGTCAATGTTGTCTCTCTGTGATTTAGTCTGGCAGACGGGCAGAGTATCAGAACCCCAACATTGTCACCTAGGCCTGCTGGGTTTGTTTGTTTTGGCTACAAAATGCCCATTGGCAAACCTCTCTCCAGCCATGTGGAAGATATCTGTCTATGTATGGCTATCTGTCTAGAATTTTCATTTGTGGTCTGTTTGTGGGGATACGTTCTAATTTATTATAGCTATTAGTTTGGGTTCATCAAATGTATATTTCAATGTCTCAAGTAAGTCTATCTAGCTCACATTTGTTCGTGTGAGGACAAGGCCAGATGATTGACATGAAGACTAACTCTGATGACAAGCTGTAGTGAGTGATTCAATCTACGAAATGCGGATTATAATTTATGTGATGATAAGTGTGAATGTGCACACATTTCTGGCACACGTCTGGCTTTTGAAATTACGTCATACCAGCCACTATGACGTCATCTTCACCTGTTAACCCACCACAGCTCAATAACCACACACTTCTGATCTCTACCCTTTTTAATCTAAAACTGGTAGAAACACTTTAACTCAATGTCTGCCAACGACCTAATTGACCTCTTTTTTAGCAACTCCCACAGCGCCAACGACGTCTTTATCGTCTTTTTCAGACGGGTATAACATTAGACCAAAAAAAAAAAAAAAATATATATATATATTTTTTTTTTTTAACAAAAAAATGAAAATTTAAATTAAATAAAAAAATGTATAGAGACTGGCGCTTAGGGACTTTTTGGCACTTCTTAAAAGCGATGGATGAGTTTTAAGAATGCTGCTTTTTTTTATTACCATCCCTTACAAAGCATACAGTTTTACAACATTTAACGTATAGTACATATTTCTTTATCAGATAACCATGGTGTAAGCTTTTACTCATTTCTGACTATTAAGTCTGTGATGTAATACTTATAAACTATTACATGTGGACGACATATAGTATTACCCACTGACCCCCCCTCCCCCATCCTCTCCTGGAGCCCAGAGCATTTTTATAAAAAATACTGATCTACATATTCTCCTTTTGGATTCACTCACGGCTTGCAAGAGTAATGGCAGGAGGAGACAAGCTGTGAAGTTGGAATTCAGCATCATAGGACATTGTCCATAAGGAATAAGGATAAATGAATATATTTAATATTATATGTCTTTCTAGGCAAAACAAACTCTACTAGTATACTATCAGGCACAGATGTGAAGGCCACGTGTTACATGCTATAGGAAAATTATACACTGCCATACTTCTGAAGCCTGCCTGCCTCGACCATGAGAGATAATCGGAAACAATCCTCCACAGTATATTGCACGAACATGGGAGAGACTGGCATCTGTAAAGTGCTTGTTTTTATTCAAACAGCCTGGGCCATGATCGCATTCTTGAAAATGTACTCGGGATCACACCAGTGCCTATAGTCACCAGTACATTAGCAAATTCATAAAACAAGAGTTTTTATGCCATGTGTGGTTGTGTACAGTACAGGCTTGCATAATGATCAATGGTCATATTTCAGTGGAGGTCGTGGATGGCAGATACTGTTGTGCATACGTGAAGGACACAGCCAGAGATGAGACCAAAAGAAGCCTGTGCAATTTCACGTCTGGTGTCCGCAGTCAATATACCTGCTGCTAGTGCACTGATGTGTGTAATTGGCTTGTGTGTGACTGTGACTGTCCTGTCCTGTCTTGACTGGGATGGGATCTGTGTATAGCGTCCTCCCAGCCCCAAGATTATTGTTTGCGACTCTCCTACAGATTTAGCCCCTAAACTAAAGGGAACCGGTCCTCTGGCTTCAGTAAATCAGTGTGGTGGCTTCAAGCGTTCACCATGTTCTCTAAATAACATTCTCTTGGTGGTTGTTCTTGTTTATTAACCTGGTGGTGAAGCCTCCTGTCTGTGGCTTAGCCCGTCTAAACTTAAAAGACTAGGTATGTGGTCATGGCAGAACTGAAGTACTGTCTGGTTTGTTTAAAGCTGTGGTACCAACACGCTGTCTCATTTTCTCAGTTTGCTCGTGCTGCTGAACCAACAGAATACCTCTCCCAGTTGTGTCAATATTATATGTCTCAATCTTAACTATACTTCAACCTAATGTCTGCATTTTGGGTGACAAAAGTTTCCGTTTTATTTTATATGATTTATCTCCCCCCCCCCCCGAGCTTTTTTCACATTTTCTATTTAACTACATTGCAAAAGAAGTAGCATTACTTAATTGCAGTTCAAAATTGCCTTCCTTGATGTATTAATGAGCATCACCTGCAGTGATGTAAATAGGTTTTCAATGTAATGAGTCCCGGGATACAGGGATGGTCTTTTAGATGAGTCCCACGACGTTAGGAGTCATATTTTGCCATTTTTACAAATTGCAGCATTTAACTCTAATCTCATTTTATATTGTTATAATGTGGTTATATTCATGTAGACAACAGAAGAAGAAATGATTATTATAACTAAAGCTAGCAAAATAAACTAGAATAAAAAAAAACAGTAGGCTACAGTAGTGCATCCCGTGGATGCAGAGGTCGTTGTTTTAGTTCTATAAACTGCATTTTGGGATGCAAAATGCACCCTATTTTAATCTCTGCACCTGGGCAGTGTGGGCACAGTCACAGACACACAGCTCCCCTCTACAGAACTCCACTGAAAGTGACTGCATGGAGTCTGTCTCATTTCTGTAAAATTACTTAATTTGTAAACATGCATTCTTGTTAATATCGATATACGATATATCGTTACATGCCTAATGCGATACGTACAGTATCTATCGTGAGGTTGTGTATGTAATGTTTTCATTTTTCTGTACATGTAAACATTGTCAATAAACATATCAATCAATCAATACCCAGTTCTAATCAGTTGGGTTCTAATACTGATTTATTTCTGCTTAAGGCTTCAGGAGAAGCTTCTGCTTCAGGTTAAGAGTAGGACACAGATGCAGTTTACAAAGTAGTAAGTACTATAGTGTACATATACACTACAGGACAAGCAGGAATATTTGCTGTTTACTTGTTTGAACTTGTTCACTTATTCAATTGAATGTTTGCTATGCTTAATTCTAAAAGGTGTTGGTGATCTGTGGCAGTGCCTTTTATGACCTGGTGTGTGTCTCTGGTGCTGGGAGTCTGGTGCAACGCACAGGTCCTGCACTGCACCTGGTGAGAGCAGGAGTGGACCTGGTGAGACGTAGGAGGGGCCCGGACAGGAGTCAACCCACAGAGCCTAGTCCTTCCACGTGCCAGACCTCCCAGTCCCGGCAGAGTAGTTCGGGAGAGGCGGACTGTGTGTCTTTCCCTAATGGGACTGATTGTGGGTAGCTAGCCAGTAGCCACTGGGACTTAAGTCAGGACTTTCTCACTCCGGCTGGGTCACCTGAATGAGGGGTATGATGTTGTGAGACCCGAAACCCAGATGACCTTGGGATACATCACTGAGGATGGTTCCCAGACATCTGCTTTACCTCCTGAGCCACTGCTGCCGCTGACACTTAAGTACTTAACGTGTGTGTGTGTGTGTGTGTGTGTGTGTGTGTGTGTTATGTAGGTCAACCTGTTACATATATTCTCTGGCTATGCCCTCATGTCATCTTTAATCAGGACTGAGCCTTGTGATCAAGCTGCTGTAGGCTGAGACCTTTATGTAAAAAAAAAAAAAAAAAAAAAAAAGACGTCTGTGCTCGGCCCTCTTTTGTTGAACTCTATGTAATTTAGTTGAGTTTGGCTTTTTTCCTTCTGAATACTAGTAGTGTGCTAGAAGGAAATGATGAATTACTGTCTGCTGCTTGGTACCATTTTACATTTCTATTGCAGTTCTCAAGCAGTTGGTTTGGTTTTTATGTGCGTGTCGTCAATGTGGACAAACTGCATAATAGAACTGGACCCCTCACTCTCATGCCAGCTGGCATTTACCTGATGGCACGTTTTTAGCAGAGCTAGGACGGATGAACGGCAACTGGTTACTGGACCAGTGGCTGCCGCTGCCAGACGGGGCAGGTCGGCATCCGTCAGCCTTAGGACACACTCTGCGGCATCTCTTAATTCCATTGGCTGTAATAAATGTTGGCCTTATTGGATTGCTCTGCTGGATTGGACTGACTGTCATGAGGGCCAGAGAGGGAGAACTGAGGGCATGTTGAACAATAAAAGTGCTTTATAGGAAAGGGGGAGAGAGGGGACAAAATCCTATCCACTTTGGTAGGCTGACTTAACACAAACTGCTCATGATGGAGCGTTCCGCCAATTAAAATCCAACTGTCCTGCTCCTGGAAGAAAACTCTGTCAAATAAGCTTTATTATTGATATCAGACGGGGTCGCTGTATTTAAAAAAATATCATTTTAGCTTGCTAGCATTGACGCTAAATATTTAGCATCTAAAATGGATGCCAAAAATGATATACATAAATATATTGAGTTGACTATATTATGATATATTTGATTTGATGTTCAATCTTTCAAAAGATTAAAGGAAAATATTTCACCAAAATATCTGTAATTTCTTTATTTGGAAGTATAATTTCAGTAAATAAACATAAAACATTGATTTATGTCATTAAGGAGATTTAGAGAAAAGTTAACATAATACCAGTAAGGGCTAGAAGCAACCTCGCCCGAGAACTGGCCATATATGGAGCGTGTCTTGACTCTTGAGTGTACAGAGTTTGATGAGGTCAGATGATCAACATGGAATGTCAGAACAGGTCAGCTCCATATATGGAGATATAAGGGTGGCAGTGGTGGCAGTGTCTTGAGTGTACATGTTTTGATGAGGGCCCAGGTAAGCGCCGGGCCTTAATTTTCGGGCCTGTTGAGAACTCTAGTTTTCGCTGGCTGCCGGGCGCGGCTTCACTAATAACTTTGGGGGCAGGCCCGTCTAGAGTTTGAATGGACAGGTATCAGTCAAAAGGGAGACATCGAAAAGGAAGGAAGGATGGAGAAGGATCAACACATGGAATGTCAGAACAGGTTCTGACATATCCATATACTAATATTGATGACATCAGGGATCTCCATATATGGGCTTAATTTGCGACAGCAGGTCCCTTTTACTATTATGATCCCTTGCTATATGATCCCTGATTTACTATCATCCCTGATGATGTCACGAGACCTATGTCATAATGATGTCACGACCTGTGCACAAATTCACAATATATGGGAGCTTTCCCCATGTATGGGGATTGTGAGTGACGTGACAAAAACGCAAGGTTTCATAGTTAACACAAAATATACCCATAGATTTATTTAGAATAGATATTTAGCACCCAGCCTTTATTGGACGATTTAAAAAAAAAAAGAAAGAAAAGAAAAATAAATTATTTAATTCAGTTAAAAGAATCCAACAATCCGAATCCAGGCTGGTCAAAAGACAATTTCCATGCTTTCTAAAGTTCCTAGTCACATTAATCTCACAGGGAGGATCATCTGTAGTAGAGAGGTCAGGTGTGCGTCCATGTGACATAGGTAATTGAGTAATTTCCTGCTACACGGGAACCATTTACCATCGAATCATGTGGGGATTCTATTGTACATGAACTGGAAGCCTCTGCTCGGCAGTCTGCACTCCATGGCTTCATTGGCATGCCAGAAGGCATGTATTGTGCAGTAATGTATTCTCTCATGACCTCCTGCCTTTCTGTCTCTCTCTCTCTCTCTCTCTTGCACACAACATAGGCCTCCTCCTGGTCGCCAATGTTGGGCCACCTTCTCAATCGGGCTCCTGTTTTCACAAAATTACACATAGCACAACCCTCCCCCCTCCCCATATACAAACCCACAGACAAAAGTTAAAGCATAATGAAGATAAAAATAAAATGATACAAAAAACAGAAGAGACAAATCTACTGTATAGAAATTAAGTAGTTTGAAGACTGTGAATAACCATGGGTAACTAACCTATAACGTCTCTGATACAGGACAATGTTTATCCATATTATTCAAATAAGGTTGCCAAATCTTCAGAAATGTTCCAAGCCCATTTCTCAAAAGATCTTCTCAAGAGGAACACAAGACAACTGTTCATTTCTGAGAACCGTCTTGCAATAAAAATAAACGTATGAAGAATAAGATTGAAGAATCAACTGGCGGCAGAAAAAGCTAATGTTACTGCCGAATTAGTGAAACATTAGTGAAATGTTCGCCAGAAACTGACTATCTCAAATATGAGTGACTAGAGCCACTAGAGACAATATAGCAGTGTGTTTATTTTTGGACCACGATGCATATATGAGACGATTTTAAGATGATCCAATGTTATTTCTAACCTGACTCCGCCAGATGGGGGCGCTAATATCGATTCAGTAGTTCGAAATACAGCCACCATCTGGACTCGGCGATTGGCGTTGATTGACATCCAATCACCTGCCAAGATGGAAGTACGTTGTGAAGCAAGCGTCTCTTCCATATGGCGGAGTCAGTCAGGTTAATGTTTTTCTCCATGGATGAAAAACCTCCGCGACCCAGTGCTTTCAGGAATCTATTGCCACCCATGGCATGAACAGAGTTGTCACGTTTGCACACATTTCAGGAGTGGGAATGCTCACAATTGTTAGTTTTGTAGTTCGAGTGTATTGTGCAGCACTGCTTAGGCCACGCCACAGACTACAGCAGTGTTTGGAAAGTATCTGGATGGTGCCGTTTCTTGGCGATTGGAAACATGTTGATCCACAGCCTCCACATAGTGTACCCAAACTAAACTTTGCCTGGCCTGACAGGATGCCAAATGGCTGTAAGTGTATTCATCCTTGTGTACAATAAAGGAGATTATTTGTTTAAAAAGGGAGGGAGGGACATTATGAACAGCTATTCTGTTTGGGGAAGTTGTCACTTAACTATCTGAGCGCATGTGTGTTCCATCACAACAAAGCGAGGGGAGGAGAAAGAAAAGGGGATAAAAGTCAGTGATGATGGGTGGTTGTGATGAATTGAGTGAAGAAATTTGGGATGAGAGATGGAGACGAGGCAGGGGAGAAGTTAGCATAAGAAAGAAGAGCTGTGCTGTTGTGCGTACCCGGTGGTTCAGCCATTTGGTGCACAGCCACACAGACCATGCGCTGTGAGCACAAGAACCCAGGTTTGAATCGGGCCCCCTTGTCTCACAATTAACCTCTTGGTTAAACAGTATCTGAAATAAAGCATAAAGAAAATGCTTTTATGCCCCGTCCCTCCGAAAAAAGAGAACTAAAATGTTAGAGGCAAGTTGTGCAGGGAAGGCGATGAGACGACCTGTGACAAGAGCAATATTTATTTAACATGCATGCAGGGGAGAGAAGAAGAGGAAGACGTTTAGGGACTAGGAGAAGAAATGAATGTGGAAAAAAACATGATGAATGTCATGATGGAGAAGAAGGGACTCGAGGGAGCATAATGTGGAGACTGGGATCACGGGTGAGAGGAGGGAGGTTGAAGGAAGGGCAGAAGGGGAAACTGGGATAAGGGGGTGGAACTGGAAGAAGAGAGATGGGTGGAGGGGCAGGTCTGATGCAAGGCTGTGAAGTGGGTTTGCCTCCCATTTAGATCTCTGCAGTATCTAGTATTGAAAAGAAAATCATATAGCTCCCAGACTTTTGGTTTTGGTGGTCTACCCCAGGCAATCCATAGGAATCACTCAGGCCTCCTCCTCCCAAGTAAGTTTACAAAGAATATTGACAAAAGGGGAAAAAAATTGTTTATGAAAGATGTGTTGTTGTAGAGACTGCTTGCAACAAATCTTAATTTTAATTTTGATGTCTCCACTGGAGAGAGTGATGCAATGTTTCATTTGTCTGGATGTTTGAAGGTTGTTTGGTGACTCCACACATGGTGATGCAACGTTACCAGCAAAATGCCAGGATTCATTTGTTTATTTGAGGCTCACTGTCTGCGGTAGTTTTTAATCACATGGGATTTCTTTGTTCACGTTTGTTTCACTCTGAGTAAGATGCATTGAGTTCACCAGTGTTGGAGAGTTTGAGTCCCATGACTGTCAGCATTGTACCTTTTTATGATTTAATCATCTTACCAGTGATAGTATTGCCATTGGGCTGCAAATTAATCATAGTTTAATCTGTGTATTTTTATTGTATTGTAAAATAAGGTGTACATCATTATAGTAAATGTTCATCGGAAGTTATCCAATTCCGGATCTTTACGGATATCTTTATACAATTCTTTACCCAGCAGTCATAAATAACTTTAGGTCTATTTGTAACAAAGAGCATTCAAATTTAATTTCAAGTTGTAAATGTCAATTAATTATTCATTTTTGCATTTCGCCCAGATGAAGATCTCCCAATGTCTAAACGGTTTATTTTAATTAAATAAAGGCGCCCCGTTGTTTTTTCAAATAATTATTCATTCAGTTAATTGTTTCACCCCTAATGGTATCCGCTTGCAAATACAGTTTGCCGATTATAATAAATATCTACAAGTTGCAAGAATATTTCCAATATCCTAATGAGACATTTGTTACTCTGCTGTGATTTCAGACCCGGTGCCAACCTCTGATTGAAGACGTGCCTCACACCGTGCAGGAGAAAACATGACGGCTATCAATGCACAGAGGGACAAGTAAGACGGGCCGTTTTTACAAGCCTAATGGCTTTCCCTTCGCCACTCATTATTGCTACCGTGATGAACGTGCGTTTCTCGTGAAATGCTTACTTTAGGAGAGGACTATTCCTCCTCGTGTGCCTTACTCCTGTTCATTTACCAACTAAACAATGAACTTTTCTTAATCTGTGACCTGGTTAGCATCCAAAACTAGAGTGATACTATTTATACTGTAGCTGGAATCCAATGCGCCGTCACGTTGTTTGCTAGCCTAGTAACTACAGTATGCTGTATGTGATGTGATCCAACGATAACTGTTTAAATCATGACATAGAGGTACTTATGAAATCCTCTTGGTTTGCTTTGTCTTTTCCCTATAGATACCATGCAGTGTGGATCATTTTCTTCATCCTTGGCCTGGGAACTCTGTTGCCATGGAATTTTTTCATGACTGCAACGATGGTAATTATGACAGTGACTGGACAAAAACGAGTTTTCATTTGCATGTTGCTGTTAATTGACTGTTTAAAGGGGCTCCCGTTGGCCTAGCTGTCCAGACGCATACCACACACATAGGCTCTAATCCTGATCCCCTTGCTGCGTGTCTCTCCCCATCTCTCTCCCTGTTTCCTGTCCATCTCGACTGTATAGTCACTATAGCAGTGGTTCCCAAACTTGTTCGTGTCAAGGACCCCCAAAAATAAATGTATTAGGCCACGGACCCCCCATTTGAAAACATATGCCAGTGACCCCGATAAGGGAGGATTTTTACGGCTATAGCTGTTTTTCCGAATCATATTAATTTCATGGACCCCCAGTTTCACACGCATTATGCTACGGACCCCCGCTTTTAATGGCATTTCTATCTCTGGTACCCCAATTTATATTGTAAAACCACTGTTAATTTAACTCTTGAGAGTGTACAAATGTGTTCCATTTGTACACTCTGAGTTACAGACACATAAGGGTCCATTTGTTTCCTAACTATCTCTAGCTAGGTACCCCCTGGAACTCCCTCAAGTACCCCTAGGCGTCCCCGGAACCCATGCACTATAGTGTATCAATAAAGGAAGAAAAGCAAATATATTATTATTATTCTTTACTGTTTTTAAACAGAATAGACCAATGAACCTGGGGTTAGCCATGAGGTTATTGGTAGTTAAAAGCTTAAAAGGTCAGGCTGTATTCGTGGGGCAGGGTCATCTCATTTCAGTTTTTAAAAGGATCAATTGTTTGTTTACGCTCCCACCCAAAACCACCTGGTCCCACTCAGGATCATGGATCTGTCTGGAGAATGTGCCTAGCTTCTCAAATCCACCATTACCCATTCTCCTTCCTCTACAAGCTCATAGCGCGCCACCGAGTTGGACACTACGAGCTTGTAGGTCTGCTATTTTTGAAAAACCGAAGAACGACTGACATAGAAACACAGCTTTTTCAGAAAACTGTCATTTTCAAACAGACATTTTTAGAATCTGATCTCAGGTCAAATTTGGTCAAGTGACTTGTGTCAATCTAAACGTGTCAAACGTCATGAATGACTATATATGTCGATTCTCTGCCCCAGTACTTCACCAGCAGGCTTAAGGACCCGTCCACTGACGGCGTCGACGCCGTCAACGGCACGCTCAACGGGACTGCGGTGGGCGGGGACACGCGGAACGTTCTGGAGTCCAAGTTCAACAATGTGATGACGCTGTGTGCCATGGTGCCCCTGCTCATCTTCACCTGCCTGAACTCTTTCATACACCAAAGGTACTTCTCCATACAGCACACGTACAGTACACACCGGAGATGTGAACGGTCCTCAGCAGGATTCTTTCTTTTATCCTGACATATTAGAGAAGCGTTCCCTATAGTGCAGATCCTGTGTGGTTCTCATCCAGAGATCACAGTGACGTGACGATTGAAGGACTTTTAATACATTTTTAATACCTAAAGAGACGATTACTGCACCAAAAGTAATCGACAAACCACTATAAAATCTGGTCAGATATTACAGTAGGCTATAATGTATACCATTCACTAGCCCCTCTCGGAACCCTATAAAGCTTTTATGAAATTTGATTGTCGCTTTATTGTAGGGTCCCTAAACATTACTTTATTTTAGTGTGTAAATGTTGGAACGCGGACATAAACAAACTCCTCATTAAGTCGGTCTGCGCACTCTGACGATTTTTTTCTTGTGGTGGCTTCTGAATGTGCGAACTATAAGTACCTATACATACCTCTGAGAATATCTCCTGTGTCGCGGAAGCCGTTAAGTATTTTTAATCCATGTTTGATTAAAAATGTCGCTTTGATTCTTCTTGTTTATTTACCGTTTTATTGTACCGCCTCCCGATGTGCGGTTGGCTTTGCAGGCTACGTCCCTGCCTCTGATCTGCTCCGTCATAGCTATAGCGCCACTAGCTAGCCAGATAGGCGGTACAATGAGGTGTCAATAAACAAGGTAGGAAGAAGCGACATTTTTAATCAAACATAGATTAAAAATACTTAACGGCTTCCGCGACACAGGAGATATTCTCAGAGGTATGTTTAGGTAGTTCAAATATGATTATTTTGGGGGTCACGGCCTGAAACGGTTGAGAACCACTGGTGTAGAGCAGTGGTTCTCAAACACACTGGTCTGCTGTGAGACAAGCGCAGGTGTGACTTATTGGCATTGTGTCTGTGACAACCATACATTATTATTATTATTATTATTATTATTATTGCAATATATATTATACTGATAGTTGTGAATTATTTTAAAATGTACTATATCAATACTTAGTGCACACTCATTTTTCAAGTACAGACTGAGGCAACCACACTTAATTAATGAGAGGAAGAGAAACTGCAGAAGCAGGAAACCTGCAACACTCCACATTAGAAGAGTATTCTTGTAGGTGCAAGGCTCAAAGGTACTACAAATGGAACTGAAGGAACAGCCAGCACACAATAAATGTCCTTTTCCCATGGTTTTATTACCTCCGATGAACTCAGCGTTGGCAGCTTAGGCAACCATATCTTAATGTAATTGTTCCGCCCTAATGCTCATTAGATGCCAGCATGCTACGATCTTTGTCTCCCCTCTCTGCGTCTGCATTGCTGTGCTGTGTACACTTCAGAAACCTGCCAATCAATGACAACATTGATGGGCATTCCAAGTGAATATGAAAGTACATCCTTTGTTGTGTAAATGCAAAGATGCCCCTAACTACAATGCATCTAGTGTCCAGTCCGGTGTGCATTATATATATATATTTTGATTAGATTAGATTAAATTTATTGTCGCTGTACAGAGTATACAAATACTTAGACAATGAAATGAAGGGTGTACAAAGAGTGCACTGAGCCGCTGCAACGGAGTGCGCCGCCACTAGTTTCTTCCTTGTGTCTGTTCTAATAACTATTTACAGTGTCCTACCAGAGTCAAGGGTAGGACAGAATTCCTCAATGGGGGGGGAAAAGTATGGAGAAAACCTCCAAACACTGCAGATATGCTAGTATTGAATCAACAATCTACCTTTACTTTATTGGTTGAAATGTTTTTATTTTTATGTAATTAAAATAAAGTAGCTTTAACCACCCTAGAGGGGCCAGGGGTTAAGGATTAAACTCCTGGAGTTACAGTATATGATGTTGCGTTTTGTTGTCTATATTCTGCATCTGTAGGCTTCTGGTATGTTGTCTTTAATTAGAGTTCGATAGAGAGATCGTGGGTGGCAGACCCATCCCTGACCTACCCCAGACCCACATCGCCCCCCCCCCCCTGCACAAACACACCCAGGAATGCTATAAATAATAATAATAATAATAATAATATTAGGAATGCTATTCATCTACTTGCTTTCATCCCCAAAAACCACCTCCTTCTGCGCTTCACTGTTGCTACTCCTTTAGTGTGTTGTAACGGTTAACGGAACTTAATATCTGATACGAGGGTTAGTTTTCATATACATGTGGCGTGATGTTGTGGAGGGGAGCCTCCAATCAGACGGAGAAACTGACTAATCATGTATTTAATTGGTAATGGTTCAGTGACTTTCCCGCTTGATTAATGTTGGCACTGCTCACTTGTTCTGCGAAAGTAAAGCCTTTTTTTCCCCCTCATGCAGCATTGCTCTACACGGCAACATCCTCAGTGTTAAATGAACTCTTGAGAGTGTAGAAACGCAAGGAAGGCAATGTTATTCTTCAGAGTGTATAAATGTATACATTTGTACACTCCTGAGTTATTTAAACACATTGTACTGTGCATTATACATGGTCCCGTCCTTGGTTTGTAGCCCGTCGCCATACAATTGATCAATTGTAAGGCTGCCTGGTGAAGTTGGATCCAAAAAATAAATATCATGCTAGTGGTGCATCTATGAATCCAGTGACTTCTGTCTGCGACTCTGCGTGTCTCTCTCAATTGGCTTCGCTCATTGGTTAAAACACAGTCTTGGGGATATGGGGAAGTGGTTAGCAGCACCCTCTGGCACTCTGACCTTTTGAATTATGCACAATGAATGAATGTATACACGTGTGTGTGTGTGTGTGTCTGTGTCTGTCTGTCTCAATCGGCTAACCATGTGTCTTCTGTCTCTTTCCGTGCATTTCTTTCAGGATCCCTCAGAAGCTGCGCATCTCGGGCAGTCTGACGGTCATCCTGGTCGTGTTCCTGATGACGGCCGTGCTGGTGAAGGTGGACATAGCGCCACTTCCCTTCTTCTCTCTCACCATGATCAAAATAGTCTGCATCAACTGTGAGTGGAGCGACCCCAAAGGGCCCCCTTTTCCGCTGCATTCATTAATTTACGCCAGGGGTTTTCAACTGATTGTGAACCAGGGACCACCACCCTGACTTAGAATCAACCTGGGGACCACCGTTGCGTTGGGTGGGGATCATATGGGCTAAGATTAGTGCTTGTGTAAGTTAACCCTTGCTACGCGTCCCATGTGTATACATCCCAACCGTTGACTACTACTGGTAAAATGTCCCAATTATAATGACTCAACCAGACAATACGGTGCACTTCCCCCTTCTTGAGATTCTGACTCCCTTTTTCTGTTGAATGTCTTGAACTTCCAAGTTGTCAGTAAATGACTACATGGATGGACTCATCATAAGGTCACCAGGTCATTCAGTTCACGGTTTCTCAACTAGTGGAAAGAACATTTAAAACAAATCCTACATTACCAAATGCATGGTCAGGGACCACATGTAATACCTCCACGGACCACCAGTGGTCCACGGACCACCTGTTGAAAACCCATGATTTACGCAGTCACACATGTATGTAGGTGTGTATGCTGCGCTCGCTTCTCATTTTCCCCACTCACAATATTAAGTCGGGAGGAGTGGAACTCTATTCCGCCAGCTTAGTACATAACATGTTTGAACAAAGTTGGTACACCACAAAGCACACACACACACACACTCGCAGACATGTGCCCTCGCGTATCTCCATTTTTACTCACTGTGATCAACTGGGACAGGAAATTCCCATCTTACACATACATGCGCGCGCACACACACACACACACACACACACACACACACACACACACACACACACACACACACACACACACACACACACACACACACACACACACACACACACACACACACACACACACACACACACACACACACAGAGAGAGAGATCTGGCTGTGCCGTACTGAGCTTTAGAACACAGATTCTTCAGTCTTACCACGTTGGTTTATTTGGAGTGACTTACAACGCAGCAGGGATAAACTTTACCTCCCCCCTTCTCTTTTCACCCTCCTGGGCCGGCCCTGACCCACAGATCAGAGCCTAACGGAAAACAGCCCGTTTTGTTTTTAAAGGGGAGGATGCTGTGAGCCCAAAAGCTTTGATATAGATACCAGCACATTTTTTGGAGAGTAGTGTGAGAGCACACGCACACCAACATGACTTCCTGGGCTAATTGAGTACCAAGTATCTCCGTAGACAACGCCCTGGTAAAGTCTGTCCCGACAGCCAGGAACCTTGGTGTTGTCCTGGACAGTCGGCTCTCGTTCAAAACACACATCACCGCTGTCACTCGATCCTGTAGGTTTACGCTCTATAACATACGACGAATCAGACCGTTCCTCACCCAAGAGTCAGCCCAGCTCCTAGTCTTGTCAAAACTTGACTATTGTAACTCCCTCCTTACTGGCCTAACGGGATGTGCACTTAAGCCCCTCCAACTGATCCAAAATGCAGAGGCTCGCTTGGTCTTCAACCAGCCAAAATTCTCACACGTCTCCCCCCTTTTTCCGCTCCCTCCATTGGCTCCCAGTCGCTGCCCGCACAGAATACAAAACTCTGATGCTGGCATTCAAAGCAACCAAAGGCATGGCTCCCCCATATCTCACAAGTATGATCGTACCCTACAAACCCTCCCGCGCACTCAGATCAGCCAGCTGAGGTACCTTCACTAAAAACGCCGGGACAACGCTCCACACGTCCCAAACTCTTCTCCCTTCTGGCTCCAAAACTATGGAATGCACTTCCCATCACAGTCAGAACTGCAGCCTCACTCCCAATCTTCCGCCGTAGTCTGACTCTTCAGACTCCACCATGGCCCGTAGCACTTGCCCTAGCCTAGCCCCTTAGATCATGGGTTTTCAACAGGTGGTCCGTGGACCACTGGTGGTCTCTCTCTGCATTTGGTAATGTAGGATTTGTTTTAAATGTTCTTTCCACTAGTTGAGAAACCGTGAACTGAATGACCTGGTGACCTATGATGAGTCCATCCATGTAGTCATTTACTGACAACTTGGAGTTCAAGAAATTCAACAGAAAAAGGGAGTTGGAATCTCAAGAAGGGGGGAGTGCACCGTATTGTCTGGTTGAGTCATTATAATTAGGACATTTTACCAGTAGTAGTCAACGGTTGGGATGTATACACATGGAACGCGTAGCAAGGGTTAACTTACAAAAGCACTAATCTTAGCCCATATCCCCACCCAACGCAACAGTAGTCCCCAGGTTGATTCTAAGGGCCGATTCATACTCCTATTTTAGAGCCGAATAAAAGTCGGTTCGGCTCTGTAGAGCCTACAATTTGACGTCATTTGAGGTTCGGGGGGGCGGGTACCGTCCTAAAGTCGGCTCTTCGGTGCTACTGAAATTTTCTGACGAGCCGAAATGATTTCGGCACTACAGCGCCGAAACAGCGGTAAAATAGGATTATGAATCGGCCCTTAGTCAGGGTGGTGGTCCCTGGTTCACAATCAGTTGAAAACCCCTGCCTTAGATAGCACTTTATGTAGACATGGATAGTATTTTAGACAGACTTATAGCTCGTTACGTAGACGGCACTAGAATTGCATTTTATGTAGTCATAGCACTTTATAGTACACATAGTGACATGGATACTCCACTGTTACGTTCTTAGTTTATACGTGATTCATGATAACTGCTTTTTATATATGTGATGTATGCCATGCTTTTTGTTTTTGCTTAAATGTAAGTCGCCCTGGATCAAGAGCGTCTGCTAAATGCCTAAATTGTAAATTGTAAATTGCAAGAATAATTTAATCTGTAAAGCTATAATGTTTTTGAATGAATGAATGGTTACGTAACCGTTAAATAAATAAATTACCCGAGGCGGGGGTTGGCGATAGGGCCTTTCTGTGTGGAGTTTGCATGTTCTCCCCGTGTCCCCTAGGGTAGATACCCTCACAAAAACATGCCGTAATCCTGGTCTCTAAAACTACCTCCCCCTGGCCAGCCGGGGCGCCTGATGGAGGGGAAAGGAACTGGTCGGAATAACGTGTCCCTTCCACGCGCTACGTCCGGCCGGGGAAAATTCCCCTCTGTCAGGTGAAAAGAAGCAGCTTGGACTCCTCATGCATAGAAGGAGGCATGAGGTCAGTCCGCTGCCCCCCCAGGTTGGCAGAGGAAGTGTAGCGCCCAGGATTACATTAGATAATTGGCACTGGGTGAAAAGAAAACTGGGTTACAAAATCGTGGGATAAAAATTAAAATATTTAAATAAATTAATTACTGCTTGTTTCCTGTTATGGTGTTGTCCCTTCACAATAAGGCACCTTCTTTTCTCCGTTGTTCCGTGGACAATTTGTCTTTAATTTCACATTGGGGGGGGGGGGAAACTTTCACTCATGACTTTATTTCTTTTCTGTGGGCCTCTTTCCCCAAACATAGAGATTTGATACTAAAGCGGGCATGAAAGTGTTTCCACAAGCTTAGACTAATTCACAGGTCTTCCAAGAGGGATATTTCTTTTGTTTTTTATAGATTTGTTTTTCTTGACTATGAATATTTATGTCCTTAATTAATCTCGTCCGTCCTTCCCTCCAGCGTTTGGTGCGATTCTCCAGAGCAGTCTGTTCGGACTGGCAGGGATGCTGCCTGCGTCTTATACCACACCCATCATGAGTGGACAAGGGCTTGCCGGCACATTCGCCGCCTTCTCCATGATATGTGCACTGGCCAGTACGTCTCTCTCTCTCTCTCTCTCTCACACACACGCACACGTTTGGCTTACTATCAAAGATGGGACCTTAAAATAAAATGTCCATGAAAAAGATCTGAACTTTTTTTTTTGTCAAATATGTTTTTATTGAACAGATAAATTATTAATAAAGACAAAAAAGATAAAGAAATCCCTTAACCCTCCCACCCATACTGCTATAGTGACACTGCATACTATATAATAAGATGATAGAAAGCTCATGGAAAACATCTGAAAAGAAAATGGCGTACAGTCAACCATATCAATGGTATCCTGTCTATTAATCGTTTCTACTCAGGTAATGGACAAGGGGGCAGCCAAATCTTATCAAACTGTCTCTCCCTGTTTCTCAGGAAATACCTTAATCTCTCAAGATGAAGTGTACTAGTCATTTCATTTAACCAGTGCTTAAATGTAGGAGCCTCTTCCTTCTTCCAGTGTGTCAGAATTGGTTTTTTCGCTGTGATCAGACCATATGAGAAGAGTTGTTTCTGTGCTCTCGTCAACATAGGCATGGAGTCTGACAAACCCAGAATTATTAGTACAGGATCGGGGTCAATATGAATACTCAAAATATCAGAGAGCGTCTCAAGATCTGAACTTTGTATAAGACTGTTCTCAGAGACCAGTACACTGTCCCCAGTCGGGACTATCTTTTCTGTCCAAACCAAGGGAGTAAAACTTGGTATACACAGACAAAATGTTTTGTTGGCGTGTCAAATAATTGTCCCTGCAGTTCCTTACATTTGCATGAATGTTGCATGAACATGATGATCAGAATATTGGTCTAAAATGGGAGCACAGACATGCAACACAGGGAAATATGCAGTGCATTATATTCATATATGTCTGTGACCTCACCTGTCTCTTGTTGTCTCTGCAGCTGGCTCAGAACTGCAGGACAGTGCCTTTGGCTACTTCATCACAGCCAGCGTTGTCATCCTGCTGTCCATCGTCTCCTACCTCTTACTGCCCAAGATGGTGAGGTTGCCATATGTCTCCTTTCCTCACAGTGTAGACGTATCCCATACTCATACTGTCTCCTTTCCTCACAGTGTAGACATATCCCATACTCATACTGTCTCCTTTCCTCACAGTGTAGACATATCCCATACTCATACTGTCTCCTTTCCTCACAGTGTAGACATATCCCATACTCATACTGTCTCCTTTCCTCACAGTGTAGACGTATCCCATACTCATACTGTCTCCTTTCCTCACAGTGTAGACATATCCCATACTCATACTGTCTCCTTTCCTCACAGTGTAGACATATCCCATACTCATACTGTCTCCTTTCCTCACAGTGTAGACGTATCCCATACTCATACTGTCTCCTTTCCTCACAGTGTAGACATATCCCATACTCATACTGTCTCCTTTCCTCACAGTGTAGACGTATCCCATACTCATACTGTCTCCTTTCCTCACAGTGTAGACATATCCCATACTCATACTGTCTCCTTTCCTCAGTGTATAAACATGAACACATTGTATTCCTCGCATATATATATATAGTGTGTATATATATATATATATATATATATAATATATTTATTTTTTTTCTTCTTTTTGCTTTGACATTATTATAGCCTATAATTTGGGACCGTCTGGTATTATTTATTTATTTTTACAATTTTATTTTCTGGGCCAGATATTCTCACTGGCGGGGCAATTATAGCCCACAGTCCACCTGTTGCACACCACCGGTCTAATAGCTCACCACAATACAGGGGTTGACTTGCCCGTATATGAAATTATAACTAGAATTACCGTTACATTTAACACTTATTTCTTTTACTTTCTGGGGCTGTGCAAAGGAAAAGTCTCACAGACCAGAAGACAGAGCGTTCTGGCCACATTCAGGTGTTTAGACAGATACCGTATCTCGCGTTGTGTTTATATAACCAACATAACCCTAATTCTGTGTCAAAGATGACATTCAGTCCCCATCCGTGACACATGGGGGGGGGGGGGGGGGAGGTGGAAACACTATATTTTCTTTGGCAAAACCTTTTGTCAAATAGGTATAGGTCCCTTACTGGCTTACTGGAGAGAGTGTTCATGGTAGTTGCTGTTTTATTATGCAGGAGTTTTTCCAGTACTACACGGAGAGCAACGGATCCAGGACACTCACTGATGAGGAGAACAAGCTGGACTTGCTAAAGAAAGGTATACGATTAATGTATTTAGGCCTGACCTAAAAAAAAAAAAAAAAAAAAATCTGAAATAAATATTTTCACGATTCTTCAAAAATAGCAGACCTACAAGCTCGAGTGGCGCGCTACGAGCTTGTATGAGCTTGTACGAGTCTTGTACAGTATTGTGATCTTTGAATGCATGTATTTCATAAATGTTATTGATGATCTAATTGTAATGGAATGCAAAACTGACAATTTGACAATGTTCAACAATAACGATGGACGATATGCATCATTCGCTGCGTCTTAAAACGGCTTCTTATTTTAATAAAAAATGTTATCGTTTCCCCCAAATCAAGGCAACCGATTGTGATTTTGAGCCCACAACATTTAGCATAATAAACACAAAAACGTGGTTCCCGTCGAGACAGTTTTTTTAATCTGCAATAATGTGTGTGTTCCAGAGAAGCGACCAGCGGTCGGTTCGACAGAAGAGGAGGTTAGGCCTGTTGTTTCAGTTTTTGCCATCTTCAAACAGGTAAACGCATGCATCAAGTCTGGCATCGCTATTTTGTGCAAGTTTTCAACATTGCAGGGGGGAAAAAAATCACATTTGAAATTACATTATTTAGTGAAAATGGCTGATCGACATTGTATGTAGATTGTCTTTTTTTTCCGCTGTTATTTGAACAACACGGTATATAGGGCACACGTGGGTTTAGGACGGTCCTCCCTCTGTGCACATTGCAACAACGCTACCTTGAAGTGTGACTTGGATTGTATTTTGTGGTGTCTGCGAGTCGTTTCAGCCCAAGTTTGTTTAGGCATTTTCAGCACCCTCCGAGGGGAAATATTTGTGGGCAGAGTGACAAGCATAGTGCATACGCAGACATGAAAATAGCTGATCTACAAGCTCGAAAGACGGACCTTTATTTTCATGAAACAATTTTTAGACCGTTGTGCTATTTACATGGGACAAGTAGAAGGCAAACGACATCAATGTTTCTCCAGGCCAAGATGTGCTGGGAGACATCACAATGTTGTGATTACCACAGATCCCTTCCCCGGGGGATACAGTTTAATGGCAGCTTTAGGCTATACCTGTACATCCAGGTGTCATGCCCAACATACCTTAACCCATTTAGGCCCCGAAAAAAACGTTTGCTCTGAAAGAATATATATTCAAAGATTTGTGCCGCATTTTTAAGATTTTTCAAAAATAGCAGACCTATACAAGCTCGTAGCGCGCCACTCGGTGGCGCGCTATGAGCTTGTAGAACTGCTATTTTTCAATAGCTAAAGCATAACATAATGCTGGGGTTCCCACCCAAAATGGGTTAAACTCCACCCTCTGTGGACTAATGGGAGGTATAATAGGTTATGGCCTGCTATTTCCCAATATTTATATAGTCTGTCCTTTCAGTCATCTTGGGCAACCTTCCTCTTCCCCAAAACCCACCCTAGTCCGGCAGCCAACAGGGTTCTTTTGTTTTAAAGTGGGAAATGTGGCTGTTTTTAGCCCAAGGGGCTTTTTTTTTTGGCAAAACTAATACTTGGAATGGATTCAGAGCAGATGTTTTTTATAAGTACAAATGTTTGTGTATGTTCACATGCCCTGATGAAGATCAAATAGATGAAAACGTTGTCAGATTGCTCAATAAAGAAAGTATCTTTGTACCTATGGTGTGTGTGCTGGGCTCCATCCATCTACTGGAATGGACTCATCAAATCATCAAAACCTCCTAGTTTGACACGTCCGTCACATGCTACTTAAAGCATAATGACATTTTGACATTCACATTCTACTTGAAGCATAATGAAATGTTGACTTTTTTTCCCTCCCCTATAAAACAAATTGCTCAATAACGACAGCCGGTCAGCAAGTGGATTCATGAATGTATGTACTGTGTATATAGACCATGTTTTAGGCCAATAAACAAAACCCGGCTGCCGGACTACCCTGTGCTCTGTTCAGTATTCGACAGAAAAAGGAGTGTTACTCACCCTCGGTTCAAAAACATGATAAATGGAGTGTTGCTCAACCTCAGCCCAAAACTATGATAAATAGAACGTGTTTGTGTTAAGTATTGCCACACAAGGCAATATTTAACACACATCTGTTACGCACATGGTGAAAGCACTCCTGCCACTAATTACATCACCAAACACGGTTGAGAAGACAAAGAAAATACTCTCTCGCTCACTATCTTTTGCTGTCATCACTCTGGGAAGCACTGCGGATAGCCAATAGTCTTTCTTAAATGACAGCTTTTTCCCCTTTCTGGAACATAGACAGGATTCCCTCACATCCATCCGGCTGGAATCAAACTGGGACATTGTGATTTATGCGGGTGACTCATCTAATCAGCTACCCCAAGACAGATTTGCTCACACTGTTATTTTTGTAACTGCTGCATAAGTAGTATATATAAGGGGTGGAAAATAAAATCGATTGATAGATTAATTGCGATACGGACATGGACAATTATGAATCAATTCACAATCGTCATTTTTGTATGTTACAGATTTTTATTTTATTTTAAAGAATGTCTTTGTTTCTTCGTAGTGTAATGAAAGATAATGGAAGCTGTTTTCATTATGGATCATTAGGCAAGCCCTTTGTTTATTAGTCACAAAGTGACGAGGAACTAAATCATGTTTTGGAGTTGTGATGTATTGGTAATCGATTTTTATAATGGAATCGTAGCCCTTTGAATCGGAAATCGAACCAAGACTACCGTATATTTACTTGTCATTTGTACGTTCACTAAAATCACATCAAACCAATAACATTTTTGTACACTAGATGAGGGCAACTTGCCCCAAATTTCAAGCATGCTTTGGCTCTTGTTATTAATGGTTATTTTAACACCTGTCACCTGTGGGGAAAAAAACTTGATTCAATAATGTTTGTGTTTAGTAGAGCTTTCACAATATTTCTTTATTTTCTGTCTTTATTTTTTTAACTGTTATCTATTTAAACATTATTTTTTTAAATTCATGCGGTATATCCTGTTCCCCTCTAACCAGATCTGGGTGATGGCCGGGTCTGTGTGTTTAATCTTCACCATTACCATTGGAACGTTCCCTGCAGTCACAGTGGATGTCAAGTCCACGCTAGCTAACAACGGGTCCTGGGGTAAGGCTCGCTTCTTACTGGTGTACATCTCTGTACCATGATGAGGCTTAGAAATCTTAAGTTCTAACGTCTTCAATGCATGTCCCATTCTTGGTAACCTAACTATAGATATTCTTTCATTTCTGACTGATATGGTGCATTTTTCATAAATCTAGCTCCTTACAATTATGTCTGACGCGCAGAGCTAAGATTAGCCCATTTTGGGCGGGAACCCCTTTTGGTGTTTTAAACATTGTTATAATTTAGCTATTGAAAAATTGCAGATCTACAAGCTCATCTACAAGCTCGTAGCGCGCCACCGAGTGGGGCGCTACGAGCTTGTAGGTCTGCTATATTTGAAAAATCGTGAAAATGTGGCGCAAATTTGGAATATATATTTTTTAGTTTTTAACTCAAATCTTTGCTTCTGAGGGGTCCCTGGAACAGCATATTTTCAGATGGGGGTCGGAGGCCAATTACATATCATTTTTGGGGTCCTTGACATGAAATATTGAGCACCACTGAAACATGGGTACTTCAGAAAGCTGGAGGATTTAGACGAGACATTTTTTAAATTTCGACGTCGAGCCTAAATGGGTTAAGGCTCACCATGTAACCAGCCTGTCTGTGAACCAGAAATGTTTACTGTGCCTACTGCTCATTTTCTCTAATTGGATGCACATTCTGGAGCACAGTGGCCTGCGGTGCAGTCTCGCTGCCGCTTGATGATGACATTTTTTTTGTTTTGTGTTCCGCCCCATTGCAGACACGTACTTCATCCCTGTCTCATGTTTCCTGCTCTTCAATGTGATGGACTGGGTTGGAAGGAGCCTGACGGCCGTCTGTATGTGGGTCAGTATAGCAATGGCATGACACACCAGAGCACAAACGCTACCAATATAGTAGCAATAGCTAGCGCTGGGCGAGAACACTTGTTGGTGTAAACGCTTACTTACAGACAAAGGCTGTACATATCACTATACAAGAGATGTACTTGATGTACAAGATGCATCTACAGTACGCTCATCCAGCTGTGTCAACAAGTTGACCCCCGACACAGTTATCAAAAAGCAAACAATATCTTTGCTCTTTGAGTTTCAGGCAAAGCCACTTGTCAACCAGTAGGGGTCCTACTATTCACAAGCATACACTATATGCCTGGGTACTATAACAACAGTACTATATGCCTGCCCTGTACTATTGTTTTTATTCATGTGTTATTACTTGCGCAAGCAGAGTGTGCAAGTAATGTTATCAGTCAGGTGCTACGATGCGTATGTCCCTTAGCAGCATGTGATATGACGTCATATGCTGGCACGAAGCTGACCGTGCAGGTTTGTTTTCCGTCATGCTACGAAGCATATGTCCCATGACGTGATGAAGATTATGTACCAATGCCAGGGTTTAATTGGTTTACGATGGTGACGTAATGATGATATGTTTCAGTGTCAGGTGGGTCATGTATGTAATCTGACACCACTGCCATAACGGGCATATGTAATCATTACCATACTTAAAAATACTACTTTTTCTCCTCCAAAAGCATGAAGGTACGTAGCTAAACCTAATAATTCAATATTGCAAACGTTCTTTCACAGAGAGAGGCTGAGATTTGAAGTTTGTAGCGGTCTACAGTACTTGCACGCTCTGCTTGCGCACTAGTTGGCCATTTATGGCCTACTTGTGTGCAACAAGCAAGTAGGCACTCGACAGAGTGTTCTAGTTGTGTCTGTTGTTAACCACTGCACAAATTAAGTTCCGAAAGTAAAATAATGTAATTTGTAGTTTGAAATTGGTACCCAATCGCAGCTAGTTGTATTGTATTAACATACATCTACCGTACAGATTAGGCAAATTGGTGTGCTAGATAACAATATGTAAGCTGATTCTGCCATAGAGGTTCTTCTTCATATTTATCTTCATATACACATGCAGTCAACTTTGTGCAGTCAACTGGCTCTGGCAGTTGCAGGATTACGGTAGTTATGTCACTGGGAGGAACGCTGGAATCATGGAAAAATGTGTACACATGCAGTCTCTGGAGAAGAACAACAAGCAAACCACAAGTGTAGGCCAGAGATTTGTTTTGGAAAGAGGATGCAACAGAACTGCTTTGTGAAGGAGTGACTGGTCAAGGAAGTGGTTTTTGTATGGGATGTTTGTGTATGGGGAGAGAGTAGAGCTTTCACACATGATAGTGTTTTCTTTTCTTTTAGCAAAGCATAACATTCCAGAAATGGTACAAATAAAATGTCATGGTTTCAAATCAATTCATCATTTAATTATCCATGTCTTGCTGCTGTCCGCTAGAGTTTCGAGACCATTTAATTAATTCCCGACCAGTTATGTTCTGGAGCAAGGATGAATGAAGGATTTTCAAGGTCTCTGGTCAGAACGACCTTGCTGACTGATGACCTTTCGCTCAGTTGATCTCTCTGTTGCTTTGTGTGGGAATTGAACACTCAATGTATTCCACTCTTGCTATAAATATAGGCTACCATTCTCCAGTTTTGGGAAACATTTGATTAAACACTGAAAGTTCTTACAGTAGTTTCCCCATAACCTAACTGTGGAATTAAAAATAAACCCATGACGTTGGGTCTGTTGAGAACGTCTGCCTCAAAGTGGGTAGTTTGTTAGCCTAGCCTACTCTTCATTGTGCAGGAGTAGAGAGGATTAATATTAAGGCAGTTACTGAGTTGGTAGTTGAAGTCCAGGGCAGAGCTGTTCTCTACTGAGGCATCTCGGTCTACAAGTGCAGACAACAAAATGCCAACAGTCAGCTGTTCCACATCCATTGTGAGCTGATTTAAATCCTCAGTCTTTTTTTAAAAATAATATTTATTTAATTTGGAAAAAGCAGTACAGTATAGACGGCATTTCTATATATACTGTACATAGGACACAAGTGCAATTCCCAATTCCAAGTGGCTCCATCTCCAAAGTCTCTGCATAATCCTCGCTTTCTTCAGATGGACTACTGTGTATGGCATCAAGTCAACACTTAACAGGGGCAACATTTCAGAAGGAGAGTGTACATTTCAGAAGGAGAAAAAGAAAGACAAAAAAAACCAAGAAACGAAAGTATTTACATTTTCTACAAAGATCATAAAGCAGGCAATTAGGACCAGTGAGATCACACAAAGTCTGCTCTCAGGGGGGCAATGTGTACTATCCAGTTGTTCCAAATTTGGTAGAAATTGTCTAGTCTAGTTCTGAGGACGTTAATGTAAATTTTTCCATTTTGAAAATATTCAGGACTATTCCGTGCCAATCGTCCATTGTGGGTGTGATTGGGGTTAGCCATCTTCTTGTTATTGATTTTTTGCTGGCCGCCAAGAGCACCTGCAGTAGCTTTGTGTATCTTGTCTGGTTAAGACATTCAATGTGGCCCAGGTACAAGGTTGTGAAGTTAAAAGGTATTGGAGTATTAAATACTGAGCACGGTGATTTGTGAATATTGTTCCAAAACACCCTTCACTTGGGGCACCCCCAGAAAATGTGAAAGTGGTTGGCTTTCTTTTCCCCACACTGCCTCCAGCACGGCCTATAATCACCTTTGTATTTTTCCTGATACGGGGTCTTAAAATATCTAATAATATTTTTCCAACAATGCTCTCTCCAGTCCATAGAACAGGTTGAGGTAGACCGGAACTCCCAGATCCCTCCCCATACTTCCTCTGAGAGTACAATTCCCGCATCCCTCTCCCATCTCTCTTTGGTGTACAACGTGCTTTCATTTTTAGCATCTGAAATGGCACTATATAACTCAGAGATGACTTTACTTGGCTCCACCCTAAGGGCTGACTTCAGCATGAGAAAGAACTCTGATTCAACTGCAGAAAACTCTTTGAATTTACATTCTTGATTGATATAGTGCGTAAATCCTCACTCTTATCGCTTAATTGGTAAATGCATGGGTGTCCGTGGTGTTAAAAGATAGGCCTACAATTTCACAAGAGATGGATATATTTATTGTCGTTCAGCAGATACATAAAATGCATAAGTGAATGGAATTTCGTGTGGCTTCACCGCGTAATGTTGCGACATATTGCATGTTTGTATAATATACAAACATGCAATATGTATAGTCTTTCACTCTACACCAACAATATTATTGTTGGTGTAGAGTGAAAGACTAGAGTATTTAGTAGAGATCCCTGGAGGACCCCAGTCAATGAAGTAGGTAGGGTTTTAGTGGTTAAAAGCAATGCAGTTATATTTATTTTCCTACATGGAAAGAGAAAGAATTGCATTTGCATGGATCATTGTTATCTCAGACACCTCTTTCAAAAGACACTTTAAATCTAAGAAATATTAACAAACCTGTGTATAGACAGAATGAGTCTCTAAAACACCAATTTGTAGATTTTGGTGTTTTCACATTTTCTTTTGAAATAACTGAAAAACGGCACAGCAATGAAAACCTAACCTTTTCTATCGCTGTCTCTCTTTCCAGCCGGGTAAGGACAGTATCTGGCTACCCATCCTGGTCGCTCTTCGGGTGGTCTTTGTACCTCTGTTCATGCTGTGTAACGTGCAGCCTCGTCACTACCTGCCTGTGTGGTTTGGCCACGACGCCTGGTACATCATCTTCATCATCGTGTTCGCCTTTTCCAATGGATACCTGGCCAGCCTATGCATGTGCTTTGGACCCAAGTAAGTGCAAAACAAACTTTGCCAGAATTGAGCCCGATTTTATAAACATTTGTGGATTTATTTAATCACTGGAATAATATGCAGTTTAGATGATCACTGGCAAATGTGTGCGGCAAGGGGAATTATATAATTTACAGACTGTAACAAGTTTATCTGTAATGTTGCTTTAAGCCATTTCCTCACTCTCACATACGTACATGACTGTTAAAGTCAACAGAAAATATCAAATGGCTGAATAACAGTAAATGGCGCATGGCAGGGATGGATCCCAACCCAGACTGACTTCTTCGCGCACCATATGAGATTCATGAAATCCACTAGAGGATGCTTTGTCAGATTTATTTTTGTCATATTTAGATGGCATGTTATGTAGACAGATGCCAGGTCGTTATTCTATTTCTATAGCATTCTACAGTGTTTCTGTTTATAGTTTCAATGTACATACATATATTCTTTTGCTAGATGGATGATAGGTTCTTAGTTTACTCATGATCCTCTATGCATTTGATGTATTACATCGTGGTGCTTATTGTAAAAGTCGCTCTGGATTAAGAAAAATGCCTGGCCCTAAATTGTAGATGATACCGTCCACTGATCATTATATTATCTAAGCTTGTTTAAAAACCTCAGGCCCACCGAGGTCTTTCCAGGCCCAGTCATTAAACACGTTGTGTATTCGCCAATGACGGGCAGATACGGAACCGTGGTGTAATGTTAACGTTGGCAGCGGTGCAAAAAGGACTGCTACCAAAAAAAAGGGTGCAGACTAAAATTAAATGGGGTTTCACGATGCCGTCTTGATGCCATCTTGACAAAATGCTCTAGGAAACTTCTGCTTCAAGTGTTTGCATAGAAGGTGTACCACTTCGATACGCCAGTTTACCGTCCCCCACTCCCCCCCTCCCTTTTCTTCTCCCTTTCTGAAAAACGACAAAATGATGGATCTTGCACCAAAAAAACGAAAAAACGTCTTTAACCAGTGATGTGACAATATAGTATGAATTGCCCAGGCCTAATGAGTTTGTCCCTCTTGTGGTACAGGAAGGTGGCGCAGCACGAAGCAGAGACTGCAGGGGCCATCATGGCCTTCTTCCTGTCCCTTGGATTGGCACTGGGTGCGGCACTGTCATTTGCCTTTAGGACCATGATCTAGAGAACAATTACAACCCAATCGGAGAGCTCTGCCCAACATTTTGTGATCTCACACACGCACACACGCGCACACACACACACACACACACACACACACACACACACACACACACACACCTAAAAGGACAAGCTTGAAATGATTTTAAGTAAAGGTCCACGGCCACAATCTAAACTCACAGTAACTATTTAATTCAGACCCCATGGAACTGACATAAGTTGAACTTTGTTTTTGTTTTATATTTTTTTTATGCACTCACACACGCTTCCTACTATGGCTGCACACAGAATATCGGCTGTAAAGCGGCAAAAGGAACCATCAGTATTTGCTTTCCATTTTAGGAGAGCTGCAGAGTTTCAGCCGTTCCCCGGCTGCCTGATGTTATGCTTATGTTTAGTTTTTAGTTTTTTAATGGAGAAACTGGAGATGGTAATGCAGCACAGGTGTTTTTTTTAATGGAGAAACTGGAGAGGGTAATGCAGCACAGGTGTGGCATGAAATATTTGTGGTAGTTTTGTCACATTAACAGTGGTTGGAATTCTTGATGTGTGTTGGATAAAGTTCACCAGCTGCAAAACAAATCAGCAAAAATAGATCTTCAAGCTCTCAATGCATCGCAAAACACACTGTGAGCTTGTAGATTGGCTATTTTCGGAGCACGCAACTAAGTATAAATCACAAAATGTGCGCAAAGCTTCTGTTAAAGTATTGGACTGAATTGAAACTAAAGCGGTTTCTAATATCAACCTTTTTTATTTATTTTTTTTGCAACTAGTACAGTGATACCAAAAATGTAAACTCCATTTAAAGGTGCAGCAACTTGTATTTTAATGTTCAATAGAATAACTATATTTTGATAGTAATCAATTGCAATAGACTGTTCAGTTACATTCTCCCTGTCTCTCCAGCTCTTTAGCAAACATGATAAACAAGTCAAATTGGAAGTGGTGGCACAAAACTGGCACTCGAAACCTATACAATGTAACCTCACAAAGAAATCTTTAAAAAAAAGGAAAAAAAAGAACTCACGGAAATGCATGTCCATTAAGGCACTTTATTCGTTATTATAAATGGGCATAGTATGCTGCAGAGCAGACGGCACAACGTACACGTTTCGGCTTATCGCCTTCGTTGGGGAGACCCCTGTTACCGAACAAACTATATAGCAATGATTACTATCGGAATATAAACTTATTGTTTTAACCTTGAAATATTACCGGTACTTAAACCTTTTTTCCTTTCTTTTTTTTTTTTTTTTAATATCATAAATATGTGCTAGTTCAAGAAAACTTCATCGGTTATGTGGCAGACATTTAACATTTTGTGGTGAGGAATACATTTTAACAAGGCTTCGTGATGCAACAGGGAGAACCAAACCTCTGTACTATTGATATTTATGCTCGGTAATACCATTACAATGGAAACCAAGCGCTCTCAAACGGTTTAATTTCAAGGACCCCCAATTTGACATGCATTAGTAACCTTGGGAGGGTCCATTGGTTTCCATTTGTACGTGCTCAGAACTACACACACTCCTGTAGGAACCGCGTCTACCCTGTAAAAACCTTAGTGAACTCTAGTTGAGTACAAATAGAGTTCCAGACCCATAAGGGTTAATTTGGTTCTTACCTATCAATTTGTTGGGGACTCTCTGGAATGCCCTCAGAGACCCCTTGGGGGCCCCAGGCCCCACTTTTGAGAACCACTAATTCAAACTTAAATCCACCAATGATTTTGCATGTAAAAAAATCTGATCAAATATAAATGCGTCTCTCCCTTTTAGTAGTCACCGAATGCAAACCTCATACATGTACAGTATGTGTGTCTTTGTTGCCTGGAGGTAGAGGACACTGCCTTTTTCTTGCCACTTCTTCTCAGTGTTTTCTCAGAGTGGAAGGTTGTGTCAGTTCAGTTTCACAGATGGCTTCCCACCGAAAGACGAGGTTTCCGGTGTCTTACCCCTTGGGGGTTGTCATGTTTGTACCTATCGTGTCTGTTCTGTTAGTCGTTTGTAGTTTTAGCTGAAGCTTCGCCACTTTCTGTCTGGAATTGTTCTGTGTTTAATATTCCTTTTGATTTGGAAGGAAGTAAGGAACGCTGATGAGGGTACAGGTATTGAAGAGAGGTCATGTTTTCTGTCTAGTGAATCTGATTCCAGTCCTTGTGTCAGTTGCAATGTTCTATAGTCAAGTGTCTTCCTGATAGATATTTAGTATCAGACAATTGTCTTTGTAAATGGTAAACAAAACAAGAGCAGCTGTTGACATGAATTGTGCCAGTGAAGTTGTTCATTGCAAACTGTTGGTGCCATATCCTATCGAAAAGAAAGTTGAAGTAGATTTTTTTTTAAAGACTGTTTTCAATATGTTTTTTTAGTAAAAGATTTGCCACTTATCACTTGATTAGTTTGAGTCCATTTTAGTTGTTTGTATGAATAGAAATGTATGACACCTGTCAGTGTTACGTATTTTATTTTTTTATTTTGTGCATTTGAATGCCTTTTTAAAGGCTGCTTTTGTTGTATACTATATTATGCTTTATATCAGCTGTATATACTCTTAACATTGCAAGCACAACTTTGGTCCTGTTGTTTTTTGTTTTTTTCTCCATCCTGTGATTTGGGGTGGTGTAATACGAGGTTGGCTCAGACCAATGAAATGTTACTGATATTGCATAAAACAGTTTAATGAGGAGGAAATAAACCTTGTGTATTTGTAATAATCTGTCTTCCTCTGTTGGTCATTTTTGGTAATGCAACTTTCGTTTATGGGTATGTTCCAACTTTTTAATTGAGTTATGCCACCCGTTGCCAATGCAAAACTAGCTGTTATGAATGCAGTACTTTTCAGCACACTGTAACAAACGCTCCTGTCTTTGGTAGTGTCCTGCTAGTCTCATTCCCCCTGTTGCTATTTTCTAGTTCAACCTTGGCATTCCATCATACAGTCAAAACACTAGACTTATCTTGTGTTGTTAACTGGTTTCGCTTGCTGGACCACTACAGCATGGCGTCAAATGCACATTATATGGAGCATTGGAGATCAATATGCACTCGTGTCAGACACAACATAAACTGTCTGACTGTGTCAAATGGAAATGCACATAAATAGAGATTCCAACATGCACTGATGTCTGACACGTCAAACCATTCTACATGCACTTATGTCAGAAGGGCCCAGACCGGTGTGTGTGTGTGTGTGTGTGTGTGTGTGTGTGTGTGTGTGTGTGTGTGTTTTGGGATGCACATTGAGTTTATCTGAAATGTGCTACTGTACGTTTACTCTTCAGGCTGAAATGATCCCTCTCCTACACCTTGCCATCTGCTTGAAGGATGCTCTGCTCCATTCGCAGCATGTGAGCAGGGCCAAATTAGCCATTGGGCCAGTGGGGCCGTGGCCCAGGGGCCCTTGGATCTCAGGGGTCCTTTGGGGCAATAGGACCGCACAGTACTGGGTTTATGGCCCTGAAAAGAGCTCCTGAGACCTTCATTGGCCATTGATTGTGTTAAATTTAGGTCCAAAATGTGATAAAAACATGAAAATTCCGCGCACACACGGGCTATGGGGGCCCCAGAAAATGTACCGGCCCCGGGGCCCTCATGGGGATTAATCCGTCCCTGCATGTGAGACTGTTTCATTCTCAGCATGTGACCCAGACATCTCAAACATCTGTGTGTAATCTTCTTGGTGTTGTTGGTCTGGCTAACTCTTATCTTGTACAGTTTGGTGTTTGGAAGTTGCATCATATTCATCTGAGGCCTCCAATTGTAGAAAACATCTAATTTACTATAGTTTTCCTTGATTTTATGTATAAATTGTATTCATTGTATCCATTGCATTGTATGAATGGATCTCATTGTTCTTTTAATTTGTAATTGTTTAATCCGTTATATTTCAGAAGATATTGTGTCTGATGTATTGTTATTTCACTTTGAATCCACTAGATGGCACACTTTAAATATACAATGACCTCTTTCTGGTGTCACTGGGAAGCCAACCAAAGGTTCAAGCGTGTTTAAATGGCTCTTATTTGGGCCATGACAAAGCCAAAAAAACATTGTCACAGGTATTAATGTTATAATAAAAATCACAGTGAAGGGGAGAAGAACTAGGCAAAAATAATTATAGAAAGGCTGCAATTAAGACATATAAAATACTCCCTAAAAAACGTATAAGAACCCAGGTACAACTCAGCAAGCACGGTCAGGACCTGGACGAATTTAATAGTGACGTCTCGATTGGGGCCAGATCAAGTCAAACCGAGACTAGTCACCCAGAATATCACCTGATTTCAACCAACATACATTTGACCCACTATAAGACGGACGTCCCTGGATGAATCAGAGAGAGTCTGATCGAGGCCAGATCGACTTAAGTCATATCATAACTAGTCAGATCTGGCCCAGAATAAGCTATATTATTTCAACCGGTGAAGACGTCCTGGAAATGACGTAAAGATCATCCCCCTATGTGCTGTGATCTGGCCTATAGTTCGGAACGTCACCGGAGGACGTCATCATGACGTCATTTGGCCTGCTGGGAAGGTTCAATGTTTTTGGAGAGGAAACGATCGCAATGATGCAGGTGAGTGCTTTAATAGCGCACATGAACACCCCAAACCCCCCCCCAAACACACACACACACACACACACACACACACACACACACACACGTGTACAGTACACACACACACACACACACACACACACACCTGTCTTTTTCACTTGTTCTTCCCCAACCATCTATTTAGAAAGGCACACCTGGTCACAGGGCTAGATTTGGGGATTTTGTCACTGTTCTCTCACCCTTCTAAATTTATCCCAGCTTGTTGCTGTCCTCGTGTCTCTCATATTTCTTCTAGCTACTGGGACAAGCTAAGAATAGAGGAGCTGTGACATAGATTAGCCCAACCTCTCACACCGATACTGTAACCCCCCCCCCCCCCCCTCCCCCTTTCCCTCTCTTTCTCTGTCAAACTTACAACCCATTTAATTATCTAGATAAGAGATAGATTTTGCATATCATTAAAAATCTATTCCTCAAACAAATATTAGTATTCGCATCTGGTGCCATTTGTGTCCCCATGACATAGTACAGTATAGTAAATTCACAAGATACACATAACAAAAACACAAATTGCAAAAAGCTTATCTTGTACTATTAATATTAAAACTTCTCTACCATAGAACACAATGATTTTTTTTTACCTCAGGGTGAAATAAATATAAAATAATCCCTTTGATTTGAGGTATGCTAAAATGCTATGTCCCCATCATGTTTATTCAGCTTTAGTTACAAATATAAAGTAATCAAATTCTATATAGTTCTAATGTTTCTTACCAAATGTTATTCATTGTGAATTTTTATTTTTAATGCTTAAAATCTGACTTGAATTTCACACTGTCCCCTGTTACACTGACACAAATCCACCTGTAAATGTCCCCCAATCTGTCACTCCCCCCACCCCCCCCCCCCCCCCTTTAAAAAAATAAAGAGTGACAGGAAACATGCAGTGTGACATGCAGTAAAGGCTGCCAGGTTTGGGAATCGAACCTGAGACTTGCACATCTCTCTGCCTTTTGTTTGCAACATCATAGTGTTTTGAAAGATGCACAAAGTGAGGAGCCGTTCTGTGCATGTTTTTACTCCCTGTTTATTATGTTTGTCTTTCTGGACAATGGTCAGGTATACATGCTGAATTTAGTCCATCATAGCGGGGTGGCATGCCCTTTTGTATGCTCATATACACAGTTCCCTGACCCCATGGGCCTTCATCCTCTCATACTCCTCTCCCCCTGTGTCCTCTGCAGGAAAGTCAAAACATTGCCATATTTGGATTACTGAAGAATAGTTTCTGTTCGTTTCATTAGACAAGTGTGATTTAACGGAAAGGATTTCAAACTATATTACTTGGACCTAAAAGAGTACCCTCTGCAAAAGCATCGGACCCATGTGCCAATTCTTCCAAAGTCCAAATGAAAACAATTATTTTATATATTTTATTTTCACCAAGTCTTTGGAAACAAATCAGGTCCAATTAGAAAATGCACTGATGCACACAATTCAATAAAACTACTCACTAGCAGAACTAGGGCACTACTGCCCTCTATTCCTAAAAGAAATGTTCTATGATCACTGAGTATGACTCTAAATGTAGCACAGATACTTTATAAATGTCATATCTAATCCCAGGATGGAGTATGATGCCCGGGATATGTGTGTGGGCTGTGGGGCAGCCCCTCACTCGTGAGTGAGTGTGATCCACACTGTCCATTAGGGTCCAGTAAAACAGTCAGACCTACAGCACATAATTATTAATTATGGGCTACAGACTAGTATGATGCTATTTGGGGGCAATTGTGTGAGTCTGTATTACCGACCTGTGTATGTGTGCATCATGCAAGTTTGGGTCATGTTTTTATGGTACGTCATTTTATTTAACTTGTTTTGTTGCTGTGTTATGTGTTCTTATAATTGTGCCTGCATTATACGCAGTGCCTTTGTTTATATTTGTATTTGTTCAACACCATGACATGAAGTTAGTTAGTTAGTTAGTTAGTTGCTGCGAGAGTGAGGTCTAGCCAACACCAACTCAGGATTCCTGGATCGCTGCCCTCCACAATTTCCTATCCAACATCAGGTTCTTGACATGACATCAAGTATAAAATAAGTAGTGTAGGCTATATGAAATTACCATTAAGTTGAATTTAATTTAATTGAAAATCTGCATAAACGTTAGGGTTGGGATTATTGAAATAAAAAAAGAAAACATGCAGAGCGACAAAAACAAAACCTTTGTTTCCAGGGACTAAAATAATAAAAGGGATCTACTTCCTTTGTTTTCTTACTTGTTCTTGGGGGCGGGCCAACTTTCCAGCATGGTGGGAAAGTGACAGACTGGGTTCATCCTGTCAAGAGTGAACCACCCCTCTGCTCGTTCATTTTAAGTTATTCCAGATAAAAGCACCAACAACAACAACTAAAAAGCCAAGCGAACAGAATACTTAAATATTAGTATTAGAAATACATTCACCTACCTGCTCCACCACACATCAGGTAGTCTTTTCAGCAGATTTGTAAACATCATTATGTCATGTCACGGGTTCACATGGGTTGTTTGAGGGTAGTAAAACACTATAAAGTGATTAGATGAAGCTGACCTTATCTCTTTGATACAGCTATTTAGCAATGGACAGGACAACGTTTTATTCAATAGAGCTACATGCCAGTAGTTTTCATTGTCAAAATTTTGAAGAAACACGGATTATGATTTAGAAGATAACAGTAACCCCATGATGAGTCAATAAAGAAAGCCCATGTTTTTTAATGAACCATCACATAGTTTTGAAAGGTTCATGTGCAATGAACCTCAGTGTTACATAATGATAAGTTCAAATGTTTCTTCATTTAAGCCCCCAACCTCACCATCTCTCTCTCTCTCTCTCTCTCTCTCTCTCTCTCTCTCTCTCTCTCTCTCTCTCTGTCTCTCTCTCTCTCAGAATAGAATAGAATAATCAAAATACATCAAAGCTAGACATAAACATGGAGGAGGAAATGTCTAATTTCCTCTCCCATTCCTGCATGCCACACATGTTTGGCCAGGGTTAGGCCTACTGGACAGAGGAGACTTTATAAAATCCCTCAATGATGCAAGGGTTGATAGATTACATTTATTGCATGACATCTAATAGTTTCCTATCCTGTTTATGATTTTGCCAATGATGCCTGTGTGGCAGTAAAGTACAATTTTCTCCAGCATCCCAGCATCTGTTGAAATAATTCCCTAGATGATAATAAGATGTTATTAACACACTATCACGCTGTTATTAATATTCTATCAAAATCATATAAAAATCACATGTTCATTATTTGCTCTTCTTGAATGTATTTCATCATTCAGTGAAGGTATTGCATGCTGCCCCTGGCTGCTGACCATGCATTTAGTAATGTAGCAAAGTGAATAGCCTATTTTGTATTTTCTTCCATGGAACGGTGCACTAAACCTTTTGTGCACTGTTCCGTGGAAGTGCGTCAAGTTTGTCAGTTACTGGGAAGTCTGAGGTTAAGACATTTCACAGAAAAGAGTTAGAATCTCAGGAAGGTATAAGTGTGCCGGCTTGCCTGATTGAGTCATCATTGTTAGGAAAGGTGCCCATAATATAATGATGTCATCATGTGTCTAGACGCTCTATCAGTTAATAGTATTAGTATTAGTTAACCTGAGTTTAATGGAAGGTTGGATAAAGTAAGAGAATGGAATAAGGGTAACACTGTGGGATAGGAATAAGTCTTGCATTTACAGACTGTTGCCTCTCACAGATTGTGGAATACTTGTCTGGCTACGCAAGACTATAGATAGGAATTGAAAAGTGGTTCTAAAAAATAAGAAGAAGAAGAAAGAAAGACAAAAAGGCTCTAAGGACCACTCATATATTTCAGTTAAATAAGGCCCGGGCTTGATTGATATAATATGTTGCATGTAGTATCGTGCAATGACTGAAATCAAGCCCTTAACAGTCATGATTTAATTTCAATCTTTTTATAGGTATTAATTCAAATATCTTTGCGACCGAAGGTCGCAGTTAACTATGGAATCGCGCATTTCCCGTCAGTTTGTGTGTCGGGCACGTGACATCATCAGGGATGGAGCATGTGACATGCCGTGACATCATCAGGGATGGAGCATGTGACATGACGTGACATCATCAGGGATGGAGCATGTGACATGACGTGACATCATCAGGGATGGAGCACTTGACATCATGTGACATCATCAGGGATGTACAGTAGATCCCATATATGGAAAATAATTAATCTTTTGGGCGACATCGACCGGCGATATAGTGGGCGATTAGGCGATAGCCATTGAAATTCAAGTGTCGCTCGCCGCTCTACCGCTGTTAAAACGCACTGTTAAATCTCCATATATGGAGCTGACCTGTTCTAACATTCCATATGTTGATCCTTCCCCATCCATCCTTCCTCTTCGATGTCTCCCTTTTGACTGATACCTGTCCATTCAAACTCTAAATGGGCCTGGCCCAAAGTAATTAGTGCAGTTGCGCCCGGCAGCCGTTCTCAACAGGCCCAGAAATTAAAAAAGATCTTACCCCCATGCCAAAGCACCAGCGCTCGCCCAGCAGTCTGCTGTCACCCAGGCGGATATGTTGATCTGACCCCCCATTCCAAAGCGCCAGCGCTCGCCCAGCAGTCTGCTGTCAGCCAGGCGGATGTGTGCACGCCCTAAAGGGCGAGGTCGCTTCTCGCCCTCAGGCGTCTTACTGGTCTTACATTGATTGACTTTTGAAATACTGTATTATTTCAACATATTTAATTACATTTAACAAAGGCATTTTATTTATATTTTAAAACATTTCCCCCTGGACCACCTGCAGGCCTATTATTCCATGTACGGTACCAGTAGTCAGTGGACCATCGGTTGAGAAACAGTGTAAATTGTATCCATGCATTACTAGCAAGTGTTATGAAAGCCCTAATCTTAGCCCATATCGATATCCCATCCCAACACAAGCACTGGTGACTCCCCAGAGTGGTGGTCCCTGCGGGTAGCCTAGTCCCTGATTCACAATGAGTAGGCTTGAAAACCCCTGATATAAAGTAAACGTTTAGAAAAATAAATAAATAAATATGTGCAGTAAGATACAGCATAAACAAGAGAAATTGGAAGTGACGAAGAAGAAAAAACTAGCAGACAATTTTTGAATTAGCACGCTATCAAATTTAAACTAATAAAAGGGTTCTCTCTCTCTCCTGATTGGATGACATTTGTGACCCATCTGAAAATGTTTCACTCTGTTTATAAGAGCTCTAGAGACGGGGGATCTTCTTTAACTTAACAAACACACCAGGCTACCATCGCTAACATTTTAACAAAATATTGATATTGCTGCGATATTAAAAGATATTACTGTTTTATTTCGGAGCAGCTATGTGAACTTGAGCCAGGAGGAGGGTAAAAAGAAATTATCTCTGACGTCAGCCACGTTCAATTTCAGTTACAGCAAGATGGCGGAGGTAAGCGGGCTGAGAAACCGAAATCACTTCGAACCAAAAAGCAAAAGCCGCGTCTTCAAAGAAGGTGAGTTGAACATTTCATTGACTGAAATAATCTACGTTATTGTGTTGCGAAAAATTTGGAATCGACTACAGTCGTCGTAGTTGTGTCAGTGGCAAATTGTCGCTATTTCGTTAGCCTATGTTTTCACTAGTAAGACACTCTGCGGTACACATTCGGGTACACCGAATTTAGTGCCCTATCAAATCCAGTGACTCTGGTTCTTGTTTACCTTTTCAACAAAGCGATGCTTTTCCGTTACACAAATATCCCGATGGTTGTTACGAAACGGGGCGAAAGGGACTCAATCTAGCTCTCGATTGTTTGACGAATTTCGACAGATTCTCTGCTAATCTGTGGAAAAAAGCGACCCCTGCCGTCACAGAACCCGATGGGTCAAACTTTCTGGTGTAATACACACCGTCAGCTGACTGAACGATTCGTTGTATTTTTCTGTTACAATGTTGTAGCTTCGACAGTCACTTTTGTTTTCACCCTCGGTCCACTGGCGGATGACGGACCATCCACATGCTTCAGCTCACCTCGGTCTCTATCTGAACTAACCTCTACTAGTTTACACTACAGTAGCTGTTTTCTTTAGACCAACGGTCTTCTTGACTTTGCTCCAGTAAAGCCTGAGCTCAAGCTCATCCTGGTAATGACCTGGTTTATTTTTATGTGCTCTATTATTGGTGGTCCTGCTTATCGACTTTAAAGCTAATTTACAAGCTAGTTTGGTCCAAAGGATGCAGCCTAAAGCAGCCTCTTTTGGGAGTCCTTGTTTGTTATTTGTTGGCATAAAATTATCGTGTGCGACTGTGCGTGCCGTGACTGTGTTGGTTGATGCTGTAGATTCTGTCAGAGAGAGGGCACATTCAACCAGATGCTCATTTCGCCTGCTGAAGTGCATTATAGGCCTGCTCCAAATCCTAAATGATAAACATGAAGTTCAACTGTTCAATATCAAGTATTGATATAAAACAATACATTGTATCAGCCAATGTTGTAAAGGAATAAAGGGTTCACACTAAGCATCTCTAACCTGCTGTTGCTCCCCCCTGTATTAGTCAGAAGCCTGGTTTCAGTAAATAAAGACATAAAAACCGTTGTTGAATAATTGTGTAATTTATGAAGGCTAGAGAACGTTAATTGCACATCAAATATTGATCGTTGCAATATAAAATACCAAGATTCTGCACTATAATTTTTATTTTAATCTATTTACATGGTTTCATTGCATGCACAAATGTAAAAGGGAATGGATTTGAATCATGTGCCTCTATTTTCCAGTTAAGCTGAACTTGAAACATTAATCTACTCACACTCATAATCGGCTTTTATGTTATGTTTCATTTCAGTTGCAAACAGGCTAGGAAATGAACACTAGCCACCAGCCAAATGCTGATACATTTTAACTGTGGCTACTTGGCTCGTAGGCTGCTATGCTAGTCTATCAGCCATCATGGCTGAAAAGCTAGTATAATGCAACAATCTACGTAAACCTATTTGTGTGGCTGCTGTATGTCGGAATCATTCATAAAAAATTAAAAATAAGTTTCTTATGATAATTGCATGATGGCCATTCTGTTCAAATCTCGCCCCTAGCATCCCTTTTACGGGGGAAACATTTGCCAAAGATGGCAGATCTAACGGCTAACAATGTGTTGTATGTTTTGCGATGTGAGCTTGTAGATCAGCTATTTTCTCCATGGAGATTTAGTGTAGATCAGCTATTTTCTCCAAGGAGATTGGTGTAGATCAGCTATTTTCTCCAAGGAGATTTGGTGTAGAGGGGGGAAAAAAGGAGCAGACCTAGTACAGAGCTTGGGGGGAGGGGGGGCCCCTAATGAACCATTATGTATAGGGTTTAAGTGGTTAGTTGGCATACAATGGTGAATTGATTAAATTCATTCCTGAGCTTAGTGCCTCCTTAATACGTAGTCTGCTATTGACATATACCCGTTTACATGTTTTAATAGCCATCTGTTGTCTGCAATTGACGTGCATATATACATGTTGTGTCGCTTTATATGGATCTGAAATGGCACCGCTGAAAAAAACCCAACTTTTTGCCCTGAACCGGTTGCTAGGCAACGGCTTGCTCTCCCTGGCACACGTGGGACGTGCTCACCATGCGTAGACTACTGTTCTAATTAGGATCTTCTATGGCTCTCTTTTTTCAAACTACGTCACTTCTCCGTTGTGCAGATCAGACATCTGAAGGTTGGATCTGATTTCTGGTTTTTCATCGCATCGCGATCGAAATATAAACATTTCTCGAGAAATGCTAACATTAGCCTTTTCTTACGATGAGCCAGGAAATGGAAGTCGTTGAGTAGTGATCTCCTGGCCCCGTGCAAGCTACTGTATTTACCACAGTGGCCACCAGGCTGCAGTCACTGGAAGACGGTTTCTAAACTACCCACAGCCGTCCGATGAGACACAGACTGAGTAGAAAAAAATCGTGCCATTTTATCATGATTATTAGTGAGGACCTATTATATGAAGATATGTTGAAAAGTGGTGAAGTGGTCCTTTAGGAGGTGATAACTGAGAAAACATTATCTGCAGGATACCAATCAGCATTTATGACAATGCATTGTTTATGTAGGCGCAGAGTTGTCCATTATATTCTAACCGCGTAATTGTCTCGTGGTATTAATATTGAAGTTGCACAGTAGGTTTGCTATATAACCATTTGGAAATGGCTAATCTCTAACTCCAGACTGTTATGGAAAGAGTTGATAAACAATCTCTACCCTACCGTGCATATCACTGAGATATGATCCTGAGTCCCATATCTAAGGTTGAGTACCGAACTTGGTACCTTTACTGAGAGTCAGAAATCAGAGAGTTAGGCCTGGGCCGTGGCTCAGCGGTCCAGGCACCTTGGCTGGTAATCCAGTCTGGCAGTGTGCCGCGGGTTCGACTCCCGATCCCGACGGCCTTTACTGCATGTCTTCCCCCCCCCACCATCTCTCTCCCCATTTCCTGTCGGCCTACTGTCTGTCCCTCCATAAAATATATAAAATAAAGGCGAAAGCCACAAAAAAAAAAATTAAAAAAAAGAAAATAAAAATAAATCAGAATTGCCCCTGTAGACTCGGTACTACAGAGTACCTATTCACATATTATATTAATAATAGGCTCTGTGCATAACTGTAGTCCCAGGTTACATTTTCCAATAGCTTCTTCTGATTGGCTCAGCAGCAGGTTCGAACGGGAAACAAAGGATGTGGGACTTTACATCATTATGGCTCGAGCTGCTCAATTAATCAATTATTTTCAGGTATTCTGGCTTTCAATGATTATGAAAACATGATAATGAAGACAGGATGTTTGCGCTTTATTATGTTTGGCAATGATGCTCTCATTTTGTCTTGTTAAATCCATTACATACACCCCCCCCCCCCCCCCCCCCCAACCCCGGTTTAATTTACAGTGGTTTGTTTGAACCACTCTCTAAATCCAAATAGACTGGGATGTATTGTTTAGTCCAGTTTGAGCCAAAAAAGGTAAAACCAATTCAGTTGTTTGCGTTTGGGCCACTGGCCACTGTGGGAAAAACAACAAATATTGTTAATCCAGCAGCCCTAATCTGTGCTTCATTTTCGTACCTCGAGAATTCTCTGAATTTGGGTTTCAAGGAGTCTGACAAATCTTGTTATTGTTACATGGTGTGTGTCTGGAGTCACCTCAAGGCAATACGAAGAAAAAACAGTTTACATGTACTCATATTAAATAATCATGGTCTCAGTATTTACCAAAATAATACTGTGATATATATATATATATTTGTTTTCTTTAATTCCATTAGCTCTAATCTGTGCTTAATTGTGGTACCTCGAAAATGTGTTAAAACAAATTTCTCTGAATGGCTGTACGTGATGCTCAACACTGTCTTGCAATTGCATCACTCTCTTAACCTGAAATCAAAAGTTTACCCCATAAAGGAATGTGTATAAATTGACAGAGGGTAATGGTGTTGGAAAACGCACAGTTTGACACCATTTGGGTCCTTGAGCAAAGCTATGTGCTTCCACCATCGTTTGTTTGGATAAATAGTGTAATTCCAAGTGAAAATTATTTCCATACAGGCGTGTTACAATAGAATTTACATTTGAAATAACTATATTTAATTGATTTGCCCATATATATATATATGTATATTAAAAAACTGAAAATTACGTTTTAGAGGGGTGCTAGCCCCTCCTTATCCAGCTTTTGGTAGTGTGTCCACAAACTTTGTACCAGGAAAAGCTACTGTTGTTGCGTACTGGTACCAAATCCCAAGTACCATATTGTTTCAACAACAGTACCCCATAACCCTGCCCATATCGTAATACCACTTTTGTCTTGTTTTGTACAGGCCTGCTGGCTCTGTCGTAACAGCCACTGTAACACACACTCACTCTGGCCGTTCTTAATTTGCACTTTGTCCTCTGAGCACAGACTCAAATCTCTCTTAGCTTGGCGCAGTTGAAGTTTGCCCTGCTTGACTTGCATCCAGAGAAGCCGAATCAAGTCGACCACGTGTGTGTGTGTGTGTGTGGGGCAAGGAATTGTGTGCCTGCATCTCAATAGGCTGTAGTTGCTCCCTTGCGCTCTTTCACAACCTCATTCTCCAGAGGCCTGTGGCTAAGTAAAAGTAGCCTTGAAAACATCCATATGATTTGCTTTCAGCCTGTTGTTCAAATGAGTTTAACTTGACAATCCATGAGGCTGCAGGAGCCCAGTTAATGGAAACCCTTTGATTTAGCATTGATCTTCATCTGCAACAGAGGAGGGGGCCAGTGCATGAGCAGAAGAAGCAGTTGATTGTTTTTTGCTTAATGGCAGTGTTCTCTTTACCTACAAAATTGCCAGACTACCCCTGTTTTGAATAGCAATGAAAACGTGAAACGAGGTCTGGTGTCGTGTCGTCAGTCATGCATACTATATTTTATGTTTTCCTAGAATAACTTGAGTACTGAGAATCTGCATCCTCACAACAGTTGATGAGTGCACATTTTAAATTCACCTACAAAAATCTAATGACTGGTGAATTATTGTACCAACCTAGCCTCATACAAATCAGTGGAAAAGTACCCTTAAAACTGGTGGAACATAACATATTTAGATAGCTGACTTAACAGTGGTGGGTGGACCTGGCCTTCAACAAGATCTGCCTCAGATATAGTGCACGAGTCTGGGGAGGAGAGCTGTTTTGGGATACAGAGCTGAGATGTAGGCTAGCTTGCCCAGTCGCTCTCTCACTCTACTTGGCCTGCATAGTTAAAGATAGACACTGCTTAGAAAAGGAAGGGACAATGCAAGATAGATTGTAGCACAGGGTCCACTCCTGTAGTAGTGTACCCATCCCTGATAATGTAGGGCTCCAGTCTATGGATTCTATTTTTACTTTTTGAGGGGCACTAGCGCCTCCTATATACAGCTTTAATGTTTGTCTTTCAAGTTCAACGATGCTTGTTTAAGAAAACGCCATAGACAATAAAGAGAAATGTAGTGTTTGTTTTGAGGACTAAAACAAACATTAGCACGCGTTGCTTAAACAAACATTATGTTGTAATTGCTGTTGTAAGATGATAAGAGTGCCCCTCACTTCACACGGGTGTGATATTTTCCTCCCCCATTTTTATCTGAGTGATTCAGATAATTACATTTCTAAACTGTATTAGATCAAACCTCACGTCATAGGTTTGTTTTCTTACTCTTTATTAAAGTGTATTTAATAGTATATATTATATATATATATATATTTTTTAAGATTAGTTTTTTGACTTTTGTGCCTTCATTGATAGTTACAGTGAAGACGGACAGGAAAGGGGGAGAGACATGCAGCAAAGGTTGTGATGAACGGGACTCGAACACGCGACACGCTGCCAGGCCAGAGCCTATATGTGGCATCCGCCTGGACCACTAAGCCAGCGGGTGTGGCATGGGCGCCCATTTAATAGTATTTCAATAAATAATAAAACGGGTTTAATATTGTTAACTGAACCTCTCAACCTTAAGATGACTTGAGGTGCACTATTCAGTATTTGTAGACTGGTGTAAAGAGTGCAGGCCTATCGTGAACGGGCCTTCTCTGATTTAAGCCCCCAAACCTTTGAGCAAGTTGCCCACCCACATCAGGCTGGCCTCCACCACTTTTTAAAACACATTTGTATTCCACTTTTAACCCATGTTTGTAACTCAGTATTTTTGTTTATTGTGCTTCACCGGGCTTTTATTGTTGGTACAGCGCTTTGCTTTTGTGTTTTTTGCTCGACACCAAATCTCTTCATTGAGAATAACCAATCTACAAGCCCACATTATGTAGCAAAGCCACTGATGGTGACGAGTTTCACCGGCTGTCCCACAGCCTTGTATCATTCCCTTGACCTGTGTGTGTGTGTGTGTGTGTGTGTGTGTGTGGAACTTCTGTTGCGTTCACATGGGCAGATGCATTCAATGTAAGTGGAAGCCAGCGACGTGTAGCTACGAAGAAAATCGACATTTGTAGCTGCTGCAAAAGATACAAATTGAAGCTGAGCTGGGTTCAACTTCCGGATGCAAAGCTACATGCTTGATGTTGTTTTTTTTTCTTCTTCTCAACTCCCCCGCCAGCTGCCGAGCCTCCGACACACGTCACTACGGACGCACGCTTGATGCCGTTGGCGACCGCGTGAGCAGTGATATACGAACGAAAGCGACAAATATTCTGTCTTCTGTGATCTTTGCATCTTTGCATATGCCTCGTGTGAACGCACCATTAGGGCAGCCAGGAAAAACATCTGCTCAATGCTTCAACAAGATAAGAAATGAAGCATCTAATTTTAACTTGTAGCCCAAATTAGTACAAGCTGACGGATAGGACAGTCATAGCCTTGCGCTCGATATATCACACATGAGTTCAATGAGTAGGTATTGGGGGGGGAAAAACTAATAGTCGTTTATGATTTAGAGGGGTGGAGTTTATAGCTAACATACTGGCTTGTATACTCAACTGGCTTGTATCGCGCTCACTCTGTCTCTCTCTCTCTCTCTCTCTCTCTCTCTCTCTCTCTCTCTGCTGCTGCAATACAGAATGCTTGCAATCCCAGCAGAATGGTGTCTTTGTGTTTATCCTCTCTGTGGCTACAGTGCCACTTCATCATGCTGAGGGTTGCTCTGGCCATGACGGCAACCTGTGACATGCTGCCTCACACTCGGGGAAATGTCCAGGCCTAATTGGTGTGCTGAGCAGAATAGTCATGCTGTTTTTGTAGGTGCAGACCACAGACCACAGGCAGCATTGCTTTGCCTGTCCGGCTTTGTGCTTTTATAGCACCAGCACATTTTCCAGCACATTCAATTTGTTAAAATGAATCAAATTTAGGTAATGGTGGACTACTTTAGTGTGTGTGTGTGTGTGTGTGTGTGTGTGTGTACACACACTCCAGAGACCCTCAGAACAAGATTATATTTTCTTCATTTAAAAAATAATAATTGCACGACACGTTTCGCTGTGTAGGCTTCGTCAAAATGCTTTATATATATACTCACTATTTCTATCTTTCTAAATCACAATCTATTTAGAACTGATCATAAGTAATGATTGCTACTACTTTTTCAAGGTGGTGCATGCTGCCTAATAAGCTACAATGCAAAAGAAACTGCTTAAAATTGCAATATTATGTTAAGCCCTATTAATCTTACAGATGGGATCAGGGCGTCCCTAATTGTCCATATTTTGGAGAGACACCTTGTTTAACTTTGGATATCGGATTCTAATGTCTCGTTTTCTATATGAGACTAATGCCTAAAAGTCAGAAGTCGTGAAGCCTAATTTATGTTCTGAGCAGGCTTGTAGAACAAGCATACCTGCCTTGGGCGACATTATCAGTTGACAGACCGATGGGCTGTTTATGTCTGACTTGCTTTATAATTAATGACAATTATGTTTGCCAGAGGGTTGCGATATAATATTTCAGGTATATCAGGGGTGGAAAACTAGATGGCCACTATAGTTCCACACTCACTCCAGAGTGCATAAACCTAATAATATGTCATAGCACTGCGACACGTTTTGAGCTTGTAGATCAGCTATTTTTGCTATTTAATTGAAATCCTGAATTTGTTTTTGCTATTTTTTTTTAATTGGAATCCTGAAAAGTAAAAATTCTTTAATTTCAAATGCATTTAGTTATAATGGTTAACTTTATGAACTAAATGCTGAATACATTGGATATAAAAAAAGACTAACATTTTAATACTAGTCATTAAGCTACATATAGACTTAACCGTCTTGCCGCAAATCGCGTATTGCCAAGGTTTTATCGCCCGCAACACTTATTTTGAAGAGCCAAATATCCGTAATGTTACAATGACAAAAAAAAGAATATTGGTATCACAGCGCCTGCTGTCGGCAAAACCTTGTTTTCACGACATTACAGGCATTTGAACGCGGACCATTGAATGCAAGTGAATGTGCGCGCATCTTCAAAATGGCTGCAGGCTAGACGATTAATTTAACGGGCTGCATGTTAAGTAATTAAAGCGGGTCATGTTTGCATATTTGGAATTGTAACCGCTGAAATCGATAATATATCGGTATTCTGATATTAACCTGCGGGTCGCATTAAGTGATGGTTGGGTCACATGGGCCGTATGAGGTATATGAACACTTCAGTGATGCTAATGGGGTGCATTTTGCATCAACTGGACCCATCTGTGGACCTTTCTGGGGGTTCCATCATGCACTACTGTACTCAATAGGTCTTAAGATTATCTAAAATGGTTTTAGCCTAACTTTTTGTGCAGTTGTGCTTGTGCATGACATCACAGGGAGTGGCGTGTCAAACTCAACATACTGTGTACAGGCACTCGCCAATCCAGCCACTCCCACTCTGTGGAGCTGTGGTTTGCGACAGGTGGTGTTTTTGTTTGTGTGTCATCCTGATATCTGTCCAGGATCACAGCACCCTTTTGGCCCTATAGGCCCGGTTAGAACTGGCAGAGAGGGAAAATAACATCAACAGCAGAAGGTGTCCCACTCTGCGTGAAGTGAACATTACTGTAGCCTTGTCTCCAGAATGGACTAGGGGCCTGTGGACGAAACCACTGACTTTGTAAACCACTAAAAACGAGTCCGGACCGTCCGCGAGCCATTTTGCCATCCATTTGCCCATCAGTGATTTTAAGGACACACAACCAGACTGTGTGGGGTTTTGACCCCTAAGTTCTCTTTCACTTACTAGGCCGATGAGCTTTGGAATGAGACCGGTGCCTGTGGAATGAATGCACCGTCTGGTTATGCAACAATCAATCGTTGTACCCGTTGTACTTCCAAGTCTGACATCGGTACTATGATGTCGTATTGACGTCCTACCATGAATATTAAAATGTATATTGCCCATTGATCTCAGGTTTCTGTTGTATTAAAAAAGGTCGATTAAAAAATTTAAAAAGGCTTCTAAATCCTAAAATAAATCTGAAAAAAAAAATTCTATCTCAGTTGTGCTCAACCTTTTTCATGTCAAGGACCTATTTGGCCACGGACCCCCATCTCAAAATATGTAGTTTCAGGGACCCCCCAGAAGCAAATATTTTAGTTAAAAATGTTCTGAAATATATATTCAATGATTTGCGCCACATTTGAGAGATTTTTCAAAAATGGCATACCTACAAGCTGCGCTATGAGCTTGTAGATCTGCCATTTTTCAATGGCTAAATTATAATGCTTATAATGGTTAAGGATGTCTTGGTACTTGGTCATATAAACACCACAGTAAAGGGCGCTGTTTTTATACTTTGTTTAGCAGAAGCTGAGTTTTTGGGTTGGTTGGTAGTGGTGCCACCCCACACATTGCTACAATCACACACGCTCGAGTGCCAGTGTGTGGCTCAATGAGCAGTGTGTGATACTTGTCCTACCTGTTCAGTGGATAGCCTAGTCATGTACAGGCTTGCTGTTTTTTATATTGCACTTTTATTAGGGAGTGCTGGCTTTATTCAAGTCAACATTAGAGTACAGTATCATTTTAATATTGTGATGCTGCTACATAGAATATTGACGTCTTCCATGTTGATAAATATTTGCTGGTTGTTACAGACAACAATGTAAAATGTTCCTTTTTTTTGTGTTAACGTTGACTACGGCGGTATACAGTAGCTATTGAAAAATAGCAGATCTACAAGCTCATAGCGTGCCACTCTGGCGAGCTACAAGCTTGTAGGTCTGCTATTTGTATTTTTTTGTAATCGTTAAAATGTGGCGCAAATCATTGAAATGATTGCATACTGTATATATATTTCAGTCTTTTCAGAGCGAACATTTTTAACTAAAATATTTGCTTCTGGGGGGTCCCTCGAACTACATATTTTGAGATGGGGTTCCGTGGCCCAATAGATAATAATAATTCTGGGGGTCCTTGAAATGAAAAAGATTGAGCACCACTGACATAGAAACGTTTTTCAGATTTTCTTTTTTTTTTAGGATTTAGAATCCTTTTTTTCCAGTCCAAAATGGGTTAAGCATAAAGCCTCTGCCACCTGGCCATGTATAGCGTTGTTCTTCAGACTCTTCATTTCACAGAAAGCAAAGGGAAAAACTACAGAAGATGTGAAACGTTATCGTTATCCCTTTTCATAACGTCCCGTTCCCATCCCTTTCTCTGCCCCCTTTTTTGGATTTCCATTCAGTGCTATTTCAGAATCTGACCTAGATGGATAACAACCAATGTAGCCCTAGTGCAGAATGTTGTTTGTTTTGGAATCATTCCCAACAACAACATGACCCAACTAATTCCAGACTGCTGCACGGTTTCAAAAAAATTAAACACGATAAACCATCTTTTTTTACTATTGGGGTCAGACGAGTCTCCTGTTCTCTCTCTCTCTCTCTTTTCTTTTGTGACCGACAAATTTCCCTTTGATGCCATGCAGTATATTCCCTAAGTTGTCGTTGTCGTCGTCGTCTTATCCATCTCACTTTGTTGTTTTGTTCTGGCAGGCGTGAGCGGGGTGGAGGATGTCCCCGTTGCCCGGCGCAAGCAGAGGGCTCCGCTGGCGCGGCCCGAGGACGTGGACGGGGATGAGGGGCGCAAGCGCAAGCGGCTACTGCTCACACTGGACTCTGACTCGGGCACGGACGCAGGGTTGACCCCCTCGCCAGACGAAGAGGTCCAGGAGGAAGAGGTGATGCTTTCTACTAAAGGACACTGCTCTATTCTTACCACCTTCCCTTGTGTTCTCTTTATGGGACTTCCCCCCCAACCAACTTGGGACCAAATGACAATGGACTGACACAGTCCATTGTCACAGTGTTTAGCAACCAAAACATTTGTAAACGAATGTCCCGTTCAGAGCATTTCTAGGGAACATCGCTTCATTGCCATAGACCACAATGGACCAACAGCTATTTTAGTTAAAAAAGAAAGAAAAAAAAGCGAAACGCACTCATTTCAGCAGAATGAACAACGACGACCAAACACACACGGTACAGGGATTTAAATTTGATTGTGTTCCCCTTGACTTGACATGACTTCCAATTTCACTCGTTTAATCTCTGTATCAAGTTCTCTCTCCTGATTTGGATAAAATTGGTACCCCAACCTGCAAATACATTTTATGTTTAATAAAGATCTGGAGAGACATGGAGACTCCCGTTACTGAACAAACGCACTATCGCAGTAAATGCTATCGGAATATAGCGCCGTTTAAACATAACATTTTATTTATTCAAATCATTTTTTTCTTTATGAGCAGCTAAACTGTTTCTAGGTGGTCAGAACTGGCACATAAAGCCTCTTCGCAGGAACTGCACAAATGTAGAGAATGTAAAATGGAAAGAATATCTTCATTTTTTTTTTGTCTTTTGGCCTCTTTTGGTTTCTTTATCTCACAATCCAAAGCACACGCTGTGCTCAAGCCAAGGCACAAATATAGGCTAAAGGCTCTCAAAGCATATACAAAGCATGTAGCCCTATAAGTCAAAGTAACAATTGCTTCCTTTTTAAAGGGATATTTCACTTTCAAATAGAAGAAAGAAAGAAATGGGGAAAAAAGTACCGGTAATGGAAAAATCGCAGCCCTTCCTGCATTAGAATGTTCTAAAGCAGTGGTTCCCAAACTGTGGTGCGTGAGCGCCTTCTAGGGGGTGTGCGACATGAAAAGTCTTAATGGTGGCGCTATGGTTTCATTTTAAACATATTGACTTATTACGCCAATATATGGCAAGTTATGCAGAATATAGCCTCTTCTGCATAATATATGCCATATTCGCGTTCAAACGTCTCAAGCGTGAAGCAACCAAATGGTCCTGTACCCCCTGATTCACTTACAGCAGCTTTAACCCATTTTGGGGCGGGAACCCCTTTTGGTGTTAGCATCATATTATGCTTTAGCTATTTAAAAATAGCAGATCTACAAGCTCATAGCGCGCCACCGAGTGGCGCGCTACGAGCTTGTAGGTCTGCTATTTTTTGAACGGCTGACACAAACATAGCTTTTTCAGAAAACTGTCAGGATGTAGAAGACATTTGTATAGAATCTGATCTCGGGTCAGAATGGGTTAAATATGTCTCCACAAGAGGACTCGAATGATAACAGAAAAATGTGAATGCATTTTAATAATTCAATGCCTTTTCGGAATATACAGGACAAAAATCGGCTATGATTTAGAATGCTGCATGTGTTTAAAAAAAAAAAAAAAAACGACATTTTCATAACCGTGTTTTCCCCTCAGATGAGGGTGGTGGAGGAGGAGGCGCCGCCCAAGCCCGGGCCCGTCCAGATCGTGCTGGCCGACGAAGACGAGCACAACTTTGAGCTGGACACGGCGGCGCTGGAGAAGATCCTGCTCCAGGACCACGTGAAGGACCTCAACGTGGTGGTGGTGTCTGTGGCCGGAGCCTTCCGCAAGGGCAAGTCCTTCCTGCTGGACTTCATGCTGCGCTACATGCTCAACCAGGTCAGACGCTTCACACGCGCACACACACACACACACACACACACACACACACACACACACACACACACACACACACACACACACACACACACACACACACACACACACACAGTAATCACTGGTGTTGCCAGATTTAGTTTTCTATGGAAACAAGCCCCTAAAGAAGCCACCACATGAGCACTTTACTACTTTTTTTTTTCCACTTAATTTTTATTGAAGGAAGAACAGACAAGAAAACACAACAAACTAAACTATACGGAAAGGAAAAGAAAAGAAAAAGACAAAAAGTAAAAGAAAAAAGGCTGCATTTTTCATATTACAACAAACATTCAATGAAATCCTATTGCAATATCGCTAGGCTGAGGGAAGAGATTCCACTTTTCCCATTTTTTTTAATAGAATTTATCCTCTTGTAGTCTCAGTATGAATGTTAGTTTTTCCATAGAATACAGTTCCTCAATAATGTCCATCCATTGATCTTTCGTTGGTGGGTCCTGTTAACCCATTTAGGCCTGACGTCGAAATAAAAAAAAACGTTCGCTCTGAAAGAATATATACATATTCAAAGATTTGTGCCGCATTTTTAAGATGTTTCAAAAATGGCAGACTTACAAGTTCATAGCTCGCCACTCTGTGGCGCGCTATGAGCTTGTAGATCTGCTATGTTTCAATAGCTAAAGTATAACAGAATGCTTGAACCACCAAAAGGGGTTCCTGCCCAAAATGGGTTAAACCCATTACATTGGATATTTGAAATTAGACTGTCTACTCTACAAGGTGCGATGCGTTGTGAGCTTGTAGATTATTTGTTTTATGTTAACACAAATGATAATAATCAGTGCTTAATTTCTAAATTCTTAGGTGCCGGAGCTCGGGTGCGTGCACGCGCAAAATTAGTTTTTTATCCAGTTTTTTTTTTTTACATTTTTTTTTAGCACAACCAACAGCCAGCCCACCCATCGGAACACAATAGAGTAGGCATACAGACGTTTTTATACGTCTTTAAATGTTCTGATGAATTGAAAATGGAAGACCCTGAAGTAACGAGTCTTTTTCTTTTTCTGGTTTCATACCAGAAAACTCGTAGCAGCAGATTTTGTATTGACCTGTGTAGGCTACTTTAGTTTGAACTGTACCCATTCTACATAAACTGAATAAAATGTCCAATCAGTCAATCGATAACATTTGCAGCAGCAGTTTACACAAGGGGCCTGCCGGCTCACAACACACAACTACAGTAGGCATTTCAAGATTCAAGACTTTATTGCCATGTCAACAGAGTTGATTGGAATTTGTTTCAGTGCACTAAAAACAGACATTCAAAAAGACACATATACACATTACATAATCAGACAGTAGAACAAGATACAAACATCATATGAGGGGGACCAATAAATAAGAAGAATGCAAAACGTTACAATTCATGTTGAACAAATAAATAGCAATTCATCGCAGTTCATCGTTTTTACAAAGCATCTTCACGCTGTAAAGTGAGTGAGTGAGTGAAAAGGGGGTCAGCATTCAGGAGGCGAACAGCCTCGGGATAAGTGCTGTTCTTAAAGCGGGAGGTATTGCACTTTAGAGACCGGAGAGTCTCTTACCTGAGGGCAGGGGTGCGAAAAGACTGCAGGCAGGGTGGGAGGGGTCGGCAATCACCTTCTGCATCCTACGCTTAGTTTTTTCGCAGTTCAGTTGGCACAGCGGCTCAACGTTATATTACATACTGTATAAAATGCAGTATAACAAGTTAGGGTGGCCCATCATCAGAACAAGTATGCAATGCTAAATACCTGCATGTTGTTGTTGTCCTTATCCAAGTTCCTCCTCCGGCCTCCTCCTCCGATGACAAGTCAATAATGCTACTGCTACTTAATTCTGTACTAGTCTTTTTTTCTTTCTTTCCTGGGCCCATCAAAGCAAGCGTTATGATATTCTGATCCAGCCATGTTGTAAAGCCGAGTGTCTTTGCGAGATTTGGCAATGCAGTCAGTTCTGTGCACAATAACTGTTACTCAACTCACCATTTTGTATTGAAAACAAAACGCATGCTGTCCCCAAGGCTATAAACTCCAAGTAGCAGTGAATCTATTGCTCCATAAAAGTATCAAAGTTCCATATTCCATGTGCAACGAACGACAACCGATGCAAATTGCAAAAGTCGAGACGAGACGTTTTTTTTTTTTTTTACGCACCCGGCACCGTCAACAGTGAGGCGTCAAGCCTCACACCGGGGTTCTATAGCCACCTATTTCCTCTCAAAACGGGCACACATTTCAAAATAAGAGTGTTTTTTTTTGTTTGTACATATTTTATTTTGGAATCGTACTGGAAATAGAAGTAACTATGACGAGGACGAAGCCTAGTTGACAATGAAAATGAAACTAAAAATAATAATAGAGACTTATTGTATATTGTAATGTGCATTTGGGGTGGCGGAACGCCCTCTACAGCTACCGGAGAAATGTAAGCACTGATAATAATGATAGCTCAGATTTATATAGCGCTTTTCTAAGTACCCAAAACGCTTTACATAAAACGGTAGGAACAAGTTTAATTCAAGAAACAAAAACTAAAAAAAAGGCAAGTAAAATGTCAGTGCTAGGTTAAAAACAGACCAGACCAGACCTCAGCTGGGGAAGGCTATCTTGAAGAGGTGGGTTTTGAGGGAGTTTTTGAAGGAGAGGAGGGAGGGGGCAACTCTGAGATTATTGAGTTAATTCCAGAGGTTGACATGAAAATGTTTTAAAACCATTGGTTTATACAACATTAGGAAGCAAGCCCAACTACACTTGACTACACTTAAGAAACAAGCCCAAAAAAACACAACCTGGGCCACAACTACCAATATTTACAAGCGTCTTAACAGAAAAACAAGCCCAATGTCGCTTATTATACGCATACATGGTAATATGGCGTAACACTGGTCTGGTAATAACCTAAAATGTCGTCGTGAATTGCGTCACCTCGCTAAGTGCTTCAACAATCATGTGGTAGTAGCATAGTTGCAAGAAATGGGAACAATGCTAATTACTATGGCCACAAATAGTTTGGAGCGCTGGGATAGTTTTAACCCATTTAAACCTGAGGCAGATTATGTTTTTTTTTTAACTCCTTCTAAATCCTGTCCCAAGTTTTCTGAAAAACTTCACATTTTAATTAAAGATTGGAATATAGAAAAAGTGCTCCTCGGACGGCAGGTCTCCGCCATGTCAAGTGTGTTATTGTGGCCTCCGGGTGCTGCTATAATGGGACAATAATGAAAAGGGAGCCATTTGATTGCCTTTCACGGCAATCGGACACTGCATTTATGATTTTCAAAAATCGACCTCCTTGCCTTTGGCCTGGCGGAGACAATGAATAGGTGTTCCAGGTCTAAATGGGTTCAGTAGACGTGTGCTAATCTTGGGACAGTCTTGTTGATTGTCAAAATGACATTTCCAAAGATCGTCAATGTGGGTTTCGTCTTTGAAAGGAAATCTTTGTGCCGCAAGCAGTTCAGTGGAAATAATGCTTGGCCAGTTACAATTTGGCCAGTTTTACTAGAGTGCATGTGCTCACTGAAGTGCATACTGTCTGTCTCCCCCCCCCCAGGCCAGGTGTCCAGTCTATGATGTGTCATTTACTGTATGATGTGTGAGTCCATATTTGGGCATGGTTTCAGCCTGATCCCACCAAAATATTTCCAAAACACTGATCAGTTCAGTAGTTTGCAGGATTAGCCACATTATTGTCCCCCCCTTGCCTTCAGCCAAGCTGAGATAATTAGGGTTAGGCAAGATTAGGCACGTGTGGCGTTTTTAAAAATGAAATCTTAAGACATAAATGACCTCCTGCACGTAATCCATCCTCCTGTTCACACAGCCAATCCTATTCACTTTTGTGTCAAACACTGAGCCTGTAGGCCCTAGATCACACATCGGCTCGCAATGATCATGCTTGCATAATCGTGCAAAAACAATAAACATTTAGCTTCCCTTGTCCTATTTTAACATCCGGACATTCCAACCCGTTTTGAAAATACTGACTGATGAGTGAGAAGATTTTGATTCCAGTGGACATTACAACGTCCTGATGTGAAAGAAAATGTTGTTACAAACTTACCGTATATGGATGTAGACATCCAAAATCAGTTGGAAATATTTAATTTTGATGTGGTGTCATAATCAACAACTGGAAGTATTAACTTGTCCTTCAGACCTTATAAGAGCAGCTGGACACACACACACACACACACACACACACACACACACACACACACACACACACACACACACACACAGTGTTGCACAACTGAAAGTCTGAACCTGCCATTATGTTAAGCTGCTCAGTTGTTTGTGAGGAGGAGCAGCAGCTTTCATCTAATTCTGAGAAGACTACGTGCATTTCATAAAACTATGCTTTAGTTGACAATTTGCTTATTCTACCTATGCAAGTAGGACTTGTTTGTTATGCTTAGTATAACAAAACAAAAGTTAACCACTGTAGAGGTCATACAAGCTGGTACTAAAACGTTTTTTCTCTACTTGCCACACAGTCACTGAGAAATAGCCCTGTCTAAGCCAGTCACCAGGAATCATTGTTCAGACAGACATACTTTGCATTGTAAATCAGTGCTTTGATTTTGAGGGCAGTTTAAACATTTTCATAGTGTGGTCAGTCTGGTCCCTTGTCACCTTTTGTAAACATTGTGGTCGTGCTTGCCTTTCCCTTTTGCCATTATACGTCCTTATTTGAAGTGATGAGAAATCTGCCCAGGAGAGCGGCAGACAATAATGGTGGATGCAGTGTTCACAGATGGAAGCTTTTCTCTTGTGGCACCCAATGTATATGTTGTGTAATACTTGATTCTATACCAGGGGTTTTCAACTGATTGTGAACCAGGGACCACCACCTTGACTAAGGATCAACCTGGGGACCACTGTTGTGTTGTATTGGGATGTGGGCTAAGATTAGTGCTTTCGTAACACTCTTATACTGTTTCTCAAACGATGGTCCACGGACTTAACTGATATACAGTACTGACACATGTCGCCCTATCTTGGGCGTGCCTTAACCTTTATCCCTAAACCTTTTTCCATATTTTACTACAGTATCTTGAAAAATATTTTAAAATAGTTCAACTAGCAGATCTACATCCATACATTATGGCTATAATCGGCTATTTGAACTATTTTAATAATAGTAATAGTAATATATATATATATATATAAATCATGGCAAATCATGACAACACACACAATATTTCGGACCAAACAAAGAATTAGAAAGTAGAAAAAAACGGCAGGTTACTTGCAACCCTTTTTTTGTTGTTTTTCTTCTTTGTAATTCTTTGTTTGGTCCAAAATATTGTGTGCGTCGTACGACGCTTAAAAGGTCTTTAAATAAATAAAGCACGGAATGCCTATGGGACAAATGCATTGGGATTCATTTCCTGGGCCACTCGTTGTTCTGAAAGGGGGAGGGACTGCGACGCTCTATCGGTTGAAAGTTTGTGTCATTTAATGTTCTCCACTCCACTATGAAAACATTTTTATACATTTTTGTATAGGCAAATAATCTTTTGCCTTCTTTCCACTTGAGATCGTCTGAGATTGGTTACTGGTGGTTGTGAATGACATCATAGGCATACATACAGTACATCCCACAGTGTAGTCTAGCAATTGTGTTTACATTGCTCCTTTGACTAAATTGCTGCTTCAGTGAATAAAAGGGCCATATTATAATTGGTATCCAATCCATCCAACTTCAACCGAAGTAGTGACGCAACCCTTAGCCCACTGAACCGTATCGTATACCCTCTCCACCACGACATTGCCTCGAGATCCTGTCCATGAAAAACATAATCGGCATGTGTGGCTTAACCACAGTGTGAAACACTAATCTTATTTTGGGAGAGATACTTTTTTCTTGCCATAACCGTCCACCATTTTTGTTCTACAAAAGTGAGAATATGGCTAGTCCGCTCTACACCGTAAAATCCTTAATGTTAATTTAACTCGAATGTATTTTCTCACCTCTCTCTCCTTCACAGCAGCAGCAGCAGCAGCAGCAGAACAATGTGTGGATAGGAGGGGAGGATGAGCCCCTGACAGGGTTCACCTGGAGGGGAGGCTGCGAGAGGGAGACGACCGGCATCCAGGTGTGGAGTGAGGTCTTTGTGGTCGAAAAGCCAGACGGCACTAAGGTAGGCGCCAACTGTCGCCAGACACAAAGTTCTTCAGAGAATGGAAGAACTGGTATTGACATTTGAACCAATTAAATATAACTTTGTCAGAGACATATATATATATATATATGGGCCCAACCAGTTGGAAGCTTCAGGACCACAGTTGTGGGTACCCTTGTGTTCAACCCGTTAAATCCGGTTTAGTATCTGTGTCATTTAGATTTTGGCTACCGTATATAACTACATATGTTTTTAAGAACTCTGCATCTGGCCTAAATGGTGGTAAAGGGATACTCCAAAATATACTTTTTTCTGTCTGCGGGGGTTCCCTATGGAGACACACAGGAGACGCTTTGTGTCTCCATAAGTAACCACTGCTGCTCATCAAATGATTGGCTAAAGAATGCGACTAAAACACAAATCTCCATGAATTCAAGTATCCATGGGGGTGAGAAATCGATAGAAAAAGATGTGGGGTTGAACTATCCCTTTTAAGTAGAGTAGTGCCAATTTTTTGGACGGTCTGTCTTGCTCTCATTAAGATTGTAATCCTTGAGATTGTGTGGTGGTTGTTTTTGTCTTTTGAAATGAAATTGTTGCAGCGACGAGTAGTTAAGTTAAGTAGGCAATGCATGATGTCGCAAAGATAGCGATGTAATGAATACGGAGAGCAGCAATGACACATAAGCGGCACACAGATAAAATGCTGCACGTGCTGTTGATGAAGCAGCTGGGTGTTGAGCTCCATGCAGACAGCTGGAAGTCTGAACAACCAAACCTTTACCGTCATGGTGCAGCTGGGCACAACATGACCCTATGTGATGATTTATTATAGGCAGGTTTTCCCCCACTCTTTAGTTATTATTAAATGGATACATTTACTAAGAGTTGCGTCTAGTGATGCGTGATATAATCGGTAGCATGTCGAATCGGCCGTCTCGGCCATAAAAATGCCGCATCGGATCGGTCTAAAAAAATGTAATCCGGATTATTTTCACAGATATCGATGATGCTATAATTATGTGACCGTCAATGACTTTGTTTTGTGTATTTCTAATCTTTCTAATTTCGGAATCGGTCAGAATCGGTATCAGCAGATATGACTTTGCAAATAATTTGATGTCTGTCATAATTTCATAATCGTGCATTCCTAGTTAAGTGCTACTGTACATGACAGTCAGAATTAAAAAATAAAATCTGGGTCATTTTGAGATTTTAAAGGGAGGTTTTCTTCCATTTTCACCAGTACTTTTCTGACACGGATTGTGTCTGAAATGCATTTTACATTACTACCAGAGTAAATGAATAAATATTGCAGTCCCTGTCCGTGATGTTTCGTTTTTAATTAAGCAGAGGTTTTCCGCGTGCTTCCGCATTTATTATTTAATTAATTATTTTTGTCATTTTGATCCTCTGTTCTCTAATTATTGTCTGTTGAAAATGGCATGTCTGGCCCAAAAATAGAGAGGAGAAGAAGCAAGGCGAGACATTTAGTTTTTCTTTTATTCAAGAACAAGAAGGTCAACGGCGAATGAGATCGTTTCCCTGTATGACTGAGGGTTATGTTGGCGAAGAGCGCCATCTAAACACTGGAAACGCCAAGACTCCGGGTGTGGACATGTCCTTGGTCAGTCAATGGGTTGAGCTACTCTCCCTTTTGTCCCTCCCAGGTTGCAGTGCTGCTAGTCGACACACAGGGAGCATTTGACAGCCAATCTACCATCAAGGATTGTGCTACTGTGTTCGCCCTCAGCACCATGACCAGCTCTGTACAGGTGTGATTTAAAAAAAAGCCTCTCTGTGTTTCTATGCATGTTATTTTTATTTTTATATTCTTTCATAAAAAAATGAGTCTCTCTCTCTCTCTCTCACGGCACATTTTTTCTATCCGTTTTTCAGGTCTACAATCTGTCCCAGAACATACAGGAAGACGACCTCCAACATCTGCAGGTCAGTATCATGTTGTACCATAAGGTTCAAAGTACAGAATGCATGCAGTCAATCACCCGAGCATTTGTTGAGTGTATTAACCCATTTTGACCTTTAAAAAAAAAAGTCTTCTAAATCCTGACCGTTTTCTGAAAAACCTCATGTTTCTATGTCAGTCGTTCTCAAACATTTTCATGCCAAGGACCCCCAAGATTATATGTAATTGGCCGCCGACCCCCATCTGAAAAGATGTTGTTCCAGGGACGACCCCCCCCCCCCCCCCCTCAGAAGCAAAGATTTGAGTTAAAAACGTTCGTTCTGAAAAAAAATATATTCAAAGAGCTTGTAGATTTACCGGCTGTACAGTCGTACAGGGGTCTCTTTTCCACAAGAAGAATTACACACAGTACCAAAGATAATATGTGTATATATATATAATATATATATGGTGCATAGCAGCCGCTGTGCACTGTGCAATATGGTGCAGGACGTTATTCAAGGTGCCACAAGACGAGGATACATTTACATTTGATTAACATTGGGTTGAAGGACGTGGTAGGCACTGGGACCCCTACTGTCCAGTGTAAGGAGGTGGCTGAGAGAAGAGAAGAGAACACCACAGGTGCTGCTGGCAGTCTGCGTCTTGTTGTCATGGTCCGCAGCTGGATGAACGCTGGCGTCTCCTCAGCCGTGACTTGTACCAAATCGTGCAGGAAATAACAATAACAATCTTCAAATCAATGCGGCAACGTAAATCTATTGCTATTGATGGATTAATGCTGCACAGTGCACTGCACAGAGACCCCTTGGGGTGATTTCTGTACTATAAATAAAAGTAAACTGAAACCCGAGCTGAGCCATGTTTGGTGGACGAGTTTCATCCACATGGCTCCATAGCGAGGTCATATCATGAGGCCCGGCTGAGCCATGCGGACCATGGGGCAGGAGCCTATCTCCTGTTTCTGTAGCGTGAGCCAACTTTGTTGCACAAGTATGTGCTGGACATGACGCCAGTATGTCGCAGGGACTTAGGGCCGATTCATACTCCTATTTTAGAGCCGAATAAAAGTCGGTTCGGCTCTGTAGTGCCTACAATGTGACGTCATTTGAGGTTCGGGGGGGGGGAATTAAAAAACTTCAGTGCACTGTGCCTACACAAGGCAAGGAATAAATGCATTCGCCATGTATCCGAAGGAAGTCTGATCCAATCACTTATAGATTTCTCCAGTTTAATCTTGAGTTTAAGTTTTGTTGTGTTCAAGATCTGATTTTAGGCATGTTTAAGCCTCCAGGAAAATCCGTGTTGAGGTTCTTAATCCACTGTTTTTCATTAAAACGTCTTTGTCCTGCTGTCCAGTTGGGATTGTGTTGAAGTCCAGCGCATTTTAGAACAAGAGAAATGTTGCACAAATCTTGTGGTTGTCTTTTTGGCATTGTTAATATTGTATCTGTGTTGTCCCAGCCTAGTACCTATTGTTTTACCCGTTTCTCCGACATATTGTAAACCACATTTTTCACATGTGATTAAGTAAATGCAGTTGCTGGTTCTGGCTGTTATTTGTTGTTTAATCTCTAACACGCGTTTTGTGGTTCTATTTTTTACTAATTGTTTGGCTTTGAAGTATTCTGGTCCCTGGCGTGCTGGTGTGTTGATTTCTTATAGCTTGCTGTGTACTAGATAATCTTTAAGTTTTTTTTTTTTTTTTCTTCGGTGCTACTGAAAATATCTGTCGAGCCGAAATTATTTCGGCACTACAGCGCCGAAACAGCGGTAAAATAGGAGTATGAATCGGCCCTTACCCCCAAATCCAACCCTTGATGCTGGGTGCCAAGCAGGGTCCCGTTTTAGTCTCCCCGGCCCGGGGATCGAACCCTCGACCTCCCAGTCTCAGGGCGGACCATAGACTGTAAAAAATATGGACAAAGCGTTCCGCGGGTCTAACATGAATGTAAAATGAAGCCTCTCTCTATGTGTCAGTAAGCAGCCATCTTTCTATATCCGGGCCCAGGCCAAAGAGATTCTATATAAAGAGGCGACACTCTCATTAAACCCCATAGTAACAACCAGCGCCCAGTGCCTCCGCCATATTGGTGTGATGACGCAACTTCCGGTTGCTCTAAAAAACATGGGTGCGTTCGCAAATGCTCACCGGGAGCTCTCTCTCGTATTAGTTTGCATTGCACAGTGCGCTCTTTCCGAACGCTTCCAAAAAGAGTCTTTGAAGTCATTCTATTCCACTTCTAAGATTATCCTTTCCCGCCGCCATCTTGGTGTGATGACGTCAAAGCGCTACCGATGCGCCATCTAGTGGTGATTCCAAATATTTGAGAGTGTCGCCTCTTTATATAGAATCTCTTTGCCCAGGCCCAGCTGGCCCATTGGCTGGCCCAGACAACGAGGCGAGACTTCCCCCCCCTTCTTCTTCGTTGGTTTTTATTTTGACTCGAGTGGGTGGGGGATCCCGTTCATAGACTGTAACGGTAGCCACGCCCCTCAGAACATGCGCGACTTTATGGTCATTTTTTTTATACATGGGACCATAATTTTCCAAAAAGAATATTATGACATTAGAAATGAGACTTTAAACTAGTGACTGGAAGCAAAAAGTATTCATGACCATGTTTATTAAGGTAATACAGTATAGGTGAAGTTGGGCCAAAATACATGGACTTCTATGGGGCTATGGGTTTTTCTGGGTCCAGTGATAGCGCCACAACAGGCCATTATATGAACTTTCATTTCCTTAGTGGCTTCACAAAATATCTGTCTGACTGCCCCCCTGGGGCGGACGCTCTAACCACAATTGATTAGAATTTATTTAAAGTATTGAAGAATCTTATGGAACCAATTACGCATCATTTTCATATTCAGCCCCGTGTGGTGCACGTTGGCCACTTTGCTGGCTGCCGTGTAGCTATAAGCAATAATATGTCAACATTTTAATGACCTTTTTATTTGTATTTATTTTTTGAGGGGCGCTAGCCTCCTATATACAGCTTCAATGTTTGTCTTTCAACGATGCTTGTTTAAGAAAACGCCATAGACAATAAAGAGAAATGTAATGTTTGCTTTGAGGACTAAAACAAACATTAGCACCCGTTGCTTAAACTAGTTATGTTGTAATTGATGTAAGATGATAAGAGCGCCCCTCACTTCACACAGGTGTGATTTTTGATATTCAGACAGCCAGCAATGAGTAAAACGCTCCCAAAAGAATCTAGGGGCCACAATCTGCATTCAGAGATTTTCCTAGAAGCTTTGCCATTGGTCGAAAAACCCTGCAGAAATGACCAATCAGGAAGTAGACAAACAGAAAACCAATCGTGAAGTAGACAAACAAACCAATGACAAAGCTTCTAGGAAAACCTTTGAATGCAGATTTTTCTTTTTTAATTAAGAATTTGACAAAATATTGCTTATTGCAGCTTTAAGTAAAGGGACACATAAAAAACGTTGGAGGTATGTTGTTGAATTACATCAATATCATATTCTCTGTCATACATTCCAGCTCTTGATATTGTCTCTGTTCTGTAGCTCTTCACAGAATATGGACGCCTGGCTATGGAAGAGATCTACCTGAAACCTTTCCAGGTACTGCTCTCATTCTGCTGACGTTTGATTTGTGTTCCTAGTGTGTAGTATATTTACCCACAAGCTCCGGCATTGACCCAAGATAAATAAATCACGCGTTAAACTACTCTTGAGTCTGACCTGTAAACTCTATGGGGTGGGTGTGTGTGTGTGTGTGTGTTCCAGTCCCTGATGTTCCTGATTCGAGACTGGAGCTATCCTTATGAGCATGACTATGGTCTGGAGGGAGGCAAAGCCTTCCTGGAGAAACGGCTACAGGTAAGGAGCTGGGAAGAAAAGTCCTATAATCACCACTGTTTTTTTGGAGGTGCGCTAGCCCCTCCTATGTCCGGCTTTGAGGGTGTGTGTAAACATAAACGTTGTCTTAAACCATTTTGACATGAAGTGTCTTCTACATCCTGACAGTTTTCTGAAAAAGCTATGTTTCTATGTCAGTGGGTCTTCGAAAAATAGCAGACCTCGAGTGGCGCGCTACGAGCTTGTAGATCTGCTATTTTTCAATAGCTAAAGCATAACATGATGACGCGCGCTATGAGCTTGTAGATTAGCTATTTTTCAATAGCTAAAGCATAACATGATGACGCCAAAAGGGGTTCCCGCCCCAAAATGGCTTAACACAAACATTAAATGCTATTGATAAAGAATGGCCAGTTTTATGTCATTGTCCCAAAACCAAGTGTATGTTTTGTGTAACCGCAAACATTACGTAAACACCAACATTGAAGACAAAAGTGAGGACGCAATTGATTGGCCGGAATGAGATGAGGTATGATGATAAGAGTGCCCCTCACTTCACACAGGTGTGATTAAAAAAAATCTGAAATGCATAATCCAAAGGGCATGTCTTTTTTCAAGGTGGGCTATCCCCCTCCTATGCCCAGCTTTGTCTGTTTGTGTGAACACAAACACGATTTGTAGAGCACCCCTCACTTCACATGAGTGTGATGCGTTTTCCTCAGCATAAAGATGGGGCAAAGGGCACAAATTCACAGAGTGCCATAAATCGCCCTTTTTATATCCTGCTGAAATGTTAATAATTCAGATTCATATCTTTTCCATATGCATTTTAAGTGCACCTGAAATTCTAGAAAGTCCTAGATTTTGGGGAAAATATACCTCCCTACATTTTCTGAACCACACATCATGTTCAACAGAGAATCGGCTCAAGAGTTTCAAATGCCCACAGGAAGGCAGTTGACACACTCCATACAAACACAGTATATGTCCAGTTGACACAAACACAGTATATGTCCCTTCAACCTGTCCTCTCCAGGTGAAACAGAACCAACACGAGGAGCTTCAGAACGTGCGGAAACACATCCACTCCTGTTTCTCCAACATCGGCTGCTTCCTGCTGCCCCACCCCGGCCTCAAGGTGGCCACTAACCCATACTTTGATGGCCGACTCAAAGGTGGGTATGACACGCATGGATGTTACGTATGCCTCATTGGCCGCTGCAGCGTAAGGCGAAAGTGACCCTGTGTCACTGCGACTCCTAGTGACTATTGGTCAATCACAGCGCATCTTTTCCGGGACTTATCAATTCATTTGAGGGTATGCTCGTGACATCATCGTACCTGGAAGTTATGTGGGAACGCCCACTGAGTGTCAGAAAACGACTTTCTGGCCTTGAGAGCTCATTCGTCCAAACAGGACATTCAGACAGGACAAAAGTCCTGTCTGAATGCATTAAACCATGTTAAACTCGCCAACATTGCAGCCGTTACGAAAAGCTTCAATTATCCTCTTTCTATCTGCAAAGTTTTTGTTTCATAAAAATCCAACCATAGAAACGTTATGAGCTACTTTCTGTCAAGAAATTCCCTGCATTTGATTATTGTTCCAAGTGTCGGAGTTTGGAAGTGCTTGTTTTCAATAACGCATCATTTCGCTGCCTCCTGCATTATGTGACATTTAGAAACGGGTGGTACGCAGGCGTGTCCTGATGGAAAAATCATGCATGTGCATACTCTCTATCCAAAGGAGCTTTATTGGCATGAGAAAACAAATGTTTACATTGCCTCTGATTGGCCTACCGAACATCCCCTTCTGTGACGCACCGTTACATTCCTTGGAAGCACACGGAAGCTTCTGCTATCCTTCCGCAAAAGCTTGCCTCCATGTGTTCCATGTCGGATTCACAATCGGAACTATTTATGTCATTATGCTCATTTGGAAAACAAAATTCTACTTCAAAAGTTGTGGATATCATGCCATAAAGAATAAGTTGAAGGGAAACATCAACTTATTGCTTCAACTTATTGCTTCAACTTATTGCTTCAACCTATTGCTTCAACTTCTTGCTTCAACTTATTGCCGGCCTTGCCGCACACACCTGCGCCGCAAGGCTGCGGCAGGTGTAAAGAGTGTCCCTTATTTCAAGGTCTCAAAGGTGGCAGCCCTAATGACAACCAGTGGTACACAAAGTACTCAACTCCAGTACAGTACAGTACAGTACTTGAGTCAATGTATAGATACTCCTGGTCAAATATTACTCAACTTTAAGTGAAGGTTGCTTAGTCAAATTTGTATTTGTACAACTAGTCGAGTTGAGCCTGTTCTATGCAATGGAAAAGTTGTCGGTTTTGTACTGAAATTTCCCATCATAGACTCTTGACTCCAATCAATGCTGAGGAGCAAGGATACTTGGCGAGTGCACACTTAAATATATTAAAGGACAAATCATATATTTTGTGTTAACATGGTATCAAAAACATATTTTCACCCTTTGCGGTATAGAAGAGGATACTTTCATGAATATATATATATATATATATACCCTACAATATTTTTATTTATTTTGCTGTCACTTGATAGTGAGATTAAAGAATCCAAGCCCTTTAACTTTAAATATAACGTCCTGTTCCCATCATGTGCATTTGTGTGTTTGTCTTGACAAAGATATCGACGGGGACTTCACACGGCAGCTGGCCAAACTGGTTCCTCTGTTGCTGGCACCAGACCGCCTGGTGGAGAAGGAGATCGGAGGGAACAAAGTCACATGCAGAGACCTCGTAGAGTATTTCAAGGTCCCAGCATTTTCACGTCATATTCTACTTGGTTTACGGTTTAACCCATTTTAGGCCTGACGTCGAAATTTAAAAAGAATCTTCTCTAAATCCTCCAGTTTTCTGAAATAAATATTTTCACGATTTTCTCAAAAATAGCAGACCTACAAGCTTGTGAGCTTGTAGATCTGCTATTTTTCAATAGCTAAAGCATAACATAATGCTAACACCAAAAGGGGTTTCCGCCCAAAATGGGTTAACTCATTTAGGCCTTTTTTTTTAATGTATTCTTTTCTGAAAAACCTCATGTTTCTGTATCAGTGGTGCTCAATATTTCATGTCAAGAACCCCAAAAAATATATGTAAAATGCCGCCGACCCCCTTCCCCATCTGAAAATATGTTATTCCAGGCAGGGACCCTCCAGAAGCAAAGATTTGAGTTAAAAACTGAAACTCTGAAAGAATATATATATTCAGATTTGATTTTCACGATTTTTCAAAAATAGCAAAACTACAAGTTCTTGTAGATCTGCTATTTTTCAATAGCTAAAGTATAACATAACAACCCCCCGCCCCAAAATGGGTTAATTGACAGCAGTAATCAATCAACCAATCAATCAATCAATATTTATTTATATAGCACATTTACACAACCGAAGTTGACCAAAGTGCTTCACAGTAGACAAAGTATAGAAACGAAAAAAACATGGTATAAGAACATGATAAAATAATTACATTGAGAAAGTACTAGAATAACAGAAGAATTGGAATCAAAAAACAAATGCGTTGCTATCTAGATCAAACAACATTAAAGGCGAGCGAGAGAAAAGGTGGGCTTTGAGAAGTAATCAGACAATTGGCTTAAATGGTTACCATTCTACACCAAGAAATAGAACTCTAGAATCTTGAACCATTATTAACAATATATTGAGCACCACATTTTCACGACTTTTCAAAAATAGCAGACTATTTTTCAATAGATAAAGCATGACCTTATGCTTAAAACACCAACAGGGGTTTCCCGTCCAGGACTGGTTAAGGTGTATACATGTCAAAATTGTCCTGCAATAATGTTACTACAATTGGAATACTTGACATCTTAATTCAATTAGGCTTTACTCTGATTTTGACCGGACCTGGATAAAGACACAATGTTCTGTGTGTGTTCATTTCAGAACATTGCTGTCGATAGAAACATAGTCAATCAGGCACACAAAGATGCCCCCCCCCCCCCCCTAAACTAAATAAATAATTCTAATATCCATGATTCCACCTTCCTGCAGGCCTACATCAAGATCTACCAAGGAGAAGAGCTGCCTCATCCGAAGTCTATGCTCCAGGTCTGTTCTCCTAAAAGAGTGTCTAATGCAGTGATTCTCAACTTGTGGGAGGGTATTGCAAGTGGACCCCCAAATAATTGGCAAAACATTCAGATTTAAATGATAATTTAACATTCATATTACTATTTATTTATAATGGCATTTATATTATTTCTTTAAAACCTTAAACGGTGTGTTCCCACAGCCATACCATCAAATAAGAACTTAAAATATAGTATGTTGGTATGGTATACTAAGTGGGACTTTTGTTGTGGCAGATTTTATTTGTCAAGCTTGGGAAAGAAGACAAGAGTACTCTGTATAAATCTGAGTTGTAATATAATGAATTATGTAATGTAAACATGCTGTAAATGCGTGGATTATGTAATGTAAACATGCTGTAAATGCAACTGTGAAATGGTGTCTTATAAACCCACGAGGGTTGGGCACATTGTGTGCAGGACACGGAAATAAAAAAACGATCAATCAATCATGTTAAGTGGTCATATGGGTGAGCCACAAACCCTTTTTTTCCCCTTCTTTACAAGTGGGGCCCTTATCAAGAGGTTGAATACTCTAATGTATTTTTAACAAGGCTACATTTCTACGATTTCACGTTCCATTTCCTCCCATTCTGCTTCGTAAGAGCTTTCCTTTCTTCCCAGGCGACCGCAGAAGCCAATAACCTAACTGCTGTGGCCGGAGCCAAGGACTTGTACAGCAAGAACATGGAGCAGGTGAAGGACTAAACACTCCATTTTTTATTGGTGGTGGAATGACATTAAAACCCATTTTGACCTAAGGCCGATTCTACACATGCCTTCTAAATCATGACAGTTTTCTGAAAAAACCCTATGTTTCTATCTCAGTCGTCCTCAAACTATTTCACGGCAAGGACCCCCAGAAATATCTGCATTTGGCCACGGACCCCCATCTGAAAATATGTAGTTCCATGTACCCCCCCCCCCCCCCCACCCCACCACCTCCAGCATCAAAGACTTGAGTTAAAAACGTTCGCTCTGAAAGAATATATATTCAAAGCTTTGCACTACATTTCCATGATCTTTCAAAAATAGCAGACCTACAGGCTCGTAGCGCGGCACTTGTGCTACGACCGGCTCAACAACATTGCAAATTGTTACTGTATTTCCACTTTTTTAATTTCCCAATTGTTTGGCAACTGCAATAAAGCAATTTCCTGAAGCATAAATACAATACCATTCAATCCTCACCCCCAAAACTCCACAGATCTGCGGCGGGGACAAGCCGTACATCGCGCCGACCGACCTGGAGCGCTGCCACGACGAGGCCCGCGACTGTTCGGTGCGCCAGTTCCGCTCGGTGAAGAAGATGGGCGGCGAGGAGTTCTGCCAGCGCTACCAGAGCCAGCTGGAAGCGGAGCTCGACGAGGCGTACGGCAACTTCTCCAAGCACAACGACGGCAAGAACATCTTCTACGCGGCGCGCACGCCCGCCACGCTGTTTGCCGTCATGTTCGTCACCTACGTGGTGTCGGCCGTGACGGGCTTCATTGGCCTCACCGGGCTGGCGGTGCTCGCCAACCTGGTCATGGGCGTGGCGCTGATGTCTCTCTGTGCCTGGGCCTACGTCAAGTACTCTGGAGAGTTCCGCGAGTTGGGCACGATAATAGACCTGGTGGCGGAGACGCTCTGGGAACAGGTGGGTCGTCATGGGCAGCAGATTGAATGGTTTGTGTGTGTTTGTGTGTGTGTGCTTAAGAACTCGGAATAAACGCACCGTAACAAATTGACTGCTCGTGACGGAACGATCCGCCAATTGCAATCCAACCGCTATTGGCGGAATGTTACGTCAGATAAGTATTATTATTGACATCAAACCGGATCGCTGATTTATTTATTTATTTTGGCTTGTCCTTTCCTCCTTCAGTGATCCTAGGCCGGTTTCGCGCATCCGCAGTGCCGTTCACTTCCACAGCCGGACTAAAAAGCTTGAATAACTCTAAATCTACGGAGCTCTCCATGGTTTTGATAAAACGTGCGATGTTCGGAGGTCTTCCCTGATTATCCGTTGATCCCGATTGGAACATTGGCGGTTTCTAGAGCAAAAGGATGGCTTCATTTTAGCTCGCTAAAATCTAAGATGGCCGCCCAGGCCAGTGTGCAACACACTAAAACAAAGTAGTTGCTGGTCGGCAGTCTAGCGTTAGCTCTTGCCTCCACCAGGTGGCAGTCAACTTGTTTTAATACTGGCAAAATGGTCAAAACGGTGGTTAGAATGACATTTACAGGTCAGACACAATTTACATGGATCTGTTGACGATCAGTGGTTATAGTAGTGCTATAGTGTGTAAGGTCCTGGTACTATGATTAGGTTTGTGTGTGTGTGTGTGTGTGTGTGTGTGTGTGTGTGTGTGTGTGCGCGTGCGTGCAGTTATGTACCGTCTACCTCATGTTATACTATGGTTGTCTACTTGTATACAGCAGTTTGAATTTACTCCTGTGTCCCTTTCAGCCTGGTTGCAGCAAATGATTTGACGATTCTCTGAAATCACCTCACATATTATGACTTTATAGATGTAGTCTATGCTTTTGTATAGTTACGTTAGTTCTGATTTTTTTTGTTTAACAGACTTTAAACCCAATCATCCGTCCTCGATCAGTTCTTTGATTTCCTGTCAATCACCAACTTTTCAGCCTGCCAGCGATCCCCTTTCACTCTGAGCCAGTCGGCTCCTACTTTCTCCCTTCATCTCACCTGTTCCTCCAATAGGCTCCTGGGTTAACCCTAGGAAGCGGCAGGGGGTCCACATGTTCTGAACATAGACTTGGAAGAAATTGTTGTTAGATTTGTGTTGTGCACTAAAGGCAAAAAAAATAAGTTGTATAATATAATGTCACCTGAACTCTCCTACCCCCCTTAAGGTCTTTACACACCAGAAGCAGTTTATTTTTTCTTCATGCAATTAACGCGCCCCGAAAATTACGTTTTCAAAGTGTCGTTTGTAATCATAGAACAAAAGTATTACACAGCGAAACGAGATCAAATAAAAGCATCATCCTACATGAATAAGGTATAAACTCTATAAATGATGCAAATATTATTATTAACACATTTATTATAGGATTATTATTCTCCCAGTGTATAAAGACCTTTATCCTCCTAGCTCCTTCTTTACTCCCTTCCCTCTCTCACTCCCTCCTCTGCTCCTTCCTCCCTGCTCCCCTACTTAACAGAGGACTCCCAGAAAGGTGAGAGGCGTTTCGGCTCCTGTTTAATTGATGTTACCTTTTAAAATTTGCCTGCAAATACTTCCTGTGTCCCGACCACTCGACCTTTTTTTTATTTCTTCCACAAACCATTTTTCTTCCTAACCCGCCGCCGGTATCCTTCCGTCCTTCTTTCTTTCTCCCTTTCTTTGTACGATTATTTCTCCGTCCCGCAACTCCTTAAATCTCTACACCCTTCTTGCACCCTTCCCCCCCCCCCCCCCCCGACACATTCCACCTAGCCACCTCTCTGTGTCCAGCTGCCAGTGTTCTAACTCCTCTGACCCCCCATTCCCCGCTGTCTCTCAGGTGATTTCCAAGCTATGGGCGCCCTTCAGCAGTCGCCTGCCCTGGCCGGCCTCTCTCCTCCTCCCTTCGTTACTACCAGGAGCCGCAGCTGCGCCGCATGGCCTCGGAGGGCCGGCCCCTCTCAACCGCGGCTTCAAGAAGAAGAAATACTAAAAAAAAAAAACGGCTCGTTGGCCGGCCCTTTATCGACTTAGCCGTCAAACTTAAGTTTTTCTCGCATCGAATCCTCAGCAAACTTTTTATTCATCCACGGTCCCCCCCAACAGGTTTCAGTACGTGCCCACGCCAGGCAGGCCTGGCTCCGCTAGGATCTCAGGGACACACAAGGACACATGGAGCTTTACCCCCACTGGCCTTTAAATGTCTTATTCCCTAGTTTATGATGGATGGATGCGTTGTCTGGCTCCTCTTCCAGTCACGGCGACTGTGAGTCAAGAGGGTGGGGTTGTGTCTGGGTTTTTCTTTTTTTTTTTTGTGCGGTGTAATATTGTTTTTTTTGGTTTTCGTCTTGACCGGTCATATTGAGTTTCCATCCCCAGCATGTTTGGAGAGTATATCCTGTTATGTTCCTCACCTTTTACCCCCCTTTCACCTTTTTTTCCTCCTTTTCTTTCAGTTCCTTTTTTTTGGTGTCGTGTATTGGGTGTTTGTATCTGTCCATTTGATCGTTTCTCACATAAGACTCTCCTCCATGTCTCCCCTCACCCACCCCACCCCCTTTTCTGCTTCTTACCCCCACTCCCCCCCCCCCCCCTCCGACACCCCTCTATCCTCTTGCAGGTGTTGAAGCCGCTAAGCGAACAATATATGGAAGATAACGTCAGGCAGACGGTGGTCAACTCCATCCGAGCCAGTTTGCAAGAACAGGTGTCGCAGAACACCAGGCTAAAGTCCCACTGACCCTCCCTGTTCCCCGCTGCTTCTCGCTCTCCCTCCCATCTTCCCCCTGCCTCCCACCCACTCGCTCCATGTGCTGAGGTCCTACAAGTTAACTGTGGAACTGTTTTCGAAAAGCAAAGTTGAACGCCCGCCCGCCAGCCGTCTCCCCTTGTCCTCCTGTTCGGTCTGCCGTTAGTGGACCTGAACACACACACACAGCCACCTCCCCCTGGTGGCCAGGAGGACAAACCGCAAAATGTTACAAGGAGAAGAGGACATTTTTAAGTTGTCCAGCGTTGTGTGTTTAGCAAAACGGGACCTGAACAATGTGTCATCTTCTCCCAATGTGCCATGTTGCGTTAGATGCGGCGACACATCCCATCAAATCACGTTGTGATATATGTAACTGTATGCTGACAGATATAATACACACACACACACACGCACACAAGATTGTACACTACTGACATGTACATAATGTGTCTGACGTTCAGCAATAAGCTTAACTGCACTTCGTTGAGGATTCAGCAGTCTTTCAGGGATAACTGTCACAGCCCCCAGCAGCTGTATAAAATAAGGAATGCATTCTGAAAGCCTTCCTCTCCGCGGTTTTAAACGGTCACACAGGAAACCTGTCTCGTCTGGAAATGACCATAATGCCACCAGAGAGTTCAGAGCCCTTGACCTCAATTCACTTATTGTTCAGCATATTCGACAGGGCCTCATCCAAGAATTGTAAGTAAATGAAATGATGGAACTCGGAAGTAATTTAGTTTGTCGAAATATGGAAATATTTCCTGAATCTGTTGAACTGTAAGCAAATTGACACCAACCTTTGCCATGGACGTTGAAGTTGGGGAATTATTCCCCTTGACTCTGAACATTATGGATTTGACCAGGTACTGTATGAAGGTGGATGATCCCTCCATTTAACCCTTTGTTGTCCTCTGACACTGTTTGAGAGGAGTCCCAACTATGGCATAATTAAGAACTTGGCATAATGGCATTGTGGTATAATTCTGGGACTGTGATTTTATATTGTCATGACTGTAACCCCCAAGGAGCTCTGCAGGGAAGTCTTGAAGCCTCTAAAAGCTGAAGTTTTTCCTTTATTTTATTTGTTGTTTTAGAGGAACTGACACATTTTATCTGCCCTTTAGTGTTATAAGTAGTGGGCCAGTGAGGACCCTCTGCATGCTTGTTGAGAGAGCTGCTGTACAGCATTAAAGCTAGCTAGGCCCTTTTAAAGCCCAGAGAGGATTGTCATTTCATACCATATTTCTGTTCCACTTGCCTTTTGCTAAAAGCCTCTCATCCTGGGTTTCCCCCGACGTATATTTACCGGCAAAGGCATCGTAATTCATTAGTCTGTACAATGAAAGTGGTTTTTACTTTTTGGAAGCTCATAGTGATTGGACAGTGTTTGTCTGAACGTATAGAAGAAGATCCGTCGGTATGTGATGTTTCTTGGATGTGTAATTATAACCAGTTGTTTGGCAATCTTGAGTTCTCTTTAATCCAACTATTGCAGCCCTCTTTAGGGGGATTGTAGCCTAATCATGAACTCAAAAATGACAGACCGATTTCCCCAAATTGTTAGAAATTTGTCTCGCTGAGCTGGGATTTCTTGAAAGCCTTTGTAGCAATAAGGTCGACTCTGATTCTGTCCAAGTCAGAGGAAACCGTCTGTGAAATTATCCATTACTGTTAGAAGTCCATGAACTTGAGAAACCCAACACGGCACTACTGGTAATGGTACAGTTATGTCAAAGCTGCTCTATCAAACCAATTCCATCCACAGCTGTCTTCCATCAAGCGCCAGTCTTGTACAGTCTCATTTTCTGTGTATGACAAACAGGGCATGTATGTGACATTGAATATTTAAATAAAGTTTGTATACATTTTATAGTGAAATTGACGGTGGCTTTTTTTTCCTGATTTAAATCGAGTGGTACGTTAGAGGATATTACTTTTGTTGCTGTACAATTTTCAGTAGCACCCTCCTTTCATCATGTTGGACGTTGGTGTAGAAACCTGGCCTGAACACATGGATTCCATCGTGCGGCGTAAGCATTTTATTGAATGTGGTGAGGGGGTTGGAGTCGGAGATACCTTGTCTTTTCAAGAAGAAGAAAAAAAAACAATTTACTGTAATTTATTTTTCAATAAAAATCATGTATGTTTAAAAATAAACCATGTACCCATCACTGGTCTTTGTCTCTCTTTGTAGACACACTGGCACGACAGCAGAGCTCAATACCCTGATGGTAGACAGGAGGGTGTGGAGGGCAGAGATCCAGGTCAGTCTAGTTGGTGTTTGCTACTCTACTCTTGATGCCATTGCTTGGAAAATGTCCATTCCCCATTTAAATCCTATGGGCTTAAAGATTTAGTCGTTGATGTCTTCCATGTGTAAACGGAAGGTTTAGGGTTCAAAGCTGCTGTTCGATGTTAGAACTAAACTAAACTGAATTCTAAAAGGGTAAAGGACCACTTCACCCACTCTAAGCACAATAAATCATGTCTGGTTTATAAACCAAGCGTTCTAGGTTCAAAACTCCAACTCAACAATATTAAAACGACTGAAGTCAATTGGAAGAGAAACGGGTTCAAATGCCTCAACAAAAAAGTAAAACGGACACCAAATCAAACTGATAAATAGAAAGTCAATGGGATAAATCATTCCTCAAATCTGAAGAGCCGTCAACTAATTATGTAAATCAATAGGAGGAAAAAAATAACTTGTTATAGAAAATTTGACCGGTGGTGAAAAATATCCATGCTATTTTCGTGCTCATACCCAGGCAGCCACACACAGCTCTGTAAGGGAGTGGTTGCACCACTCAAAAACTGTGCCCTCGGAATATGTTCTGTTCCTGAGAGAATAAGACAATACATTACATGATACCGACATCTATGGTGCTGTGTATGTGTTCAACAATGATACTAATATCAACATCATGATTGACATCAAAGGCCACACTCGGGTCTAACAGTACTACAATGCGTGTCTGTTTGCATCTGTCTGCTAAATAACTAACAATAAGTTAACTATTTTGAGGAGGGCTTTTCCAGTGCTGTGGTTAGATAAAATATATAGCTCTTGATCTAGTTATATCCATATCAATCATACATATCGTTGATCAATTTGTGTCATTTAAGCAGATCTACTTCCCAGTTCCCACTAGGCTACAGCACTTGGCATGCATTTAGTGTGCAAGATGGCAGACGAGAAACCAGAAGAGCTACTGTTTGGAGAGGTGGAGAAGAAGAGAGTATCAGATGTTGCAGTTCAGATTTCTCACAGTTCAAAAAGGTACGATTAATTGTCACACAAGCAGAGGCTGTGAAACCAGGGATGGTCCATTTTCAAAACTGGACAAAGAATTTGCAAACATACAATATAGCATATGACCACCACACAAGTATTTCCTTTACATAATATAGTTGTGTAAATCATCATAAATAAGACCAATTCGAACACACACACATACGTACAACATGGATAAACATTTGTTTATGATCTAATCATCACATCAGAAAATGACAGATTTGGTTATTGATTTGGCATACAGTATGCTGATTGCATCCCTTTTGTGACCAGGACAGGAGAGATCCAAGGAGAAGAGAACAGGAGGAGAGAGAGCAGATGCCAAAAGTGCTACTGGAGAGGTGAAGAGGAGGGGAGTATCGGATAGATAAGAGATGGAGTTAACGTTGTTTGCCACAGTTCAAATTTCTCATAGTTCAAAAGGTCACACAGAGGAAGCTAGGAGACCAGAGTTAGTCCGTTTTTGTCACTCACAACATTTTCAAATAAAATGTTCAAATACATGCACATTTCATCCTCTTATGTACCTTTCGTTCACAGAACAGCAATAGATACCAGCAACAGTTGTCCCACTATAGCTGTAAAAATATATGATATAATGTATATATAAAATAATATAATACGTTTACAGAATATAGATAGTTGAGCTCTAAGATGACACAGTGTAATAATTGAACACTACAGATGAAAAACAGTTTTAAGTCCAAATTTTATTCTGACCCCTCCACGAAAAGGCCTCGTTGTCCTGACCCCTTATCATTCATACATTATGGATAATTAGTGTGGACTTAAACTGTTTTTCGTCTGTAGCCTACTCAATTTACGTTTTCATTTATTAAACCCATACAGCTCCAGTTTGAACATTATAATATATGTAACGTACTTTAAATGATGATTTGTCTACTGATCCTTTATAGCCAGAAATATAAAGGACACTTTGGGCCAAGTTTTGCCCAGCATCTTATGCCTTATGACTAATATTATAGTTTTTCAATAAACTGGTAATAATGGCTATGTTGACTGACCTAAGCAATACTACTGCCTTGTGGTCAGAGTTAGGCATTGCACACAGTGTATGACACTGACAGCAGTCACAGCTAGCACCCATTGAAACCACCACAATAATTTAATATTACTTGAACATACATTTTACATTATGTTTGAACAGAACCAGAAATGTTTAGTTTGTCAAATTGTGATATTTATACATGATGAACTATGATTGTGTTTTCTGTTTGGGTTTAATGCTGTAAACTAGTTCAGGCCCTTTTCTTTTTCGCAGGACAAGCCTGGGACCGAGGCTAGTTCAGGCCAGGGATGGATTAACCGCTACGAGGGTCCTCATTAACCTCTTTCGCCATCAATAGTTTTCAGCTGGTCCTGGGTTAATTAGTCTACTCCCTGGAGTAAGCTTGTGTATCCAACCAGACAAGATGGAACATACAAAATCAAGTAGGTAGGCTATACATGCACTTTCCTAAACGTATAGTTAATATGCTTGAATTTAAAACACCACAAGAAGACACACGGACAATAACAGAGAGCTTTGTTGGTTCATTACAATGGCATGTTGCCTAGGCTAATTCATCAAAACTTCACAGAATCTTTTGGCTGTTCTGAACAACTTCTTCTTTAAAACAAATATAATGCTTTTTATTATTCATTATCGTTAATGGTTTATTATAGTTAATGCAATATCAGATATTCTTTATTTACCTCAGTTTTTGACATTGGAATGAATGAGACGCCGGTGTCTCTCACTGGACGAACGTCTCCACCTAGTGGCCAATCTGTTTATTATTTTGTCACCAATGTTCTCAATCTATTCTACACTATTGTGCAAGTGCAGTAACGACGGCAATGCTGTGGGGCAAACTGATTTATGCTTATATATTCTAATATTTAAATATTTTACTGTTACAGCAAAGGACACACAGACACAATGTAGTGTCCAAACTTGTTCATGTCAAGGACCCCCAAACTGACTATAATTAATTAGCCCCGTGGGCCCCCATTTGAAAATATATGCCAGGGGCCCCCATAAGAGAGAACTTGTATGGCTCTAGCAGTGATTTTTCAACCCGTTTAATTTAAAGGACCCCCAGTTTGACATGCATTAGACTATAGGACCCCCATTTAATAGCATTTCTACCTCTAGGACCCCCAATTTATATTGTAAAATCAATGCTAATTTAACTCTGAGAGCGTACAAATCCAAATGATCATTTAGCTTAACTCCCTCAAGTATACCCCTGGGGGTCCCCGGACCACACTTTAACCCATTCTGACCTGAGATCAGATTCTAAAAATGTCTTCTACATCCTGACAGTTTTCTGAAAAAGCTATGTTTCTATGTCAGTCGTTCTTCGATTTTTCAAAAATAGCAGACCTACAAGCTCGTGGCGCGCTATGAGCTTGTAGATCTGCTATTTTTCAATAGCTAAAACATAACGTAATGCTAACACCAAAAAGGGGTTCCCGCCTAGAATGGCTTAAGAACCACTGCACTATAGTATAGTGTCATATATATATATATATATATATAGAATATATGTATGCTGCTGCACCTTGATCATACTGTATGATCTACAGTATGAATGAAAACATGAGGAGAATGGAGTCATGGAGACACTCCTCCGCGTGCAATACATAGAGTCGAAGCTCTCCAGTCTCCATGTCCATAAAAGGCTTACAAAACAGCCATAAAGGCTTTGTAAGGCTTTGAGTTTAAATAAATGCCTTAGGTTCAAGGTTCTTTATTGTTTGTCTCCCGAGGAATATACATTTGTCTTAGACATAAGCGTATAGCCCTTATGTCCATGCCGCCCGCAGTGCAGCGCCAAAATACATCTTTCTTGCAGAATGTACACACTCAATGCCAGAGAAACAGAGAACAGCTCGATGAATGTCTGTTTCAATTTACAAAATGTGATAGGCAAAAATTAGCTCCTCCTATTAATCTCGAACATGTATATAACCTTACAGCAGGTGTTCCCAAACTTTTTTGGACCAGGTACCCCTTTTGGGGTAGATATTTTTCCAGGTACCCCCTCATCCTCGCAACACGGATAACAATATATAATTTGTAATAATATAATATTTACAACCACAAGCAGTGTTTCCTGCAGGAAAAAGCGTCTAAATGTAGACGTCTAAATGTATACAGACGTCTAAATGTGTACGTCTAAATGTGTACGTCTAAATGTGTACGTTATTATTGTGTACCTCAGGTACCCCTGGGGGTCCCCGGACCCCACTTTGGGAACCACTGCCTTACAGCACACAGCTTATTGACAAAGAAATTATGTTGCACTGTTTGAACGGAAAACCATGGTGGGTTGGGAACTTGGAAATGCAGGGAACTGATCAAAATTATCTCCACAGTGACTGGTAACTGGTAAGACCACCAAAACAGAAACACACACTGCAGTGCACCTCGGCCTAGAGTGGACAGTTATGCACTGTACCACAAAACTGTAACTCTGTTAAATGCAATTGCAAATGATGTCAAACACAGATCTAACTAGAACTGCACTCTGTCGAGTGCCTACTTGCTTGTTGCACACTAGTAGGCCATAAATGTACTGTCGACCGCTACAAACTGTCAAATCTCAGCTTCTCTGTGAAGGAACGTTTGAAATGTTGAATTATTAGGTTTAGCTATTTGCTACCTACCTACTTTATGCATGTAAGAAAGTAGTATTATGAACTTGAAGTATGGTACAAGTTTCTATCTATAAAAGAAATACAGTTTTATCGATTTAGAATTATTCTGGGTCTCTTTTTAGTTTCTCAAAGAAAAATAAATCATCTATCAGATGAAAAAAAAGGTATATAAACTGAAATAAAATATGTTATCACGTATACAGTATAATTATTTAATTATTTATTTTAAATTGTCAATTGCTTTAAATTTAGTTAATCTTGGACTATAGTGATATTAATACTATAAATGCCTCTGTGTATATGTATATTGTAAGTTGATTAGCGGTATACTGTGGTTACTTTGCGCCACTTTTGATGCGTATATGCACCGTCCCAGCATATGACGTCAGGGTATAACTGGCTCTCAATGATGTGGATTAAAGGCATGGTGACGTAATGACGATATGTTTTAGTGTCGGGAGGATTAAAGGTAATGCTCCTGTGTATACATGTATGTAATCTGGCACCAATGCCGTATCAGGCACAAGTAGTCATTACGTCATTTGCTGGGACGGTGCATATACGCATCGAATATCGCCCTGGTGCGAAACTAGTAGGCTAATTGCGTGCTCTGATTGCTCAAGTAAATACTCAACACCTGGGCAGTCAGCGTTTCAAGAAGATGAATGTGGAACAACAAAAATAACCATCTGCAGCCACCTCAGTGGTGTTTGTCTGGAATGGATGTACTTGAATCAATATCATTTGATGTACAGTAATTAAGTTGATCGAGGTCACATTTTTCTTCCGTTTCACCCTCTTGATCCTTAGAGATGCTGACTCAGAAACAGTCAAATGGAACATCATAAAACTGAACAGGCACTCGGTTTAGAGGTTCCATATGTGGACCCTTTTCATGTTCAGTTTAAATATCTCAATATTGTGATTTGCACTGTATTCAAAGCAGGTATTGCTGCACTAATAAAGCACAATAAAGCTGTATTACACTAGCTAACAGTTAAGCCATATGGTATATCAAAGCTTTGGTTTTCAATATCTCAAAACTGCTCCTGAAAAATATAATAATAATAATATTCAATGAATTAGGGCTATCATTTGATTGTTTCCTGCTGATCGTACCGTTTTAGAACACATGGGCAGACTGTTCAAAGTACGTTTTATTGACTATCCAGTTCTAAGTGAATAGGCTTTGTCATGATTACTTACAATTATATTATTGTCATGCGTTTTGCTTGCTCCCTTTACATACCAACGGTTAAATTATCACACTGCTACAGTAAGTCCATATGGGCTTGGTGGTGTGTTGAGAGGCGAGGTCATTAGCCAATGTTAAGGGGCCGAGAAATCTTCCTTTGGTTCTGGTGGGCCACAGATGTCTCCACAGCTATTGGCTGACCCCCAACACAGGTGAAGCTCCAGGGATCTTCTAGACTGTCACATCCCATCTCGTCACTAGCTGCTTGTTCCATATGTTTCTAAGGCAGGTGTCCTAACCCTCTGTTACCCTCTCTCCCCGGAACCCCCTTTCAAACTGGAATCTACATCCTGTCCCATTGCAGATGGGGGCATTCGCTAATAGAGGAAGAGGCTATTTTAAGGCTGTTCGCGTGTGTGGAGATAATGTTTTATTTTATTTTTTATATATATATATTTAAAGGAGCAAAATATGGGTTGTCTTAATTCATGGGCATTTGCAATACGTTAATAGGGTTTCACTGTTTATCTTTCAAAAGCATTCTTGTGCTAACTAAATTGTTATGCTTGTCTTAAATGTAAATGTACATTTATGCTAAGCCTATAGGAGAAATTAAATGTGACGATTGTATTTTCATTAAGCTGTGTATTTCTTCATAGAACAAGTCATCTTGAAGCACCGGACGAGTGCTGGACGAGCGCTGGCACTTTGGCATGGGGGGGTCAGATCAACATATATGGAATGAATTTCTGCACTGGCCATATATGAAGCGTGTCATGAGTGTACAGGGTTTGATGAGGTCAGATCAACATATGGAATGTCAGAACAACAGGTCAGCTCCATATATGGAGATCTAATTAGGGTTTGAGGTTTGAAGTCAGATGTAGATTTGCTAGCCGGCTCCGTATAATATGCAGATCTAGGTGATGATCCAGTCTTCTGATCTATGTATGGTTATCCAGGGTTACATCAGGTCAGTGTCGTGATCTTCATAAGGAGATGCCACATATGGTGGTGTGACGTGTCACGAGGTGTGATGTCATGGAGATCTATAAGGGTCACCATGATGTCACGTGATGTCATGAGCTGATGTCAAGGCGTGACCACATAATGTAGACGTGATGTCACGAGGCTTGACCATATATGGAGGTGTGGGACAGACTTACGGACGGACGGACGGGAGATGCAGGTTTTCATAGTAAATGCGACCACTTTAACATTGAATTAAAGCATTTTCATTCAGTTTACTTGAAGACAATACTCCTCCTCTGTTTCTGTTTCATACAGTATTTGCCAGGGACCATTCTGTACCCTCTCACCCTCCTGGTTATATATGTTCGCTTGTTTTCGTGTGTGGTTCTTAACTCTGCTGGCTGATGGATTGAAAGGCTGGTGGTAAGCCCTGAACAAAAATGGATTTCTGTTCAGGACTGAGATGGTTTATCGAGTGGTATTTTCTACCTGCTGGTCAGCTGTCAATACAGCAAAAGCTGGAAGACTACCTTTGATTTCCACAATTAGTGCATTCAACCTGTTAGTATAAGGAGAAGGTCATCTCTCCCCCTCTCTCTGTGTGTGTGTGTGTGTGTGTGTGTGTGTGTGTGTGTGTGTGTGTGTGTGTGTGTGTGTGTGTGTGTGTGTGTGTGTGTGTGTGTGTGTGTGTGTGTGTGTGTGTGTGTGTGTGTGTGTGTGTGTGTGTGTGTGTGTCACATGGAGGCATGCTTTCATCTGACGCTGTGCATCACATTGCAACAATGAAAGGGACCTTTCGGGGCAAGGTCATAGTCTGCAGAGAGAGCATCTGCCCATGGTGAAGGAATGAACTGAAAACCTGTTTCAGTGTGCATTGCTGAGACCATAATGATAGACAAAGCAAACTTTTGTTTATGGTCAGTTCTCATGGAGTCACATTCTGTGTGTGTGTGTGTGTGTGTGTGTGTGTGTGTGTGTGTGTGTGTGTGTGTGTGTGTGTGTGTGTGTGTGTGTGTGTGTGTGTGTGTGTGTGTGTGTGTGTGTGTGTGTGTGTGTGTGTGTGTGTGTGTGTGTGTGTGTGTGTGTGTGTGTGTGTGTGTCAGGCCAGAACCGCTGATCCGACCGCTATGCTCATATTATGGGCTTATGGAGATCCCTGATGTCAAACTGATGTCATAGACTATAGCCTGTAACTACTATGGTTGTGTGGGTACCACATTAGGTACTCTTGACAACAGGTACCTGACGAAGACCCACAAGGGTCGAAAAGCTGTTCAATAAATCAAGAATGTTCCTGGGAGCAGTGAAACAGTGCGCGGACATCCCTTCCTTTTCATTGTACGTATATTTTTGACCAGCACCTGTGGAATTTCCGGAGACGTGCGTGCTTCCCGTTGGATCCTTTCTACAGATGACAACGGGTATTGAATAACTGGGTGAAGAAGCATGCTTTCCCGTTCCCGACTCGCATCCAGTCACGTAAAAAAAACCCATAAACTAAATATGGAGATTACAAGCGATAGTTTAGATGGCATAGGAGGGGTTACAGGTGGCAGAGATGTGTCACTGGGGCCGGGGGGGTCATCAAGAGGGCACCTGATATCACAGATGTTTTATTTAAAGTGCTGTCGAGATTTATTTTCCCCTTGGAAAGGTGGAGGCGGTCTCAGCTGCCACAGTGCTGATATTCGCTGCAGACTGTAGGGGAGGCTTGAGCTCTCTCTGTAATAGATTTTAGGTGGTAAGAAATCAAAACCATTTGTCAACATCAACAGCTGTGCCATGGCAGTGAAAGCGCACTATACCTCCTGACTCACTGGATTTGAGTTATGAGTCGTTTCCTCTTTCAAGGAAGAAGATAAAAAAGAAAACAGACTTTTTCTTTTTACTTCTCCCCTGGTCTCCCTTTGTTCACTAGAGTCCCGGCCCTTACTTTCTCTCTCTTCCTCCTCCTCCTCATCGTCACTCTTTTTTAAGACGTGTAATCACTCATCTCTGCTAAATAAAAGCATATAGTGAGAATAAGACAGACATGGTGAAAATGTACTTTTTGTTCCTACATCAGAATCAGAGTCGCTGAAGCCTATATTCAAACTCTTAGTATATATCACAGTCTTTTCTTCTTTTAGATCACACTCCTTGTGAAGTAATCCCAATGTAATGAACGTGTGCTTCTGTTTAAAACCGCAGCATAAAGTGCACTGTTACTATGGGCTCCATCTCGCACCAGGAGCCCTAGATCCTTCATTTTGGGATGTTGTATTGTGTAAGAGGCGTTCCCCCGTAAAACACCTCCGCTACCCTATAGTGGGGTTGGCCAAAATGGCCTTTCTGTGTGGAATTTGCATGTTTTCCCCATGTCCCCTACATACAGTATACACTCACAAAAAACATGCAGTAATACTGGTTGCGAATGCAGTGAGCACTTACTATGAGACCTAGCAGATCATGTCTGTGTGTCTGTGTGTGTGTCTGTCCCGCTTTTGTGCCCATATATGGAGCTGAGTGATTACGTCACCATGACTCAGCCATAACCATATAAGGAGTCCCCAAAGCAGCTATACGTCCAAAACCCAAATATGTACGAGCTGCGTTCGCTTCCCGCGTTTGCGCGTCTTACTGGTCTCTATACTGCCTCCCCCTGGTCAGCCGTGTCACCTGATGGAAGGGGAAAGGAACTGGTAGGAATGTGTTCCTTCCGCGTGCTACAGTATGTCCGTCACTCCTCATGCATTGAGGGAAGCAGAGAGAGAGAGTAGCACACAGGATTACAGTTTAGGAAATAGGCACTGGGTGAAGAAAATGGGTTACAAAATTGTGGGATAACAACTTTTGAAGTAAAAAAATAAAATAATCGGCTCTTTCAGTGCTGAGAAGATGCTACTGTCCAGAGGGTTAAAGGCAGTACAGATTGCTGCTTGCTTACAGTATACGTCACATCATCTTCTGGCCTTGCAAACTTTGTGTCCTCGATCTGGACTTCGCGGGACTGTTTTCTTAATCCCACTTTCTGTCCATTACCGGCCATGTGTATTTTTTTACCGCCCACAGCAAAGTTAAACTTTATTTTTAAACTGCCTGCTCCCACGAGATTTGCATTGTGTCCTGTGGGAACCAAATGCGAATGACTCACCACCACTTATATAGAGCATTAGGGAATAGCCATAAACGATATGGATCCAGAGACACTGTAGTGTGTAGAATTTAGAAAGAAATGAGAAACACTGCATTGAATTAATCCTTCTAAATCCCAAGACCGTTATTTTTGACTGCATGTTCCTGCCCCGCAACAAATTAATAACCACTCACGCCTGTGATATTTGCATTGGGTCCCGTGGGACCCACTACATCCCAGTCTTAATTAGGGCTCTATACCAATTGTACTATACCAATTTGTAGTATTTGCGGTTCTAATGCCGAATAAATGGAAGTATTACAAAAGTACCATTGCCCTCGTCTTTCTATGAAAGGATGGTTACAAAAAAAACCCTCAACACTATCAAATCTCAGAATGCAGATCTACTATTTGGAATAGAGGCATCAGGGCACGGGCCAGCCTAGCGGTCTGGGCACAGAGGCTGGAAAGCCTGACAGGCGTGTTGCGGGTTTGACTCCTGATCCCGGCGACCGCCATCTCCTCTCTCCCCATTTACCCGTCAACCTACTTTCAATCTATCAATAAAGTCAGAAAAAGCCCCAGAAATATCTTTAAAAAAAGGAATAGAGGCATCAGAAGCCCATGTGCAGTACATTTAAATGAAGCACAATATTTCCTCTGCCAATGTGTGTGGTAATGTAACATGTAAAAGGTCCTAGTCATGGTGGAGATATGAACTCCCAGCTACTTAGAAGGGAAGCCTTTTCTTTCTTCTTTTTAGATCTACCCACTTTATTTAGACCTTAGCGCCAAAAGGTCTAAATTAAGACTCTTGTAGATCATCATTTCTTGCTATTCATCATACGAGTCTAGGGCTTAATGGTAAGAATGTCATAAAAATACATGCAGTGTGTGCCTGCATGCGCACATGTGGGGGATCTCAGCTTTGTCCAATGTATGATCGAAGGGGCTCCAAGGACCTTTTTTAACGTTCTGTTTATTAAAGTTTAGATGCACTGCTCTACCATTAAATTAGTTTAATAACCTCTGGGAGACTTGAGTTTTTTATGATTAATATATGGCCTATAGGCATATTATTCATGTCCTCCTAGGTCATTTGAAAGGTACGGTAAATATGTATTGCCTCCAAAGGGGACATTTGTCTTCTTGGGCAAAATTATACAGCATACAAAATAATACAATAAGGATTATGCTACACATATAGAACAATATGTGCATGAGGGCAGGGTAATAAATGAAAGCAGTACACCAATCAAAATGTTTGGATATGTATCTTGAATTAACATCACTTCAAACTATATAGTAAGAAGTGGGATGGCTTAGGGTCGACGACAGAGTACAGCATCTTGCAATGGGTCTGGTCCACAAGATTAGATACACCACCAAGATACCCATGTACCTGTCTAAATACTTCCTTAATGTAAACGAAGTCCACACCCACAACACCAGAGGGAGTGCAACAAACCATGTACAACCCAGATTCGGCACAAACAAGGGACTAAATTCTTTTCGCTCCTATGCGACCAAAATGTGGAACGCCCTACCAACAGTCATTAAGACATGTGAATCCCTTGGCTCCTTCAAAACTGCTCTCAAAGGGCACCTACGGATGGCTGCAATTCGAAACTGGCCTCTGTAAAAGCTGAATTTGTATCTGGATTGTACTATGTTTTTGTATGGACGTGGTGTTGGGTGCCTGCACATATGCACACATGGCATCAACGCATGGTGTTGTGTGCAGGCGCCCTACACTCTGTCTTTCGTTTTCTTTTCTTTTATCCCCCTGTTCCCCTCACTGTATATATACTTTTTTTTTTTTTTTTCCTTTTCGCTTCCTATATGATGAATTCCTGTTCTGTTCTTTAACTACATAGAAGTGTCTATTTGTTTGTCTCTAAATGTTTTGATGAATTGAACAATGTGGACCCTGTTGTAAACAAGTGTAAGGCTTAATTGGGTCGTCCACTCACAGTTAACAGTCTTTGTATTGAGTTTGTGCTTGAAATGTACTGTAATTCTGCAAACTGTTAATAAAGATTTCAATCAATCAATCAAAAAGTATTGTGACTGAGTTTCATAGTGTGCGTTCAGTCATTTTGTTAGCTAAATATAAAACTTTCTCCTGCCAATATCCCATTTTAGTGGGAATCTTCCTATACCGTAAAATCCTTTCACTTATTACACATTGATCCGTAAAGAGCTCTTTAATGTGCCGTTCAATAACAGTGGTCAACCTTTATACATCAATTTGACTTTGTATGAAATAATTATCTCTGCAATCACTTTAACTAACTACATTATTTACTCATTAAATACCAGGCTGCAGATTGATAATTGAGGCTTTTTTTAAAATTTATTTCAAGGAGCAAACTTCATTATCATATTCTGAACACAATTGGTTATTGGCACTATGGCACATGGCATGTGGTCTGAACCTTCATGGTCTTACATGATGAGTTGCAGGCTCAGGGAATGGGGATTGATCCTGCTAGACACCTGTATGGATCAGAACAGCAACAGTGGGACGGGAGCAAATATTCCCACAACAAATGGGTTGCAATTGATTCAGTGAATGAGCATCAGAAGTGCTATTGATTTGTTTGAGCCGCTATAGCATTCAGTTTGAAGGAGATACTCCTTTCACCAAAACGTTATATCCTGTCTGAAGTTCATGGCTTGAAGCAGGTTTTCTCAGGATTTTCTCCTAGAACAAACCAGACAAATCTGCCACAGGAAAAGAAAATTCCCCTTGGGGGAGATTGCATGGTCTGGCACTCCTCACTTTGAATTATATTTCGCTCACCCCAAACTTGTGGGTGACCAATCAGAGTCCACTATTCAAAGTGAGACCTTTTTGCTGTGACGTTGGAATCTGTTTGTAATCGCCCCTTGTAAATAAATCTTCCACACCGAAGTTACAGACAAATTTCTATACGCACTGTACGCAGTGATATTCGTCTGGCCATGGCCCATGCCAGGCTAGGATTTCTCATTTTCCTTTGCGTAACTAAGTATATTGTTCTGCTAAACAGCGTGAGGTTTTATCAGAACGTTGTGTTGCACCTCTGGGTATGGACTGCACCTTATACTAGTAAACATTGATTTTATTTTTATGCCCCATCAACCTCAAGTTTCTTGTCATGTAAATGTCAGCCAAGCTTTAGGAATGCACAGGGTCTTTTCTCCTGAACATCCCAGGCACGTAACAAAGCATTTTCTTACTTTTATAATCCCATCGTCGTTGCTGTTCAAATTCCCTGTGGGTGCCAAGAGGAATGGAAATTCTGCTGTCCTGTCAATGCGAAATGGTCTCTTACGTGGTGATATTGAGCTAGCGTGAAGCAAGCTCGCTGGCTGTGATACCACAGGAGAGTATAGGAAGGGAGGGGGGGGGGGAGACGCAAGTGGAGGAGGGCATATGGGAGCAAGTAGCAACCCATGCTGAGGCGAAGAGACAGCATAGCAGCAAAGACAGCATGATGCGTTGCAGAGTGAGCAGGCAGGAAGGGAATTCAAATGGAAGAACAGAGGAAACAGGAGGAGAGAGAAAGATCGATGAGTGGAGAAGAGGAAGAAGAGGCAAAGAGAGGAGAACAGGAATCAAAGATGCGCAGCAGGACGTGGTCATGATGCTAATCCACTGAAGTCCCTCAGGAACCATGCTAATGTCACTGCCGGCCCACATGTCCCACAGTCTCACTGCTCTTCACTGAAAATCCATACAAAAACTAAGAAAACACATTATTATACCATTTTCTGCCAACAATATATATATACTATCAAATATTATTCTTTGTTGGTTGTTTTGTTTTCTATGTCAGCACACACTTCTTTGTATTCCCAAACTAGCTTTGCTAGTGGCAGGGCTCTAAGGGTGTCAAGTCTGTTCGTTCACCACTTTAGTCCCAAATTAAATATATTCAATACTGGCTGGATTGTCATGGGATTACCCTATAGCAGATTGCCCCCTATAGTGATTTAAGCATAATTCACAGTTATTCATCATGTTATTTTTAAATGTGTTACTTTGTCATGTTGTCTCTTTGTAAAAATCTGTCGCTCACACGCTCATTGACGTCACCAAGCGTGTGTCCATATAGTGATGTGTGTCATTGCAGTTACAGTTACAGTAACTCAGTATAGCTTTTGAAGTAGCTAGAAATGTCGGATGCATCTTTGTATCTTCATGTCGCTGCATGGCTTCCAATGACAATGAATTGGAGACTGTATCTTTTGCATCTGCCCGTGTGAACGCAGCGTACTAATCATAATACTAGACAACCTCGTAGAGGTCGCAATTAAAAAAAATTGCAGAGTGTGGTTGCCGCAGTGGCTTACATATATACCCCTCCCACTGATATTGCCAGCCTGTTACAGTTTCAAGTCACACCTTCGATCGTGTGTAAGTAATTCGGAGGGGATTTAACCCCCAAAATTCATGTTTTTCCGACAAACGGTTAAATTTATCGCGTTTGCGGCGCCCCCTATGGATGAAAATGGAATTGCTTTTGGAACTCGGTTGAACGAACCACCCCGGACATGTGATTCAAATTTGGGATGGATTGGACATTCCGTTTGTGATTTATGGACCTTGGGCTATAGCCTATATCGTACGGCATAACCCCCAACCGTTACTTTTCAGGAAACAGGGGGAGAGAGCACCGTCTCCCGATGGTCCTTCCCAGCACCTTGATGTCATGACATGGGACTTGAACCGGCCAACTGTCTGAAGCAGAGGCAACGGGTCAAGCGCTCCACACCATTGAGCCAAGGCGCGCTTGGTCGAGTTCCATCTTCGTCCTTTTTTTGTTCCAAGTGTTTCAACAATGTTGCAACTTCCGGGCCACCGATTGGCCGGTGCCCGGATCGTGCAGGCTACCATTGGCTGGTTCCAACTGGGGTTCCAACCCAGGAGCCAATGGGGGCATGGTCCCGCCCCTACCTCTCAGTAATTCCAAAACAGCACGGCGGCGGCCATCTTGTTACAGTGTGTGGTGGATGGAGGTATTCATAATTTTAATAAATCGTACAAGGTGTTTGGAAAATATTTAAAGGCAGCAGGGCTTTCTCCAGGGGCCAATAAGGGAACGATTTTAATTTGGAACATTTCTGTCCATTTTTGGCTTAGTTATGGACATGTAGTATCTGTTAGCATGTTAGCTAGCTGCTGGATGATGATGATGATGATGGGTTCTTAATATTATGTGTGAATATTTCATATTTTTTTATTAAATCGTACAAGGCGTTTGGAAAATATTTAAAGGCAGCAGGGCTTTCTCCAGGGGCCAATAAGGGAACGATTTTAATTTGGAACATTTCTGTCCATTTTTGGCTTAGTTATGGACATGTAGTATCTGTTAGCATGTTAGCTAGCTGCTGGATGATGATGATGATGATGGGTTCTTCTTATTATGTGTGAATATTTCATATTTTTTTATTAAATCGTACAAGGCGTTTGGAAATTAGTGAAAGGCACCGTGGCGTCAACCAGGTCTCACCAAGGAATCGACTTTAATTTGGAACATTTTTGGTTCATTTTGGCATAGACATGGACATTGCAGCATATGTTAGCATTAGCTGCAATGGGTTCTTCTCATTATTGCGAACGCAGTGATTGCGAACCCAGTGAGCACTTACTATGAGACCTAGCAGATCATGTCTGTCTGTCTGTCTGTGTGTGTCTGTCCCGCTATCCAAATATGGAGTGTGTTGCATCAGCAATCACTCAGCTCCATATATGGCCACAAAAGGGGCCAGGTCCACTCAGCTCCATATATGGGCACAAAATGTGAAAATTATGTAATATGAGCCAGATTGTAGATTGGCTATTTTAGTATTTTTCTTGTTTTATTTATTTAACTGTCTAGGCCTATTCACATGCAATGAACTCAAGTGTCACAAAGCAAAGCAACACGAAAAGCGATGGTAATAGTACTATTAGCCAGCTTCTGCTGACCTATATGGGGTGCGAGGCCCTGCATTGCTCAATAACCTGCTTTGATGACACCTTTTGTATGTTTAAATCAAATGTCAAATGATAGTTCAAAGACACCAAGAAGATAGTCTGTGATTACAATATCAATTTAAAATGTATTACCCATTTCTTGTTTCCTGTTTTCCACTTCATGATAAATGCTTTTATGTGATGTATTCCCATGCTTTTGTTCTTGCTTAATGTAAATCGCTCTGGATTAAGAGCGTCTGCTAAATGCCTAAATTGTAAAATTGTAAATTGTCCCCTTGCGCGCAGGGTCCGGCCCATTCCTCTCTGTTATGTCATATGACGAGCATTTAACTTTTAATATCACAATTATTGTAGCTAATCTTTAACTGAATCTGGAAGTATTCCTTTATTAAATGATTCTTCATAGTCTGGAATTATAACTGATCAATTTTCTTTTGTGACTTTCGCCTTTATTTTATATGGAGGGACAGTCAGTGGTGTAAACTTTATTTATATAGCACATTTCATACATAAAATGCAACTCTGTCACATTCTGTCTCTCCCTCAGTCTCCACACTGGCCTCCCATATCCCATTCCAGCACACCCAGTTCCATTTACACACCTGTCAACTACCTAATCAGCCCAGCAGTGAACACTTCTCCAATCAACCTGCTCACTATAAAACTGGACTCAGTACAAACACTCATTGTCAGTTCATAACCTGTGTCACAGATGTCCTGCCTGTTCATGTGTTGACTTTGATGTCATTCTGATTCATGCCTGATTCCTACCTGCATTCCCCTGTGTAAGATATCTCGTAATTCTTTATTAAATACTTTATTATTATACTCTAGTTTGTTGTGACTTTGCTCCTGGCTTCAACTCTGTCTGCATCCTTGACAACTAAAGTACTTCACATATTAAACTTTATTTATATAGCACATGTCATACATAAAATGCAACTCAAAGTACTTCACATGAAAATTAAATAAAAAATAACAAGCAGCGGAATGCCAGAAACAAAAAGCAGGTCAATCTACAATTAGCAAATAAAAATAGCAATACAAAACTAAAACATTAAAAATGGTAAGGAAATTTGTATTGGATAATACATTTTAAATTGATATTATTAGATATTCAACTTTATTGACATTTATAATTAAATTGGTGTCTTTACACTGTAGAATCCATTGTTGTTTGTTTCTGTTGCTTAACTCTGTTGCTTTAACTACATATAAGTGTCTATTTGTTTGTCTCTAAATGTTTTGATGAATTGAACAATGCCCTTTGTTCAATTCATGCCATACTATAGCACGCCGTTTTTCATCATTTTTGAGGATTTGAAGAAAATTAAAAATTTCAAAAAACATGGGTTATAGCCCATCGTTTTTTGAATTTTTGAAAAAAATGTTATCCTCATTTTTCATCATTTTTGAACATGGGCTATAGCCCCTACCGTACGGCATACTATAGCACGCCGTTTTTCATAATTTTTGAGGATTTGAAGAAAATTCAAAATTTCAAAAAACATGGGTTATAGCCCATCGTTTTTTGAATTTTTGAAAAAAATGTTATCCTCATTTTTCATCATTTTTGAACATGGGCTATAGCCCCTACCGTACGGCATACTATAGCACGCCGTTTTTCATCATTTTTGAGGATTTGAAGAAAATTCAAAATTTCAAAAAACATGGGTTATAGCCCATCGTTTTTTGAATTTTTGAAAAAAATGTTATCCTCATTTTTCATCATTTTTGAACATGGGCTATAGCCCCTACCGTACGGCATACTATAGCACGCCGTTTTTCATCATTTTTGAGGATTTGAAGAAAATTCAAAATTTCAAAAAACATGGGTTATAGCCCATTGTTTTTTGAATTTTTGAAAAAAATGTTATCCTCATTTTTCATCATTTTTGAACATGGGCTATAGCCCCTACCATACGGCATACTATAGCACGCCGTTTTTCATCATTTTTGAGGATTTGAAGAAAATTCAAAATTTCAAAAAACATGGGTTATAGCCCATCGTTTTTTGAATTTTTGAAAAAAATGTTATCCTCATTTTTCATCATTTTTGAACATGGGCTATAGCCCCTACCGTACGGCATACTATAGCACGCCGTTTTTCATCATTTTTGAGGATTTGAAGAAAATTCAAAATTTCAAAAAACATGGGTTATAGCCCATCTTTTTTGAATTTTTGAAAAAAATGTTATCCTCATTTTTCATCATTTTTGAACATGGGCTATAGCCCCTACCGTACGGCATACTATAGCACGCCGTTTTTCATCATTTTTGAGGATTTGAAGAAAATTCAAAATTTCAAAAAACATGGGTTATAGCCCATTGTTTTTTGAATTTTTGAAAAAAATGTTATCCTAATTTTTCATCATTTTTGAACATGGGCTATAGCCCCTACCGTACGGCATACTATAGCACGCCGTTTTTCATCATTTTTGAGGATTTGAAGAAAATTCAAAATTTCTAAAAACATGGGTTATAGCCCATCGTTTTTTGAATTTTTGAAAAAAATGTTATCCTCATTTTTCATCATTTTTGAACATGGGCTATAGCCCCTACCGTACGGCATACTATAGCACGCCGTTTTTCATCATTTTTGAGGATTTGAAGAAAATTCAAAATTTCAAAAAACATGGGTTATAGCCCATCGTTTTTTTAATTTTTGAAAAAAATGTTATCCTCATTTTTCATCATTTTTGAACATGGGCTATAGCCCCTACCGTAAGGCATACTATAGCACGCCGTTTTTCATCATTTTTGAGGATTTGAAGAAAATTCAAAATTTCAAAAAACATGGGTTATAGCCCATTGTTTTTTGAATTTTTGAAAAAAATGTTATCCTCATTTTTCATCATTTTTGAACATGGGCTATAGCCCCTACCGTACGGCATACTATAGCACGCCGTTTTTCATCATTTTTGAGGATTTGAAGAAATTTCTAAATTTAAAAAAACATGGGTTATAGCTAGAGATGCACCGATCACGTTTTTTTGCTCCCGATCCGATCCCGATCATTTGAGTTTGAGTATCTGCCGATCCCGATATTTCCCGATCCGATCACTTTTTTTTGCTCCCGATACAATTCCGATCATTTCCGATAATTCTTCCCGATCAGATACATTTTGGCAATGCAGTAAGAAAAAAAAAGGGACTAAAACGGTTCCGAACTGCCACCCCGTGTCCGAAACGGTTGAGAAATGACAGAGTTACTGTGTGCCGGTCCCTCTACTGTACCCTCTACTGTACTGTACTGGCACACACGAAATCATCATATACAGTTAATATGGGCATGTGTTTGTGTGCGTGTGTTAGGTTGCACACAGGTGGTGAAAAACAACCATGCTGTTTTCATGCTCATACCCAGCCAGCCAGGCAGGCACCCACACACATAAGTCCAAGGGACTGGCTTGCACCACTCAAAAAGTTTATTTATAGCATTATCTTTTATTCTTTTTTTAGCATATATTATTTTATTAGACATTTCTGCCTTTTCATTATTTAAAGGGGGAAAAAAAACCTTATATTGCTATTTTAATGTGCCTCATCATTATGTTCAAGGGAAAAATAATGCACCTATGCGCTCACACGTGGTGCAGAGTCGCAGCACATGCAGGGAGGAGAGGAGAGCTCACTGGGGAGAGGAGGGATTCCGTGTCGCACAGAAACATTTACAAAAGTTTACAATAAAGATCTCTGCATGAGATATTATGCTTATATTATTAGAAGAAGGGTTTCTATCTACAGTCATGGATTGGACATAGAGTATTTTGTTGGGACTTTTCAGACGGAATGTTCTTCTCCTGCTCCGGGTGGACAGAGCAACAACAACGAGTTGTTTTTGCTCTCTCTCTCCCTTTTTAGCACTCAAACAGCGAGTGCAGATGCAGAAGCAGATCTGAACAAGACGGTGCTTAGAAGCCTGTTGATTCGAGGTTACTCCGCTGTGTGTGTCTCTGTGTATGACGATCAATAATTATTCCACCGAGTGGTCTTTACGAGGGCTGGATTCTCCTCATCATCTCTCTCTCTCTCTCTCTCTGTGGTTCCTTCTTTTTAAAAGTCGCTTTAAGCGTCGGTTGTTTCAGTGCAGCCGCTGCCGCTTGTTGTCGTTAGCTTTCTGCTATTAGCCTACTAGCCACGCAAGTTACACGAACGTCGCCATTCGTCGCCCAATAGCAAATCTACAAGATCACAGCGCGTTGCGAAAGCAACTCTTTGTGAGCTTGCAGATCTGCTGTTTAGGGCCAACGTCACTGTCGTGCAACAAGTTTTCCTAGGAGCAGCAGCAAGAGGCTGTTTCGACTCAGAGGAGGATGTTTTGTTGTTATTATGAACCAATCTGTATTAAAAAACAAAACAAAAGACTCGGGAGGATGACTTTAAGACTTATAGATGGTCACGTTTCTTCTGTAACGTTAAATACAATTATGAAATGATTTAATAAAAATAAAAATAAAAAATATTTAATAAATAAATATTTCCCGATATTTTTTTCCCGATCCCGATCTTTTGAAAATGACGTGATCGGGCCCGATCGATCGGGAGGCCGATCGATCGGTGCATCTCTAGTTATAGCCCATCGTTTTTTGAATTTTTGAAAAAAATGTTATCCTCATCTTTCATCATTTTTGAACATGGGCTATAGCCCCTACCGTACGGCATACTATAGCACGCCGTTTTTCATCATTTTTGAGGATTTGAAGAAAATTCAAAATTTCAAAAAACATGGGTTATAGCCCATCGTTTTTTGAATTTTTGAAAAAAATGTTATCCTCATTTTTCATCATTTTTGAACATGGGCTATAGCCCCTACCGTACGGCATACTATAGCACGCCGTTTTTCATCATTTTTGAGGATTTGAAGAAAATTCAAAATTTCAAAAAACATGGGTTATAGCCCATCGTTTTTTGAATTTTTTGAAAAAAATGATACCCTCATTTTTCATCATTTTTGAACATGGGCTATAGCCCCTACCGTACGGCATACTATAGCACGCCGTTTTTCATAATTTTTGAGGATTTGAAGAAAATTCAAAATTTCAAAAAACATGGGTTATAGCCCATCGTTTTTTGAATTTTTGAAAAAAATGTTATCCTAATTTTTCATCATTTTTGAACATGGGCTATAGCTCCTACCGTACGGCATACTATAGCACGCCGTTTTTCATCATTTTTGAGGATTTGAAGAAAATTCAAAATTTCAAAAAACATGGGTTATAGCCCATCGTTTTTTGAATTTTTGAAAAAAATGTTATCCTCATTTTTCATCATTTTTGAACATGGGCTATAGCCCCTACCGTACGGCATACTATAGCACGCCGTTTTTCATCATTTTTGAGGATTTGAAGAAAATTCAAAATTTCAAAAAACATGGGTTATAGCCCATCGTTTTTTGAATTTTTGAAAAAAATGTTATCCTCATTTTTCATCATTTTTGAACATGGGCTATAGCCCCTACCGTACGGCATACTATAGCACGCCGTTTTTCATCATTTTTGAGGATTTGAAGAAAATTCAAAATTTCAAAAAACATGGGTTATAGCCCATCGTTTTTTGAATTTTTGAAAAAAATGTTATCCTCATTTTTCATCATTTTTGAACATGGGCTATAGCCCCTACCGTACGGCATACTATAGCACGCCGTTTTTCATCATTTTTGAGGATTTGAAGAAAATTCAAAATTTCAAAAAACATGGGTTATAGCCCATCGTTTTTTGAATTTTTGAAAAAAATGTTATCCTCATTTTTCATCATTTTTGAACATGGGCTATAGCCCCTACCGTACGGCATACTATAGCACGCCGTTTTTCATCATTTTTGAGGATTTGAAGAAAATTCAAAATTTCAAAAAACATGGGTTATAGCCCATCGTTTTTTGAATTTTTGAAAAAAATGTTATCCTCATTTTTCATCATTTTTGAACATGGGCTATAGCCCCTACCGTACGGCATACTATAGCACGCCGTTTTTCATCATTTTTGAGGATTTGAAGAAAATTCAAAATTTCAAAAAACATGGGTTATAGCCCATCGTTTTTTGAATTTTTGAAAAAAATGTTATCCTCATTTTTCATCATTTTTGAACATGGGCTATAGCCCCTACCGTACGGCATACTATAGCACGCCGTTTTTCATCATTTTTGAGGATTTGAAGAAAATTCAAAATTTCAAAAAACATGGGTTATAGCCCATCGTTTTTTGAATTTTTGAAAAAAATGTTATCCTCATTTTTCATCATTTTTGAACATGGGCTATAGCCCCTACCGTACGGCATACTATAGCATGCCGTTTTTCATCATTTTTGAGGATTTGAAGAAAATTCAAAATTTCAAAAAACATGGGTTATAGCCCATCGTTTTTTGAATTTTTGAAAAAAATGTTATCCTCATTTTTCATCATTTTTGAACATGGGCTATAGCCCCTACCGTACGGCATACTATAGCACGCCGTTTTTCATCATTTTTGAGGATTTGAAGAAAATTCAAAATTTCAAAAAACATGTGTTATAGCCCATCGTTTTTTGAATTTTTGAAAAAAATGTTATCCTCATTTTTCATCATTTTTGAACATGGGCTATAGCCCCTACCGTACGGCATACTATAGCACGCCGTTTTTCATCATTTTTGAGGATTTGAAGAAAATTCAAAATTTCAAAAAACATGGGTTATAGCCCATCGTTTTTTGAATTTTTGAAAAAAATGTTATCCTCATTTTTCATCATTTTTGAACATGGGCTATAGCCCCTACCGTACGGCATACTATAGCACGCCGTTTTTCATCATTTTTGAGGATTTGAAGAAAATTCAAAATTTCAAAAAACATGGGTTATAGCCCATTGTTTTTTGAATTTTTGAAAAAAATGTTATCCTCATTTTTCATCATTTTTGAACATGGGCTATAGCCCCTACCGTACGGCATACTATAGCACGCCGTTTTTCATCATTTTTGAGGATTTGAAGAAAATTCAAAATTTCAAAAAACATGGGTTATAGCCCATCGTTTTTTGAATTTTTGAAAAAAATGTTATCCTCATTTTTCATCATTTTTGAACATGGGCTATAGCCCCTACCGTACGGCATACTATAGCACGCCGTTTTTCATCATTTTTGAGGATTTGAAGAAAATTCAAAATTTCAAAAAACATGGGTTATAGCCCATCTTTTTTGAATTTTTGAAAAAAATGTTATCCTCATTTTTCATCATTTTTGAACATGGGCTATAGCCCCTACCGTACGGCATACTATAGCACGCCGTTTTTCATCATTTTTGAGGATTTGAAGAAAATTCAAAATTTCAAAAAACATGGGTTATAGCCCATTGTTTTTTGAATTTTTGAAAAAAATGTTATCCTCATTTTTCATCATTTTTGAACATGGGCTATAGCCCCTACCGTACGGCATACTATAGCACGCCGTTTTTCATCATTTTTGAGGATTTGAAGAAATTTCAAAATTTCAAAAAACATGGGTTATAGCCCATCGTTTTTTGAATTTTTGAAAAAAATGTTATCCTCATTTTTCATCATTTTTGAACATGGGCTATAGCCCCTACCGTACGGCATACTATAGCACGCCGTTTTTCATCATTTTTGAGGATTTGAAGAAATTTCTAAATTAAAAAAAACATGGGTTATAGCCCATCGTTTTTTGAATTTTTGAAAAAAATGTTATCCTCATCTTTCATCATTTTTGAACATGGGCTATAGCCCCTACCGTACGGCATACTATAGCACGCCGTTTTTCATCATTTTTGAGGATTTGAAGAAAATTCAAAATTTCAAAAAACATGGGTTATAGCCCATCGTTTTTTGAATTTTTGAAAAAAATGTTATCCTCATTTTTCATCATTTTTGAACATGGGCTATAGCCCCTACCGTACGGCATACTATAGCACGCCGTTTTTCATCATTTTTGAGGATTTGAAGAAAATTCAAAATTTCAAAAAACATGGGTTATAGCCCATCGTTTTTTGAATTTTTTGAAAAAAATGATATCCTCATTTTTCATCATTTTTGAACATGGGCTATAGCCCCTACCGTACGGCATACTATAGCACGCCGTTTTTCATAATGTTTGAGGATTTGAAGAAAATTCAAAATTTCAAAAAACATGGGTTATAGCCCATCGTTTTTTGAATTTTTGAAAAAAATGTTATCCTAATTTTTCATCATTTTTGAACATGGGCTATAGCTCCTACCGTACGGCATACTATAGCACGCCGTTTTTCATCATTTTTGAGGATTTGAAGAAAATTCAAAATTTCAAAAAACATGGGTTATAGCCCATCGTTTTTTGATTTTTTGAAAAAAATGTTATCCTCATTTTTCATCATTTTTGAACATGGGCTATAGCCCCTACCGTACGGCATACTATAGCACGCCGTTTTTCATCATTTTTGAGGATTTGAAGAAAATTCAAAATTTCAAAAAACATGGGTTATAGCCCATCGTTTTTTGAATTTTTGAAAAAAAAATTATCCTCATTTTTCATCATTTTTGAACATGGGCTATAGCCCCTACCGTACGGCATACTATAGCACGCCGTTTTTCATCATTTTTGAGGATTTGAAGAAAATTCAAAATTTCAAAAAACATGGGTTATAGCCCATCGTTTTTTGAATTTTTGAAAAAAATGTTATCCTCATTTTTCATCATTTTTGAACATGGGCTATAGCCCCTACCGTACGGCATACTATAGCACGCCGTTTTTCATCATTTTTGAGGATTTGAAGAAAATTCAAAATTTCAAAAAACATGGGTTATAGCCCATCGTTTTTTGAATTTTTGAAAAAAATGTTATCCTCATTTTTCATCATTTTTGAACATGGGCTATAGCCCCTACCGTACGGCATACTATAGCACGCCGTTTTTCATCATTTTTGAGGATTTGAAGAAAATTCAAAATTTCAAAAAACATGGGTTATAGCCCATCGTTTTTTGAATTTTTGAAAAAAATGTTATCCTCATTTTTCATCATTTTTGAACATGGGCTATAGCCCCTACCGTACGGCATACTATAGCACGCCGTTTTTCATCATTTTTGAGGATTTGAAGAAAATTCAAAATTTCATAAAACATGGGTTATAGCCCATTGTTTTTTGAATTTTTGAAAAAAATGTTATCCTCATTTTTCATCATTTTTGAACATGGGCTATAGCCCCTACCGTACGGCATACTATAGCACGCCGTTTTTCATCATTTTTGAGGATTTGAAGAAAATTCAAAATTTCAAAAAACATGGGTTATAGCCCATCGTTTTTTGAATTTTTGAAAAAAATGTTATCCTCATTTTTCATCATTTTTGAACATGGGCTATAGCCCCTACCGTACGGCATACTATAGCACGCCGTTTTTCATCATTTTTGAGGATTTGAAGAAAATTCAAAATTTCAAAAAACATGGGTTATAGCCCATTGTTTTTTGAATTTTTGAAAAAAATGTTATCCTCATTTTTCATCATTTTTGAACATGGGCTATAGCCCCTACCGTACGGCATACTATAGCACGCCGTTTTTCATCATTTTTGAGGATTTGAAGAAAATTCAAAATTTCAAAAAACATGGGTTATAGCCCATCGTTTTTTGAATTTTTGAAAAAAATGTTATCCTCATTTTTCATCATTTTTGAACATGGGCTATAGCCCCTACCGTACGGCATACTATAGCACGCCGTTTTTCATCATTTTTGAGGATTTGAAGAAAATTCAAAATTTCAAAAAACATGGGTTATAGCCCATCGTTTTTTGAATTTTTGAAAAAAATGTTATCCTCATTTTTCATCATTTTTGAACATGGGCTATAGCCCCTACCGTACGGCATACTATAGCACGCCGTTTTTCATCATTTTTGAGGATTTGAAGAAAATTCAAAATTTCAAAAAACATGGGTTATAGCCCATTGTTTTTTGAATTTTTGAAAAAAATGTTATCCTCATTTTTCATCATTTTTGAACATGGGCTATAGCCCCTACCGTACGGCATACTATAGCACGCCGTTTTTCATCATTTTTGAGGATTTGAAGAAAATTCAAAATTTCAAAAAACATGGGTTATAGCCCATCGTTTTTTGAATTTTTGAAAAAAATGTTATCCTCATTTTTCATCATTTTTGAACATGGGCTATAGCCCCTACCGTACGGCATACTATAGCACGCCGTTTTTCATCATTTTTGAGGATTTGAAGAAAATTCAAAATTTCAAAAAACATGGGTTATAGCCCATCTTTTTTGAATTTTTGAAAAAAATGTTATCCTCATTTTTCATCATTTTTGAACATGGGCTATAGCCCCTACCGTACGGCATACTATAGCACGCCGTTTTTCATCATTTTTGAGGATTTGAAGAAAATTCAAAATTTCAAAAAACATGGGTTATAGCCCATCGTTTTTTGAAATTTTGAAAAAAATGTTATCCTAATTTTTCATCATTTTTGAACATGGGCTATAGCCCCTACCGTACGGCATACTATAGCACGCCGTTTTTCATCATTTTTGAGGATTTGAAGAAAATTCAAAATTTCAAAAAACATGGGTTATAGCCCATCGTTTTTTGAATTTTTGAAAAAAATGTTATCCTCATTTTTCATCATTTTTGAACATGGGCTATAGCCCCTACCGTACGGCATACTATAGCACGCCGTTTTTCATCATTTTTGAGGATTTGAAGAAAATTCAAAATTTCAAAAAACATGGGTTATAGCCCATCGTTTTTTGAATTTTTGAAAAAAATGTTATCCTCATTTTTCATCATTTTTGAACATGGGCTATAGCCCCTACCGTAAGGCATACTATAGCACGCCGTTTTTCATCATTTTTGAGGATTTGAAGAAAATTCAAAATTTCAAAAAACATGGGTTATAGCCCATCGTTTTTTGAATTTTTGAAAAAAATGTTATCCTCATTTTTCATCATTTTTGAACATGGGCTATAGCCCCTACCGTACGGCATACTATAGCACGCCGTTTTTCATCATTTTTGAGGATTTGAAGAAATTTCTAAATTTAAAAAAACATGGGTTATAGCCCATCGTTTTTTGAATTTTTGAAAAAAATGTTATCCTCATCTTTCATCATTTTTGAACATGGGCTATAGCCCCTACCGTACGGCATACTATAGCACGCCGTTTTTCATCATTTTTGAGGATTTGAAGAAAATTCAAAATTTCAAAAAACATGGGTTATAGCCCATCGTTTTTTGAATTTTTTGAAAAAAATGATATCCTCATTTTTCATCATTTTTGAACATGGGCTATAGCCCCTACCGTACGGCATACTATAGCACGCCGTTTTTCATAATGTTTGAGGATTTGAAGAAAATTCAAAATTTCAAAAAACATGGGTTATAGCCCATCGTTTTTTGAATTTTTGAAAAAAATGTTATCCTAATTTTTCATCATTTTTGAACATGGGCTATAGCTCCTACCGTACGGCATACTATAGCACGCCGTTTTTCATCATTTTTGAGGATTTGAAGAAAATTCAAAATTTCAAAAAACATGGGTTATAGCCCATCGTTTTTTGAATTTTTGAAAAAAATGTTATCCTCATTTTTCATCATTTTTGAACATGGGCTATAGCCCCTACCGTACGGCATACTATAGCACGCCGTTTTTCATCATTTTTGAGGATTTGAAGAAAATTCAAAATTTCAAAAAACATGGGTTATAGCCCATCGTTTTTTGAATTTTTGAAAAAAATGTTATCCTCATTTTTCATCATTTTTGAACATGGGCTATAGCCCCTACCGTACGGCATACTATAGCACGCCGTTTTTCATCATTTTTGAGGATTTGAAGAAAATTCAAAATTTCAAAAAACATGGGTTATAGCCCATCGTTTTTTGAATTTTTGAAAAAAATGTTATCCTCATTTTTCATCATTTTTGAACATGGGCTATAGCCCCTACCGTACGGCATACTATAGCACGCCGTTTTTCATCATTTTTGAGGATTTGAAGAAAATTCAAAATTTCAAAAAACATGGGTTATAGCCCATCGTTTTTTGAATTTTTGAAAAAAATGTTATCCTCATTTTTCATCATTTTTGAACATGGGCTATAGCCCCTACCGTACGGCATACTATAGCACGCCGTTTTTCATCATTTTTGAGGATTTGAAGAAAATTCAAAATTTCAAAAAACATGGGTTATAGCCCATCGTTTTTTGAATTTTTGAAAAAAATGTTATCCTCATTTTTCATCATTTTTGAACATGGGCTATAGCCCCTACCGTACGGCATACTATAGCACGCCGTTTTTCATCATTTTTGAGGATTTGAAGAAAATTCAAAATTTCAAAAAACATGGGTTATAGCCCATCGTTTTTTGAATTTTTGAAAAAAATGTTATCCTCATTTTTCATCATTTTTGAACATGGGCTATAGCCCCTACCGTACGGCATACTATAGCACGCCGTTTTTCATCATTTTTGAGGATTTGAAGAAAATTCAAAATTTCAAAAAACATGGGTTATAGCCCATCGTTTTTTGAATTTTTGAAAAAAATGTTATCCTCATTTTTCATCATTTTTGAACATGGGCTATAGCCCCTACCGTACGGCATACTATAGCATGCCGTTTTTCATCATTTTTGAGGATTTGAAGAAAATTCAAAATTTCAAAAAACATGGGTTATAGCCCATCGTTTTTTGAATTTTTGAAAAAAATGTTATCCTCATTTTTCATCATTTTTGAACATGGGCTATAGCCCCTACCGTACGGCATACTATAGCACGCCGTTTTTCATCATTTTTGAGGATTTGAAGAAAATTCAAAATTTCAAAAAACATGGGTTATAGCCCATCGTTTTTTGAATTTTTGAAAAAAATGTTATCCTCATTTTTCATCATTTTTGAACATGGGCTATAGCCCCTACCGTACGGCATACTATAGCACGCCGTTTTTCATCATTTTTGAGGATTTGAAGAAAATTCAAAATTTCAAAAAACATGGGTTATAGCCCATCGTTTTTTGAATTTTTGAAAAAAATGTTATCCTCATTTTTCATCATTTTTGAACATGGGCTATAGCCCCTACCGTACGGCATACTATAGCACGCCGTTTTTCATCATTTTTGAGGATTTGAAGAAAATTCAAAATTTCAAACAACATGGGTTATAGCCCATCGTTTTTTGAATTTTTGAAAAAAATGTTATCCTCATTTTTCATCATTTTTGAACATGGGCTATAGCCCCTACCGTACGGCATACTATAGCACGCCGTTTTTTTATCATTTTTGAGGATTTGAAGAAAATTCAAAATTTCAAAAAACATGGGTTATAGCCCATTGTTTTTTGAATTTTTGAAAAAAATGTTATCCTCATTTTTCATCATTTTTGAACATGGGCTATAGCCCCTACCGTACGGCATACTATAGCACGCCGTTTTTCATCATTTTTGAGGATTTGAAGAAAATTCAAAATTTCAAAAAACATGGGTTATAGCCCATCGTTTTTTGAATTTTTGAATAAAATGTTATCCTCATTTTTCATCATTTTTGAACATGGGCTATAGCCCCTACCGTACGGCATACTATAGCACGCCGTTTTTCATCATTTTTGAGGATTTGAAGAAAATTCAAAATTTCAAAAAACATGGGTTATAGCCCATCGTTTTTTGAATTTTTGAAAAAAATGTTATCCTCATTTTTCATCATTTTTGAACATGGGCTATAGCCCCTACCGTACGGCATACTATAGCACGCCGTTTTTCATCATTTTTGAGGATTTGAAGAAAATTCAAAATTTAAAAAAACATGGGTTATAGCCCATCGTTTTTTGAATTTTTGAAAAAAATGTTATCCTCATTTTTCATCATTTTTGAACATGGGCTATAGCCCCTACCGTACGGCATACTATAGCACGCCGTTTTTCATCATTTTTGAGGATTTGAAGAAAATTCAAAATTAAAAAAAACATGGGTTATAGCCCATCGTTTTTTGAATTTTTGAAAAAAATGTTATCCTCATTTTTCATCATTTTTGAACATGGGCTATAGCCCCTACCGTACGGCATACTATAGCACGCCGTTTTTCATCATTTTTGAGGATTTGAAGAAAATTCAAAATTTCAAAAAACATGGGTTATAGCCCATCGTTTTTTGAATTTTTGAAAAAAAAAATTTCCTCATTTTTCATCATTTTTGAACATGGGCTATAGCCCCTACCGTACGGCATACTATAGCACGCCGTTTTTCATCATTTTTGAGGATTTGAAGAAAATTCAAAATTTCAAAAAACATGGGTTAATGCCCATTGTTTTTTGAATTTTTGAAAAAAAAATTATCCTCATTTTTCATCATTTTTGAACATGGGCTATAGCCCCTACCATACGGCATACTATAGCACGCCGTTTTTCATCATTTTTGAGGATTTGAAGAAAATTCAAAATTTAAAAAAACATGGGTTATAGCCCATCGTTTTTTGAATTTTTGAAAAAAATGTTATCCTAATTTTTCATCATTTTTGAACATGGGCTATAGCTCCTACCGTACGGCATACTATAGCACGCCGTTTTTCATCATTTTTGAGGATTTGAAGAAAATTCAAAATTTCAAAAAACATGGGTTATAGCCCATCGTTTTTTGAATTTTTGAAAAAAATGTTATCCTCATTTTTCATCATTTTTGAACATGGGCTATAGCCCCTACCGTACGGCATACTATAGCACGCCGTTTTTCATCATTTTTGAGGATTTGAAGAAATTTCTAAATTTAAAAAAACATGGGTTATAGCCCATCGTTTTTTGAATTTTTGAAAAAAATGTTATCCTCATCTTTCATCATTTTTGAACATGGGCTATAGCCCCTACCGTACGGCATACTATAGCACGCCGTTTTTCATCATTTTTGAGGATTTGAAGAAAATTCAAAATTTCAAAAAACATGGGTTATAGCCCATCGTTTTTTGAATTTTTTGAAAAAAATGATATCCTCATTTTTCATCATTTTTGAACATGGGCTATAGCCCCTACCGTACGGCATACTATAGCACGCCGTTTTTCATAATGTTTGAGGATTTGAAGAAAATTCAAAATTTCAAAAAACATGGGTTATAGCCCATCGTTTTTTGAATTTTTGAAAAAAATGTTATCCTAATTTTTCATCATTTTTGAACATGGGCTATAGCTCCTACCGTACGGCATACTATAGCACGCCGTTTTTCATCATTTTTGAGGATTTGAAGAAAATTCAAAATTTCAAAAAACATGGGTTATAGCCCATCGTTTTTTGAATTTTTGAAAAAAAAATTATCCTCATTTTTCATCATTTTTGAACATGGGCTATAGCCCCTACCGTACGGCATACTATAGCACGCCGTTTTTCATCATTTTTGAGGATTTGAAGAAAATTCAAAATTTCAAAAAACATGGGTTATAGCCCATCGTTTTTTGAATTTTTGAAAAAAATGTTATCCTCATTTTTCATCATTTTTGAACATGGGCTATAGCCCCTACCGTACGGCATACTATAGCACGCCGTTTTTCATCATTTTTGAGGATTTGAAGAAAATTCAAAATTTCAAAAAACATGGGTTATAGCCCATCGTTTTTTGAATTTTTGAAAAAAATGTTATCCTCATTTTTCATCATTTTTGAACATGGGCTATAGCCCCTACCGTACGGCATACTATAGCACGCCGTTTTTCATCATTTTTGAGGATTTGAAGAAAATTCAAAATTTCAAAAAACATGGGTTATAGCCCATCGTTTTTTGAATTTTTGAAAAAAATGTTATCCTCATTTTTCATCATTTTTGAACATGGGCTATAGCCCCTACCGTACGGCATACTATAGCACGCCGTTTTTCATCATTTTTGAGGATTTGAAGAAAATTCAAAATTTCAAAAAACATGGGTTATAGCCCATCGTTTTTTGAATTTTTGAAAAAAATGTTATCCTCATTTTTCATCATTTTTGAACATGGGCTATAGCCCCTACCGTACGGCATACTATAGCACGCCGTTTTTCATCATTTTTGAGGATTTGAAGAAAATTCAAAATTTCAAACAACATGGGTTATAGCCCATCGTTTTTTGAATTTTTGAAAAAAATGTTATCCTCATTTTTCATCATTTTTGAACATGGGCTATAGCCCCTACCGTACGGCATACTATAGCACGCCGTTTTTTTATCATTTTTGAGGATTTGAAGAAAATTCAAAATTTCAAAAAACATGGGTTATAGCCCATTGTTTTTTGAATTTTTGAAAAAAATGTTATCCTCATTTTTCATCATTTTTGAACATGGGCTATAGCCCCTACCGTACGGCATACTATAGCACGCCGTTTTTCATCATTTTTGAGGATTTGAAGAAAATTCAAAATTTCAAAAAACATGGGTTATAGCCCATCGTTTTTTGAATTTTTGAATAAAATGTTATCCTCATTTTTCATCATTTTTGAACATGGGCTATAGCCCCTACCGTACGGCATACTATAGCACGCCGTTTTTCATCATTTTTGAGGATTTGAAGAAAATTCAAAATTTCAAAAAACATGGGTTATAGCCCATCGTTTTTTGAATTTTTGAAAAAAATGTTATCCTCATTTTTCATCATTTTTGAACATGGGCTATAGCCCCTACCGTACGGCATACTATAGCACGCCGTTTTTCATCATTTTTGAGGATTTGAAGAAAATTCAAAATTTAAAAAAACATGGGTTATAGCCCATCGTTTTTTGAATTTTTGAAAAAAATGTTATCCTCATTTTTCATCATTTTTGAACATGGGCTATAGCCCCTACCGTACGGCATACTATAGCACGCCGTTTTTCATCATTTTTGAGGATTTGAAGAAAATTCAAAATTAAAAAAAACATGGGTTATAGCCCATCGTTTTTTGAATTTTTGAAAAAAATGTTATCCTCATTTTTCATCATTTTTGAACATGGGCTATAGCCCCTACCGTACGGCATACTATAGCACGCCGTTTTTCATCATTTTTGAGGATTTGAAGAAAATTCAAAATTTCAAAAAACATGGGTTATAGCCCATCGTTTTTTGAATTTTTGAAAAAAAAATTATCCTCATTTTTCATCATTTTTGAACATGGGCTATAGCCCCTACCGTACGGCATACTATAGCACGCCGTTTTTCATCATTTTTGAGGATTTGAAGAAAATTCAAAATTTCAAAAAACATGGGTTATAGCCCATTGTTTTTTGAATTTTTGAAAAAAATGTTATCCTCATTTTTCATCATTTTTGAACATGGGCTATAGCCCCTACCGTACGGCATACTATAGCACGCCGTTTTTCATCATTTTTGAGGATTTGAAGAAAATTCAAAATTTCAAAAAACATGGGTTATAGCCCATCGTTTTTTGAATTTTTGAATAAAATGTTATCCTCATTTTTCATCATTTTTGAACATGGGCTATAGCCCCTACCGTACGGCATACTATAGCACGCCGTTTTTCATCATTTTTGAGGATTTGAAGAAAATTCAAAATTTCAAAAAACATGGGTTATAGCCCATCGTTTTTTGAATTTTTGAAAAAAATGTTATCCTCATTTTTCATCATTTTTGAACATGGGCTATAGCCCCTACCGTACGGCATACTATAGCACGCCGTTTTTCATCATTTTTGAGGATTTGAAGAAAATTCAAAATTTAAAAAAACATGGGTTATAGCCCATCGTTTTTTGAATTTTTGAAAAAAATGTTATCCTCATTTTTCATCATTTTTGAACATGGGCTATAGCCCCTACCGTACGGCATACTATAGCACGCCGTTTTTCATCATTTTTGAGGATTTGAAGAAAATTCAAAATTAAAAAAAACATGGGTTATAGCCCATCGTTTTTTGAATTTTTGAAAAAAATGTTATCCTCATTTTTCATCATTTTTGAACATGGGCTATAGCCCCTACCGTACGGCATACTATAGCACGCCGTTTTTCATCATTTTTGAGGATTTGAAGAAAATTCAAAATTTCAAAAAACATGGGTTATAGCCCATCGTTTTTTGAATTTTTGAAAAAAAAATTATCCTCATTTTTCATCATTTTTGAACATGGGCTATAGCCCCTACCGTACGGCATACTATAGCACGCCGTTTTTCATCATTTTTGAGGATTTGAAGAAAATTCAAAATTTCAAAAAACATGGGTTATAGCCCATTGTTTTTTGAATTTTTGAAAAAAATGTTATCCTCATTTTTCATCATTTTTGAACATGGGCTATAGCCCCTACCGTACGGCATACTATAGCACGCCGTTTTTCATCATTTTTGAGGATTTGAAGAAAATTCAAAATTTCAAAAAACATGGGTTATAGCCCATCGTTTTTTGAATTTTTGAATAAAATGTTATCCTCATTTTTCATCATTTTTGAACATGGGCTATAGCCCCTACCGTACGGCATACTATAGCACGCCGTTTTTCATCATTTTTGAGGATTTGAAGAAAATTCAAAATTTCAAAAAACATGGGTTATAGCCCATCGTTTTTTGAATTTTTGAAAAAAATGTTATCCTCATTTTTCATCATTTTTGAACATGGGCTATAGCCCCTACCGTACGGCATACTATAGCACGCCGTTTTTCATCATTTTTGAGGATTTGAAGAAAATTCAAAATTTAAAAAAACATGGGTTATAGCCCATCGTTTTTTGAATTTTTGAAAAAAATGTTATCCTCATTTTTCATCATTTTTGAACATGGGCTATAGCCCCTACCGTACGGCATACTATAGCACGCCGTTTTTCATCATTTTTGAGGATTTGAAGAAAATTCAAAATTAAAAAAAACATGGGTTATAGCCCATCGTTTTTTGAATTTTTGAAAAAAATGTTATCCTCATTTTTCATCATTTTTGAACATGGGCTATAGCCCCTACCGTACGGCATACTATAGCACGCCGTTTTTCATCATTTTTGAGGATTTGAAGAAAATTCAAAATTTCAAAAAACATGGGTTATAGCCCATCGTTTTTTGAATTTTTGAAAAAAAAATTATCCTCATTTTTCATCATTTTTGAACATGGGCTATAGCCCCTACCGTACGGCATACTATAGCACGCCGTTTTTCATCATTTTTGAGGATTTGAAGAAAATTCAAAATTTCAAAAAACATGGGTTATAGCCCATTGTTTTTTGAATTTTTGAAAAAAAAATTATCCTCATTTTTCATCATTTTTGAACATGGGCTATAGCCCCTACCATACGGCATACTATAGCACGCCGTTTTTCATCATTTTTGAGGATTTGAAGAAAATTCAAAATTAAAAAAAACATGGGTTATAGCCCATCGTTTTTTGAATTTTTGAAAAAAATGTTATCCTAATTTTTCATCATTTTTGAACATGGGCTATAGCTCCTACCGTACGGCATACTATAGCACGCCGTTTTTCATCATTTTTGAGATTTGAAGAAAATTCAAAATTTCAAAAAACATGGGTTATAGCCCATCGTTTTTTGAATTTTTGAAAAAAATGTTATCCTCATTTTTCATCATTTTTGAACATGGGCTATAGCCCCTACCGTACGGCATACTATAGCACGCCGTTTTTCATCATTTTTGAGGATTTGAAGAAAATTCAAAATTTCAAAAAACATGGGTTATAGCCCATCGTTTTTTGAATTTTTGAAAAAAAAATTATCCTCATTTTTCATCATTTTTGAACATGGGCTATGAAGACAATTCAAAATTTCAAAAAACATGGGTTATAGCCCATCGTTTTTTGAATTTTTGAAAAGAAAATTATCCTCATTTTTCATCATTTTTGAACATGGGCTATAGCCCCTACCGTACGGCATACTATAGCACGCCGTTTTTCATCATTTTTGAGGATTTGAAGAAAATTCAAAATTTCAAAAAACATGGGTTATAGCCCATGGTTTTTTGAATTTTTGAAAAAAATGGTATCCTCATTTTTCATCATTTTTGAACATGGGCTATAGCTCCTACCGTACGGCATACTATAGCACGCCGTTTTTCATCATTTTTGAGGATTTGAAGAAAATTCAAAATTTCAAAAAACATGGGTTATAGCCCATCGTTTTTTGAATTTTTGAAAAAAATGTTATCCTCATTTTTCATCATTTTTGAACATGGGCTATAGCCCCTACCGTACGGCATTTGTAAGTGTAAGGCTTTATTGGGTCGTCCACTCACAGTTAACAGTCTTTGTATTGAGTTTGTGCTTGAAATGTAGGCCTACTGTAATTCTGCAAACTGTTAATAAATATTTCAATCAATCAATCAATCAAAATTGACATTTCAACTATTGATCAGACGCTGTGCATTGACGACACCTAGTGGTCATTCATTTTAATTGCATGCATGCAGAGAAATCACAACATTGTGAGACGCACTGGGTCGTTGCCATGTTTTGCCACGGAAACCAGCGACCTGCCTTGTGTAAGTAAGTAAATTTTATTTATAAAGCACCTTTCTTAACAATGTTACAAAGTGCTGTACAGTGACACAATAAAATCAATCATAATTAAAACAGGACAGTACAACAAGCAAATAAGAACAACATAATCAAGTCAAATAAAATCAGAAAAATGTTCCCGAAATAAAAACGTTTTCAGTGGACGAAGCCAGGCTTGATACGAGCAGACGTGGCAACGCGATCGAAACACAGGGGCAATCTCCCGTTGGCCGAGAGGTTGGAACTCACGGGCCAATGGGAGCCTGTGTCGTGTAATTTCTCCCTTTACACTGACTATAATTCTATCTATTTGAGACAGAAACGGCTAAGCAATACGGCAGGCTGTAGGCTGTAGTCAAAAGCACCGGACGAATGAAGGCAGGCAGAGAGTGTTCTGAAGTGTAGTGTAGAGTCGATCATTTTATTGCAACCGAGACCAAGACAGAGAGCTTCGCCATTGTCCCTGAGCCTGGAGCTCAGGGACTCCCTCGTACTGAACCGCTGCCGCGGCCAGTTTAAGACTCCGTAAACCTTGCATTTTACAGGACATATATACAGTGTTTTTGCATAGACACAGATATACGGAGGTGGAGACTGAAACTTTACATACCGGTATTCATCAACATATTGCCACTTGGTAAGCAAAGGTCTCTCCTGGATACAATAGAATGCTAAGTTCCCTATCACACCTGGCCAGGCCAAGCTACTTGACTAAGGCCCACGACACCTTGACTTTAAATATCAAAGACAGGCCTCTGCAGACACAGTGACTGCAGATAGTGACAGTTGACTTATTTAGCATGCCCTTAGCACAGTGACCAAATGTATAAGTCGGACATTTTAACATGGCTTATATATGAATATCATGAAATATAGATACCACACCTGCATGCTTTTGGGCGGCCAATAAGGGCAGGGGTAAAACAGAGAGAATTGTTTCCGGATCCTTAACATCAACTAGCACAGAAAAGCTGTGTTGTATTAACCAGCAGTTAGCTCAGTCTGATGAGTGTCTGTGTTTGTGATCCACAGGTCCAGGGTTCAAATCCCACATTATTCATGTGTCTCTGTGATTCTTTGCTTTGCACACTGACTTTCAGAAGGACAACTTTAAAGCAGCACAGAAATTCCCAATGATTGTGTGCCTCAGTGGACCAACGGATAAGTCAAATGATATCCGTAGTATACCTAGTAGAAGTGTGCCGGTTCGAACCCCGACATACTCAAATCTTTACTGACACTTTGCATTCCACACTAACATCAACTAGCACAGAAAAGCTGTGTTGTAGTAACCAGCACTTAGCTCAGTGTGATGAGTGGCTGTACTTAGTTGTGATCCACAGGTCCACGGTTCAAATCCCACATTATTCATGTGTCTCTGTGATGCTTTGCTTTGCACACTGACTTTCTTGAATAAAAAATAAAAACTCAAAAGCACCAGGAGACATCTGCTGAATGCCCCAAGGTGCCTTGGCTCAATGGTGTGGAGCGCTTGACCCAGTTGCCAGCTTCAGACTGTTGGCCGGTTCAAGTCCCATGTCATGACATCAAGGTGCTGGAGGACCATCGGGAGTTCCTCCTACAGCTCAATGCTGCAGTAATTTGAACTTTTCAAGGCTAGAATAAAAAATAAAAACTCAAAAGCACCCGGAGACATCTGCTGAATGCCCAAAGGTGCCGTGGCGTAATGGTGTGGAGCGCTTGGCCCGTTGCCTCTGCTACAGTCAGTTGGCCGGTTCAAGTCCCATGTCATGACATCAAGGTGCTGGAGGACCCCTGAAGAACATTTTCAATGTCCATCTAAATTCTAAAAGGCTTGTTAAATATGAGTTCCCGGTTATACCTTACATGCCAGTGTGGCGCAGGTGATAAACCGGGGGTTTGTAAACAGGACATTCAGGGTTCAAGTCCCCTGAAGAACATTTTCAATGTCCATCTAAATTCTAAAAGGCTGGTTAAATATGAGTTCCCGGTTATACCTTACATGCCAGTGTGGCGCAGGTGATAAACCGGGGGTTTGTAAACAGGACATTCAGGGTTCAAGTCCCCTGAAGAACATTTTCAATGTCCATCTAAATTCTAAAAGGCTGTTTAAATATGAGTTCCCGGTTACACCTTACATGTCAGTGTGGCACTTAGCTCAGTGTGATGAGTGGCTGTACTTAGTTGTGATCCACAGGTCCACGGTTCAAATCCCACATTATTCATGTGTCTCTGTGATGCTTTGCTTTGCACACTGACTTTCTTGAATAAAAAATAAAAACTCAAAAGCACCAGGAGACATCTGCTGAATGCCCCAAGGTGCCTTGGCTCAATGGTGTGGAGCGCTTGACCCAGTTGCCAGCTTCAGACAGTTGGCCGGTTCAAGTCCCATGTCATGACATCAAGGTGCTGGGAAGGACCATCGGGAGACGGTGCTCTCTCCCCCTGTTTCCTGAAAAGTAACGGTTGGGGGTTATGCCGTACGATATAGGCTATAGCCCACGGTCCAAAATGATGAGAAACGAGGATAACTTTTTTTTTCAAAATTTCAAAAAACATGGGCTATAACCCATCGTTTTTTTTTTTTTTTTTCATTTATTCCGCAATTTCCGCAATTTCCATTTCCACAATTTCCATTTCCGCAATTTCCACAATTTCCATTTCCGCAATTTCCGCAATTTCCATTTCCGCAATTTCCGCAATTACCATTTCCGCAATTTCGCAATTTCCGCAATTTCCACAATTCAGCACTTTCCGCAATTAGAATTTCCGAAATTTCCGCAATTTCCGCAATTTCCATTTCCGCAATTTCCGCAATTTCCATTTCCGCAATTTCCGCAATTACCATTTCCGCAATTTCCGCAATTACCATTTCCGCAATTTCCGCAATTACAATTTCCGCAATTTTGCAATTTCCGCGATTTCCATTTCCGCAATTTCCGCAATTTGCGGAAATTGCGGAATAAATGAAAAAAAAAAAAAACGATGGGTTATAGCCCATGTTTTTTGAAATTTTGAAAAAAAAATAATCCTTGTTTCTCATCATTTTGGACGGTGGGCTATAGCCTATATCGTACGGCATAACCCCCAACCGTTACTTTTCAGGAAACAGGGGGAGAGAGCACCGTCTCCCGATGGTCCTTCCCAGCACCTTGATGTCATGACATGGGACTTGAACCAGCCAACTGTCTGAAGCTGGCAACTGGGTCAAGCGCTCCACACCATTGAGCCAAGGCACCTTGGGGCATTCAGCAGATGTCTCCTGGTGCTTTTGAGTTTTTATTTTTTATTCAAGAAAGTCAGTGTGCAAAGCAAAGCATCACAGAGACACATGAATAATGTGGGATTTGAACCATGGACCTGTGGATCACAACTAAGTACAGCCACTCATCACACTGAGCTAAGTGCCACACTGACATGTAAGGTGTAACCGGGAACTCATATTTATCCAGCCTTTTAGAATTTAGATGGACATTGAAAATGTTCTTCAGGGGACTTGAACCCTGAATGTCCTGTTTACAAACCCCCGGTTTATCACCTGCGCCACACTGGCATGTAAGGTATAACCGGGAACTCATATTTAACCAGCCTTTTAGAATTTAGATGGACATTGAAAATGTTCTTCAGGGGACTTGAACCCTGAATGTCCTGTTTACAAACCCCCGGTTTATCACCTGCGCCACACTGGCATGTAAGGAATTACCGGGAACTCATATTTAACCAGCCTTTTAGAATTTAGATGGACATTGAAAATGTTCTTCAGGGGACTTGAACCCTGAATGTCCTGTTTACAAACCCCCGGTTTATCACCTGCGCCACACTGGCATGTAAGGTATAACCGGGAACTCATATTTAACAAGCCTTTTAGAATTTAGATGGACATTGAAAATGTTCTTCAGGGGTCCTCCAGCACCTTGATGTCATGACATGGGACTTGAACCGGCCAACTGACTGTAGCAGAGGCAACGGGCCAAGCGCTCCACACCATTACGCCACGGCACCTTTGGGCATTCAGCAGATGTCTCCGGGTGCTTTTGAGTTTTTATTTTTTATTCTAGCCTTGAAAAGTTCAAATTACTGCAGCATTGAGCTGTAGGAGGAACTCCCGATGGTCCTCCAGCACCTTGATGTCATGACATGGGACTTGAACCGGCCAACTGTCTGAAGCTGGCAACTGGGTCAAGCGCTCCACACCATTGAGCCAAGGCACCTTGGGGCATTCAGCAGATGTCTCCTGGTGCTTTTGAGTTTTTATTTTTTATTCAAGAAAGTCAGTGTGCAAAGCAAAGCATCACAGAGACACATGAATAATGTGGGATTTGAACCGAGGACCTGTGGATCACAACTAAGTACAGCCACTCATCACACTGAGCTAAGTGCTGGTTACTACAACACAGCTTTTCTGTGCTAGTTGATGTTAGTGTGGAATGCAAAGTGTCAGTAAAGATTTGAGTATGTCGGGGTTCGAACCGGCACACTTCTACTAGGTATACTACGGATATCATTTGACTTATCCGTTGGTCCACTGAGGCACACAATCATTGGGAATTTCTGTGCTGCTTTAAAGTTGTCCTTCTGAAAGTCAGTGTGCAAAGCAAAGAATCACAGAGACACATGAATAATGTGGGATTTGAACCCTGGACCTGTGGATCACAAACACAGACACTCATCAGACTGAGCTAACTGCTGGTTAATACAACACAGCTTTTCTGTGCTAGTTGATGTTAAGGATCCGGAAACAATTCTCTCTGTTTTACCCCTGCCCTTATTGGCCGCCCAAAAGCATGCAGGTGTGGTATCTATATTTCATGATATTCATATATAAGCCATGTTAAAATGTCCGACTTATACATTTGGTCACTGTGCTAAGGGCATGCTAAATAAGTCAACTGTCACTATCTGCAGTCACTGTGTCTGCAGAGGCCTGTCTTTGATATTTAAAGTCAAGGTGTCGTGGGCCTTAGTCAAGTAGCTTGGCCTGGCCAGGTGTGATAGGGAACTTAGCATTCTATTGTATCCAGGAGAGACCTTTGCTTACCAAGTGGCAATATGTTGATGAATACCGGTATGTAAAGTTTCAGTCTCCACCTCCGTATATCTGTGTCTATGCAAAAACACTGTATATATGTCCTGTAAAATGCAAGGTTTACGGAGTCTTAAACTGGCCGCGGCAGCGGTTCAGTACGAGGGAGTCCCTGAGCTCCAGGCTCAGGGACAATGGCGAAGCTCTCTGTCTTGGTCTCGGTTGCAATAAAATGATCGACTCTACACTACACTTCAGAACACTCTCTGCCTGCCTTCATTCGTCCGGTGCTTTTGACTACAGCCTACAGCCTGCCGTATTGCTTAGCCGTTTCTGTCTCAAATAGATAGAATTATAGTCAGTGTAAAGGGAGAAATTACACGACACAGGCTCCCATTGGCCCGTGAGTTCCAACCTCTCGGCCAACGGGAGATTGCCCCTGTGTTTCGATCGCGTTGCCACGTCTGCTCGTATCAAGCCTGGCTTCGTCCACTGAAAACGTTTTTATTTCGGGAACATTTTTCTGATTTTATTTGACTTGATTATGTTGTTCTTATTTGCTTGTTGTACTGTCCTGTTTGAATTATGATTGATTTTATTGTGTCACTGTACAGCACTTTGTAACATTGTTAAGAAAGGTGCTTTATAAATAAAATTTACTTACTTACACAAGGCAGGTCGCTGGTTTCCGTGGCAAAACATGGCAACGACCCAGTGCGTCTCACAATGTTGTGATTTCTCTGCATGCATGCAATTAAAATGAATGACCACTAGGTGTCGTCAATGCACAGCGTCTGATCAATAGTTGAAATTGATTGATTGAAATATTTATTAACAGTTTGCAGAATTACAGTAGGCCTACATTTCAAGCACAAACTCAATACAAAGACTGTTAACTGTGAGTGGACGACCCAATAAAGCCTTACACTTACAAATGCCGTACGGTAGGGGCTATAGCCCATGTTCAAAAATGATGAAAAATGAGGATAACATTTTTTTCAAAAATTCAAAAAACGATGGGCTATAACCCATGTTTTTTGAAATTTTGAATTTTCTTCAAATCCTCAAAAATGATGAAAAACGGCGTGCTATAGTATGCCGTACGGTAGGAGCTATAGCCCATGTTCAAAAATGATGAAAAATGAGGATAACATTTTTTTCAAAAATTCAAAAAACGATGGGCTATAACCCATGTTTTTTGAAATTTTGAATTTTCTTCAAATCCTCAAAAATGATGAAAAACGGCGTGCTATAGTATGCCGTACGGTAGGGGCTATAGCCCATGTTCAAAAATGATGAAAAATGAGGATAATTTTTTTTTCAAAAATTCAAAAAACAATGGGCTATAACCCATGTTTTTTGAAATTTTGAATTTTCTTCAAATCCTCAAAAATGATGAAAAACGGCGTGCTATAGTATGCCGTACGGTAGGGGCTATAGCCCATGTTCAAAAATGATGAAAAATGAGGATAATTCTTTTTTCAAAAATTCAAAAAACAATGGGCTATAACCCATGTTTTTTGAAATTTTGAATTTTCTTCAAATCCTCAAAAATGATGAAAAACGGCGTGCTATAGTATGCCGTACGGTAGGGGCTATAGCCCATGTTCAAAAATGATGAAAAATGAGGATAATTTTTTTTTCAAAAATTCAAAAAACGATGGGCTATAACCCATGTTTTTTGAAATTTTGAATTTTCTTCAAATCCTCAAAAATGATGAAAAACGGCGTGCTATAGTATGCCGTACGGTAGGGGCTATAGCCCATGTTCAAAAATGATGAAAAATGAGGATAACATTTTTTTCAAAAATTAAAAAAACGATGGGCTATAACCCATGTTTTTTGAAATTTTGAATTTTCTTCAAATCCTCAAAAATGATGAAAAACGGCGTGCTATAGTATGCCGTACGGTAGGAGCTATAGCCCATGTTCAAAAATGATGAAAAATGAGGATAACATTCTTTTCAAAAATTCAAAAAACGATGGGCTATAACCCATGTTTTTTTAAATTTTGAATTTTCTTCAAATCCTCAAAAATGATGAAAAACGGCGTGCTATAGTATGCCGTACGGTAGGGGCTATAGCCCATGTTCAAAAATGATGAAAAATGAGGATAATTTTTTTTCAAAAATTCAAAAAACAATGGGCTATAACCCATGTTTTTTGAAATTTTGAATTTTCTTCAAATCCTCAAAAATGATGAAAAACGGCGTGCTATAGTATGCCGTACGGTAGGGGCTATAGCCCATGTTCAAAAATGATGAAAAATGAGGATAATTTTTTTTTCAAAAATTCAAAAAACGATGGGCTATAACCCATGTTTTTTGAAATTTTGAATTTTCTTCAAATCCTCAAAAATGATGAAAAACGGCGTGCTATAGTATGCCGTACGGTAGGGGCTATAGCCCATGTTCAAAAATGATGAAAAATGAGGATAATTTTTTTTTCAAAAATTCAAAAAACGATGGGGTATAACCCATGTTTTTTGAAATTTTGAATTTTCTTCAAATCCTCAAAAATGATGAAAAACGGCGTGCTATAGTATGCCGTACGGTAGGGGCTATAGCCCATGTTCAAAAATGATGAAAAATGAGGATAACATTTTTTTCAAAAATTCAAAAAACGATGGGCTATAACCCATGTTTTTTTTAATTTTGAATTTTCTTCAAATCCTCAAAAATGATGAAAAACGGCGTGCTATAGTATGCCGTACGGTAGGGGCTATAGCCCATGTTCAAAAATGATGAAAAATGAGGATAACTTTTTTTTCAAAAATTCAAAAAACGATGGGCTATAACCCATGTTTTTTGAAATTTTGAAATTTCTTCAAATCCTCAAAAATGATGAAAAACGGCGTGCTATAGTATGCCGTACGGTAGGGGCTATAGCCCATGTTCAAAAATGATGAAAAATGAGGATAACATTTTATTCAAAAATTCAAAAAACGATGGGCTATAACCCATGTTTTTTGAAATTTTGAATTTTCTTCAAATCCTCAAAAATGATGAAAAACGGCGTGCTATAGTATGCCGTACGGTAGGGGCTATAGCCCATGTTCAAAAATGATGAAAAATGAGGATAACATTTTTTTCAAAAATTCAAAAAACAATGGGCTATAACCCATGTTTTTTGAAATTTTGAATTTTCTTCAAATCCTCAAAAATGATAAAAAAAAACGGCGTGCTATTAGTATGCCGTACGGTAGGGGCTATAGCCCATGTTCAAAAATGATGAAAAATGAGGATAACATTTTTTTCAAAAATTCAAAAAACAATGGGCTATAACCCATGTTTTTTGAAATTTTGAATTTTCTTCAAATCCTCAAAAATGATGAAAAACGGCGTGCTATAGTATGCCGTACGGTAGGGGCTATAGCCCATGTTCAAAAATGATGAAAAATGAGGATAACATTTTTTTCAAAAATTAAAAAAACGATGGGCTATAACCCATGTTTTTTGAAATTTTGAATTTTCTTCAAATCCTCAAAAATGATGAAAAACGGCGTGCTATAGTATGCCGTACGGTAGGGGCTATAGCCCATGTTCAAAAATGATGAAAAATGAGGATAATTTTTTTTTCAAAAATTCAAAAAACGATGGGCTATAACCCATGTTTTTTGAAATTTTGAATTTTCTTCAAATCCTCAAAAATGATGAAAAACGGCGTGCTATAGTATGCCGTACGGTAGGGGCTATAGCCCATGTTCAAAAATGATGAAAAATGAGGATAATTTTTTTTTCAAAAATTCAAAAAACGATGGGGTATAACCCATGTTTTTTGAAATTTTGAATTTTCTTCAAATCCTCAAAAATGATGAAAAACGGCGTGCTATAGTATGCCGTACGGTAGGGGCTATAGCCCATGTTCAAAAATGATGAAAAATGAGGATAACATTTTTTTCAAAAATTCAAAAAACGATGGGCTATAACCCATGTTTTTTTTAATTTTGAATTTTCTTCAAATCCTCAAAAATGATGAAAAACGGCGTGCTATAGTATGCCGTACGGTAGGGGCTATAGCCCATGTTCAAAAATGATGAAAAATGAGGATAACTTTTTTTTCAAAAATTCAAAAAACGATGGGCTATAACCCATGTTTTTTGAAATTTTGAAATTTCTTCAAATCCTCAAAAATGATGAAAAACGGCGTGCTATAGTATGCCGTACGGTAGGGGCTATAGCCCATGTTCAAAAATGATGAAAAATGAGGATAACATTTTATTCAAAAATTCAAAAAACGATGGGCTATAACCCATGTTTTTTGAAATTTTGAATTTTCTTCAAATCCTCAAAAATGATGAAAAACGGCGTGCTATAGTATGCCGTACGGTAGGGGCTATAGCCCATGTTCAAAAATGATGAAAAATGAGGATAACATTTTTTTCAAAAATTCAAAAAACAATGGGCTATAACCCATGTTTTTTGAAATTTTGAATTTTCTTCAAATCCTCAAAAATGATAAAAAAAAACGGCGTGCTATTAGTATGCCGTACGGTAGGGGCTATAGCCCATGTTCAAAAATGATGAAAAATGAGGATAACATTTTTTTCAAAAATTCAAAAAACAATGGGCTATAACCCATGTTTTTTGAAATTTTGAATTTTCTTCAAATCCTCAAAAATGATGAAAAACGGCGTGCTATAGTATGCCGTACGGTAGGGGCTATAGCCCATGTTCAAAAATGATGAAAAATGAGGATAACATTTTTTTCAAAAATTAAAAAAACGATGGGCTATAACCCATGTTTTTTGAAATTTTGAATTTTCTTCAAATCCTCAAAAATGATGAAAAACGGCGTGCTATAGTATGCCGTACGGTAGGGGCTATAGCCCATGTTCAAAAATGATGAAAAATGAGGATAACATTTTTTTCAAAAATTCAAAAAACAATGGGCTATAACCCATGTTTTTTGAAATTTTGAATTTTCTTCAAATCCTCAAAAATGATGAAAAACGGCGTGCTATAGTATGTCGTACGGTAGGGGCTATAGCCCATGTTCAATAATGATGAAAAATGAGGATAACATTTTTTTCAAAAATTCAAAAAACGATGGGCTATAACCCATGTTTTTTTAAATTTTGAATTTTCTTCAAATCCTCAAAAATGATGAAAAACGGCGTGCTATAGTATGCCGTACGGTAGGGGCTTTAGCCCATGTTCAAAAATGATGAAAAATGAGGATAACATTTTTTTCAAAAATTAAAAAAACGATGGGCTATAACCCATGTTTTTTGAAATTTTGAATTTTCTTCAAATCCTCAAAAATGATGAAAAACGGCGTGCGTACGGTAGGGGCTATAGCCCATGTTCAAAAATGATGAAAAATGAGGATAACATTTTTTTCAAAAATTCAAAAAACGATGGGCTATAACCCATGTTTTTTGAAATTTTGAATTTTCTTCAAATCCTCAAAAATGATGAAAAACGGCGTGCTATAGTATGCCGTACGGTAGGGGCTATAGCCCATGTTCAAAAATGATGAAAAATGAGGATAACATTTTTTTCAAAAATTCAAAAAACAATGGGCTATAACCCATGTTTTTTGAAATTTTGAATTTTCTTCAAATCCTCAAAAATGATGAAAAACGGCGTGCTATAGTATGCCGTACGGTAGGAGCTATAGCCCATGTTCAAAAATGATGAAAAATGAGGATAACTTTTTTTTCAAAAATTCAAAAAACGATGGGCTATAACCCATGTTTTTTGAAATTTTGAATTTTCTTCAAATCCTCAAAAATGATGAAAAACGGCGTGCTATAGTATGCCGTATGGTAGGGGCTATAGCCCATGTTCAAAAATGATGAAAAATGAGGATAACATTTTTTTCAAAAATTCAAAAAACGATGGGCTATAACCCATGTTTTTTGAAATTTTGAATTTTCTTCAAATCCTCAAAAATGATGAAAAACGGCGTGCTATAGTATGCCGTACGGTAGGGGCTATAGCCCATGTTCAAAAATGATGAAAAATGAGGATAACATTTTTTTCAAAAATTCAAAAAACAATGGGCTATAACCCATGTTTTTTGAAATTTTGAATTTTCTTCAAATCAACAAAAATGATGAAAAACGGCGTGCTATAGTATGCCGTACGGTAGGGGCTATAGCCCATGTTCAAAAATGATGAAAAATGAGGATAACATTTTTTTCAAAAATTCAAAAACAATGGGCTATAACCCATGTTTTTTGAAATTTTGAATTTTCTTCAAATCCTCAAAAATGATGAAAAACGGCGTGCTATAGTATGCCGTACGGTAGGGGCTATAGCCCATGTTCAAAAATGATGAAAAATGAGGATAATTTTTTTTCAAAAATTCAAAAAACAATGGGCTATAACCCATGTTTTTTGAAATTTTGAATTTTCTTCAAATCCTCAAAAATGATGAAAAACGGCGTGCTATAGTATGCCGTACGGTAGGGGCTATAGCCCATGTTCAAAAATGATGAAAAATGAGGATAATTTTTTTTTCAAAAATTCAAAAAACGATGGGCTATAACCCATGTTTTTTGAAATTTTGAATTTTCTTCAAATCCTCAAAAATGATGAAAAACGGCGTGCTATAGTATGCCGTACGGTAGGGGCTATAGCCCATGTTCAAAAATGATGAAAAATGAGGATAATTTTTTTTTCAAAAATTCAAAAAACGATGGGGTATAACCCATGTTTTTTGAAATTTTGAATTTTCTTCAAATCCTCAAAAATGATGAAAAACGGCGTGCTATAGTATGCCGTACGGTAGGGGCTATAGCCCATGTTCAAAAATGATGAAAAATGAGGATAACATTTTTTTCAAAAATTCAAAAAACGATGGGCTATAACCCATGTTTTTTTTAATTTTGAATTTTCTTCAAATCCTCAAAAATGATGAAAAACGGCGTGCTATAGTATGCCGTACGGTAGGGGCTATAGCCCATGTTCAAAAATGATGAAAAATGAGGATAACTTTTTTTTCAAAAATTCAAAAAACGATGGGCTATAACCCATGTTTTTTGAAATTTTGAAATTTCTTCAAATCCTCAAAAATGATGAAAAACGGCGTGCTATAGTATGCCGTACGGTAGGGGCTATAGCCCATGTTCAAAAATGATGAAAAATGAGGATAACATTTTATTCAAAAATTCAAAAAACGATGGGCTATAACCCATGTTTTTTGAAATTTTGAATTTTCTTCAAATCCTCAAAAATGATGAAAAACGGCGTGCTATAGTATGCCGTACGGTAGGGGCTATAGCCCATGTTCAAAAATGATGAAAAATGAGGATAACATTTTTTTCAAAAATTCAAAAAACAATGGGCTATAACCCATGTTTTTTGAAATTTTGAATTTTCTTCAAATCCTCAAAAATGATAAAAAAAAACGGCGTGCTATTAGTATGCCGTACGGTAGGGGCTATAGCCCATGTTCAAAAATGATGAAAAATGAGGATAACATTTTTTTCAAAAATTCAAAAAACAATGGGCTATAACCCATGTTTTTTGAAATTTTGAATTTTCTTCAAATCCTCAAAAATGATGAAAAACGGCGTGCTATAGTATGCCGTACGGTAGGGGCTATAGCCCATGTTCAAAAATGATGAAAAATGAGGATAACATTTTTTTCAAAAATTAAAAAAACGATGGGCTATAACCCATGTTTTTTGAAATTTTGAATTTTCTTCAAATCCTCAAAAATGATGAAAAACGGCGTGCTATAGTATGCCGTACGGTAGGGGCTATAGCCCATGTTCAAAAATGATGAAAAATGAGGATAACATTTTTTTCAAAAATTCAAAAAACAATGGGCTATAACCCATGTTTTTTGAAATTTTGAATTTTCTTCAAATCCTCAAAAATGATGAAAAACGGCGTGCTATAGTATGTCGTACGGTAGGGGCTATAGCCCATGTTCAATAATGATGAAAAATGAGGATAACATTTTTTTCAAAAATTCAAAAAACGATGGGCTATAACCCATGTTTTTTGAAATTTTGAATTTTCTTCAAATCCTCAAAAATGATGAAAAACGGCGTGCTATAGTATGCCGTACGGTAGGGGCTATAGCCCATGTTCAAAAATGATGAAAAATGAGGATAACATTTTTTTCAAAAATTAAAAAAACGATGGGCTATAACCCATGTTTTTTGAAATTTTGAATTTTCTTCAAATCCTCAAAAATGATGAAAAACGGCGTGCTATAGTATGCCGTACGGTAGGGGCTATAGCCCATGTTCAAAAATGATGAAAAATGAGGATAACATTTTTTTCAAAAATTCAAAAAACAATGGGCTATAACCCATGTTTTTTGAAATTTTGAATTTTCTTCAAATCCTCAAAAATGATGAAAAACGGCGTGCTATAGTATGTCGTACGGTAGGGGCTATAGCCCATGTTCAATAATGATGAAAAATGAGGATAACATTTTTTTCAAAAATTCAAAAAACGATGGGCTATAACCCATGTTTTTTGAAATTTTGAATTTTCTTCAAATCCTCAAAAATGATGAAAAACGGCGTGCTATAGTATGCCGTACGGTAGGGGCTTTAGCCCATGTTCAAAAATGATGAAAAATGAGGATAACATTTTTTTCAAAAATTAAAAAAACGATGGGCTATAACCCATGTTTTTTGAAATTTTGAATTTTCTTCAAATCCTCAAAAATGATGAAAAACGGCGTGCGTACGGTAGGGGCTATAGCCCATGTTCAAAAATGATGAAAAATGAGGATAACATTTTTTTCAAAAATTCAAAAAACGATGGGCTATAACCCATGTTTTTTGAAATTTTGAATTTTCTTCAAATCCTCAAAAATGATGAAAAACGGCGTGCTATAGTATGCCGTACGGTAGGGGCTATAGCCCATGTTCAAAAATGATGAAAAATGAGGATAACATTTTTTTCAAAAATTCAAAAAACAATGGGCTATAACCCATGTTTTTTGAAATTTTGAATTTTCTTCAAATCCTCAAAAATGATGAAAAACGGCGTGCTATAGTATGCCGTACGGTAGGAGCTATAGCCCATGTTCAAAAATGATGAAAAATGAGGATAACTTTTTTTTCAAAAATTCAAAAAACGATGGGCTATAACCCATGTTTTTTGAAATTTTGAATTTTCTTCAAATCCTCAAAAATGATGAAAAACGGCGTGCTATAGTATGCCGTACGGTAGGGGCTATAGCCCATGTTCAAAAATGATGAAAAATGAGGATAACATTTTTTTCAAAAATTCAAAAAACGATGGGCTATAACCCATGTTTTTTGAAATTTTGAATTTTCTTCAAATCCTCAAAAATGATGAAAAACGGCGTGCTATAGTATGCCGTACGGTAGGGGCTATAGCCCATGTTCAAAAATGATGAAAAATGAGGATAACATTTTTTTCAAAAATTCAAAAAACAATGGGCTATAACCCATGTTTTTTGAAATTTTGAATTTTCTTCAAATCAACAAAAATGATGAAAAACGGCGTGCTATAGTATGCCGTACGGTAGGGGCTATAGCCCATGTTCAAAAATGATGAAAAATGAGGATAACATTTTTTTCAAAAATTCAAAAACAATGGGCTATAACCCATGTTTTTTGAAATTTTGAATTTTCTTCAAATCCTCAAAAATGATGAAAAACGGCGTGCTATAGTATGCCGTACGGTAGGGGCTATAGCCCATGTTCAAAAATGATGAAAAATGAGGATAACATTTTTTTCAAAAATTCAAAAAACGATGGCCTATAACCCATGTTTTTTGAAATTTTGAATTTTCTTCAAATCCTCAAAAATGATGAAAAACGGCGTGCTATAGTATGCCGTACGGTAGGAGCTATAGCCCATGTTCAAAAATGATGAAAAATGAGGATAATTATTTTTTCAAAAATTCAAAAAACGATGGGCTATAACCCATGTTTTTTGAAATTTTGAATTTCTTCAAATCCTCAAAAATGATGAAAAACGGCGTGCTATAGTATGCCGTACGGTAGGGGCTATAGCCCATGTTCAAAAATGATGAAAAATGAGGATAACATTTTTTTCAAAAATTAAAAAAACGATGGGCTATAACCCATGTTTTTTGAAATTTTGAATTTTCTTCAAATCCTCAAAAATGATGAAAAACGGCGTGCTATAGTATGCCGTACGGTAGGAGCTATAGCCCATGTTCAAAAATGATGAAAAATGAGGATAACATTTTTTTCAAAAATTCAAAAAACGATGGGCTATAACCCATGTTTTTTGAAATTTTGAATTTTCTTAAAATCCTCAAAAATGATGAAAAACGGCGTGCTATAGTATGCCGTACGGTAGGGGCTATAGCCCATGTTCAAAAATGATGAAAAATGAGGATAACATTTTTTTCAAAAATTCAAAAAACAATGGGCTATAACCCATGTTTTTTGAAATTTTGAATTTTCTTCAAATCCTCAAAAATGATGAAAAACGGCGTGCGTACGGTAGGGGCTATAGCCCATGTTCAAAAATGATGAAAAATGAGGATAACATTTTTTTCAAAAATTCAAAAAACGATGGGCTATAACCCATGTTTTTTGAAATTTTGAATTTTCTTCAAATCCTCAAAAATGATGAAAAACGGCGTGCTATAGTATGCCGTACGGTAGGGGCTATAGCCCATGTTCAAAAATGATGAAAAATGAGGATAACATTTTTTTCAAAAATTCAAAAAACGATGGGCTATAACCAATGTTTTTTGAAATTTTGAATTTTCTTCAAATCCTCAAAAATGAAAAACGGCGTGCTATTAGTATGCCGTACGGTAGGGGCTATAGCCCATGTTCAAAAATGATGAAAAATGAGGATAACATTTTTTTCAAAAATTCAAAAAACAATGGGCTATAACCCATGTTTTTTGAAATTTTGAATTTTCTTCAAATCCTCAAAAATGATGAAAAACGGCGTGCTATAGTATGCCGTACGGTAGGAGCTATAGCCCATGTTCAAAAATGATGAAAAATGAGGATAACATTTTTTTCAAAAATTCAAAAAACGATGGGCTATAACCCATGTTTTTTGAAATTTTGAATTTTCTTAAAATCCTCAAAAATGATGAAAAACGGCGTGCTATAGTATGCCGTACGGTAGGGGCTATAGCCCATGTTCAAAAATGATGAAAAATGAGGATAATTTTTTTTTCAAAAATTCAAAAAACAATGGGCTATAACCCATGTTTTTTGAAATTTTGAATTTTCTTCAAATCCTCAAAAATGATGAAAAACGGCGTGCTATAGTATGCCGTACGGTAGGGGCTATAGCCCATGTTCAAAAATGATGAAAAATGAGGATAACATTTTTTTCAAAAATTCAAAAAACGATGGGCTATAACCCATGTTTTTTGAAATTTTGAATTTTCTTCAAATCCTCAAAAATGATGAAAAACGGCGTGCGTACGGTAGGGGCTATAGCCCATGTTCAAAAATGATGAAAAATGAGGATAACATTTTTTTCAAAAATTCAAAAAACGATGGGCTATAACCCATGTTTTTTGAAATTTTGAATTTTCTTCAAATCCTCAAAAATGATGAAAAACGGCGTGCTATAGTATGCCGTACGGTAGGGGCTATAGCCCATGTTCAAAAATGATGAAAAATGAGGATAACATTTTTTTCAAAAATTCAAAAAACGATGGGCTATAACCCATGTTTTTTGAAATTTTGAATTTTCTTCAAATCCTCAAAAATGAAAAACGGCGTGCTATAGTATGCCGTACGGTAGGGGCTATAGCCCATGTTCAAAAATGATGAAAAATGAGGATAACATTTTTTTCAAAAATTAAAAAAACGATGGGCTATAACCCATGTTTTTTGAAATTTTGAATTTTCTTCAAATCCTCAAAAATGATGAAAAACGGCGTGCGTACGGTAGGGGCTATAGCCCATGTTCAAAAATGATGAAAAATGAGGATAACATTTTTTTCAAAAATTCAAAAAACGATGGGCTATAACCCATGTTTTTTGAAATTTTGAATTTTCTTCAAATCCTCAAAAATGATGAAAAACGGCGTGCTATAGTATGCCGTACGGTAGGGGCTATAGCCCATGTTCAAAAATGATGAAAAATGAGGATAACATTTTTTTCAAAAATTCAAAAAACGATGGGCTATAACCCATGTTTTTTGAAATTTTGAATTTTCTTCAAATCCTCAAAAATGATGAAAAACGGCGTGCTATAGTATGCCGTACGGTAGGGGCTATAGCCCATGTTCAAAAATGATGAAAAATGAGGATAACATTTTTTTCAAAAATTCAAAAAACGATGGGCTATAACCCATGTTTTTTGAAATTTTGAATTTTCTTCAAATCCTCAAAAATGAAAAACGGCGTGCTATTAGTATGCCGTACGGTAGGGGCTATAGCCCATGTTCAAAAATGATGAAAAATGAGGATAACATTTTTTTCAAAAATTCAAAAAACAATGGGCTATAACCCATGTTTTTTGAAATTTTGAATTTTCTTCAAATCCTCAAAAATGATGAAAAACGGCGTGCTATAGTATGCCGTACGGTAGGGGCTATAGCCCATGTTCAAAAATGATGAAAAATGAGGATAACTTTTTTTTCAAAAATTAAAAAAACGATGGGCTATAACCCATGTTTTTTGAAATTTTGAATTTTCTTCAAATCCTCAAAAATGATGAAAAACGGCGTGCTATAGTATGCCGTACGGTAGGGGCTATAGCCCATGTTCAAAAATGATGAAAAATGAGGATAACATTTTTTTCAAAAATTCAAAAAACAATGGGCTATAACCCATGTTTTTTGAAATTTTGAATTTTCTTCAAATCCTCAAAAATGATGAAAAACGGCGTGCTATAGTATGCCGTACGGTAGGGGCTATAGCCCATGTTCAAAAATGATGAAAAATGAGGATAACATTTTTTTCAAAAATTCAAAAAACGATGGGCTATAACCCATGTTTTTTGAAATTTTGAATTTTCTTCAAATCCTCAAAAATGATGAAAAACGGCGTGCTATAGTATGCCGTACGGTAGGGGCTATAGCCCATGTTCAAAAATGATGAAAAATGAGGATAACATTTTTTTCAAAAATTCAAAAAACGAAATGAAAATGAAATGAAATTTTGAATTTTCTTCAAATCCTCAAAAATGATGAAAAACGGCGTGCTATAGTATGGCATGAATTGAACAAAGGGCATTGTTCAATTCATCAAAACATTTAGAGACAAACAAATAGACACTTATATGTAGTTAAAGCAACAGAGTTAAGCAACAGAAACAAACAACAATGGATTATACAGTGTAAAGACTGAATAAAGTTGAATATCTAATAATATCAATTTAAAATGTATTATCCAATACAAATTTCCTTACCATTTTTAATGTTTTAGTTTTGTATTGCTATTTTTATTTGCTAATTGTATTTTGACCTACTTTTTGTTTCTGGCATTCCGCTGCTTGTTATTTTTTATTTTATTTTCATGTGAAGTACTTTGAGTTGCATTTTATGTATGACATGTGCTATATAAATAAAGTTTAATATGTGAAGTACTTTAGTTGTCAAGGATGCAGACAGAGTTGAACCCAGGAGCAAAGTCACAACAAACTAGAGTATAATAATAAAGTATTTAATAAAGAATTACGAGATATCTTACACAGGGGAATGCAGGTAGGAATCAGGCATGAATCAGAATGACATCAAAGTCAACACATGAACAGGCAGGACATCTGTGACACAGGTTATGAACTGACAATGAGTGTTTGTACTGAGTCCAGTTTTATAGTGAGCAGGTTGATTGGAGAAGTGTTCACTGCTGGGCTGATTAGGTAGTTGACAGGTGTGTAAATGGAACTGGGTGTGGGATATGGGAGGCCAGTGTGGAGACTGAGGGAGAGACAGAATGTGACAGAGTTGCATTTTATGTATGAAATGTGCTATATAAATAAAGTTTACACCACTGACTGTCCCTCCATATAAAATAAAGGCGAAAGTCACAAAAGAAAATTGATCAGTTACAATTCCAGACTATGAAGAATCATTTAATAAAGGAATACTTCCAGATTCAGTTAAAGATTAGCTACAATAATTGTGATATTAAAAGTTAAATGCTCGTCATATGACATAACAGAGAGGAATGGGCCGGACCCTGCGCGCTTGGGGCATTCAGCAGATGTCTCCTGGTGCTTTTGAGTTTTAATTTTTTATTCAAGAAAGTCAGTGTGCAAAGCAAAGTGTCACAGAGCCACATGACTAATGTGGGATTTGAACCATGGACCTGTGGATCACAAACACAGCCACTCATCACACTGAGCTAACTGCTGATTACTACAACACAGCTTTTCTGTGCTAGTTGATGTTAGTGTGGAATGCAAAGTGTCAGTAAAGATTTGAGTATGTCGGGGTTCGAACCGGCACACTTCTACTAGGTATACTACGGATATCATTTGACTTATCCGTTGGTCCACTGAGGCACACAATCATGGGGAATTTCTGTGCTGCTTTAAAGTTGTCCTTCTGAAAGTCAGTGTGCAAAGCAATGGACCAATGAACCATGTAAATACAACAAATTGAGCAGGGCACTGCAGGGAGTTGCACCCCGTTCCGGTAAACCAGAAGTTTGCGGAGGAATTGCGGAAAATTGCGGAAAATTGCGGAAAAAACGATGGGTTATAGCCTATCGTTTTTTGAATTTTTTGAAAAATTGCGGAAATTGCGGAATTTTGTTTTTTTTTTTTTAAATTGCGAAATTGCGGAAATTGCGGAAAAAACGATGGCTTATAACCCATGTTTTTTGAAATTTTGAAAAAAAAAGTTATCCTCGTTTCTCATAATTTTGGACCATGGGCTACAGCCCATATCGTACGGCATACTATGTGGAGACACATATATCCTATGCCCCCCAGGTACCCCCAGGGACAAAACTGTCAACACCAGAATAAATAGATGTTTGGTATTGACAGAGAAGAGTTTTCATGAGCACAACCCACATACTCAACTATATGCCACAAAGTCCCTATATGAACAGGTTATATTTAGAGAGTTTTTGCCAAGAAACATTGCAGCAGAGAAATAATCGGTAACCCTTCCTTTTACAGTATAGGCCTACCATGTTCTGTGCCATGTTTACACGCACGCACGCACGCACGCAGGCACGCAATATACTGTATCCTTTATGTTCATCTTCTGGCCCCCTGGCACCCCTTTGTGGCCATTTTCCTGTAGCGGTGCTGTCGACCATGGTCGCCTGAAAAGATTTTACCTGACATTGTTCATTGGGGCAAATAAACAACAGCATCTACAGTAGAAAAGGAAAACATGTACTTTTGTGTAAATGTGGCTTGTATAACACACGCAGTCACGCATGCTCACGCCCCCACGCACATTATATAAGTGTTGAGAAAGACAATTAGCTGAGACATGTAACACCGACTCATCTTTATTGAAAAAAGAAACGATAAAAAAATAAAACTAACATGAACAAATGCACTATTTCATCTTTACGGGGTATCACTATTGAAAGAACTGCTCTTTACGCTCATGAATAGTATCTTGTTTTTCATATCACAGAATTGCTTTTGTATTTTTTCTCTTTACATTTACATCATACCCTGGGGTGCAAGGGAGAAGCCCGTTCAAAGATACACAAAAGCAAACACAGGCACGCACACACGCACACGCGCACACACACACACACACACACACACACACACACACACACACACACAATTGAGTTTCAATCAGTTCAGTCAGTTACAAAATGGTTCTTGTTTTTGACCAGTTTTCATACCATAGTAATGTTTGCAGTGATGTGAATGTGATCATGAAAGCCAGTGATGTCCTTTTGGTAGCAACCTAGAAAACAGTAGGAATAGGGTGCAGTGTAAACCATTACTTGAACACGCCGGCAAAATATATAAAGTCCACAGTCCACTGAAGGTTGACGTAATAGCAGTTGACAGATTGCATAAGAAAGTAGGCCTACATTCTTGCACATCAGAATATGGTCATTGTAGTCAGCTGTCACATTAATTAGAATTTTACATCCAGAGCCCAAAACCATTGAATAATTAACACATGCTCCCTTCTCACTGTCTGCCGTGTCACGAACATATGTTGTCATTAAAATGTTGCACAAGCGTAGGCCTATCTGTCCTATACAACTGTTGATTATTTCTGAAGAATCTGGCTATAGGCCTATACCATAAATGCCCCTGCTGGCGGAGGAAATTACTGGCAAATTAGATCTTCAAAGAAAGAACAAGAACAGCTTTAATCTGTGCATACATGCATGTCCGTCTGAATGTGCATGCATGTCTTCATCTGCACAAACACCACCCGATTATGCCAACATTATCACCGACCCTTTCTAACCATCACTCTGCTTTCAGTGTAAACATGGTAATAGACAAGCCTGTGTATCCACACAGGCTTGACTGAGGGATGTGGGATGAGGGACCGAGGGATGTGTTTTGTTGTTAAAGATGAACTCCAGCTCGAGTGGAACCGTGCCAGGTGAACGTTGCCATTGGGGTGGATGTGCAAACATCCGAGCGCAAACAGAAACTATTGGAAGGAAATCCATATTCACGGTTCACCTAGCTTGTGAGAAGCACTTATTTGGAAACAGAGCTATACAGGTAACTTAACTGAGCCCACACATATCGCCGTATGGCTCCAGATAAACCAAACAAAGGCCCAGCGTGTCTATCATTGGGGCTTGCTTTCATTCTAACCACTGCCAGAGAAAGCTCTCGCCTTTTCGAATGGAAAATCCAGCGCTGCTGAATTGCCTCCCCGCCGGGGCATTTTCACCTCGCTTCCTCAATCCCTAACCTGCATGCCTTTCCGACTATACACAACTTGGTACGGTTCAAACTGAGCTTGAAAGCATCCCTGCCGAAGATAGAAATAGAAAACGTACACAACCTTTGTTCTGTGTGTGCACGCGCGCACACGCACACGCACGCACACACACACACACACACACACACACACACACACACACACACACACACACACACACACACGCACACACGCACACACACACACAATATATATATATGTAAGGGCTGCACAACACTGACCGAGAGGGATTGTCTACTCTAGCCCAACAGCCTGATGTTTTTAAAGGATCAAGCCGAGGTCCTTATCTGTCTGCCCTGACGGTCTACCCCTACTTCTGGCTATCAATCACACACACACACACACACACACACACACACACACACACACACACACGCACGCACGCACGCACGCATGCACAGATAGATTAAGGTACGTTTTGCCATGAGACTGTCTGTAGTTGGAGCACTGCCCAGGACACTTGTGTGGGAGGGAAGGGAACGCAGAATAATTGTGTAGTGTAGTGCTTGTAAAAGCTGTACAACTTCTTGCATTTGTAAGCGCATGTGAACACACACACACACACACACACACACACACACACATCTCCTGATAAAGTTAACCAGCAGGCTGTGAAGTGAAGTGACGGGTTGAGCAGACAATGCTCAATTACTGGCAGATATAATGTAATTTAAAGCTGTACAGAATGGAAACTCATGTCTGATTTAAATGAGTTTTTGCTCTCCTCTTTATTATTCCATAATTGCCAAACCTGTTTTGCGACACTGATGTACAGTAGCCTGTGCTGACGTGTCTGCCTGTAAATTGCTACAGTACATGTGCTCTTAGACTCTGGATAAATAAAAATTAATTATACCACAGTATTCGAGGAAGCTGATTGGTTGAAACAGCCTAGCCGTGGATCAAACGAGCATCACTCCACACCTAATCAAAACAAATAATTCAGCTGCTCTGTTTTCCCAGAGCACAGCAAACTCGGTGGCTAGGCTAGCTAGTTTCGATTTTCTTAGTTTTAAGGGCAACTGTTTCACGTCTCGTTCCTGACCGCATCACCGTCGTGGCAATAATCACGTTAAACCACACCCTCTCGTGTAATATTGCTTCATTATATCCAACTTGTATGCCCATTTCTTGGGTATCTTGGGTTGGTGTACAGGTGTTATAGAGCTAAAACACTGAAACATGACAACAGTGGCCGGGGTTCAATTACTCACTACATTACCTCTGGCTTTGTTAAAGCCTCCAATGAACACAACTGGCAACGTTCACAGGAGCGAGGCCGCTGAGGAATCATGTCCGTGTCACTGCACTAATAGCACTATCATCCCCTACTGGTCTGCTTGAACTTACACACAGGTGAAAAGATGCCCCGCTGACTCCATTTGTAGCAGAAGAGGTGCATTGTCTAGACCAGTTTCCCAAACATACCGGTACTTGTGTGACTCAAAATGAACCGCTGTTATATGAGTGGGGACTCTGGGGAGGAAAATTAAAATACTGGGTTTCTGTTTTCTTTTCTTTCACACAAAAACAAGAAGCACATTTTCCATTCTAAATTCAAAAATACCGAAACTATCCAATCAACAAGCACAGACAGTTTACATTTCCTATTTTGGATACTGGATAGGTTTGGGAACCTCTGGTCGTATACACTCCCCAGAACACTGGGAGGAGGGGTTGGCAGTGACAGGGCTTGCATGGGGAATTGTAAAGGATTAAATGAGAAGAATTGTGATGCTATACACCACGATCAATATTCTTTGGCTTGGACACTAGCAGCCGGCGCCTAATTGCTTGACCTAGTTATAACCTGATGACAAAAATAGTAGAAAACATCCAACTGAAGGCTGCTTTTTGAATGGCATTTTGGAGCCAGAAGTCATCTTTGATAACAAAACAAATCCAGTCAATATATGGACCCACAGGCCTATTCTCTGAACGAGGAATCACATCCATCCATTCTAATGAGGCAAGGGAAATGAACAAGGTCGGTCTCTCGGGCAATTTGTTGGTCAATGGCTGAGCAGAAGCCGTAAAAAATGGTATAGTATCTGTGTACTATTTAATGTGTATTTGACATCATCAAACGGCCCCGGAGTGTTGGGGATACAGTGATGTAATGTGATGTGGAGCCTTTTGTATGGGTTCATGGCAGTTTGCAACACTGGGTCCTCAACACCTTTTCCAAGTTAAAAGGAACTAATGAAACAGAATATGCTGTGCTGTTATTTGTCTAACCTCCTGAGTGGTTTTGTGGAGTCCAGTCTTTACCATCCATGTCTTTATGAACCAACGTCGCCGCCAGAATAGATTCCTTTCCTGTACATTAACAAGAGCACAATCGTAAGGATGCTGTAGAATTTCTGACATTGTTGAATCAGTGCTATGTGAACCGAAATGTTCCGAGCCAATCCGGCTAAAAGACTAATTTGATTTGATTGTGGAAATGCTGAGCATTGTGCACTGGCTTGGCTGTGAACAAAAAAAAACTAAAGGGCCACTTTCACAAAGCCATAGAAGAGGGTGATCCACATATGAATTACCTTTAGAGATAATATGAAATGTATTAATAAAGAAAATAAATACATAATTCAATAAAATAAATAACCATTCAACTTTAATGTTTTGAACAAATAATAATAGCCCTCTCAAACCAGCGTTGTAGCAAGGATAGGCAAACTCCACAATCCTTTTAGGTATAAGAATTTGTCTGTGCAACTTTGTGAATACATGGACGTATGATAGCTGGAAATATTTAGCAGATTTGTAAGTATAAAGTGCATTATGGATAATGCCCCCCCCCCCCGGTTTTCTCTGGGCACAGTGCAGGTCAGCTTCGAGTGAACAGGAGAAAAGGGGGTCGCTGTTGGTGTTAAGCGGAATCAGTTGTTCCCCAGCATGCACAATAAGGACAGTTCGGGATTCCGCCATCCCAAGCCAATCAACCAGATCTAAATCATACAAAAAAATGACATCACTCACGCACCAAGCTATACGCCATCATCATTATGGACATTATGTTGTTGCCAGAAAACATTTGGTCGTGAATTCAAACATAAACTGAGGACGTCGTGGCTCCATATAGGGTACAACATAGACATTTATTTCTTGTTTCAAGAAGCCCCTGCAGGGTTCACGTTGGACAACTTTCAGCCCCCAGACAGCAGCAATTGTTCAGTTTACCAAACAAAGTGACAAAAGAAAAAATTGCAGATATACTCCTCTTCTTCTGTGGCCATGATGTGTCCTTCCCCTTTCTGGCCTTTCCAGTCACAGCTATCCCACCATTTTATCCGTCCCTTTTGTAGCCACACGATAACTGGCAATAGACCTGTGCAGCTATGGAGTATGTATGCACAGTAAAATCCTCTTTTCATTTAACTCGGAGAGTGTAAAAATAAAACGTTGGGTCCATTTTTACACTCACGAGTGAAATCAACATTGAGGATTTTGCTCTGTGTGTGTGTGTGCGTGTGTGTGTGTGTGTGTGTGTGTGTGTGTGTGTGTGTGTGTGTGTGCGTGCGTGCGTGCGTGCGTGCGTGCGTGCGTGCGTGCGTGCGTGCGTGCGTGCGTGCGTGCGTGCGTGCGTGCGTGCGTGCGTGCGTGCGTGCGTGCGTGCGTGCGTGCGTGTGTGTGTGTGTGTATGTGTGAAATGTGCGTATGTGAGGTGAGTCTCATTTATAAAAAACTACATCAGTTCAAACCCCTGGTCACGTCAGCATATCTGGACAGTCCTAAGAAATCAGCTCTCCCAAACTCTGACCATGGAGGAGCTCTGCAGGAGTCTGTGGGCTTCTGTAGATGTAGCGGTCCATGTTAATAATTCTCCCCGTCTTGTCGGTCCTTGCTTTATACTGTACATCCGTTGAGCGTTCTGTTGAGATCCAGGGAGTTATTGTTATATTTTGTACGGTCAAATCCAGGTGTCTGTTCAGTTCGCGCAGGATGTCGAACTGTCAAAGGCGACAGCAGGGATATCAACTTCAGTCACTCCCTCTTGTGGCGACCATTACGATTTCTGGCCGGGTGGCAGCCTAAGGCCTGTTATGAAGCTCCTAGTGTACAAGTGGGCCAGAAAAAAAGTCAGTGTGCGCGCGCGTGTGCGTGTGTGTGGAGGTGGGGTGGGGGGGGGGGGAGGGGTCCAGGAGCTGTTATAAAAAAAGGTAGGAGACAAAAAGAAATGTAAAAGGTACATCATTCCTGTGTTCTTCAACATTGTACTTGGTCACTTTTAGAATTCCATATATTTATATCCATATATATTTATATATATTTATATATTCTTTTTACAATTAAAAACACCATGGATCTGACAGACTATTTGGTTTCTTTTTGTCTAAGTAGAAGTGTTTCTCTCATTTTTAAATAAATGTACGTAAATATGTTTTCTCTTTTTCCCCATACTGCAAATTGGCGAGGCAGCCACTCCAAATGTTTGCACATATCCATAAAGTATGCATACAACACCAGATTCTCCAAAACAAATTATGTTTTTTTTCTTTTTTTTTCTTCTTTTTTTTTTTTTATCCACCCGTTTGCATCTCATCCCACAGGACGCCGAAAGTGTCTGCGTTCAAGAATTCAAAACACCAGAAGTTTGTCAAACGACATCGAATGAGGCCAGGAGGTCAAGGTCCCTGGGTCCTGTCCTTTCATTGGCCCCGCTGGCTCAAGTCTCTCTGCGATAGGTTGGGGCTGAGCAACTGAGTCTCCGTGAGTCCGTTGGAGCAACCCAGACCTCCGGCTCCTCCTCCTCCTCCGCCTCCTCCTCCTCCATGAGGGCTCAAGAAGCAGACAGTTTCTCTGGCTTCCACGCGCGCTGCCACCGAGCCGCCACTGCCCCCCGGGTTCACACCGGCGTCTTCCCGCTTCCTGTGGGCCAAGGCCAGAGCCCTGAGGTGCTCCTGGGCCTCCTCCAGCAACGTGGTCACCTCGTCCCGCTTCTGGAGGCAGGAGGAAGACGCGCGGCGCTCACTCCTCCCCGCTCGCACTTCCTTACAGGGAGCGGATCCCAGCGCCGCCACCACCGGGCTGACGCTGGTTTGCATACAGGAGATGTCATTGTCGTGCGGGTGACAGTGGACCGACGGGATGATGGGGATGGAACAGGAGCGGAACGGGGGAGGAGGAGCGCAGCAGGAGGAGGAGGAGTAGGAGTGGCCGTGTCTCCTCAGGCTGCGGACGGAGGGAGCCTGCTGCTGCTGCAGCTCCTCCACAGGGCCGCCCCACCTGGCCAGGGGGCTGCAGCCCTCTGCAGACACAGCAGGCCGCATGTGGAGGAAGGCATCCTGTCTGGGGTCACTGCCTGCAGGCCTCTCGTTGCCCTGCATCTGGTACCTGTGTACTCAGACAGGAGAGAGAGAGAGATAGAGAGAGAGAGAGAGAGAGAGAGAGAGGGAGAAAAGATGGATTTACGCTGTGGAACTCACTCAACTTCACCTTGAATGCCGGCCACTTCGCTCTTACTCTGGGGTGGGAAATACCAAAATGGCGGCCGTGGTGTGAAATCTGTGAAATTATGGTCAACAGTTTTCAGGTGGCTACTACACACAGGACAAATCTCCTTAGGGATGGCACTCTTCTCTCTGTCTGGCCCTGCTCAGAACAGTTTCCCATGCGCACAAACGTGCATGGGAGTGCACGTTTAGCATTGTAGTTGATATTTAAATTGTAGCCTAATATTCATTCTGAGTGAGAGAGAGTAGTGTAGTGTTACAAAATCAAAAGCGTTGTTAAAATGTTTCACCATCTACAAAGGCATGTCAGTGTAGGGCCCGCGGCACTTAAAAAGAACCATGCAGAAAATATATTTTATTTCGTTTTGAACATGTGTGCGTGTGTTTAAAGCCACCAGGCCGCTTCATAGTAAGGCAGTAGTTTAGGGACATCCAATATTGATTTGTTCATCTCTCTCTCCATTTCCCTCTGCCTCAAAAAACGACCATGCTGTCTTCCTCCTGTGTGTTATCTACCCCTCCATCTAGCGGCGTTTCAGAGGCTTGTTTCATTATCTTTGTGTAATAATTCATAATCCTCTAAAAGGGATAGCTTGCACACTGAGCATCAACATTCAACTTTGAGTCTTCTGCCGATAATACGACGACATTCACACTTTTAAGTTTCCCTCAAGATTGGCTGGAGGACAGTATGGGGTATAGGGAGGGTGTTGTACAGTATTTCAAAAGTGCAAACACAGTCATATTCTTTAGTTGCTGTGGTATTGCCGGTGTTGTTTCTTTGGTGAGAACCTCTCCAAAAAGCGGCATTTGAGACTTTAGCACAGTACAAAGGGACGATCCCCACGTGGGCTAGATAAGAGAGGATGATGTCAGGGCCCTAATGCCCCGAGATAACATTCAACAGACAAATCTCTCTTTTGATGTTGCCAAATACAATGGGAACGCAAGAATCTATACAATAGAGTTCAAACACACGCCCTGGAGCAGAGCGTGAGCAGCGGGAAAGGCATTACACACACATGTATTTTGGATCGGCTGTTGCTGTGAATGGCAGGCATTTATCCATGAATTATTTATCTATCGCGACTGCTCAAGCATGAATAATTCCGAGTGAAATCAAGACAGTTTCCCCACATGTCTTTTTAAAATATATCCCACCACTAACGTCCCTGTGCAGTTGTGTGTGAAGACTACTTATGCCTTAGGTCCTTCACAGGGAAACATGGCATAAAAGTAACAACGTGACTATTAATTTACACACGCTATCTATCTGCAATCTTGTCTGCCATATAAGCCACTGTGCTGGTCTATGAAAGTGATGGCAAAGCACGCACGCACACAAATAGACAGACACACAGACACACACACAATGTGTACTGCATATATTCAACCTCAGCAGTCTGATTTTGAGAGAGAGAGAGACAGAGAGAGAGAGAGAGAGAGAGAGGAATAGGTAAAGGGGGAGGAGGTGACATGCTTATCTAAAAGATGCTGGTAGGAGAGAAATAGACAAAAGCGTTCCACCTCTCTGTCGGTCGCTTTGCAGACAGGTTTATCTTAAAATAGCAGCAACAACACAGGACATTCTGTCTCCCCGGCAGACATTCTGGGGAGATAAGGCCAGGGTTCTTCTTAACAGGTGCACTGTGAGAAGGAGCTACTGTAATACTGTCATATGCTAGTATATGCACCCTCATGGTCTGACTCTCCACCTCTGTCTTTTCACTTCTCCATTCTTGCCGGCTAAATTGAAATGTATTCACAGCGCTTCCTCTCTCCGTCTCTCTCTGTCCATCTGACTGGCAGTGACCCACGCCTCTCTGTTCTGGCTTCTGTCCGACTCTCGGTTTCCCTTCACAGCTTAACGTCTCCATGGCAACCCGAGACCCCCTTTTACAGTATCAGCGCACGGCAGCGCTCTCTTTAGTCAGCTCGTCGAGTCTGGCTGTCTGTCTGTCCGTCTTTCAGCCTCCACCATGCATTTTGCACGGCCACCTCTTGTCGCACGGGTACAGGTGTACTATACAGTGAGTGGATGGAAGTCCAGTTCTCCGTCTGTCCCTCTATCTTTCTGTTCTCATTCATTTTCATGTGCATTTTAACCCTGGTTCTCCATTTGCTCGACTCTCTTCCTGCCTGTCCGTTCCTATCATAGTGTGGTATGTCTTTCTAAAATGCAGTGGTGGAAAGTTAATATACTACTGTGCATATGGGGTATTTTCTTTTACTCTACTGGAGTATTTACTATTTTCGATAATTTAGCTTCAACCCTATTACATCTCAGATGCATATATATATTACGGCATATAGTACTTTTTCTCCTATTTAAAAACTTTAGCTACTAGTTACTTTGTAGATTTTGATTACAATTACAAAACATACATTAACCACTTCAGCCCTGTCTATACTTTGGCTATTTGAAAAATAGCCGATCCGTCGCTTTGCGACGTGTTGAGAGCTTGTGATACGCAATTTTCAAAGGATTTCAATACATTTGGAAACTTGTGAAATGGGACCTTCTGCACAACGATGAGTAATTTTTTTTTTTTTTTACTTTTCGTACTTTAAGAATATTTTAATGCCAACATTTTTGAATACCAAACTTGAACTATTTGCACAATATAGGCCAGGAGTATGGATACTTTTAAAGTCCAAAATACGACTACTTCTTCCATCACTGCTAAAATGTGGTTTGTCCTGTATGTAGGTCATGTGGAGCTTATCTTCAGATGGGGCCACTGGGTCTCTTATGTCTGGCGTGCTGCTATAGCTTGTACAGGTAAATACAGCAATGGCGCTCCGAAAAACTGGGTCAAGCCACATAGCCTCAGTAAATTAAATACACTTTCTGTTGATCAGTGGCGTCTCGTCGCCTCCCTCTCTTGGTAGCTACGGACAGAACACTGTCTAACGTTATATGTCTGACTCCATTATTGTGGCTTCTCCCATGACAGAAAGAAAACGTCACTAATGTCGACCTGGAGCCACAATTCCAAATAGACATTCTGAAGAAAGGTTAGTTTATACTCGGTCGTGCGATGGTGATTAGTAGTCAGTCATGTCATGAGCCAGGCGCTAATCAGCGCACATGGCACACACGCCATGCGTCAGACCCTGAAGAAAACTGATTTCTGAGGGGGCACCTTACAGTAACTCAACTCAGAGTGAGTGAATCCAGCTCGGCATTGGCGATGTCTCTCTGCTCTATGCCCTCTCTTACCAAGCTCTCTCCACAGTTCTATACAAATAAAATACAATCTTCAATAAGCTTTGGGAGGCTGGTTTTTTATTACAGGTGCTGGTGCTAGGCAGAATTGTGAACAAAATGATCAGCAAACTGGCTAGACAATCTCCTTAGTCCTTAGTGAGATGACAAGAGCTTCAAGCTAATTAGTAGTTAATCACATTGGCTGGCTCAAAACCTGTGAAATAAGACTTTATTTCACAAATAAGACTTTATTACAAATAAGACTTTATTTCACAGGTCCCCCCCCCCCCCCGGCCCGGCTTCCACGGGCCAATTGTCTTAAAAAGTATATCTTTTCTAAATGAAAGACTTTGATATTTCCAATGTTGAAATGAAATCCGGAGCTTTGACAGCAGCATACAGTCCTGCATTTCTTAGATGCATGGGCACTTACTCAATATGGACATATGTATACACAGTTCAAATACTCAGTGTGAGTCCTGTGTATAATTAACCAAAGGGACCCTTACACTTACACTCTAGCCTGCTATTTTTTGACCACATTGCGCGTGTTTAAAGCAACCAGGCCGCTTCATAGTAAGGCAGTAGTTTAGGGACATCCAATATTGATTTGTTCATCTCTCTCTCCATTTCCCTCTGCCTCAAAATAGCAGACCTAATAGCAGACCAATAAGCAGACCAAAATAGCAGACCTACAAGCTCGTAGCGCGCCACCCGTAAGAACGACTGACATAGAAACATAGCTTTTTCAGAAAACTGTCAGGATGTACAGGTAGAAGACATTTTTAAAGAATCTGATCTCAGGCCTGTAGAAATGGGTTAAAAAAAACATTCGTTACAATGTCCCAAAGATATAATGTCCTCACCCCTGTGCTTCAATGTCCTTTTCACACGACTCCACTTCCTGGAGATGTTGGTAGGCGGGACCAGAACATTTTGACGTTCCAATCGGATTCAGCCTTCCTCTGGTAATGGGAGGAGTTCTGCGAGGAGCTGAGCAATGAGCTGGCCGAGTTCTCTGGTCTGGGCTGTTGGACAAGGAGCTACTTCTGAGGGGGGGGGGGGAAACAAAACAGAAAAGCAACGGCAATCATAAGACATTGTTTGTGTGGGACTGGCAGACATTGTTTGCGTGGGACTTGCTCAAGATTGTAGTCATTTTGTGTGATGGTTGTAATGACAACAATCTTAAAAATAAAAGAATACAAGGAAATAAGGCCCATTATAGTAACACAAAAGTAGTTGACTGGAGCACATATTTCCCCAGCCGTAGAATCATGATTTTGAACCCATTTTATGTTGACACCGTTCGACCACTATCTATTATACAGTCTCTCTAAGGGACATAAAGTACAGTAGGATGCCCTTATCATGGCCAGCTACTGTACGTTTAGGCACTTTGATGCCAATGAACCAGGAATCCATGTATCTGGTAAAAATGTAATATGATCGTCTACATTCTTCAATGCATTCATACTTGAACTTATGTCTTTATAATGTATTATTATTATTATAAATCATCACACGTATCATTAGTTCTTATAACAATAATTATGCAATATAATAAGCATGCGGATGTCACCATTTGTGCTATAGAGTTAATCAAGAGCTTCATTTTTCCGAAAACAGCAGTCCCTTAGCTATGATGTCTGTGAGCCACAATGTCTGTTTGGAACACAATGTCACTTTGGTTAGCTAACAACAACATCCGAAGGCCAGCTTAAGATGCAATTACAAATAAATAAACCCTGATCACCCACTGAGCATGTCACTTCTTGTGACAAGGGCAAATGTCTGCCAGCTAAAACCAGTAAGTAGTGAAGTAGACCCCCTTGAGTAAGGCCCTGAATTACAGTAGCTAACGGTAGTAGTGGTACTTCGTAAGGTCTCTCAATGCAAAGCCCTTTTGAAGTTACACAAAGGCTTTTTTGCCGTGACATTTTGGCTGCATGCTTGCTTGCAAAGAATATCATTTAGAGAGCATGGATAGTGTTATATAATCTGATCGCCCATGGCTGTGTACTTGTACGTGAGACACAGTGTACTTGATATGTATTGTGTACTGCCTGAACTGTAGCATACTGTCCCGATCTGGTGGTGGTGGTGGTGGTGAGGACCCAAATGCAGGACAGCCAGGCAGGAGCATATCAAAACCCATGGTTGGGTATTTTATAAAACAGGTGAACAGAACAGAAATCACAAATGCAGAGTGACACTAAACAATGAACCGACAAGGAACTGGGGAACAAGACTAAATATACACAGGAGGGCCGATTACACATGAGAAACACATGGGGAAGACATGAACATATAAAACAACTATAGAACAAGAACATAGACATGCAACAGGTAGATAAACAGACCATAGAATCAAAACAAGTGGAACATAACATAGAAAAACAACATCTAGATGAGCAAAGTCTGAGACCGTGACATATAGTTATAGGCTATACGAGAGACATCTCAGACAGCTCAAGGTCAGCCTTTGCTGCAGTTAGCGGTTATTATGTCTGATATCTTGTGGTCACGTCAGTTGGGATTCAGCACTATTATAATGTTCCTGTGTGTGGAGACCTGTGCTCCGAGGAGCACTTTTTCTAGTTTGATCTCCGTCTCATCTCTTCCATGTACAGTGTAAGAGATAGGTGTAGTGTTTATAGCTCCAATTATAATTACTATCATTCTTCCGTGAATCAACAATTAACTTTGGCTGCACCATAACATGGCTAATTCAATTCCTCTCTTCAATGCGTCCCAGCTGATTATGAGGAGGGACACTGAGGTTGCTATATTGCTATAATAATCACCAGCACTCTGTATCTCTTGTCTCTACAGAATGTAGAGACAAGAGATACACTGGCTGTGTACACCGACAATTACACTTGCCTGTGGGAACTTGTGGTTGTTTATGCACGTTTATGTCTGCGTTAGTACAGTGTACAGTTACATTCCACCTTTGGAAAGATAACCCTTGCAAGAAAAGAGATGAGAAACATCCTCCCTTGTAAGACTTTTGATGCTGCTCACGTCGACTACAAGGGTGGGGTTAAGGGTGAATTATGAATGTGTCCGATGAAAGGTCCTCCCATATACAGCATAAGACATTGTTCATTGTGTGTGTGTGTGTGTGTGTGTGTGTGTGTGTGTGTGTGTGTGTGTGTGTGTGTGTGTGTGTGTGTGTGTGTGTGTGTGTGTGTGTGTGTGTGTAGGCGTGCGTCTGCATTCCTGCCTTACCTGTAATGTTTTGCTGGGCCTTTGGAGGTGTTGATCGTGGTGTTGTTAACATTGCAGTGAGCGCAGCTGGATTCACAGAGAGCGCCCTCACGAGACTGGGAGGGCCGCTTACAGTACTATAAGAATGAAAAGCAAACAAACAGAAACATTAAGTAAACAAACAAACAACACTACTATACAGCAATCACTGCACTAGAGGACATTGGTTCTCACAACAGAGGATTAGGCAGACAGTTAAAAAATAAATAAAAGAAAAATCAGACTGTACTGTGTGTGTGTGTGTGTGTGTGTGTGTGTGTGTGTGTGTGTGTGTGTGTGTGTGTGTGTGTGTGCGTGTGTGCGCGCGCAGCGGTGGTAATCGTGCAGTGGTGGTAATCGGTGGTACAAATCTAGTGTGAGTGTATTCAAGACATGAAACTTATCAATACTTGGGGCATAAATGTAATGTTGCAAGTCACTGGGAAGAGCAAGTCAGAGAGCTGTATGATGACTACTCTGTCAGACTGGACTTGATCGACTCCTCCCCCCTCCCTATCCGAATGAAATTGCAGGCAATCAGAGAATCGGCACTCGCCAAAAAATCTATCTATTATATAAATGGATATTCTCGAATATCCATTTGCCACAGAACACCCTTACAGAACTGAATAACAAGGCAGTAGTGCGCTTGGTGAGGGGCTGGTTCTCACTCCACCCGTGCCATACTGTTTCAGCCCATCAGGGATGGTGGTCTGGGTGTACCGAATAATGAATGGGTTTACACCGCCACCAGAACCAGTCACCTTATAAATATGCTCAACAGCGACGACCCCACGGTCAGGGAAATGGCTCGCGAGTCACTCACTCAACACATGCGGCGACGTAAAGTACCACCACGCGCTGGAGAACGAGACGCAGTTCCTTGGATTCAAGACTAAGGTGAATGGTAAATTGGACATTAAAGCCTCTGGATTCGGTGTGCGGTCCGACTGGATGGATCTTAATGATCTATGCCAGCGATCAGGATTACAGTTAAAGTGGGCGGCGCCTGATACAACAACTGCTGCGCTCAACAACAGCATCATCATAGATCTGCGTGTCCGTGCATGTGCGACCTCAATCAAATCCGCGACCGCAAGAGCCAACATTCTAGGAATGAAGCGATCAGAAAGTGCACAACACTGGACTGCAGGGAAAACTGGCTATTCTTCCCTTTGCAAACCACTCATTATCACACTCTGTACTGTCAAATAACACCATAGGTGAGGACATTCTTATTTTCACTATTAAAGCCCGTTTACAGGTGTTGCCGACCAAGTTCAACTTGGCAACCTGGCTGGTACCAGCACACGACCCACACTGCATCCTACATCCAGTACCACATGACAAAGAAACAGTCGCACACATCTTAAATGGTTGCAGCCACTATAAAGGACTGTACATTGCCAGACATGACCGTCTGGTGGACCTGGTCTCAGACAAGATCAGAGGAGTACAGGACAGGACAACAAGAATGTATAAACACAGCACTGTAAAAAATAGACTGGTTTGATCACAATGACACGCATGTCAATTCACTACAAGATATTCCAAATACCCCAGATATTGTGTTCATCAGTGAAATTAGAAAAACTGTCACTATATTTGAAATAGGCTGCCCATTTGATTTGTATATGGACACTTGTTTTACATCCAAACTTATGAAATATCAGATTCTGGTGGAACGTATTATGGCCTTGGGATATAACTGTCAACTTATTGTCCTTGTATTTGGAAGTCTGGGCCATGTCCATAAACTTGTGCTCAGGGGTCTGCAATTGGGTGGATTGCAAAAGACAAATGCAAAAAAGCTGGCTAAATACTGTTCTGTCTCTCTGTGTTCCCTCTGTGTGTTAACCATGTGCAGCAGTTATATCTGGTTGGATCATATAATGTATAACCTAATTCTGATCAGTGTTTGGGTCTATTGTATTACGCCTCTTGTGCAGATCCAAATAAAAATAATTCAAATGTGTGTGTGTGTGTGTGTGTGTGTGTGTGTGTGTGTGTGTGTGTGTGTGTGTGTGTGTGTGTGTGTGTGTGTGTGTGTGTGTGTGTGTGTGTGTGTGTTAGGCTGCGCAACAGTGACACTTGCTATTTCCGTGCTCAGACGGTCCCAGCCCAGGGACAGTGGTTTCACCACTAAAAAAACAAACATAACATAAGTTTAAAATTGGGTTGCTTATATGTACTGTAAGATAGACGTTACACTTTAGAGAGATAACATATTAATAGATTCATTGCGAGATGAATGAACATGCTTTGATCCTTTTTAAATCACTAGGCACCGAGACCAAGGAGCCTAAGTCGGAAAGTTGGGAATGCATGCCCCGCCCGGTTATGCAACACCCGTTTCTTGACTGCTGCTCAAAAGTCACCCAGCTGTGCCTGATGGAGACGACAGCACATGTGTAGTCAAACTATGCATAGACATACAACTCCAGCTCCTATAATCTGCTATAGCCTGGCGCAGCCACACTTCACCCGCCCCTATTGCATGTATGCATTATGCCCCGAGGCGAGCGAGGTGGTATATTAGTATCGCAAACGCGAGGCTAATAATCTGCTTAGCACGTCTACTAAATGGAAGTTTAGTTCAACCAGAAGAGGGTGCTGTTGTTCCACAAAGTATTACCAAGAAAAACAACATGGACTAAAATAAGATCTAAACTGTACATTAAGTTGTCAATTAACTGTACTTTGACAAACTCAACATCCGAAGTTGAATCACTCATGGTACACATTTCTAGCAGTTTTTCAGGATTCATTTGGTTTTTTGTTATATCTTGTTTTTTGACCATATCCTCTTTTTTATTTAATCTTTTTACCATGTCCTCATTCAGAGCTCCGACAGCCGCAGTGAAAGAAATCTTTCTGAGCCTTGAGGCACCTCCACGGTTCTCCGTTTCGCATCGCCACAAACAGTCCATTACTAGGATGATGTTTGACCTTCATGAAGCACCTCCTCAAGCACCTGCTGTTGCATATGCCCTGCAGGTAGACAATGGAGAACTCACTATGGTGCACTCGGCCGACCTTCCAACCTCCCACAGACCTCGTAGGTCTTTCCATGAAGTCGCTCTGGATTAAGAGCGTCTGCTAAATGCCTAAATTGTAAATTGTAAATTGTATAGAGATGAAAAGCTCTTTCCATGACCCATACATTATAGAGATGGCATGACAGGATGCTGTGGGTTGTAGCAGAGCAGAAAGATGTTACCTTCAGCTGTAACACATTGAACTTCCTCAGCTGCCTGAGGTGGGAAAGGTCACAGGTGTTGCGCCCACTTTCCTTGCTTTCTTTGCCAGTTGCCATATCATGCACTGTATCATAGGCTATACTGTATAATTATGTTTTGTTATTCCATTTCCATGAAGCGTAAGAGTTCGTTTTTCGCTGATTATCAGAGCATTTGGAGACTACTGTACCACCGGTGTGAAGAAAATACAGTATAACACATTTGCACATTTGCCCTACAGTGTGGCCATTAATAACTTGAACCTGATTAGAAGCCAAATAGAGTTAAATGGGTCTCTATTGCAATCTACTCCGCCTACTGTACCTCCACACCATCACGCTGGAGTGTGGAGGAATGCTGCCGGCGGCTTCATACAGTACAGGCCAATGAGCGATCTGCCCTCTTCTTAATTGGCTACTTCATCCATGCGCAAAAAATGCATTAATTGTTGACTGCTGACGCAACCCTACTGAGCCTTCACCTAATCTGATAAGATTATTACAGAGGCATAAATTAAATTGAAATGGCTTCACTGGGGTGCACTGTGGAAGCAGCCTGCGGTGGAACAGGAATGCATTGCATACCGTTGTGAATTGGCTCACAGCCGTTACTTGCCACGTAGCGTCCCTGCTCTCCGTTTCTCTCTACTGGATCAAGCTAGGTAGAAATAGCATGAAATTAATTAAAACGATAAGCTTTTCCCCGACGTGAATTTTATCACAGAGAGATTTAAAAAAAAAAAAGATCAACGGTTAAGCGAATGCACCTTTGCTAGTCAATGTGCTATGCATATCTCACCAAATAATTCACTGATAGTTGAATCAAATGGTCACTTCCTTTATGCTAGAAGGACACATCAAAAAATGGCTAAAATGGTGATGGTTTTTAGGGAACAGTGTAAATCCATGTGAAACAACAGCCAACACTAACTGGCCAGTCATTAAGCTAATCTCTGTGGGTGACTGAGTGAGACACAATCACACTGTCAGCACACTGTCAGGAAGTTCAGACAGACAGTACAATATCTACAAACAAAAAATGGCGTAAAAGTTTGTATGAGTTGCCTAAAAGTTTAGCCTGTACGCTCATCCTGTTGTTCACATAAAATCATTCAGCTTTCTATCCCTTAATGCGAGGTAATTCTTATTATTTGGGCACTTAGGGAAAATACTGACATTGGCACCCAAGTAACAAAATTGAAAATGCTGTTTATAATTTAGGATCAAAATAAATAAATAAATAAAAACGGGTGCAGAAACTCTAACTATTCACTGTGCACCTGAGCAACGATAAATCACTTGGTGCGTTCTTTTCAGAAAGAAATAAAGAAATCAAAGGGCTATAGCTGTGCTCTTTATAGAAAAAAGGTTTTAAGCCGACATTGACGGAATGTAACAAACTATTCATTACTAGAAGACACATCTAGGGTTTGCTGATCCGAGTCATGCCCGGCATGCTCACATACAGTATGAACCTATTGGTTGGATTGACGGTTGTTGTGGACAACTGTATACTGTATATGGATCCCAAAGAAAGAAGGGGGGTGCGTGTGGACGCCTCCTGGGGCTTCTACTAAAAGTGTTTATGTCATGCCACACTCTGCTTGGAATCGGCCTGTATATTGCCAATCATGCCCAATTAAAAATGACTCCAACCACATCTGAGGGGACAGACGGATGAGAGTCACTGGCCCGACTACCATGCTCTCAACAAAATCACAGGCTATGCAAGCCCAAAGGGTGAAAGCAGTTGACGTGCTAAGCTTCACTGATTTTTCTGGCTGAAATTCAATCAGTATTGTAATCAGTTTGAGCAGTGCCCTACAATTTGGCATCTTTGGAAAACAACACAGCAAGTAGCAGCAGCATCATGCGCACGCGTGCGTGCGCGCACACACACACGCACACGCACACACACACACACACACACACGTTGTTTTTCACGTGTCTCAAGTTGCTGTGGTTGACTCCCCCAAAGCAACATGAAACAGTAGTCTCATTAGCATGTTAAAAGATAATAGCTAAGGTAATAGCTGTCCGACAGAGAGATATGAGACAGACAGACAGACAGACAGACAGACAGACAGACAGACAGACAGACAGACAGACAGACAGACAGACAGACAGACAGACAGACAGACAGACAGACAGACAGACAGACAGACAATCACGAATGTCACTGTTACTGATAAAGTTACACCATTTGGTTAGCCGGTTCACTGGTTGGCCTAACAACAAACGTCAAAAGTCAATCACAAGCATAACATTAAAGAAGAGAATCCAGGCACTCTGTTCCAAAAAGTTGAAAAGTATCTTGCCACTAATTAATACATTAATGTATGAGTTCCAATCTGGTTTCAGAACATCCCACTCCACTGACACATGCCTCCTCTATTTGAGCGACCACATCAAACACGAGGTGGATGCTGGCAAATACTGCGGCATGGTCATGCTGGACCTCCAAAAAGGCTTTTGACACCGTGAACCACTCCATACTGGTTAACAAGCTAAAAGCTATTGGTTTTTATAGCACATCAGTGAGCTGGATGCAATCCTACCTGGAGGGGAGAGAACAGATGGTGGAGGTGAACGGAACACTGTCCCCCCCCCCCTCCCAGTGAGCTGTGGCGTTCCACAAGGAAGCATACTAGGGCCTTTACTATTCCTAATATATGTAAACGACATGTCATCAGCTTGTGACTGCAACTTGTTCCTGTTCGCAGATGACTCAGCACTGCTGGTCTCGGACAGGAACAAACTGCAGGTTGAAAAGACCCTCAGCTGACAATATTATCACACAAAAACATGAAATTGCCTACCTAGGTTCCATCCTGGAGGGCAATCTTTCCGGTGATGAAATGGCCACCAACGTAATCAAAAAAGTCAATCAAAGAACAAGATTCCTTTACAGGATCTCCTCACTGGTCAACAAAAACACTTGGCCTCACCCTCCGAACCCACCTCACCCCTGCCCACTTTAACAGGCTGGGATGGCTTAGGGTCGACGACAGAGTACAGCATCTTGCAATGGGTCTGGTCCAAAAGATTCGATACACCACCAAGATACCCATGTACCTGTCTAAATACTTCCTTAATGTAAACGAAGTCCACACCCACAACACCAGAGGGAGTGCAACAAACCATGTACAACCCAGATTCGGCACAAACAAGGGACTAAATGAATGTGGAACACCAAAATGTGGAACGCCCTACCAGCAGTCATGTGAATCCCTTGACTGCTCTCAATAAACCCCGCAGCTATGTCGAGTCCGCCTACAGGAAATACGTAAGCTGCGACCATGAGACCCGTTTATGAATTCGTCTATTGGTGGGATCAGTGGTGTGGCCGCTGACACCATTGTGACAGCACACCTCGCTCTACGCTGCTCTGGGACTAGAGGAGAGGACTAGTGTTGAGTGGATGCATGCTGCAGCTCCACTCCACTGTCATGGATGAGAGTGGATCAAAGGTTGGCTTGTAGCCTTGCGACATTTCTGTTTAATATACAGTATATCATTCTGGTAAACCTACACATACAGATACAGCCCACCAATACTAGACATAGCTATGCCACCAGACACTCCAACCTTTAATACCTAGAACGAATGCACTTAAGAGAACGGTAATGTATAGAGCACATTGGAATGAGTCCCCGCCACATAATAAACATAAGAGAATAAATCAAGCTTTAAAAAGAAATTGACGGCAGCGGAGATCAGGAAAGAAATCATGTTTAGTTAGCTTGCCGAGTGTTTGATTTCAATTATTAGTAATAGGATATACAATGTCTAGTTCATAATTTGTTTGTAATTTACTGATTGTAATATAATATAATTTCTAGAAGATATGAAGACTGAATCTTCAATTATTTTAGTTTTGTTTTGTTTTTAACTACGTACTGTACAGTATGTAATGGCATAATTTGATTGTATTAATTAGATTTTACGAGTGTTTGGACCCCAGGAAGAGTATACTATTGGGGACCTGTAATAAATAATAAACCATCCAGTAGGAGGACCACAATGGAAACCAGTCCCCAGGACTTTTTGTGTTATCCTTTCAGCCTTAATGTCTGAGTCTGACTGTAACGATGTGCCGTTTACCTTTCGGACTAATCAAGTATTCAATCAATCAAAATGTGGCCTACTACCACAGAGCTTGTGGGTTCAAATCCACGTGGTGCATCCGGCTTTGTCGAGAGACTATACGAACACAACTGGCCGTGTTTGGGCAGGGAGGGTGACAATTGTCACTGTATGTAGTCCTTCAGGCTTCGGCAGCACCTGACATGAAGGAGTGTTGGGCGGGAGGAGTATAGGACAAAGGCTCAAAAAGATAAACAGCAACAGTGACAGACACACAATGTGGTGGCATATAACGTCTAAATTGGGGAGGAAAAGAGGTGAAAAGAAAAGAAAGAAATGTGTTCAAGAAATGTACTTCCATGGCCTATACTGGCAGCGTGCAGAATAATTCTGAAGCTGATGGGTCCAGTCTCATATCCCGATATAGAGGGTGTGCGCATGCATATAGTGAATGGCAGATCGAGTGGAAAATCGAGTGGCAAAGTGAATTTAATGTTGTTTAAAGTCATTTCATGCGATGAAGTTTGGATGCATGGGCTGTCAAGGCCAGAAAGTAGTTTTTTGCCACTCGGTACGCATTCCTGCATAACTTCCTGGTATGATGATGATGTCACGTGCATACCCTCTATTGATATATCTATATAGCACCCAGCTGTGCCTACTGTACGACTTTGTTATGATATATTTGAACAGGGGAATGGTTCAGCTGCCAACCCCATCTATCACTTGTCAAACTCAATCAAGTTCCTGTTTAGCCTCCTACCCGCGTCCATGTTCAGACGGTTAATACTGCCCTCATTTCAAACTCGCAGTTCCAACCAGCACGCCCACAGTCCCACACAGACCCACACCCACACTAACCAGTGACAAGGCTTCTAGTGCAGTCAGTGACAGTGCGTGGCACAGAAAGCTGTTAGTAATATTCGAGTGACCCACTGAAGAGTGGGTTAGCACATTCACGAATACGTGGAAATGTGGAGGGGTGACAGTCAGACAGGGCCCACTGATTGAACGACACGTTGTTTTGCACTTGATTGAAAATACTGCCTGCCTACGTTTCTGCCATTTACATTTAGTAGGCATATATGCTGTGGGAGGCGCAGAGCGGGGCCTTACAGTACACATGGGTTACATACAGTAGTAGTATTGACTGTTCACTGTCACAATGCATGACTCACTGGGAAGGAAGCAGGTCAAAGTGCTGACAGTATCTCCAATGCACTTACTGTACGCAACGGGCTGTAGTAAATTGGTGATGGACATTTGTAGCACAGGCAGGACTATGCATATTATTGCCACGGTATAGGTCGCATTTACTATGAAAACCTGCATCTCCCATCCGTCACCCCACGCCATGGTCACGCCTCATGACATCACGCCTCCATGTATGGTAACGCCTCGTGACATCACGCCTCCATATATGGTAACGCCTCGTGACATCACGCCTCCATATATGGTCACGCCTCGTGACATCCTGCCTCCATATGTGGTAACGCCTCGTAACATCACGCCTCCATATATGGTCACGCCTCATGAGATCGCGCCTCCATATATGGTCACGCCTCATGACATCACGCCCTCCATATATGGTAACGCCTCATGACATCACGCCCTCCATATATGGTAACGCCTCATGAGATCACGCCTCCATATATGGTCACGCCTCATGACATCACGCCCTCCATGTATGGTCACGCCTCATGACATCACGCCCTCCATATATGGTCACGCCTCATGAGATCACGCCTCCATATATGGTCACGCCTCGTAACATCGCTCAACGTTAAACATCGCTTAACGTTGTTTAATACAATCAGATAGGACTTCTCTGCAAATCAAATAAAAACTAATTTATTGGGGGGGGAAACACAATGAAAAACTGTGGAATGAACTGCTGAGGAGTGTGCATTTCACATGGGGTTGGGGCAGACCCTTGTCTGACCACGCCACGGACTTCCACGCTTACTGCTTCAAGCATGACAGCCTCGTGCTGGTGAAATCACAGAGCCTCCGGTGTCCCTTGCGAGACATGTTTAAGCTGAAGCAGCTAGCATGGACGCTAACGTTGGTCGTATTTATTATGGAACCTTTCCCTCCGATATTGCACACAACCATGCCGTTATCCACGCGTCCATCCTTTTAAATGTATAAATGTCCCATCCACTGAGCAAAAGCGATAGCGGCTTCTTCATTCATTCGATTCATTTGGGTTTGGGCTTTCTGACGGAGCTCAGCTGTAGCCTGTAGTGTACTGTACTGCAACTGCTGCTGCGTCGCTCTATGGAGCAGAGTGTAGAGTAGGCTTGGCGCAGCGAATTCACGACATTGTGGGGTTGAAAATCATCCCGGTCGCGTGGTTCATGTAACGCGTGTGTCACGTGAAGAACTGACCCCATGAAGTGAACGGAGTTGGCGTAAGTAGTCGGCAAACATGACGATTTTGACGTAGGCTGTTGATCTTGCGCAATAACAGCGTGTTTGACAAAAGTTATATTTGTACAGTAAATATGACAGTTGCGTGAATGCAATGTAGCGCAGCTGGATTCTGGGAGCGTGCAGATTTTGTTTTGCATGGAGAGAAGTCTGCTAACAGTGTGGTTTGGGAGGAGAAGAACCACGGATATGTGCTCGTGCTGTCTATTAGGGTAGAAGGATGTCCTGGAAGTACATATTATTATTTGATCCATTAATATCTTGAAGGGTCCTAATGCCCTTCTCCTATTAGTGAATGGCCTCCCCCCAGATAGCATAGTTATTATTCCACAATGGAGAAGATTTACACCACTTAGTTCCAAATCCTAATATGTCTCTACCGCTCTAAACACCTGAAGTAGATATGAGAACATTGGACCATAATACAAATTACATTTCTTAATAGAAATACCCATCAAAAGAAAGTCTTTCATCCCTACAGTGTCTAATAATTCCTATTCAAATTTTTCCCAAGAAGCTGTTTTATCCTCATCCATCCAGACAATGAGATTTCTCAACACAAAAGAGTAGAACCAACGATACAATTTGAAATTAGGACATGCCCATCCCCCATTAGACTTCCCATATTGAAGCACCGACTGTTATTACGAGGTCGCTTATTATTCCAAATATATTTCCTTAATAATGTGTCCAGCCTTTTCCAATAATTCGCTGGGGGTGCCAACGGCACCATTGAGCTAATACAATTAATACGGGTCAGGACATTCATTTTAACCACTGCTATACGTGCCGGTACCGATGATGATCTGTTAATATCTTCTTCTATTTTTTTGGACACCAATGAAAGATTAGCCAAGGAAACATTGATTTAAATACCCAAATATAGCACTATAATCTGAGGGGATGGTCACTTCACTCTGGATGGTCACTTCACTCAGATCAACATTTACAAGCATTACATTTTGACAGATTGACCTTGTAACCTGAAAAGTACCCAAATATCTCTATAATTTCTAACACAACCAGGAGTGATCGTTGCACATCTGCCATATAGACAAGTGTGTCATCCACGTATAGCAAAATTGAATGTGATGTTGTTCCCACTGTAATAGGAGAGATCTGAGTACAGCTCTTAATCAACTGCGCTAGTGGTTCAATGGATAAATGGCAAATTAAAGGTGATATCGGATCCTGATTAGCCATATCCTCCAGAGGAATGCTAGCCTGCACTACCTGAGGTGGATTTCGCTGCGGTGTGAAGGCGAATGGATCAACTGCCTCCTCCATGACGTGAAACTGGGTCTTTAGGTATATCGACGTTGAAAAAATGAACAAAACAAACTGAGTCAAAAAAGAGGAAACTTTATCAGAGCTCAGTGCCGTGCGGCCATCTTGCTTCGTGCCTCACGTGACCTCCTCAGGAAAGACATATTTGAATATTATAACCACACCTGGGGGTCTATTAGAGTAATCTTAACTCCATACACACATCCAAAACAGAAAAAGCTTTAAAAAAAAAAACGAAATACAAAAACTAAAAAACCTCCCCCCACCACCAGGGGGTGCTGCAGCGCCCCACTTCCAGCGCCTGTGCCCCGCTTGAGTGTTGAACTAATGCTAACAAATTGGATGTCTGGCCACATCTTTACAGGACACGTGAGGATTGGAAAGTATGACTTCATTGTGTCCAGAGGTAGACCACTTTGTCATAAATAATCTCTAAACTGTCACCAAACTGTGCCCTTCATGGGAATTATAAATTAAGTGAATTAATGAAAATACAGCCCCCCAGGTGTCCTTTAGGCGGTTTCAGGAAGTCCCCTGAATGATTGATAGTTATAGGAACCAGATGGACATGTATAGGCCTGCGACATGTATAAAATCAAACTGCTGAATGTTTAATATCTTGATAAAATAACATACATTAACATCAATACCCTCTGTCCAACCCCTAAACTAGTGCATATATTCACAATTCACATGGACTGACTTTCAAAGAGAGTTTACAGTCAATATTAACCTGGTTTATACAGGCATCTATTCTATTCTATACTCTTTGCCACACAAGGTTGTGTGTTTGGAACATGTGATTTGTTTGTGTGGGTGGTACTCTGCATGTATAAATGTAAGTGTGCTTTTGCTGAAGCTCCTTTGAGCCCGAGTGTGCTTCTCTGTGTGGTGAAAAATCTGATAATTGATAGCTCACAGACAGAAATCAATAGGAGTTTGTGTGGGTAGGCACAAAATAAACAAACGGGATGCATTTGCATAAGTTCCCAATAGACTCTCAGTGAAATAAATAAATAAACAAGATTTAAAAGCAACATTCGCTAAATAAAAGATGGCCCCGGCTTGTTTTTCCAAACAATACATTTTGTGGAGTCAGTAAACCATGATCAGTAATTTATGAGCTCATGCTAATATGGCAATTAGACAAATTAGAGAGACAGAATTGTTCTGAAATCCATTTTGTTGTGTATATCGGGTGCTATTCTATTCTTGACTAGTCTAATCCACAGGACTATGGCTGTATATCTATTGGAACGGAAGAGTGTCCTAACATGAGTTGCTCATGTATTCAGTATACCGTAGGTCAATGCTAGCCTGGGTAAACCCCTCCCCCCTCGCCAGATTTGCATTCTGAAGGAATCCTTCAACCGGATTATCACACACCACCCAGCCTGCACACACTGTCTGTCAAACCAGACGAGGGTCCAGAGTTTACAACAGTAAGTAGTAGCTTAGTACTAGTGGTAGTCTCAGCGCGGAGACCAATATGAAGGACAACCCTAAAGTTTTTGCATTGGTTCTGCAATGCTGTCATTTATATATACTTTTTAAATCTTTGCATTGTTTCCACACAGTTTACTTTTAGCCCCTATATGAATTCAGATGTCACCAAATAAATTAGTAGGCAACGATCTCTGATCACCTGGCTATTATTAGACTAGACGTAGGCGTAGGTTACGTTTTTCGGCGGATGTATACATCCCAAATATTCCTTTAAATTACACAGGTAAAATGATATGTGCTTTCATGAAATTTTGGCTTGTAACACAGATATTTCTGTTCTCTCTTCTCATCCAAAACACATTTCCAGATCGTGCAAAATCCTTCCGCCTGATTACCGATAAAGTGATGAAACTCACAGCAATATGATGTGTGATAACTGAGAGTGTAAAAAGTTAACAGGATTTTGTAGTGCTGTGATTACTTTATCGGCTCAGCTAGAATATATTCAACCTTCCCACCTGCCATGAGAAACCCATTCCAATATTTAAAGTTCAGTGCCCCTTTTCATTGCCCCAGAGAGGCTGTTATATAATTTGTTTTGACCTATACAGTATTTCATTTCCAGCTTATTTGAATATCATGCCCTGTGTGATATTAAAGTTAAAACAAAGTAACTGTCTATTACACACACATTCAGTCCCACAGCATTCACTTATCAGTCTTTTGTTTATTCCTTGGCCCACGATGGACAGCCATTCTCCCATGTGTAGGCCTACTGCACATGTACAAGAACCCGTACAGTTGAAATTAGTCTGACATCCTTGGGGTAATACACATCCAATATGGTTAACGAGTCTCTGTGCGGAACAAGTTTAGACTTGTTCTGTAACGAATAGGTAACCTTGTGGCTAATTTACATGGGATATGTTAGCATAGTTAAAGATAATATATGCATAGCCCAACATATACACACCCCTCCTAAAGGTAGTGGAAGCTTTGTTTTTGACTGACGTTAAAATGTAAGGATGTTTACCGTGTGTGCTACTTGGGATGGGATAGATAGATGTGTCGACAAGGACTGCATGAGAGGATGATGAATGGCAGCACTCGCTGGCCCTGTACGCTCCCAAACCACTGAACGATCGCTAGCTCAAAGACCTGTGGGCCTAACACAAGTGGGCAGGTGGATGTGGGGAACACAGACAAGTGGGTTTGAAACGCGGCAATCAAAAGACCCAGCTGCAAACAATGAGATCAGTGAAGTGTAAATGCAATATGAAGGGTAACATACAGCATAGGAGGAAGGGTGCTTCATGAATATTGTATATGAGTGTGCATTTGGTGTGTTAGTACATACAGTGCATGGAATACAAATAATAGACGTGAAACGTCAATGATGTAGAATTCTCTGTTAGATGGATGCAAACAAGACAATTTAACAACATTATCAGCAAACAAAGATTAGTGTTAAATCAGTATTGAAATTGTTTTGGTAAATTGTGGATACTTTTTTGAATATCTTGTATCCTGCTGTTTTTGATAGCCTAATAGTCTGCAAAGACTATTCAATCTTTATGCTTTTAAAAAAGTACCGGTTAAAGTATATTGAACATTCTTTGGAGTCCGTTGACACTCACACCACAGAAGTAAAAGATGGTATAAGTAGCCTATGCTTAAATTCATATATAGAAAATGTTTCAGATAAAAATAAAAATAAAAGAGATGATGGAATGATGATGGATGATGATGGTCATGGAAGGAGAACCTTCTGGAAGCTTCATGGGCAAAGATAATCAACTTCAAAATCTAAAGAAAGTCATGCAAGTGTTGTGCAAGTACAAATGTACTTTCTTTAAAAGTTTACAACATGAAAACGGTAATAAATCATACAGTACTTGCTATGGTGTTAATGATGCGTAAACTGTGTTGGGGAAAAAAGACTGCATGCAGTTATCATAATTTGGATCAGATCAGCGTTTTGCAAGATTAGTCCAGGACAAACACACACACACACACACACACAAACAGGGGCGCTGGAAGGTATTTATACCAGGGGGGGGCTGAAGGGTGGGAGGGAAATCGAAATTTTCTGGTCTTATTCGGGTATAATTGGCCTAATAATGACTTATTTAGGACCTAGTTAACCGAGTTAATCATAATAACAGTATGTGACTCTTATTGTGTTGTTGTTTGGGTTAGATTTATTTAAACCTGGTGCAGGTGAAAGTAAAACTACAATAGGCTTTTGCTGTCTCGTCATGTTGCGTCTATCTGTCAACTCACTTGCTGTGCATTCTGCATTTCAGCACGCTCTAGACATGTCAAAAAATGCTCCTCTCCACCAGCAGGGGGTGCTGGAGCACCCTCCGCACCCCCCTTCCAGCGCTGATGCACACAAACACACACAAACACTGTAGCTAACCTCCTAGAGCTACACCGACACATGAAGATGAATCGGCGTGTGCATTTGACACTTCCTCATGTCGGGAGACTGTCTACAGGGCTGTGCATTCAATTTGTGTATTTGCATGTCTTCAACAGATGCATAAAAGTGCATGAGTTACACTTCCACAGACACACCATACAACTATGTTGAGTCAGACGTGCAATACTTCTACCTCAAGTACAATCGGTGGTGGACAAAGTACTCAACCCCAGTACAGTATAGGCCACTTGAGTTAAAGTTTAGATACTCCTAGTAAGTAGCCTTGCCGAGCCATGAGGCCCATAGGGGCAGGAGCCTATCTCCTGTTTCTGTAGCGTGAGGCAGCTTGATGTACAAGAACACCCCCTGGACATGACGCTAGTATGTCGCAGGGACTTAACCCCAATCCAACCCTTGATGCTGAGTGTCAAGCAGGGAGGCATTAATAGGTCCCATTTTTAGAGTCTTTGGTATGACCCGGCAGGGGATTGAACCCCGACCTCCCAGTCTCAGGGCAGACACTCTAACCACAAGGCCACTGAGCTGGTACTCCTGGATACTCCTGGATCTAGTCAAATATTACTGAACTACAATTGAAAGTTCATTTCTATTTGAGTTCTGGAATACTTAAGAATTTAAAAGTACAAATTACAAAGTAAATCACTGCATTGCTGTATTGAAGATAATTTCACCCAATCCAAAGATCACAACATTGCAAGCTTATGCTATATATTTAAAGATTTAATTCATAATGTTCTTTTTCCCCTTCCTAGAATTCAAAAGTACAATAATTTGTATTTGAAATGTGGTGGAGAGAAAGTCATACAATGCAAATACTACACATACTCAAAGAATGTACTTAAGTACAGTACTCAAGTAAATGTACTATGTTACTGTTCACTGCTGAGTACAAGCATAATGTGTTTTATGGCTGGAAACTGATGTGTTTTCTTTGAAGAACAGTCAGTATAGTCACCTTGTGCAGCTGAAGGCTGGTGTTAGAAGATCTAGCCTTGGGGTCAGGGCCATTAGACGCGTAGTTCTTCAAACTGCGAGTCTCCTTGAGGTGGGCCTGGAGCTTCTCTCTGCGTCTTCTAGAAAGAAAGAGCAGGACAGATTGTACATGAAGATTGCAATGGACAGTGCACAAAAGGAGTTTAAACAATGTACTGTAGCAGACGGATCATGAGTTGTTTTGTGTTGTATTGTTGTGTCGGATGAATGTTGTATGTATGTACAAATGTATGTAATGATATGGAAGAAATGTTGTAATGATGATATGTTTAAGACCCCAGGAAGAAAAGCTGCTGTGACTCACAGTAAGCTAATGGGGATCTAATAAATGAATCAAATCAAATAAAAAATAAAACGAAAGCTCCCCTTCAATCCCCTGTTATTCTATCCCATTCATGCAGAATGTTAACTCTTGACACAGCAATTTCTGGGTATTAGCTATATGGTTCCTTCAATGTTACCTGGCCCATGGCACATTTCTCTGGGCATTTTAAATGTAATCAAAAAGCACCGTGTGTGGTGTCAGCCACAATCATGGTCTGAAAGACCTTGAGTTGACATTAGCTGCGATGCATACGAGCCAAAGAAACCCACAACATAATTTAACCCAGCTCTCAATTCCTCTCCAGTTCGGTCATAATCAGTTTGGTCTAGCGGAAAATACTTTTTTTTAAATCACTATTAGTTGGAAGGAAAGAGGAAATGTCCTTGGCTGTACGTTTATCAAATAATTACTTAAAAAAAAAAGAATGTATTCCTTCTAGCATAGAAGCGTGATTTGAAGGTTATTTGTCACATTTCCATCTCTTGTTCCATCCAATCATTTTCACTTTGATTCAGTTTAGTATCAGTTACTGTAGCTAATTTGGTAAAATAAATTCATAAATAAACTCTCTGACCGACATTAGCTCAGTGAAAGAAAGGGCTCTTATAAATAGCATACCGGTAATTATCACACTAATTTCACTTCATATTAGTGTACGGTAAGCTGCACCATAGTAACCTTTCTGTTCCACAACCGATTTGAACCCAGGACTCCTGCGCAAGTTATGACATTTTTTTTTACCAGAGAGCTAAAAGAGCCTGCCTGCTTGTTCAAGGGAGAATCCGAATTTTGACCAAATCAGGTCAAAATTTGCGTCTAACCAGAAACAAGATTGTGTCAAAGGTTGTGTCGAACCTAAGATAATTAAGATCTAAAAGTCTCAATAGAAGAACGGGCAGGCCAAATATAACCACCCCGATATATTCTATAAGTTGTATTAACATACAGTAGCCTACTCCATATAGATTGGACAAATAACATTTTATTCAATACACAAAAAAGCCACATTATAGAGCTTTAAGAGCAGGGTAGAATTCATGTACATCCTGTAGTTTGTTTTTCCAGTGAAACCCTTCACAACGTATACTTTTCCACTAGTGGGGATGCTCTTCAGAATGTTAGAAATGCTATGCCTGGAATTGAACCCAAATCCCTTTTTCAGCCAATGACTCCCCCCCCCCCCAGAGACATAAAAGGTATTCACATTACCCTTGCTGGTCAGTGCCACTGTATCTGCCCCCATGAGAGGGGTAAAAATATCCTACTATAAATGTGCCACGTCTCTGCGTGTGTATATGGTTGTAATGCACGTAACTCGAGAACCGTTTTCCCCACCGACATCACATTCGACACCCGCGTTCCACAACCCCGCAGGGAGTGCAGTGCCCGGTATCGAGTCGGGCGGACCCACGGTTCTCCAGAACCACCACAAAAGGCTCTGCTCAGGCTCTGCCGGTGGGAATCCCTGCATAGTGGGAATCCGCTCACCTGTGCAATGTCTCAGCCTCTGCCTCAGCCAATTGATTGCCGCGGCAACCCCACACCTGACAATTGATTAGCCTGCCCTATACTTAACCTGCAGTCCACTTGACAACGGGTATTATTAGGTTCCCGAGTTGCATCATTCTCACTGGTGACCAGAACTAACAAGGAGTTCTTTCCCGTCAGAAAGCCTGGCTATACGTACCTCACATGCAAATCAAGTGACGGAGCTTTGTGTTTCGGCAGACAAACCAGGCTCCAGTTTGTCCTGTGAGAGTTCTGCTTTGAGTTGTGTTATACCCACAGGAAATTTGCTTAAATCAATTCAGAGCATATTCCTTCGCATTTGCACTGGCTGGCAATGAAAGTGATCCTTATTCTGATTCTCTCTTTCTCATAACTAGGGGTTCATGGTCTTTGAGTGTACGGATTAATCTGATTAACTTTAATTAATTACCTTACAACCAAATCAAATTAAGTTACCAGCTCTCCAGCATCGATCCTCTTCTAATACCTAAGGAATGTATACCTTAAAACCCAATTTACTTGTATGCGGGAAGAAAAGAAAAAAAAATGACTTTCAAAAGAACACATTTTGAACTTTATGTCTAACTTTATTCCTATCTGTCACATTGATAATACAGTATACAGTCCCCCCCCCTGATCAGTATGCAGCATCTGTGTCAAACAAGATAGTTTCCCGACTCAATTATGGATTCTCTCAAAGTGGCTGTCCATCACGGCTTGATCCGATTATAGTGTTGTTGAGCTGCTCACTCTCTCACATCATTATATCAGAGCGGAAGCCCATATGGAAAATACAGTGCCATCGATCAGCGAGTGCTGCATGCTCCATATACCATGAGCAACTGCCATTAACCCATTCTGACCGGGAACCCGTTTTGGTGTTAGCATCATGTCATGCTTTAGCTATTGAAAAATAGCAGATCTACAAGCTCATAGCGCGCCACCGAGTGGCGCGATACGAGCTTGTAGGTCTGCTATTTTTGAATAATCGAAGAACGACTGACATTTTTTAGAATCTGATCTCAGGTCAGAATGGGTTCATCAGACATGTGTGTGTCCAATGGAAACCTCGTATAGAATCTGATCTCAGGTCAGAATGGGTTAAATAATGCATGTTTGACCCGTCCTGCAAAGACGAGGGATGTATGCCCAGGCCCGTACGCCAATAATTGCGCATAGGACACGCTTCCTTGAAGTACAATAGAGGGATGAGAGAGAGAGAGAGAGAGAGAGAGAGAGAGGGAGAGGGAGAGAGAGGTTCATGCAGGAGTAAATTGAACTTGGAACTTGGATAGAATGTCTGATGCACCCATGTGGGACGAATGGAAATGTCGATTTGTACACACGGTGTGTTTGGACCACTGGTGGGCCACCGGAACCGACTTTGAGAACCGAAGTCTGATGTAATTTACACATCCTCCCTGGGATGAGTTTATTTTTCCCCCCTAGACTTTTTCTGATGGGTGCTATAGCCCCTCCATCGCCTGGCTTTGTGTGTTCCAGCGAGATAACGCTAATGTTGCTCCCGCCAAATTAGTTAAATGTTTCGCTAGAAACAGGCTCAAATATGAGTGACTCACTTTGGTAAACGATACAGAGCCACCTCCCCGAAACAATATCGACAGGTTGTACATTTCTGGACCACAATGCTTGGACTTTAAAATGACCCAATGTTATTCTCCATAGAGACCATAATATGCATCCACTCACTTGTTGCGGCAGTAGAGGGCCATACACAGGGTGCCCAAGAGGCTGATTGCCATGGCGATGGAGGTGATTGACAACACCTGTCTCTTGTAGACCTCCTTGCTCTCTGCGGGGAGACAGACAGAGGACACATACACAGAAATATAAATACCAGTCAACACATGGGAAATCAAATCTGCACTCGCATACAGCAATTACAAGCCTGTGTGTGTGTGTGTGTGTGCGTGTGCGTGTGCGTGCGCGTGTGTGTGTGCGTGTGTGTGTCATGAAACCATGAAAAGCACATGCCATGATTTGTAACTCTACTGCACCAATACCATTTGTGAATTTTGTGTCCTTGTACTGTATGCATCTCCTTTGTGTGGACATAAATAAAATAAAATAAATAAAATGTGTGTCTGTGTGTGTGTGTGCGTGCGTGCGTGCGTGCGTGCGTGCGTGCGTGCGTGCGTGCGTGCGTGTATGTGTAATGGTGATACATTGTTTAAGTTAAGATCACTGTCTGCATTCAGCAATAAATCCTCCCACAGCGCACCATCACAGAATTAAACATGGCTTTGAGATGGGTACGTACCCATATATTATTTTCAATATAGATGTTTGCAATGCCTCGTGCAGAAGCCATTTGAAACGATGAAACAACCATTAACAAGACAGAAGCTCATTAGGCTTCGTTGCCTTTCTCCCACGGTTTCGATGAAAACCTTGTTGATACCGTTAACTGATGGCTTTGTTTTTACATGAGAAATAACTGTATATACAGTACCGACGCAAACACCACCTCATATTGTATTGTCGTCGTCAGGCAGAAACCTATAGTATCTCCATATTTAAACGTTCTATCTTTTAACGTTAATCGTTAATTAATGCACTACTTCGATATACTATACAGAGTCACACAAAAGGTGCCACACAAAAGTAGCGAAAATAACAGATCCACAAGCTCACAGCGCGTTGCATTATCACAAAGCATTGTGAGCTTGTAGATGACAACTTTTAAGTTAACGTTCCTGTGGGTTTTATGAATATTGAACCAGGGAGAAGTATTAACAGCTAACGAACTAACTAACTAAAGTTACCCAACTAAATAATAACTACAATGGACCCAGTGGAACGTGCAGGTTCTTTTATTTATTTGTATAGTCATCATTTTATTGTTTTACATTCCCTGAGAAGTTATGCGACGAGTTGTGGTCTTGTAGATCTGCTATTTTCAGCAAGTGAGAAAAAAAACATTAGACGGTATCAAGGCCCCACCTAAACACAATGACTAAATCAACTGTAGTTTTAAGTAGACAAAAATCTCATGACATTTAGTCGACTAAAACTAGACTAACACTTAACACATTCCGTGTGACTAAAATGTGACTAAAACTAAATGAAAACTTTTCAAAAGACTAAAATCAAACAAAGCTGCCAAAAACAACACTGGTTTCCACCCAACAGCAACGATAATATTTCCAAACGGTCCGTTTCTATCAGCTCGCTCTCACATCAAGTTAGTGCTCAGACGCACGTAAACTGCTGGTGGGAACGGTTGCTACATGTAATGGAGCTTGAACGCGTCAAGGCGAGAAGAGTTATGGCTCGGACAGACACCATTAGTGGAGAAAAATGGAAGCTGTCTCGTTTGCTATGAACAAGTAAATCATGGCCGCCTTCAGATACATTAATAGGCGATCGATCAACTTTTTATTTAGTAGAGAGGCCGGACCCTTGTTGGTGTGTGTGTGTGTGTGTGTGTGTGTGTGTGTGTGTGTGTGTGTGCGCACGCGTGCGTGCATGTGCGCATGGAGGGGGGAGTGGGTGAAGCACATGTCATGGTGAATGAGATAAACTGAATGAAGACGGGGTTTAAAAAGAACCACTTTAGTATACAACAGCATTCAGTTGTTGGCTATTAGGGGAGAGAGAGAGAGAGAGATATAGAGAGAGAGATAGAGATGCATGAAACACAGACACACAAACACGTGCGGACACATACAGTACCCATACTTAAAGCTAAGTGGAGAGAGGAACTTTGGGTAGTATGTGGTTTATATGACAGCAGTTAAATTGCAAAGCAATATCCTTGGTGATTGTCATTCACACACACACATGCGCGCACGGTCTGAGCCTACAGTATATGATAAACGTTCCCATGCTCACAAAATGTCTCCTGCCCGCTTGTCTGCCCACCCACCCACGCAAACCACCCACGCAAACCACCCACGCACTCATGTCCTTGTTTTGGACACCATGCGGAAAACACTCCCTTGAAGTGAATAAATCATTCAACCCGGGCAGAGAGAAAGCATGTACCGCTTCCATCTGTGAGGTCACAGGGTCCCTCCTTCTATTTATTTCCACTCCAGAGGAACAGTTTCGCCAAAAGCCTCTCTGAATGCAGATTTTACGGCACCACAATAGAAACTATAATTAATATTCAGAGCGAATATCTCAGACCGAAGGTGGCGGAGGCACACGAGCCGTTGCAGTGAGCTCTTTGTCAAGCAGGAATGAGTCAAGTATGCTGTCCTATAATCTTTCCAAAAAAAGGCATATTTATTCATGAAATATATATAATATATGACCCATTGTTATAATGTTATTATCAAAGTTGTGTTTTTGTTTTTGTTTGTTTTTTCTTGTCTTTTTCTTTTGTGTAAGTCATGTGAATTTTGTATGCTTTATTGAAAAGAATCATTACAAAACTTTGATATCCAGAGACAACACAGAAAAGTGATACCCATATTGGTTTTGGACCTGAAGTATTAATAGTGTTGGACCTGACACTATTATTGATAATGGTCCTAGTCTTTATGGATACCCAATTTATACTTGTCTATTATGTGCTTAACCCTAAAGCTTACCCTATAAGGTAAGTGGGGAACATATAGAACCAGGGGAACAATTTGAAAACAAGGTTGCAGATTTGATTGATTGGTGATGCTAATATAAAATCTACTACAAGTTAACAACATGTTGATGTTGACTCCACATGGCCTATAGAGCACCGAAGTCTGACGTCACTTTCAGTAGAGGGCGCCAGTACACAGGTTCATGTATTTTTTTTGTTGCATTATAATCCCCATAGGGGGATTTTAGATCGCTTCATATAAGAACTATGTTTAAAAAATAAACCGACCACCCCGGCCTTTCTGTCAGGGGAGTGGCTGTGTGTCGTTAATGCTGTTCATTAATATTTGATACAGCCAGTTTCTGGAGAAAATGGAATTAATGTGGCCGCAAAAGCCTTGAAACTACATATGAAGGCAATATCACTATACGTCACGCCCAGCTATCAACACATTGCGTTCCTGAGATTCCTCGTTGACATAAGCTCAGCTGGTGGTGACTCAACTCGTACTAACCACGAAACATTAAATATCAATAAAATAAAAATAAAAATAAACGTAATTAACATTCAGTTTATGTTGTGGGACAGGTAGATGCAGCCACCCGCCTACCCGGAAATGTAGTCTCTGGGTTATTTGACTCGTTTCTAACGCTTATTTTGTTACTCTTTGGGTATATTTGTACATTTCCACCTTCAGTCGATGCTATGAGTGAAAAGGCCGGGGTGATCGGTTTATTTTTCAAACACAGTTCTTATATGAAGAGATGTAAAATCCCCCTATGGGGATTATAATACAAATTAAAAATACATGAACCTGGGGACTGACGCCCTCTACTGACAGTGACGTCAGGACTTCGGTGATCTATAACAATGACATAATCAAATCCAACAGGGTAGGTATACCCTCACAAAAAACATGCAGTAATCCTGGTCACTAAACTGCCTCCCCCTGGCCAGCCAGGGCGCCTGATGGAGGGGAAAAGGAACTGGTTGGAATAACGTGTTCCTTCCACGCGCTATACGTCCAACCGCAGGGAAACTCCCCCCTGTCAAGGAGCAACTTGGACACTCAGGCATGAAGGAAGCATGAGTTCAAGTCCGTTGCTCTCCCCATGTCCCCCAGGGGTGAAGAATTGGTTACAAAATCGTGGGATGAAAATTATTAAAATAAATAAATCTCTCACAGATCTATAAACCAACAACTAGCATGGCTTGAAACAAACTCTCTCTCTCTCTCTCTCTCTCTGTCCCTCCTCCTCTCCCCCCCCCCACCCCCCCCCCCCCCCTCTCTCTCTCATACATGATCCCATGGACACACCCACACAGAGTTGACAGCCACGGGGCTGAGCCGACATCTGGATGCATGCCGACGCTCATCCAGCTACTGTACATGGCCTCGAGGTCTGCGTGGAACAGCTCGAGTCACACACAAACCAAAAGGCAGCAGACGGTATAGAAAATGCACTCTGCAGCACTCTTACATTCCATCCTTAAAAACACACAGTTTAAGATGTGATAATGGAAAATGAGAGGACAAAGGAAGGGGGGTGGTCTATGGTAGTCCGCCTGCTTCTTGGTGGCATCTAAATTCAATGGCTAATAACAAACCCGAGTACATTTTGCACACCCGCGGAACACCCGCCGCAGTCGGTAGTGTTTCTCGGCGGCATCAGTTCCGACACTCTACCCCAAACCCTTACCCTAAACATAACCGCAAGCATATGGCATCAGCCGCGGAACACACCCGCGGCAGGCGACAGTATTTCTCGCCGGCATCAGTTCCGACACTCTACTACCCAAAAACCCTTACCCTATAACCTATTATAACCATAACCGCAAGCACGACGCAACCCATGTCGGACCAAACCGCACTGTCGCACGGCTGTTTAACCGGCAGTTGCGGCGGCTGGGAGCGCGCGCGGCTGCTAAACGGACCGACAGAGCAGCGGAGCTGTCATAATCCATCCACCTACTGTACTCCGGCTGTCATAATCCATCCACCTACTGTACTCCGGCTGTCATAATCCATCCACCTACTGTACTCCGGCTGTCATAATCCATCCACCTACTGTACTCCGGCTGTCATAATCCATCCACCTACTGTACTCCGGCTGTCATAATCCATCCACCTACTCCGGCAGCTGCTGGTCCTCCCCCCGGCAGGACTCATGCCGTTGGCGGATTATGCAATCGCTGCTTCTTTTAGAGAGTAACGTCCTTCAGTTGAATATTAACAAAACAAAGGAGGATACATTAGCTATCCATCTATCCATCCATCCATCCATCCATCCATCTATCTATCACCTTTACCACTGTCGGAAAAAATGAAACTGCAACCTGTTGTGATTTGGAGGCATATTATAGAGCACCGAAGGCTGACATCAATATCGGTAGATGGCCACGGGTTCGTGTACCTTTTTATTTGCATTGCAATCCCCATAAGGGGGGGATTTGAGATTGCCTCATATGAGAGCTGTTTGGAAAATAAACAAATCATCTAGGCCGGTTCACGCATATGAATAAGTTGATTATGAAGTATCAACTGACTGAGAGAAAACGCTACGGTGACATTTATTGCGACCCCAAGGTGCATTTAGTATGGAATCTAGCATTTCCCGTCAGTTGTGTTGGTTAGTTGGTCACCCCAGGCAAGCCTCCCACAAAACTGTGAAGAAAAACAAAAGAAAATAATAAACGCTAATGTTACTGCTGCTGAATTAGTTACATTTTCGCTTATATATCAAATATGAAATAAACGATACACCTCCCCGGCAATATCACCGGTACAGTTAGTTTATTTTTGGACCACAATGCTGTATATGAGACGATTTTAAGGGGATGTTATTCTCCATAGAGTAAGACTTTAGAGAAAAAACTCTATAGAGAAAAATTTGGAACCAGGGGATGAGCGAGTGACAGGTCTCGAGTGTCAGGACTTCGGCACTCTATTGGGTCAATACTGCAATTTACCTGTATTTTGTTATATTGTGCAAGCGTACATGCACACTGCAATTGTTAAGGGTGACTTAAAGTCGAGCTATCCGTTACATCCAAGTTTCCTAAATCGTAATTAAACCTTCTTAACTTCATCATGACTTCAAAACTCTATGGTTCTAGTCAAGATAACCGAACCCGTGGTATTTCACCCAAGCCCTGGTTTGGCCCCTGTCAGACTCTCCTCTCTCGACCCAAACGGAATCTAATCCTTGACAGTATTTTCCGAAGTATTTTATGAAGAAGGGAGGGTGACGTAATGGTTAGCTCGACGTTACGTCGCCCTTAACAGCAGCCATATAGCTTCTTCCAGATAAACCATCTGATTCTTGTGTTGACGGAAAATCGCCCCACCCTGAAAAGATAAATAAATAGTTGCCTGCAACTCTTTGCCGCGACATTGATTTACAGGGAGAACATCGTCTAGTCAGAGCTCAGTGATCTCTGATGGAAACATTGATGGCCGCATGACTGACTGACTAGCTGTGGTATAGAACAATTTTCTCCCTTTCACAGAGCACCGTGAAATATGTATTATGTGAGTCCGAGGATCTGGCAGCAGAGGCAGGATGCGAGACATGTTGAATTTATTTTGTGTATTATAGCCTCAGAAATGTAATGTCCTGCGTGGAGGGCTTTCAACCTTCAGGCACTTCTGTTTGAATTTGAAGCTCAGCAATTGGCCCTGTCAGAAACGTCTGGGTGATTCTCTGGAAACCCTAACATGGATGTAGGTTGCCTGAGGACACTGGGTTACACAAAACACCACAACATTGCAACAGAGACTTTACTGTTGAGATCTTGATATCATGAAGACTGATTTATACTTGGTGGCTTGATTTATACTTCCGCACCGAAATTAGCCGCAGCGCGTTTGTAGATCTGTGTGAGAAACTGGCGGGCAAACAAGCATAACTCAGGCACCTTGTTTGTGCATGCCTGAGGATAGCATCAGATTACACATGCCGAACAAATATTTTCAATTCAATCAGCTCTATTGATTAGCTCATCTGTGGGAGTTCCGTCTGCTCTGTAAGCATCCATTTGCATTAATTAATTTGGTTTAGATATAAATTAAAAAAAGAATGTGTTAGCATTGCAAGTGCAAACCAATGTATACGAGGCCTGCAAGCTATATCTTACTGGATTAACAGTCAGGCGGAATATATTATAGAAGGAGTTTACAACAATAGATTTAAGAATGTGATCTTTAAAGTAATTGTTTTATATACACAATCTCTGTTGACCAAACGTTAAAGACCAAGGAAGAAACCTTTGAAAGTAGGTAGGTACAGTAGGTAGGTCCATAGATATACAGTATATAAGAAAGCTAGATGGCTCACCAGCGCTGCTGGCCAATGGAGAGCGACGTCGCTACGTGGCGGCCATCTTAATTCGGGGCAGCATAACATTGTGCATAAGTACTTTTAAATAACCATAACTTAACCATAACGGTTTGGTTTGTTATAAACACGAGAGACGTCTGCATACTTATATGCTTCTTATATGACGTTCATATAAAAAGCAGATCAATTATAGTCACGCTGATAACGTTTGTATTAAACCAACCCGTTTGTAAATCTATTATAGTTATGTCTATTTTAGTTTGAGCTGCCATAGAACATACTATACTAGTGTATAGACAATATTTGTTTTCATAGGCGACCATTTCCAAACTCGGCTTGTGATTCGTTGGGGTGTCAGTGGGGTAGGGAGCGCTGTGCTGTGTTAATTTGGACCGCACACAATTGGTTTTGCCTTACTAGTACTAACCCTATCTCTAACTCTAACCTAAACATAACCACAAGCAGGGGAGCAACGCATCCCTCACCAACCTTAATCCAAAAACTATTAACGTACGTCCCTCACCAACCTTAATCCAAAAACTATTAAAAAGTCTGCGGTTGTAAAAATGTTGTAAAAGCAGTGGGATGCAAACACGTGAACCATCAAGCATGGATTGCAAGTCGGCGTAGTAGTCCACTAGGCTAGCGAGGCAGCTGGCAGAATGGGGTTTTGTGTTTGTATTAGAAGGTGAAGTTCCGCCCCACGCGGGTGGCGCTTTGCTTTCCTTGGCAACTAATAGTATAGGGCGGGGTAGTAGTAGCCGACGGGGTAAAACGAGCGCACCGTTGGAAATGGTCGCCTATGCATACAATATTAGCGTACTGTAGCCCCGAAGGAAGATGGCCGCCGGGTGAACTACGTCAGAGACTCCGCCATGAGCCATCTAGCCTTTATATATGTCTATGGGTAGGTCGGTAGGTGTACTATAGGTACTACTAGGTAGGTAGGTAGCCTGAGCTAATGTGTTATACACATTAGTTATACACTAATGTGTTATATACACTCCTTCATCACCGCTGCCTGCCTAAAATGTTAGGAAGGGACTAGTGGACAAGTATTAGTCATTTTACACTCGGTTGCATGCTGAAAATCGCCGATCTACAAGCTCACAACGCATCGCAGCGCGACGCGGTGTGAGCTTGTTGATCTGCTATTTTCAGTAAGTGTAAAACTAGGCCTTTCGAAGCCATCAAGGCCCGCCAAATTACATCTTTTTTCGACTAAAACTAGACCAACACCAAAACATTCCGGGTGACTAAAATGTGACTAAAGCTAAATGAAAACTATTCAAGAGACTATGACTAAAACTAAAATCTAAAATCTGCTGCCAAAAACAACACTGCTAGGCACCTACAGTAGTAGATGCTGGCCAGTACTACACTGACCTGCATACCACCAATTAAGGGCCATGTCTCTCCGCTGTATCCCAACTGATCCTCAAATCTGGAGCTTTTCAAATCCATATGCTATAATAATTTGACAGCAGATATTAATACCCCTAAAAAAGATGTATGCCATACATTTACACAATTTGCCTTCAGGGCTACATTTTTGGGGAATCTGACCAAGAACAATATAATACCTGTCTCTGTTAAGCTCTGTATAACAGAACAGTATGTTCTTTTCAAATGTATTTTCCACCTACACTAACAGTTCCTCATAGGGGGAAGGACTTACAAACTGAAGCTCTTTGAATGCAGCAAAACCTATTCAAGCATATTATCATAAAGCAGTGCACAATTGATCCGGCATATTTAAAGGAAGGACAAATAAACCTTCAAACAAAACAGTTCAAACTACTATGTAGTGTGTCCTCCGGCAGGCTTCTTTTTTTTTTTTTTTTTTTCAAAATACAATGCTACAGTACAAGGTCAAAACTTTGTATACCTTTAGAAACAATAGAACGGGCAAGAACAGCTATTGGCAGCCAAACAGGATGCCATTAGGTACTGCTATAACCCTGCCATCTCTGCCCCTGAAGTACGGAAAGAACCTATACATTCTATCGACTGAAAAGAGTGGAGCACGCTAGACTCAGAATCAGGCATTTGTGTTGCTAACTAGCCCTTCGCCATGACACCTGCGCAGACCCCGCGAGGAGAGCCAAGAACAGCAGACAGCCTGGCAAAGACATGGAGGAGCTTCTGGCACAATGCCTGCACAGTCTCCCAGTTTATGGAAACACAATGTGCAATGCATATACTATTGCATACATATAAGTATGTAGATGTGCAAAGCCTTCTGGACACAAGCCACACATGCACGCATATGACATGTACACCGCACGCACGCACGCACGCACGCACGCATGAGAAGTAGTTGGTCTTGGTAGCAGTACCAACATCATAAAAACTCCCTGACTGTACCCTGCTTGCCTCTCTGTTCTCGTTGTTTCCAAGGAGACTGCAGCACATTGGTATTCTGAAGGGACATTTCATGAGCAATTGGAGAGAGAGGGGGAGAGAGAGAGAGAGAGAGAGAGAGAGAGAGAGAGAGAGAGAGAGACAGAGAGAGAGAGAGAGAGAGAGAGAGAGATGGAAAAAAGAGAGAGGGAGGGCACAGAGATGAAGCCAGAGACAAAGAGAAAAGATATGAAAGCAGGGAGATATAATGATATACACATAACATTATAGGGAGTAGAGATAGCTCGTGTGAAGAATAGAGCCACATATATATATATATATATATATATATACTGTCTGTATAGAGATGGGTGTGTCTATGACATCATTTCCAAACCCCTTGGGATCAGCACAGCTCAGTGTCTTGAGCTCCACCGTGTTATGTGTGATAAGGGATAATGTAATCCAAGGAGATGAGGTAACGATGGTTCATGACCATCATGTAACGCACGTATATTTTAAACAGTCAACATGCAGGGCTTTTTATGCAACATGAAAGGCATGGGACAATTGGGACATGTATACGTATACAGGGCATGCCGACATGACCTCACACACACGTAAGACAAGAGAAGATTTTTTTGCTTACCCATAAACTCGATGCCCAAGTGATCTGTTATTCCGTGAGGCACGTGGAGAAGGAAGGGCGGGGAGAGAAAGAAAACAAGTGGTTATAGAAGATTGTTGTGTTATGGCTTTGTCTGTCACAGTGTATAGCTGGATCATATAGGCCACTTCAGAACTCAAAAGGCACACGCCTGCCGGGGGTGGCTGGCCGACACACATAATGTTCAAATGCACGTGTACTTACGCGCAAGCACGCACATGTACCCAGCAAGACTAAAGGCATAATATACACACCGGATAGTCACAGTGCATAGAGCACCGAAGTTTGACGTCAATATCGGTAGAGGGCGCAAATCCACAGGTTTGTGTACTTTTTATTTGCATTATAATCCCCATGGGGGGATTTTAGATCGCCTCATATAAGAACTGTGTCTGAAAACATGTCACCCCGACCGTTTCACTCATATGGATATTAAGAATCAACTGACTGAGAGAAAACGCTAATGTTACTGCTACTGAATTAGTAACATTTTCGCTAGAAGCAGACTCGCATCATATATGAGTGACTGACTGTTGCAAACGATACAGACTAGAGACACCTCCCTGATAATAACGCAGAGACAGCTTGTTTATTTTTGGACCACAACGCTTATATGAAACGATTTAAAGATGAGCCCATGTTATTTCCATAGAGAAATTACTTCCGCGAACCAGGGGAATCGAAGGGATGAGCGAGTTACGTCAGGACTTCGGTGCTCTATGTCCCCTAGTAATGTAGTGTCATACAACTGTGTCGCTTGCCAAAATAAATGTATGCATTCGATTCTCAGACTTCCGATCCTGGTCATTATACACCAGCTGTATCGTTAAGAAGGCGCGACACAGAGACTCCATCATGATAGACTTAGAGAGCATCCTACAGGAGGCCTGATGGTGTGATTTGCAACCTGACTGAGCAGGACCACAAACAACACCTGTCAGGTGTAAAAGGAGCAACTTGGACGCTCTTGGCATGAAGGAAGCATGAGTTCATGTCCATTGCTCTCCGCATGTTGGCGGAGGGTGTGTATAGAGCCCAGGATCACATTAGATATAATTGACACAGGGGTGGAAAATGGGTTACAAAATCGTGGGATAAAAATTATATATAAAATGAAATAAAACACAAACAACTTAGAAGGATAGTTAAAATGACAAAAATCACAGGAACACCACTGCCACAGCTTCAGGACATTTATACCACCCACTACAGAATCACTTTTGGGAGGTCCCCCAAAAAACTGAATTAAGAGTTTACAGTACACATTAAACTTTCCTTAATGATTATATCTGGTTTCAGTATTTCATTTATGATGTATTTTCGCTATTATTAAGGTTATTGTAGAGGTCAACTTGTATTGGGGTGGGGAGGGGCGGCCAAAGCATTTCCCCTGATTTAGTCAACTAAAATGGTATTCACAGAGTCGTCTAAAACTAGACGAAAATCAGCATAAAATATGAAAAACAACCAAATCGACACTGACTGCATGTCATCCGTCTCTTGCAACCGTACGGTCTAATAATGCCTACAAAACATAACCCCCAATGACTCCTCGACGCAAACACACTATTACGACGTAATCCATGGAAAGCACTCATTTATCTGGTGTCAACAGCAGCTTGATGGTCACTCAGTAGTCCCAGATCTAAACACTGGAGTGAGCAGCTCCACTTAATGCCAATGGCTCCGTCCAATCTAACCTCCATCTTATCGACCAGCGTCAGCCCCCATATAAGCGGATCATCTTTCACTTTACTGATGACCCAATAGACATGTCTCTCTCTCTCTCTCTCTCTCTCTCTCTCTCCCTCCCTCCCCCCTTTCCCTCTCCCTTCATGAACGGACAGGATGACAGGACAAGGACAGATGAACCAGGTAAGTGACAAAGGTTACACTTTTTGGAATGCCCAACACTCTTCATTTTGTATTCGTCGTCCATTAAGAATCAGGAATCAAGATTATATTTGTCAATCACTCATGTAGTCGGTGGCATGTTCCGCAAGACAGCAATACCGGCATACACACAGACTAATCGAGATAATACCGTGTTGTAAAAAATAAACAATACAAAAATAACATCCGATAAAGTAGGTTGTAAAGAAAACCATAGCAGCACTGGGGGATGTGCAAAAGAGGTGTGTGTGTGTGTGTGTGTGTGTGTGTGTGTGTGTGTGTGTGTGTGTGTGTGTGTGTGTCTGTTGATTATTGGAAACAGACATTGTTGTTTGCTTAATTGCTTCCTCCTTGTCTCATAGTTAGTATCAAAGTACAGCTCAGGCCTAGAGACACCCAGGTAGAAAATCACACCCGTGTGAACTTCTGTGAAGTGAGGGGCGCTCTTATCATCGCACATCATCATGACGTAAAATACACACTATGCCTATTTGCTCAGACACTATGACGTAAAATTGTCCATTCATTGTCAATGGGAATTCAATATTTGTGTATAAAGACAAAAATAGACACTAAGCCGATTTACTCAGACACTATGTGACGTGAAATTCTCCATTCATTGTCAATGGGAATTTAATGTTTGTGTAGGACGAAGATCTCTACACTAATAGCTGAATATAGGAGGGGCTAGCGCCCCTCAAAAGTAATATGGCAGTGCCAAAATAAGGTGGGGTGCTTCCCGGCCTGTTTGCGGAGACTGAGAGCCAGACGGAGAGGCAGGTGCTACTAGTGACAGGGAGTCCATGGCCAGTCTCCATGTACTTCCCCTCCCCATGGAGAGAGAGAGACACACGCACACGCACACACCGCAACTCCATCTAAATGTATATTATGCTATAATAATATAATAATAGACAACAGAGTAGGAGGGAGCTATATAGGTCTGCATGCATGCACAGTGCACACAAACGGCATGGGCATTTTGTCCCAGTGATGGCTAATCACACTCCTCAGTGTTCAGACTATTCACTAAGCGGTAACAGAGAAACCATGGCATTTTTAAACACATGAACTCTAGGCGTCCATATTCTGTTGTCATAGTCAAACATTCCACAAAGAAATGCTCACAACGAATGTACCCCAACGAGGTTTCTGGCAAAAAGATTTTGAACAAACAAACCGTGTTTTTTTTTTAAAGCATCATGAAAACTAGAGGGTTTTCTTGATGCTGAATCCATTCCAAGCAGTTTGGCTATGGCCAAATATATCCCAATGAGTGTTTTTATGCAAAACTAATGCTTGGAATGGATTCAGCATCATGAAAACCCCCTAGTTTGACATTTTTTATTTATTTATTTAAAGTAAAAGGAAACAGGCCATTTTCAAAACTTTCCCCTCAGACAATTACAGGCAACTTTATTCAGTATTGAAGATCAGCAAAATCAGCTGAGTTTGGTTCTTTTGCAATTAGTTTTGAGGTCAATTTGAGAGACTATTGTGAGCTGGCCAGTGTTCTGTAACAGGAGGTACAGCAGGTACAGTAAGGACTGAATGTCAGAAGGTTCACCCACGGGCACATTCAGTAACTGTAACTGAAATCCTTGTGTTCAGCTGGTTTAGAGCTAACCTTGAACCTTGTTTATTGGTACTACCGATTGAATGAGCAGTGCTTGGACTTGAATGGCAGTGGATAAAAGAGTTCACTTTTACTAACCGCGCCTCACCAGACTTTCCACCTCAGAGGAAAGTCTCTGTTCCAAAAGTGCCGTGTGAACCGGTCCGGAGCGGATGATGTCGTTACGTCATGTTGTAGTGTTGTTTTGTGTAGTCATCAGGGCAGGAACAATCAAACCAGAACTTCCTTTTCCCTCAAACCCGGAAGAATAACAATAAAAGCTCTCGTATAGCCTGTAGCTTTTATTGAGAAAAATCGGTTTGAGGGAAAAGGAAGTCCCGGAAGACGGATGACGACAAAACAATACTACAACACGACGTAGTGATATCATCCTCTCCCGACTGGTTCATGAACCCGAAATGGAATGGTGCCCAGGCTACACATTTACTGAAAACAGTGAACTTTTCCACAGAACCTATACAGGTGGATTATTACTTGTGCAAGCATGCAGTGCGCGCAAGTACTGTAATCGCCGCTAATCGGCTGCGTATGTCAGTCGTATGTCGGTGTCGTCCAATCAGGGATTGGCTGATGACCTAACTAAGCTACGTTTGGTGGGTCGGCTGGGTATGTATGTATGTACTGTATGTAACACTAACATGTTCGATAAATACGCACGCATGCACGCACGCATTTTTGCAATTCATAAATAGATTAGCAAAATACACACATACACACACGCACACACGTACACACACACGTACACACACGCACACACACACACACACGCACACACCTCACTCTGTTTCCCCCCCCCAATAGCAGATCAAAGGAACACCTGTACAGTTGTGCATGTCAAAGCGATGGCATCAGATCATAAAGCATAAGTGATGGCTTCGCTCTCTCTCTCTCTCTCTCTCTGTCTTTGTCTGTCTGTCTGGGCACAACAGCGATGTGCTGCATGCCATTTCCAATTTATGCTTACAGTACTGGATTTGAGAGAAGCCGGGGCCATAAATCGATGCCTTGACAGATGGCTGTGGAGAAAGAAAAGGAGAGCAGGAGGGGGTATAGTGAGAACGTGACGCCGTGCAGTCATAATGAAACGCAGCATTGATAAGAAACTCTGCGCATTGCAGTCTGCCTGTCTCTCTTTCTTCGTTCAAGGGGTTCCTCACTATACCGTATCCATCCACCTTCTGCTTTTTCTCAGACAGTGGACACACTGGATCTCACACACACACACACACACACACACACACACACACACACACACACACACACACACACACACACACACACACACACACACACACACACACACACACACACACACACACACACACACACAGGGGTACAAGTACAAAGTATTTATTCACATTTGGTAACTGTAGTTGCATCTGAAACCGCATTGCTCACTGGTTTTGAGCATGCCAATTCCAGACCTCCAGCCATCTTTCTCCCCTGATTTTCAAATCCCCATTCCGCGTGGTTCGGTTCACCCTGTGTCCCACACACCGAGGGAGTGCCACACAAACACCATAAATAACTGTCACCTCTCACTGTCTCAACACAGACAGATTAATAGCCGTTAGCTGTCCATAACAGTGGCATACAAATGCAACAATGACACTAATCAATCTATTTGGTATGCCAGTGTCATCTTCTCATTGACCACCATCGTTCACTGTCATGTCCCCAGCAGCATTTCCTCTCTTTCTCCCTCGCACTCATTCGGTTTCTGGCCCACACTGGTTTCTATAGTAACCAGGTATCTTTATCTATAGTGCCCTGACCCCTGTCCGCATAGTACAGCGTATACATTCACACAGCATCAGGAATACTGATATTATGGATACTGTCAAACTATCATATTCCAGTTCCAGGCTATACTGTATTCTGCAGTTACATCTTCCAATGATGGCTCCTTTACAGTACTAGACCGGTGCCGCTGGCATACTTGAGCACGGTGCAAGTCGGACATGTGAACGGACAGACAAAGATACTTTTTTCCTATTAGATAGACATTAAGAGTGCATGATGGCTTATAGCTATTTCCTCTATACCAATGCCTTCCGACGTCTAAATATCCATAACATTATCCAAGGATCCAAGGCACTCTGTTCCAGTGAGGTGATGAAGGCTGAGTGCCGAGGGACGAAGGCTGAGTGCCCCGAAACGCGTTGGTCCTTCTTTTTGTAATGTTCTTTTGCCATGCCTTAACTCTTAAATAAAAAAGGCTTTTTTTTCTCCACCTCACTGGAACAGAGTGCCTTTTGATCCTCTCTTTTAACCTCGCCAACGAGCACCTGTATTCAGTTCAACAAACACAGGACCACGGCAGCTTTTCCTCTGTTCAACGTCGAGATATCCATCCTGCTTTCTCATATCAGATCAAGTGATTTTTGGTCAATTAACCCTTTCAATCTGGCATGACAGCATCTGTGTCATTTTAGATGTTGCTATATATGTATATATCGCAACATGTTTTCAGAAAACTATTACAATTAAGAAGCCGTTTTTTTTGTCCGAAAAAGGGCTAATAAAAAACGTCTACATTGTTTAACATAAACATCAGCGGTATCATCACAGGATCATGTGTTGACAGCATCCCACTCCTTCACTTTATCCATAAAATCCAAGGAAGCAAGTATATTGTATGTACTGCATGAAGCAAGCAATACATTCGTTTGCCAAGCTGTTGCTGTGTAAACACTACACTCCGAGCTTCTGATGGGTAGACATGGCTTCTTTTCCATTTAAAGACAAGCTCCTCAGAGACCTATGTACGTAAATATACAAGACAATATACTGTACTGCCAAATAAGGCCAAATAAATCAAGCCTGGGCTTTTACTAGACACTGTAGTGTTTGAGTCGACCCATTTGCGGCAGAGCTACGTACTAAGAGAGCAATGGCGGATCCAGTGATTTTCATCCGTGCAGTCCAATGGAAAGCAAACAAACCATCAAAAATCATTCGGAAATTCAGTGCAGCTGGGAGTGAAGATTTGCCGAAGACATTTTTTTAATGGGGATTCCACCACTTAATAAGGATAATTTTGGTTGACCTATAGACAGCCAGCCCCAAAAAGCAACTAAACTACAGAAACAAACTACAGAATCATTATTTTTAATATTGGTAATTACTATCCGCAATTACCAATATTATTACCCCCGTTTGGCAGATTCAATATAATAATGATTGGATGATACATAGACCGTGCTTACAGAATGATTTGTTTTTGTGAGCGGATATATGTGACCAGATTTGACTGAGAGCCTGCCATCGCGCAAATTCCAGCTTTTCACCAGAGGAGAAACAACATATTTTTTTCCAAAATGAGTTAATAGCACAGGCAGACTCTTCACATACCTAGAGCATGTCTGAAATAAGTGTCAGAGCTGAAATCGACATGTAAATATGAAATAAATCAAAACATGTAGCTAGGTGTAACGTTAGAGACCACAGAAGTGAACCTTTCAAGCCGGTTTTCTCAACTCGCTGTTTTCTGCAAGACATTACTCTATAAGCCATACTGTATCTCCAAAACTGGTGGGTCAAACTGAACAACCAATACGTCCCTGCTTTCATATGACATGAAAAAACAAAAAAACAAAAAATCCAATGGCAGTCTCTCAGTCAAATTTGGTCACATATAGTGACAAAGCTCTAACCTACAGTACATTAACATTAGACCTTTATTATCTTTGAGTCAGGTCCTGGGTATTCTGGTCTTGTGATACAGCAATTTAACTTACAAATCCATCATCGTCACCCATGGACACGTACGGTTCCTGCAGTATGTATTTCAATGTAACAGGTGGTGCAGACGTAGAATACGCACATCGACAGGCTGGGTGCTGGGCTAAAAGAAACTTCATGTAGATAGGATGGAGCCCGCACACCACAGGTAAAGGTAAGACGTTCTTTATTTAAATGCTGACGTCAGCATTTAAATAAAGAACGTCTTACCTTTACCTGTGGCGTGCGGGCTCCATCCTATCTACACAATGTAACAGGTGGTAACACTATATCTGGGTTAGTGGGTTCCGTACTTACAGTATGTGGGTAGAACATGGTATAATGCTATATTCTATAAACTGCCACAGTTAAGGTCCACATACTGTAAGCCAGGACACAAGTCACACACTTCCATTGCTGTGTGTTTCAGGCTGCCATTCGCTGCAACCCCACGGCCCCTCCCTCCCGACTCTCTCCCTTTCTGCCACGTCACATGCGAGAAAGCATGAGGCAGCATAATGTGAAATGAACAGAGGAAGGTGAAACGGACAGGATTTTGGAGCCGGGGCGCTATATCAAACCAACCATGAAGGACCGTCCCGTGTTCTAGTGAAGTCTGTTTGACCTGAACAGCGATCCTTGACGGGAGCTCCCGTGGATGTGTATAGGTTCTCAGACCATAGGCCGTGGAGTAGAGCCAGGTGGAGGGCAGGTTAAGCACAAATAATGAACTCCGACACTGCTTCACCCGAGCTGAGCACGCTTGGACAGAGCTAGGTATGAGATGTTGAGTCTGGGGGGGGGGGGGGGGGGGTCTACTGTATATGAAGTGGCAGGTACTCCACTACTCAAACTATGTTGCAAGTAAACAGACCCAAATCAAAAGAGAGTGCACACACACACACACACACACTGCAATAATATTTTATAGAGATGTCATTTGTCATATCGGGTCATCTCGGTATCTGTGAATATGCCAGTCTAAACCACAGATCCGACACAGGGGTGTAAGGGGGCGACACTATGGCAGGTAAATAAAATGTTGGGACATGTGGAATTTGCTTTGGAGTTGCCCCAAACTGCAAGTGCACATTTGAGTGAGGAGTCTGCTATAAACACAACACGAGATATATAGCTAGATAGCTATAAACATAACACCAGATATATAGCTAGATAGCTATAAACACAACACGAGATATATAGCTAGATAGCTATAAACACAACACCAGATATATAGCTAGATAGCTATAAACACAACACCAGATATATAGCTAGATAGCTATAAACACAACATGAGATCACGACGTTGGTATCGGTATCGGCTAACACAGAAATCGAGGTATCGGGATCGGATCGGAAGCGAAAAAAAGTCGGGGCATCCCTAATATTTTATCTTAACATTCTTGCAGTTCAATTCAGTACAATATATTTTGAAAATTAACCCATTGAGACCCGCGAGGCCAATTCCGAAAATGCCTTCTAAATCAGAGGTTCTCACTTCTCACACTTGACGTATACAAGCTTGCAGTGCAGCACGAATATATTTGAATAGCCAATGCAAAAATCTAAAAATGACACAGATGCTTTCCCAGTTTTAACGGGATAATAGGAAGAGGACGTTTTTTCTTATTCTTCTAATGGGCAAATTGCTCGAATTGTTCAAAATTGTCAGGTATGTTTATATGATGATAAGCGATCACACAAAGCAGACCGCTAGTAATTATATAGACAACATTGTGTGTTAACACAAAGTGTGTAATCAATTGACACCTAATTGTTTCATCCTGTGTCTCTCTTCTCTAGACATCCCACAAGAGAATGTACTTGGTATTTGTGACATAAGAGGGAACTAGGGGGGTGTGTGATAGCGAAAGACAAAGAGGTGCAGAGAAGCAGGGACGGATCGGTGGGTTAAATCACCGGCAAGCGGATCAGCATGGCTCTTCTCTCTGGGCAGAGGAGATTTGTACGGCAATGGTTGTGATCGAGTGGGGTAAGTGAACTCCCATCACTCCCGATGTTCCCACAGGGACGGACAATGACACTACACTTAGTCTTCAACTCCTAAAAACCTAACAAAATGGCACATTAAAAAGTAATTTGGCCTCAGAAGCATTGGGTCATTTTGTCCGGTGATAGGCGGTACTCTCCTTCCAATGGCTCCATCACCCAGGTGTATACCACTAGGTCATTCACCCATTTTCCGTCGGTGCCCGCAGAAAAACTGCCACAATGCTAAAGCTCACAGTTGTCCAAGAGCAGTGCACACTGCACATATACCGGTAATACACATGAACAATGGTCACTTACTTGTGCACAACAATTAAGTGGCCTGGTTCGAAAGGGTGAACCATTTCACATTGGGGCCGTTGTTTAAAGCCCAATTTCACTTTTAGGCCTATTATGCCAATTTCCAGCTATTATAATTTTATTCTGGGACTCCACTACAGCTTTGCATGATTCACAGTTCAAACAACTCTTTATGCAGCCCCTCTTATCAGTAAAAACCCAGCCGTATTAGCTCTTGACTCATTAAGGGGCCGTCTAAAACTAAAAGCCCACTTTCTTATGATTGGTCAACTTTCTTTTTTAGATGAATGACATCCATGTGTAACAGTGTTATATAATTACACAAAATATGATACAAATAAGTGCTTCTACCTGACTTAATCCTCCATGGTTCATGTGTATAGGAATGCATTAGAGGTCACAGCTCCTTTAAGTCTCCTCCTTGCCCCCCCGCGTATAAATGCCTTGCCACACCTCCACCTCTTCCTTCTGCATTTCCGCATGGAACGAGGTGGGTGTCTTTGTTGTTCTCTGTATAACAAAATAAGCATTGTGCTTGTTGCAACATGACTTATAAAGTGTTTGTTCAACTCTGTTTAGAGAGGAGTCCTTGCATTAGGAACTAACGTGGAGACGTGTCTGTGATTATTCCTTGTCAGAATAAAACTCTGTTTCCAAAGAGAGTTCTGGGTCCGTCTGTCCATTCAACACAGAGCAGGGAGATAGAGACAGACTACACCGGTTACACAATCTGGGCAGAACAGATGCACATAATAAGAAATACATCACATGTGACATACTATAGGCTTGTTTTGAAAGTAGAAAAAAACTACCATTCTGAGCAATCTGAATTTGGATTACTTTATCATTTGTTTACCTCATTATTTGAAACTTTGGCCATGTTTAATATGAACATACAGTATCATAACCTATATATGTCAGAAAATTAAGAAATGTTTAATAGACCCCCTTTAATGACTATTGCTATTGTCATATCTATAAGTAAAACTTTGCTTATCTCTGTAGCTTGACAAGGAGAGCTCCTGATGAGCCAATGGCAGTGACACACAATTCAGTATTTAAGTCTGATGTAATTTTGTAGTGCTACGTTACGTCCGGGTGGCACCAGCTCCCGTCTGCATCTCATTGTAAATAGAATATCTAAACACGTGAATCTTTTTACAATGACGTTATTTTTCAGAAAGGAAGCCATTTAGGGTTAAAATGGGTCTTAATGCAGCTTAGGCTTTTTCTTCTGTGACTGCTATTTGAGAGCAGGCATGGAGGGTTTTGGGGTTTCTCCCGTTTGTTGTTTTCTGTTTTGTTTGTCTGTTTTTTTGTTTTACACTTATGTCTTTTTTATTATACTGTATGTGGAACATTTACATTGCTTGTTATTTTTTTCATTTTTATTTAACTGAATTACTTATTATCATTGTCTAAATCTGAAATTGTCTTACAAAAATGCCTAATAAAAACAGTATTAAAAAAAAAAAAGGGTCTTAATGCTTCCAACTCGAGTAGAATTATTAATACTTAATAATTAATAAAAGTGTTCATGACAACAAAAATATATTTGTGGAGACAATAAAGACAATAAAGACTATTATTATCATTATTATTGAAGGTGGCAATTTGCTCGGTCAAATATTTCGGGGGCATATTTAGAATGTGTGCAGGCTTGAGTATGTTGAATCTAGTTTGCATTAATGAGGATTTAGTTGACACAATAAAATAAAATGGCGATAGTATTCCATGTGGGGCAGACGGCCTGTCACAGCCAGATTTGGGAGAGCAGCAGCAGCTTTGTTGTTGCGAGGAAAGCAGTAAAATTAGACTTTCATGGTTTTTTTTTCGTCTCATATTTAGTCCGACGGAGTGTCACAGTATAACTCTATGGGGACACAAAAGCGACACAAAAGTAGGACCCGGAAGTATCTCAGGAGGGGGCGCTCACGTCACAGCTAAAATACTGAAAAATTACAAACAAACGTTTACAATAATTGTAATCATTCATCACTGGATGATTTCCAGAGCAAGAGAAACAGTGTGAAAGGGCGAGGAATATACAGTAAAAGAGTAGAGATGATAAATAAGAGTGTAGAGAAGAACAGGGGCCTCGGCCTCTGCATTCATGCGGCATCATGCCGGTGCCACCCTTGCCCTATAGCCTAAAACGCCTGAATTTTCATTTCGTTTCACTTCATTATTCAGACTGAAAGCCCTTCCCACAGCATCAGTTTCTGGGATGGGCGTTGCCAAAGTGTCAGTCTGAGTTGAAATATTTTTCTAAGTTTTTCAAATAAAGACAGACAGGAAAACAAGAAAAACAAGAAAAACACAAAAAAATAAAATATAATAAAATGAAGAAGAAAAGAAAAACAGGGCATGATTTCATTCAGAATGAGTCACATTACAATAAGTTACACTGCTACATTGTGTAAAGAGTAGAGAGCATACAACTAAATACTGATAGGTTCAGTGTGACATTTGAGCAAGGTGATCTAGGAATGGCTGCCCTATAACATTGTCAATCATATCATGGCGAATTTTCTCCATATGTAGTATACAAATAAGTTCAGTTAACCAGGTCTTGAAGTGAGGTACTTCCTCTGATTTCTAGGGCTGTATATTGCGTGTCTTAAGTACCAGGTCTTATTCCCTAACTTGAGTAAACTAAAGACCTGGAGGCGTGATCAATGCCATTTGGCTATTCTGAGTGGCCAAAGAGCATTGATCACGCCTCCAGGTCTTTAGTTTACTCAAGTTAGCGAATAAGACCTGGTACTTAAGACACGCAAAATACAGCCCCTAGAGTCTTAGGATCACTTTTTTTGCAATTACCATACCATACATCATTGTATTTTGCACAGAAACATTGTGAGTTGACAGTATTTGAGAAGAAGCAAAAAGTGCGGTCTCTGGGTCAGGTTCAAACACACATCCATACACATCTGAAAAAAACATTTAAATATATCACACCAAAATGTATACAATTTTAGTCATGTCCAGAAGAGGTGGGTCAGGGTACCTTCTGCCATTCCACATCGATCACATACTGTAGTGGGGAGGTAGTTGGAAATATAACGTAATTTTGTTTTTGAGTAATGGAGTCTATATGCTTAACTTTAAATTGTATTCATTGATGTCAACAGATGTCAACAGAACAAGACCGAATTCTACGAAGACCCTCCTCCCAGACATCATCCCTAATTTATCATAGGGCGATTTAATAGCCCTATGTTACCACAGTGGGGGCAGTCATGTTTGTTGTTTGACGTCATCGAGTTGAAACGGCACTGATTGGCTGTAGTAGCCGCGGAATCAGAGCATATCTTTTCATGATTTAATGCTGGATGGAGCCAGGTTACCCTTGCCCAGCTATTATTAATGACCTGTGGACTGGAGGGGCAGCAGTATATAATGTGGAAAAGCTTCAACGATGTCCTGAGATAATCTGCATTCCAGTGCTGTATTCCTCACTAAACAGTGGCTGACAAGAACTGCACTTCACCATGAAATAGACCATCCACATCCATTAGTGTGGGTATGTATGCACAGCCATAGAGCCTTGATCCACTGCTGCATACAGCACTCAGCCAAATAAATAAGTGAACACTGAACAAAATAAAAACCAAAAGTTTGATCAAGTTGTTTTTCTTCTTTCCAGTCCATCCGAAACATTACCATTTGCTAGAGTCAAAATATCTTTTTGAGTGCAAGTCCAGTCGCAGAACGCGGGGACTGTGCCAGATCTACCCCTGCAATCAATATGCCATTTCTGTTCTCTTTCCACCTTTCTTTTCTTGTCTCCTTCACTTTTCCAATTGCACTTCCGTCGCCGTAGCTAGAGATGGAAGTAAATTGGCCACAGCAATCACAATCCATTACATTCTATTGTAACAGGCGATTCAGCATTACTGCTCAGCTTATAATTTTGGAAAACAAAGAAAGAAGCGTACATTTTCCTCACTTTCTTTTCAGCAGTGGCTAAGCACGGCTATATCGGTGGGTCCTACTCCTAAGCAAGTTTATTGTGACAACTCCTGCCATGCATGGTGGAGTTTGTTGTGCACTTTATGATCCCCAGAGGATGTGCCTATACTGGTTTTGGTGACTTCATGGCATTTCTTCTAGTCTAGCACCTCCGTTAGGCCAACATTTCCACTTGCATAAAAGGATACAGAGAAATCTAACTGGTGGATTACTGTCAAACTATAGCTGAGCATATTATTCATGCTCCCTGGAGGATGAAATCTAACCACTATGAAGTGACCTTTCCTTTGCTTGTTTCAATTTTAGCTCCACTGCTGCCAGTGTGGAGCTGGTTCAAACCACTTTGTTCCGTTTGGGTGTAATTAAAGTAGCACAGCTTCTAGGGGCTTTTAGACCAGTGGTTCGCAAACCTTTTTGGTTTTGGTTCAGGGTATACCCTTAATGTAAATACCTTTTTCATCCACGGCAGCCCTGAGTGACTTAAGCATCTTAAATGTATTATTCAATATCAAAATCTTTCCCACTATGATATAGTATTTCATTTTTTTTTATCCAACGATTTTGTGACCCATTTTTCACCCCTGTGTCAATTATCTAATGTGATCCTGGGCTCCACACACCCTCCGCCAAACTAGTCCCCATATATGGGGGACAAGGGGAGAGCAACGGACTTGAACTCATGCTTCCTTCATGCTTGAGTGTCCAAGTTGCTCCTTTACACCTGACAGGGGGGGGAGTTTCCCTGGTTGGACGTAGCGCGTGGGAGGAACACATTCCAACCAGTTCCTTTCCCCTCCGTCAGGCGCCCCGGCTGGCCAGGGGGAGGCAGTTTAGAGACCAGGATTGCTGCATGTTTTTTGTGAGGGTACCTACCCTAGGGGACACGGGGAGAACATGCAAACTCCACACGGAAAGGCCCTTTCGCCAACCCCGCCTTCGGGTATGGGCACTGAGGAGGAAACGCCGCCAGCACCCACAGCGTCCCGAGCGGGAATCGAACCCAGGACCTTCTAGCTGTGAGGAGACAGCACTACCAACTGTGCCACCGTGCCCCCACAAAGCTGACCTTTAATAGCATGTTAGAATATCATTGGTTATTTTTCACGATATATACAGTATGCATAATTGTATAGCACTGTAGCCCAAGGACGAAGGAAAACACTACAGTTAGACTGAAGAAATGGATAGTAGGATATATGTAGGGGAGTTTCAAGCCAGTTAGCTAGACAAACCATGCGGCCATTAGACTCTGTATCTTGTTTACCGTTGCTTGCAATCTGTGAATAATGGATTGGTCATTGGGGGCAAGATAGAATGGAAAGAAGAAGAATATCAGCTATTATTTTGTGTCTCTATTCTCTCTAGGGGTAAGCTGTCATAAGAACAAGATTTGTGTGATTAACTTCTTCCTGCTATATCCCAGGGCTGAGGGAAAATAAAGGACTGATGCTTTAGTCGGGAGCACAAAACCAATATAGGCCATATGCCTTAATTCTCCTAATATTCTAAATTCAATTCATTTAAAAAAAGATTGAATTTAATGAGGATATATAACTTTCAGGCACACGTGCGCCTTCACAGACGCAGACACAGTCAGTCAGTCAGTCACACACACACACACACACACACACACACACACACACACACACACACACACACACACACACACACACACACACACACACGGCAGATCATTATTTATTGCGATGTAATCTACTGTTCCATATCACCCTATCTTCTCCCAGCTGTGGCTCACAGAAGGCACTGGCCACAGCCATGCCGAAGGCTATAAGCTCTCCGAGGTGCCCTAGCCTCGACAATCTTTCATTCATAATGGCTTTTGTTCGTCACATTCCATTTTTGTATTCACAACTCATGGCCATTGTTATTTTCTATTCATTTCCTGGATAAATGCTGGCCAGAAGATGCCAATTAAAGGTATTCTTTTTAGGTATTTAATGCCATCAGATGTGTCACTAATTAGGGCCCAGGCAGCTGTTCCCTCTTGTATTTGCCTTTCTTCTTCTATCTTCAGGAAGTCTTGTCTTAATTCCCATACATGAAAATAAATAACAACGTGTGGCCGTAATAGTCTTGATGGCAGCACTGCAGCAACCACAACCACATTTGTTCAGCTGAATTGACCCCAAAATAGTGTTCCACTGTCATACAATTGGTCCTCACTAATAATCATGATAATACCTGAAAAGACCACCATTTATTTCTACTCCGTCCACCAGTGACATCATCGTTTTTTTTTTACAAAAATATTTAGATTTTTATTCCCGTGAGAACGATGGCTTCCATTTTCACATTGCAAACTTTTCAGGAATAGAAAGCCTGCAGTTTCTATTAGCTTGGTTTCGGAGTAGAAAAGAATTGTGCCATTTTATCATGATTATTACTGAGGACCTATTATAGATAGGTTGAAAAGTGGTCCTTTAATGGTATTTAATGTTTGTGTTAGGGACAAGATGACGTAAATTTCCCCTTCTTTGTCAATGGCGTTTTTAAAACCAACATTGAACTAAAAACAAACATTACACCTGTATGTAGGAGGGGCTAGCGCCCCTCAAAAACTGTATGCAGTACTGTATTTTGAATTCTATCCTAAAACCAATTAATGCAAATAGACTATCTTAAGTCTCCTCACTTACGGAACAATCAATCTTTATTAAAACAAAGACATCGCTATGTTGCTGTTCTTGATACAGAACTTGAACTGGCTTGTGACCTTGTTATTTGGATCTAACGCCTATTATTTCTCCTATAATGGTAGCAACATCAAAAGAGCATGATATTATGGACAAAATATTATCCGACGACAACATATTCTACTTTTTTGGTATGAGAGGATAAATCTTGTCAAATAGTGGTCGGTGGCTCAAATGCTGAATAAATGATGGGACTTGATATGAAAAAGGTCGAAAACTCCCGACCTATACGTCCACAAAGCAACAGGGGCCCTCTGGTATCAGACATCGCATGATCCCCAGGCAGAACCTAGCTATTAATATGAATCCCCTGAGGATGCTATAGCCTGTAGTGTGACAACATTCTATAACATTGGGCCTTACGCGGGCGGCTACAGTCCAACTCTAATAGAAGTAAGGGCATCACGACTTTAGGGATCATAAGCTCTGGGGCCCGAAGGTGACATTGCATTCTACAACTGGCAGAGACACTAATGCTATTCAACTTGTCCCTTTACACTTTGTCCAATTTTTTTTTAAATGGAATTTGTTAGGCCGGAAGCAAAATAACCCCGAATGGTCATATGTAATAATGATTGGTCACAGCTGCTCACGTGTAAAAATGCATTTCCATCGAACTTTAATGATTCAATCCGTCAATTCCAAGTCAAGTGTCGTTCAAGGGTTAAGATGGCGTTTTCGTCCCAGTGTGAAGGAGGAGGCTTATAGGATGTTTAATGTGATCGGTGCCCCCCTCTTGAAATAAATACTCCGTGTCATTAGAAGGGAGGGACCGAGCGCTCCCCACCATGACCACGGTTTGCTCTGCTCGGCGCTCGCCATGATTTCAACCAGCTGCAGACAAGAGAGAACAGCCGTCGGTAGTTGTGTTGAGAAGACGTTTGGGTGAACGTATTGTGCCGACTGATTCCATAGACATAAAAAGGTATAGATGACACCCCCGGATCTGGGGCATGTGTATCGTATTGAGCAACAACAAAAAAGGGGGCTAACGTCATGTCAATGTAATGTCACAATCATCACTTCCTACTCTGTGAGAACACTTTCAAAAACTTAACTTAACTAAGAAAAAACTTTTAAAAAAAAACACATGCACGCACACACTAAAAAAATTACTTAAAAAAAGTAACTTAAAAAATCTTAACTTAAAAAACACTTAAATTACAATTACACGTAATTTATTCGAATTGTTGTTATTGCAATTCACGAGCTGCGTTCGCGCGTCTTACTTGTGATAAGAGCGCCCCTCACTTCACACAGGTTTCCCTTCAATATGACGGCCTACCTGAGATACATTGACACGTATCTCCAATGAAATGCAGCAGCCATACTTTTCTATATCTATGAGCCTGACTGATTCAGCCACTCCGTTGGACTCCAATGGAAAGTGACAACTATAGTTGCAGTGACTGAATATAGACCGGCTTTGCAAGCTGGGAAACATCTCCAGTAAAAAGTCTGATTTAAGACCTTTTCAGTTCAGATCTCAAAGTGAACAAAACTACAATGTTTTCCATAGGTGCAGTGCATTTTGATAGCCTCTGCACTCTGTATATCTATCTCAAAATGCACCACGTGTGTACGTCTCTGTGTGTACGTGTGTGTGTATGTATGCCTGTTGTAATCCATGTAACTCGAGAACCGCTTTCCCCACCAACTTCAAATTTGACACACGAGTCCGTCAGATATCCGGTTGTCCAGAACCAGCACAAAAGCCTCTGCCCAGGCTCCGGACATGCAGGGCCCAGATCACCCCTAGATCTCCATATATATGGAGCTGGCCTGTTCTGACATCACAACAATGTTCTGACATCACAATGATGCATGACCTCTCCCTTTTTTTTTTAGCTAATTGATCACACCTGATTACCCCCCCCAACAGGCACTGTTCTAGTATTGGATTCCCATAGCTCAATCTCTCCAACTTTCGTGTCAATCAGGCATACACACTTGACACTCGATTTTACATCTCAGTGATGTGATCTTTGTTGCATGTATGTACCGTATGTGGAAAATTCTTACATGAATATACACATGTAAATAGTAAATACATACAGTACACACATACGTGTACATACAGTAGAGTACGAACCCCCGTTCTCGAACCATCAGACTACACCCATAACACCTTTTCGCAAAGGAACCACAATTGACCCATTTTCACATGGTGGCCATTTTGCTCGTGGGGTGGCCCAAGTGGTCAGTCGTCTTCCAGGCTCTACTCTAGTCTATTACTGCATACTGTGTGAGTTTAACTCAGGCTTTAGTCCAAGATGTCTTTGAATCATAATTGAAAATGATAGTTTTCCAAATACATTTGTTGAAAAGTAATCACTCAATTGTAACATTAGGTTTTTCAACAAAATTACAAGAACTAATAGCAGAACCGCATAAACAGGTTTTCACATAATACATAATGTATTCTCCACAAGTAATACCACATTGTTGTATAATATCACTGACATTTGAAACCCTTATAATGAATGAATTGAGTGAGTGGAGATAGCCATGGTGACTCTCATTAACCCTGCCCCATGTGTACAATAAAACCATGAATACATCCAGCCCTCACACTTTCCAAAGCCCCATTCATACCACACACACTCACAATAGAACACAACACGAAATGCAAGCTTTTGTTAGCTCTGGAAATTGTACTTGGTCGCAACTATGTTATCGTTGGCTTGTGCGCACAATCACGTGAAGGATGAAATCCGATCGCATTAAAGATAGCATGCATTAAATTTGTATAAAATGTGTCGTCAGATTTAAACCCCTAAATCTCGTTGCCGTGTCTTCTCTTTCTCTGTGTTGGGGTGCAATGTGATGCATATCATCACTGCCGGGGCGCGCAGAAACCTTGTATCTCCATTTTTTAAAATAGATTATGATGTAGTGGGTTAGGTTTGGCTTGTAGATGCGATATTTTAGCTATTTTTGACAAACAAAAAAAGATTTTGCCTATGGATAACATAGGTTGCTGAAAAGTAATCATTTTGGACATACGAGTTTTCCGTCAGACAGGAACGATATATACTATTGATGAGAGCTCTGCTGAATGTGATTGTGCCTTGCAGCTTGCAGCACCATCAAACCACCGTATTTCAATTGCTAGACCGTCAATTTGCCATAGCACGGGCAAGGGCTGAATATGTTATTCAAGGCGCCTGAGACAATAATAGAAGAGGAGCCATGCGGGATGAAAGGTTATAAAGAGGGAAAAAGAGTGAGGGGAGGTGGGAGAGAGAGAGAGGTAGGGAGCACTATTCAAACGGAATACATTTAGAGTGTGCTCTGCTTTGACTACTGAATAGTGCATTACGCTGTTAAAGTTCCTGGGAATGGGAAGTGCCAATCAGCAACCCTTGCAGTTTTCGACAACAAAAGAGGTCGCGACAACAAAAGCATCTTGAACTCAGTTTCCTCCACATCCCAACAGTTAACAGTTAACTCTTCGCTGTCCATCTCACAGACTGCGTGGACATACGTACAAACGAATACCTTTTTTTTTAAACTAACTCACATGCACATATATCACATATTCCTTTTGTTATAGAGCTGATTTTACTGATTAGTATTAAGGCTCGTCAAGGGATTCCATTTTCTTTTTTCAGTCAAGTCATCTCAACTATCTCAAATGGTTGACATTAATGGGACCCTTTCAGATGCCACAGGGTGGTATCTTGGTCCTCTATTCTTTTTCTTCAATGATTTAATTTGCCTATGCAATCTTTTTATATGCATACATTCTGTTATATTGGCAAGTGCGGAACTTGCAGAACTAGATGGCACGAAAATACGTATTATTTTTCATTAGGAGAGGTAACTACTCTGTAATGGAGTGGAATCTGCAGAAAAATGTAACATTCTGTGTTTCACTGAATTAATTTAAAATGGCCGTAAGTAATAAATAGGGATGTCCCGATCATATTTTCTTGCTTCCGATTCGATTCCGATCACTTGATTCTGAGTATCTGCCGATACCGATTTGTATCGATCCGATATGTATATTATTATATCATATTGTATATTATAACACGTTTATGCCATATCACAATATAGTACAATATCCAAAATCACAGACAATATCCAGTCTCATATCATGATATGGATATAATATTGATAGTATCCCTATACTATCAATCCCGTTCACGTTTTTTTTTTGTTGCTTCCAATCCGATTCCGATCATTTGAAAATGACGTGATCGGTCCCGATTTCCGATCACAAATAGTTACAAAGTAGTATGTACAATTAAAATGTATTACATCTTTAATAATGTATTGTCTTCTCTTGTTTTGTGTCTATCTTGGGGCATTATATTGTACCAGAGAAGCACAATAGAAAGCCTTTGGGCTTTATTGTGTTATAATTCTCAGTATCTTTTTTGCGTAGGCCTATTTAATATAATAGTGTAACAGTGTTGTATTGTGTTGTTGTTTTTAATTATTTTAACCACTTGAACACTATAGCATTCCTACTTGTCATGCGTTGCATTTTCGTCAACGAGTGCTTAGAATCACCTCTAGAAGGAACACATCCGCAGGTAGCTGAAACTTTCCATGGATAGGACATATATAATAAACTTGTAGACCACATCTTATTCGCACATTTATTTTATTTTATTTATTTATTTTAAATATTTATTTATTTGTATTATTATTATTATTATGTTTTAATATTTTTTTTTCAGTCAGATGTCTCAGATTCCATTCCAATTTAAGACTGCCTTCCAGCCTGGCAGAGAAAACTTTTCTAGTTTTCATATTTCTGTTCGGTTCTGGTGGCAAGACCAGTAAAGTGTAAGCCGAGTTATTCATTAAAAAATGGATCAACTATTGTGTTTCAATTTGAAAGTGTTTGTTGTCTTTCTAATGCCAACTATGAACTAACATAGGACTGTCCTGCTCGACTGCTTCACATTTCTACTGGTGCAGTTACCTAGACAGCAGTATATCTGTACTGTAGTCATTCTAAAACAGTGAGCTCGCAATGTGTGCAAGTGAACATTTCGACCTAATGGTGGAAAGGCCATTGGCCACAAAATCAGTATAGGGTTCATCCTCTGGGGAGCATGAAGGCACAGTGCATATATCATGGCATCTAGCCAGTAGTTGGAGATATACAGCCATGATACACAATGTAATTCATCTCCGTTAACGCACACTGTAGGCCTGTACAGAATATGTGTTTGGTCTTTGGTCTTCTATTTCTTCAATCTCATGTAATACTGTTTTTGAAGTAAGAGTAAAGACCAAGAGTAAGACTGGCACGTACATTGCTTTATTTACCGGCTTACTTATTTCATTTAATAGTGTTTTTTTGTTGTCTGTAAAGCCCTTTATACAAGTGATTAAACAATGCTGTACATTTCAAGTTATTATAATAAAGTTTAATATCAGTTTGGTTTCCCTTAAAAGACTTTCTTGTTCCCTTTCTCTCGCTCTAATTCACCCTACCGATGTATCTGTCATAATTTCTCTCTCACACTGCTAACTCTCCCTGACTTTCTGCTTGGGTAAACAAGTCCATTCTCATCCACTGAGAAGCAGGGTGACAGCCCCCCCTGATGTATCCACTTCTGTGTGCGCGCACACACACACACACACACACACACACACACACACACACACACACACACACACACACACACACACACACACACACACACACACACACACACACACACACACACACACGTCCCTGTTGCATTCCAGAGGTGCCTGGCAGAATCTGTCTGCCCTGCCAGTGAACCCTTCAGTTGGCACCACCGAATATATACGCCCACCTGAGACTCACTCCGGCCCACAGAACGGTGCGGCCGGGGAGGAGGAGGAGGGGGGGTTGTGGGGTGTGGCGGAGGCTCCATCAGGGACAAGGCAGAACCACGGACACAGACAGGAGGGTAGGTATATAGGAGCCAGAGGTTAGAGGGACGGGGGAGCAGGACAGTGTTAAGCCCGCCAGGGGGTCATCATGCTGATATACACAAGCAACCTCGGGTATACATACACAAGAGTTGCGACCAAATCAGTGCTGGGTTTGTTACTCCAAAACAAAATATTAACTTTTTTATATTTTATAACAAAATATTAATTCACTTTCAACTATCATGATAATTTTCTTCGGGCTTGTGAGGTAACTCGTGTAGGTTTAGAGAGGATATGGAAACAATGTGCACATGTGGGCTAATGCGTGTACATGCAATTGCAAGTTACCGGATACATTAGGCAGGCTTTATATCAGAGCAGTACTTAGAAATCAGGGTTTCCACATGGTTGCCGGTTGTCCGGTTCAGAATCCAATTCAAAACCCTTCTCTTCACATACAAAGCACTAAACGGACTGCCCCCCCCGTCCTATATCTCTGGCCTCCTATCATATTCCTCCTCCATCACCAGGACCCTCAGGTCAGCAGACAGACGACTCCTAGAAGTCCCAGCGACAAGGAAGAGGCTCAGGGGCGACCGAGCCTCATGCTGTCGCAGCTCCTATTATGCTTTGGAACAGCGTTCCTCTCGCTGTCAGATCTGCCCCCTCCAGGCCTCCACTGAGAGTTTTAAGTCTATAGGCTCAAAACTTTCCTCTCCTCTCAAGCCTTCCAGTCCCCTTAATAATACTTCTTGCACTTTATACATAGGATACGTTTTCCGTACTGCCTTTTAACTGCTCTTAACGTCTCTCTTGTCTACTGTACCATAACGATGCATTGTTTTTTTTTTTTTTTTATTGTTTCACTGATGTATTGTATTGCACTGTATCGTATTGTTTTTCTTTGACCTGTAGTGTGAAGCACTTTGGTACGATGAGAGTCGTTTTTAAATGTGCTATACAAATTAAATTGATTTGTTTTTGATTGATTGATTTGATATGTACCGTGAGGACAGGCGATGTGAACTTAAATTTAATATTCAGTCGAAGCAGTTCAGAGATGAAATAACTAATATTGCTAATATTATTATAGCAAAGACCTGGCAGCAGCAAGTCACGCTAGTTCTTCTAAGCATCACTAGCAAGTTGTTATACTAATAATAATACCCAAAACATTCTCATGTCCAGTTCTCAAATAGGTTACTTCCATCCAGAGAAATTAAATGTATCTGTTATTCTGTTCTCAACTTTGCTAGCCAACATTGTGATGTGCCATTGGAAAATAGCATGTTGTGTTTTTTGGAAAATGTTTGCTTCAGTCTGATATTTTGAGATTATGAATGACATGTTTTGGTCAGGTAATAATTAACAAATTATTGTTAGTACCCAACACTGGATCACGAGGAGGGGGGTAGACACATGGGGCCAACAAATACAGCCTGTGTATTTGTACAGTAGAGAAAAGAGGAACATCATGTTCTGATGCTCTGCTTTCCTCGACATCACTTACCCACTGTTTGAGGCAGGGAGTAGCAGATGGAAATGAAAAGCAGGGAGAAAATGAAAAAGACAAAGCATTATACTGAAGGAAAAAAACAAAGACTGCTATTGAAGAACCGTAGCTGAGATAAGAAATGTATTGTTGATAGAATGATGTGTTGCCGTATGTATCGAATCCGTGAATCGATTGTGGACAGAGGTGGAAGAGAGCGAAAGAAAGCGAGAAAAATGAATGAAAAGAGATGAGAATGTGTGCGTGTGCGTGTGCGTGTGCGTGTGTGTGTGCGTGTGTGTGTGCGCTCGTGCGTGCGTCGTTATATTGGTAGTTCCCAACCAGAAAAGAGAACCAAAGAGAACAGGAGGAGGGAGTTAAAGGTCATCAGGTACTATGATTATACTAGCAGGAAGGTCTTTTTCAGAAAGGTTTTCAAAACTGTTTACCAGCAGTTAATTAAGTGTGCCTGGTTTTCAGGTGGGTGGTGATCCAATTGAACTGAAGCCACGCCCACAGCTGTTGTACTATGATAAAGGGGGAGGGGTTAGGGGAGGGGATGATATTGTGATGTCACTAACATGGTGTATTTCTATTGGACCTTTTCAAGGTTCAAGGTTGTCTTTATTTGTCCGGAGCATATACATGTCATGCATGTTTCTTGAATGAGGTCGTTCCCATGTGCCCCCAGTGCTATCAAGGCTTCTCGTCTTTGCATATAGGCTTAGTCTTTGGGCGTTTAATGAAAGACATTTTTGTCGCAGTTAGAAAATGATTGTAACTTCAAGTCACCAACAGGGTGTAAGCACGGCAAATGCCACAGTAGTACTAGACTGGTCCCTTCGCTAACCTCGACCTCTGGGAATGCATGCCCCACCCGGTTATGCAATACCCATCCCGCTGTATCAGTGTGGTACCCACTAACATACAACTCAACTGGTCAACTAAATCACCGGCAGTGTTTCTCGGCGGCATCAGTCCGACACCCTACTCCAAAAACTAACCCTAACCCTATACCGCATGTCGGACCAACACACGTCAGGATGGAAGAGGATGAGTTTTAACCAGCAACGCTGACACCCTACCCCAAACCCTATAACCGGACCAACGCACTTGGAAGCGTATACGGAAGCGAGCGGCAGCGGAGTGTCACCTTCCCCGGCAGATGCCGCACCTCCCCCCCGGAAGCACCGCCGATGCGGCTGTTATCGGCAGTTTGCGGTGTCTGAACCGGCGGTCGGCCACACTGCCGAGGAACGGAACAACAGTGGAGTGTCATAATCCCCCCTATACCTTCCCCGGCAGGTGCTGCCCCTCCCCCCCCCCCCCGGCAGCGCCATGGCTGTTATCGGCAGTTGCGGGTCAGGAGCGGTGGACGCCGAACGTAGCGACACTGCCGCGAAACGGAGCGGAGTGTCATAATCATTATGGACTGCATCACTACCTCGTCAACAGTACGTCACAGACTGCAGGCCAGTGTGTCAGATGTGCTGGTGAGAGCCACGGTTCTCCGCGAGGAAACGTGCTGTTCACTTTCCCTCTACACCCTCTACACCCCTGACTTCCACTTAACCCATTCTGACCTGAGATCAGATTCATACGAGGTTTCCACTGGACACACACTGGTCTGGTGAACCCATTCTGACCTGAGATCAGATTCTATAAAAATGTCAGTCGTTCTTCGATTTTTCAAAAAATAGCAGACCTACAAGCTCATAGCGCGCCACTCGGTGGCGCGCTATGAGCTTGTAGATCTGCTATTTTTCAATAGCTAAAGCATGACATGATGCCGACACCAAAACGGGTTCCCGTTCAGAATGGGTTAAGCGTATGTGCCACCTACAGAAGTTCACCAGAGAGAGAGCTCTGGTGGAGAACATTTGTGGCGCTACACAGCAATCACCTCCAGGCTCAACCTTGGAAAGAACAAGGAGCTGGTGGTGGACTATCGGTGGATGATCGAGGCCCCCCCAACACCCATCATCACCTTCTGGGTATAGGTAGTGGACTGTACTGTATACATCTACTGTACAATACAACTTCTTAGGAGTACACATGAACAGAAACCGGACTAGGAAGACAACACTGAGGCCCTTCCAGACTATAGTCTAGAGGAAGGCAACAGAGCAAAGCTGTTCAACGTGTTTGCAACAGGCTGCTGCAGATGTACTACCATTCTGTGCTGTCCTCTGCTTTGCCATGGCAATATCAACAGAAGGGATGTGCCAATAAATAAACAAACGTAACAAATTGGTGACCTGGACAGTCTGGGAGTGGTTACAGAGGGGAGGATGAAGCAGACTATAAGCTGGATGCTTTCCTAGAGAACCCCTACCATGCCCTCTATGATGAGCTAGCAAGCAGGGATGAGAAGTATAGTGAGAGAATTCAGCCACAGCACAGACTCTCTCTCAGCACTCTCCCTCCCGAGCGCACCACAAAGTGAATTGGACAGTCCTTTGTGCCAGTGGCTCCACAAGATGAAATATTCAAGATTCGAGATTAAATAATTTAATACCCTCTCTGATGCATCATTGATTGGGATTTGTCTTGGTGTGTGCGTGCAGTAAACAAAATACATACAAAGGTGTCTGTATATACAGTATGTATATATATATATATACACGCATACTAGAAGCTGACATGCCTGTGGCGCACTCGTGTCCATCGCCACGCGTCTATGTCGCAGTGCGATCTGAGTGAGACAGACACAAAGCGTACATTTTGAACGAACACAGACAGCGATGTGTCTTTGGCCACTTATCGTGTTTTTTTCCCCGTGGCACGTTGTGTGGGCGCTCTGTAATCGGTCCATTGGCGTAAGCAGCACTATACAGTACTCCACACATGTCACGGTCTATAGCTTGGCACAAAGATGCCTGTGCTCACAAACATGCAGAGGTAAAGTCAGTGACGTATCATGGCCACAAAGCCTATGACTTGGCCTACCGAACCACACACAAAGCTGTGCGCGCACAAAGTGTGCTCTTCTCAATTGCCTCTAGAGAGTGTGTTGACGGTGAATGGTCCACGTCACAAATGTAACATGTTGTCAGGGGTCTGCCATGACAATAGTCACACCAGGGGCCACCCCAATGTCAGGGCCCCCCCGAGAGCCACAGGCATACTGCTACTCCAATCTGCACCAAACTTGACACAAACACCATTCATAGGTCTGCCAAAAGGTACACTTTCGCTCCAATCCATAACCAAACTTGACCCACACACGGTTCAGGGGTGTGCCATGACAATAGTCACAACAGGGGCCACGTTAGAATCCAGGGACCGCAGGCACAGTGTTGCTCCAATCTGAACCAAACCACAAACACTGTTACAGTAAGTGGTCAGCCATACCAGGGTCCACATCAGGGTCCCCTGGCGGCCTCAGGCTGCAGGCACACTATACTAAAGCTAAAATGAAGCTAATAGCTATCCTTTCTCTAGAAAGCGCCATCTTCTGTTCCCGTCTAGATCACTGGATAATCAGCAAAGACCTCCGAACATCGCACGTTTTATCCAAACCATAGAGAGCTCTGTAGATTTCGAGTTATTCAGCTTTTTAGTCAGCCTGTATAATGGGAGGTGAACGGCAGCGCGGTTGTGCAGTCCGGTCTAGGATCACTAAAGAGGGAAAGGCCAAGCCAAAAAATAAATAAAAAATCAGCGATCCGGTTTGATATCAATAATAAAGCTTATCAGACGGAACGCTACGCCAGAAGCAGTTGATGGTTGGATTCCATTTCCAACTAGCAGAACCTTCCATCAGAAGCAGTTAAAGGAGAATTCCATGCTAGAATGCTCTCTTATCTTTCTTACCTTTCTTTGTAGTTGTTACGTCCCCACCAAAGAGGTCCAGGTGTTTTTTTGTGCAATAACTCCTTATTGGCTATTTTCCCTATCACAAGCCCTCAATGAATTGCATTGCATTGAATGGGAATTGAATGGGGCTATGGGGTGTTATGCTAGTTCGCTTATTTCCATCGAAAGAAGTAGTAAAGTGTGCGGCTTGGGATATTATTTACATTATGAAGAGAGGATATATACAAAGAAATTATAATTTTGAGCAATGGAAATAAGCGAATTAGCACAACACCCCATAGCCCCATTAAATTCCCATTCAATTCAATGCAATTCATTTAGGGCTTATGGTAGGGGAAATAGCCAATAAGGAGCTTTTGCACAAAATAACACCTGGACCTCTTTGGTGGGGACGTAACAACTACAAAGAAAGGTAAGAAAGCCTTTTAGTATGGAATTCTCCTTTGATTTGTTAAATCGCACACATATGTGGCATTACAGCAGTGTTACTGATGGATAAAATGGTTGTTTACATGTCATGTCAAGCTGGACAATCTTCCATTTATCATCCTTAACTTTGGCCCATCCCGTATTGCATCTTAGCTCATTCATATTGTGTCATCTTGCTCTTTTTTATCATTTTACTCCTAACCATACTGCCTGTTTACACAGGGTTGTTCATCTTAATCCCATCATGTCAGGTCACCATGTGTGCACATGCCCTATTTTATTATTTTATCATATTTATATATTATGGATTTCCTGACGCCAGGTTCGGATTTAGACTGTCTCTATTAACTTTCCCCAGTCAGTAAACTCGCAAATACTGAGAGGCCTGTTTTGACGTTTAGCCTACATGCACTTGGCCTTCGCCAGTAGATAACAGCTCTTGGAAGGAGACAGCTGGAGTTCTGGTAGGGAAAGAGAGTCATCAGGTCACGATGACAACAGCTTCATGCCCTCTCGGCGTGAAGCGCCATCCATGTGCTGCATGGACAAATCGGATCGACTCCCACGTGGGTGCGGACGCTCCTCCAATCACAATAGACAGACAACATTGCGTCATTTGGACTATAATTGTATTACTCACGGCCAGAAGAGGAGTTTCAGATCCATCTTGGAACAATTTGAATACAAAATACATATTTATTTGTAAGTTGAATCTAACTACAACATTGTTAAACCTTCTCGATCGTCTCAAAATTACTTGTTAAGGTCTTTCTATTTTCTATGGTTCAAGTATAGCCGTCTTGGTGAATTCAGGATTTAAAGGGCAATTCACTCATTTTTTTTAAGGTAAAGAAAGCACTACATTTGGGTCTCCCTGCTGGGCTATCGAAGTTATTATTACACAGTCCTTTCTAATTAGCATTATTAAATAGGTATTAGTTTATACCTTAACATTTCAAATGGTCAAACTCGGTGACCATTGATCTGATCAGTGCAATATATAAACTGAATTCTTGAGTAGTTTCAGAAAGAACAATCACACATTTTTGCACAATATGGCTTACACTGAGTCAGTAGACATTCCATTTAAAGGACCACTTCACCACTTTTCAACTCCACCTTCGTCAAATTGGTGCTCTGTTACGGCTCACTCCTCCTCACCTTCACATGCAAGCACTGCTATAGCCACTCCTCCCTCACTGACTATACCCCATGGCTCTACGAAAAACGACATGCACATCCAACCCATACTTGCAGGTGCCGAGCGGTGAGTAGTATACACAGGTAAAGAAATGAAGATACTCGCACACTGTGGGTGAAGTGCCTTTACTTGCACAAAAAAGTTGACTGTGACGTTGCGAGTGCAATGCTCTTCCTTTTTGTGCAAATAAAGGCACTTCACTAGCATCGGAGCCCACAGTGTGCGAGTATCTTCATCTCTTTACCACTCCATGGCGCTACTCAGCACACCTGCTCTCCTTCACCTATTCTCTGCACCCGTCTTCCATCCTACAATCAAGCACTGCCTCTACAAAAGCCAAGCCTAGTTATTGTTAAACTCAGTTTCAGTGCTATAGTTACATTTAGCTTTACACAGCTATTTACCAAGCTGTTCAACTCTACACAGTTGGAGCTCCTGCCTTTGTTGTTTTTTTCCTGTGGTGGTTATTTTTCTCTGAAAGCTGATTCTGCCTCCCCAGTGCTTTGGATTCCCACGCTGAGTGTGTCAGGAATAGAAAGCCTGCTGTTTCTATTAGCTTGGATTTCCCAACGATGACGTCACTGGTGGACGGGTTTCAGAACTGCCCACAGCCCTTAATGCTATACGAGACACAGACTGAGTAGAAAGAAATGGTACTATTTTAGTGAGGACCAATTACAGTATATGAAGATAGGTTGAAAAGTGGTGAAGTGGTCCTTTAAGAGAGGAATAAATGGTGGTCCCCAGGAATTGAATCTTAAAGATGATTAATCGATTAACATCCCTACATTGATTGATTGATTGATTGATTGATTTGCCTGGGGTGACCAACCGACCAAAACATGTTCCAAACATTCCATGTTTTGGCGGCAGCGTTTGAGTGGAATTCTGGGGAACAATGTCTCTGCATCACTCACTCTATAAGTCTAGAGAAGTATAGGTTAACAGACAGGTATATATATGCCCATCCGTGCCCATATATGGAGTTCCCTTGATCCTTCCCCATCCATCCTTCCTTTTCGATGTGTCCCTTTTGACTGACACCTGTCCATTTAAACTGTAAACGGCCCTGCCCCAAAGTTATTTTGTGCAGCCGCGCCCGGCAACCGGAGAAAAACTAGAGTTCTCAACAGGTTAAAAAAAAAAATCACACCTGTGTGAACCAAGTGGTGCAATTCCCTCCCCCCCCCCCCCCCCCCCCGCCCCCCCCTCTCTCTCTCTCATTAGAGACACAGCACTACCCCTCTCTCTGTTTCTGGCGCCCCCTTCTGGTATAAATAAGTAACTACTCAGGCTCATAGACACAGGTACACAGGTGCACACACAGGTACGTACACGGACAAAGCTGGATGTAGAAGTGGTTGCACCACTTAAAAAAAGTAGGCCCAGTCCTATACCTGTGCAATCATCAAACACTGTACACTCAAGACACTGCCACCGCTGCCACCCTTAGATCTCCATTATATGCAAATGCCACTCCTTTCCATGTCATAATACCGGGAAGCATCATTCAGGAGAATTGCTTTTTTTCCCCCGAATTCTCCTGAACTTGAACACAGTATTTTGCATTGAACAAATTGGTTTAGAAATCCATGTCGTACAGTGGGGTTGCACCTCGGAAATAGCTGATCTACAAGCCCTCTTCAACTCGGGACGGGTTCAGATTGGATCTTCGAACACACACAGATCAGGGGGATCATCATCCTCACTGCTGCTGCTCCACATTTTTTTGTGTGGATTTCGGATCTGCAAAATGCACGAAAAATGTGCAAACTCCTCGGAACTTCGGAAGGGAACATTCCCTTGGCGCGCCTTGAAAATGAGCACCTGGGAAGCGCCTCGGAGCGCCTTGGAAATGAGCACGCTCAGACCAGGATAATACTTAAACCCGAATGAGTGTATACATGAGTTCAATTGTTTCGCATTGAGAACTTTTATTCAGAATTAAAAGGGGATTCAAGTCCTCATGCCTTTCTGTTCGTGAAGACGTGTGAAGACAATGTTTAGGTAGAAGGGACATAATATGTCATTTTGAACACATTATCTGTGATTCAACAGATATGTAATTCAACCATCTTAGTTGTCAGTAACTGAACTTCTTTAGTTCACCTTTTTTTCGGAACTTCAACTTCATCTATTTATTTACCCATCTCAGCTGCGTGTTGCAACTATGTCACTGTAGGGGTGGAAACTGTAATTACACGGCACACCCCATCAGTTATTACATTGGACAGTCACATCACAGGATAGTTTCCGATGTCAAAGACGACACAAGGATCGTGTTACAGTAATATCAATATATCTGACTGTATCTACAGTATCTTGTGTTTCTAAACCACCCGGCTGGGGTGCAGCTATATCAGCTATCATCGTTCATGGTGAAAAGGGACCTAGATCTAATGATAAAGGTGCTACAGTAACTGCACACATATATTGACGGTTGCTATATACAGTCGGCAACTACTGTATGATGGCATATCTTCACTGGTGCACTTTGAATATTTGTATTCTGGCTCAGCAGCACACAGCCCTACCGAGCGTCAGAAGTCCTTGGCAAGATGAAGCTTGTGTGGAAGCTGCCGCACTACTTCAATAAAAGAGTTTCACTAGCGTAAAGCTGATTCATAAAATAGCAACGTATCCATCAGGTATGTTTTGCAATAAAACCTCTCAAAACAAACTGATCAGGTTACTACAAAACTTCACACATAGGACTCACCTAACCTCCGCTCATTATGCTATGGTTGGATGGCCAAGGGTAGAGGATAGAGTACAGCAACTTGCAATGGGACTGGTCTTCTAGATACTCAAGTTAGCAGTGTCCATGTAAGTGAAAAATCACACTGAGTGGTGCAATCCCCTCCCCCAAACCTCCCTCCCTCTCTCTCTCTCTCTCTCTCATTAGCAGGCTGCACCACTATCACTCTCTCTCTCTCTGTTTCTGGCGCCCCCTACTGGTAATAATAAGTCATATACTCGTGCTGATGCGTTAACACTGAACACATAGGTAGGCACGGACACATTGCTGGTTGTAGGAGTGGTTGCACCACTCAAAAACTACTGCAATAATGTGAGAGACACGCACAGACATGACAACAGAGGGAGCCAGAGGGAGATCCACTGATTTAGTTCAACCCAAATTCATTTAAATTTGTTCTATACTGTTATGCCACCAAAATGTGGAATGCCACATCAACACACCAACAACCATCGAAAAGTGTGACTCTGTGCCCTCCTTCAAAACCGTCAATATAAAGAGCATCTGTTTTCTGTATACATTTTATTGCTACTACAGGTGATGATTTATTGTAGGTCATGTGTTAAAATGTCTTGATAGGACCACAATGGAAACGAGTCCAGTACTATTTGTAAACTGTTAATAAAGTATTCGATCAATCAATCAAATTGCATTTATCCTCTCTCTCTCTCTCTCTCTCTCTCTCTCTCTCTCTCTCTCTCTCTCTCTCTCTCTCTCCAAACTCTGAAAAGAATACACAATAAAATCCTCATCATAGTCTTGTTGAAGCAACTCGTGTAGAAAGGGACCAAATGGACCCGTAGAGGTTTGTTTAACCTGGTCATTAAGACTATAATAATATAAGTTTCCATTTCCAGGAAGCGAAACATGGACCACTGAGCTGAAAGGCATTCAGAGAATCCACTAGGCTACACCACTAGTAGAGCGCACACACACATCCATGAATGTGTCATGGCTGTAGATATTGCAAACGGTGCTTACTGAATTTAAGCGCATTAGGCCAATTCTTTTTTTTCCCTCCTTTATTTACCCAGGGTATAGTAGCTGCAGAGCTACAAGTGCTCATTTTCAGCAACGCCCTGCACATAGAAACACACAGACAGACACACACATTAAAACCTGGGAGCTGACCAGTATATACAACCACAGTCTTATACTGTTGGCCACTAAGCAGCTCCACTGGAGCAGTTGGGGGGGTTCCGTGCCTTGCTCAAGGGCACTTCAATCAAACCGGCAACCTTTCGGCAACAAGGGCGCTCCTCTAACCCTTAGGCCACCGCTGTCCCAAATGGTCCCAATATGTTTTTTTTCTATATTGATTCCTATTTTGTTAGTTTGTTTACTCCTGTTTTTCCTATAAAAATAAATGTATAGTCTGAAGACGCACATCTTCAGACTCCATCGCAGTTCTAGCACTTATCCCTCCTTGCAGCCCCTCTCGACACCTTTGTAGATGCAAGTTTACTATATACATATATCGTGGACTGACTGGTCACTCGTTCGTACTTGTTTTGTTAGACTTGTTTTCTCTGAATAAATGAAAGGAGAGATGAACACTTACTCGGGTCAGACAGGATGGAGTCCGTCTTGGGTAGGAACTGATCACAGCGGATTCCCTGGTAGCCTTCTCGACACCTAGTGGGGGGGAGAGAGAGAGAAAGAGAGAGAGAGAGAGAGAGAGAGAGAGAGAGAGAGAGAGAGAGAGGGAGGAGTAGTATTAGGACACTAATTATTGTTGGTTCTCAGTTAATTATTTATTTCTCTGCACCATTGTATCACCCCACCCTTGATTCCTCCATGTTTATATTCATTGTCTCTACAATTGGCCTTAGGCTCTATGTTAGTAGTTGGTGGTGGGTGTCTACTTGATTGTGTGTGTGTGTGTGTGTGTGTGTGTGTGTGTGTGTGTGTGTGTGTGTGTGTGTGTGTGTGTGTGTGTGTGTGTGTGTGTGTGTGTGTGAGTGAGTATACAGGAGTAGGGCAACATCATGGTGGCGCCTAGCTCTCAATCTACAGTTTATTTGAAATCATTGAGAAAACAAGATGAGTTGCCAATATATGTAGGGAAACTGTTTTAACAGAGAACTGACTGAAGAGTGGTGCAGCTGAGGGGGGGGGGGGGGGGGGGTGAAGATTATTCAATTGTTTGGCATGAAATATTGGGAGCTATAGTCTCAAAGTATCTGGTGAATATGGGCTATAGGCGAGTAGACTATTCTTTCTTAGGAGGCTCATCATGGTCCTCCGGGGTGTGTAACAAGATGCTGCAGTCTGTAATGGCTAGAGTCCTCTTATTTGCTACTGCCTGCTGCAGGGGTTACATTAATGCCGGGGACACAAGCAACCTGAGCAGGCTGGTCTGGGCGGGAACCCCATTTGGGGTTCTGTACAGTATTCAAAAATAACAAAACAATGATGCTTCTAATGCTATATAAATATTTGAGATTTTTAAGAATCGGCCTCAGTCCAAAATGGGATAAAGCAAGGAAGCTGGAGACGCTATATCATGGCCGGGGTGCACACGCTTATCCGACACGCCAAAGGTCCGACATGCGGGATCATCACCCGTCGCTCCCGACATGCGTTGGTCCGACACGTGTTGCGTCGTGCTTGCGGTTACAGGTTTCTGGTTTAAGGACTTCAGTGTTTTGTACCATATACAATTGTATGTATAAGTACAGAACAAAGGATGTTTGCTTTCTACATCTTTGTTGAACTGTCGGATGACTGCCGGAACGGTTGAATGACTGTCGGACCTTTGACGTGTCGGAACTAAAGCTTGTACCCATGGCCAACCACTCTTTGTATAGAGGGTGAAATGTATATGGCTGGCTTTATACTGTCACGATACCAGGATGACTGAACCCAAATGCAGAAGCAGAGAGTAGGAAAGTTCAAAATAAACGCATTTATTAAAGTACGAGGCAGCTGACAAACAAAGCTCAGGAAAACCAAAAATGTCCAAATGCCAAAATGCCACAACTGCAAAAACTTTCAAGCACAATATGCAAAGTGCGGAAAACATGAAGTCCAAAAATCAAACCTTCAGGGGAGCATGACAACAACGAACCAGGAACACACAGGACAGCTCAGGGGAAAATGACATGTTCTGACAAAGAGTGTAAGCAAAGAGTCCAGTTATATAGGGAGCACGTTAATGGCAAAGTGTTCACAGGTTTGTAATGGGAAGCACTGGTGGGCTGATGAGGGAGTTGGAGACAGGTGAGTAAAAGGGACTGCCAGTAGGAAGGGGGAGTGGGAGTGGCTGAGAGGGAGACATGGTCTGACTCTGTACTCTGTAGAGTAGACCATGACATATACTATTGTTCATTATTGATGGTGTTTCTTTTTGTGTGATGCCTTTGCCTTGCTGTAACAACATCACGTCTCCAACCTTGTAACTGTATCATTCATAACTGCTGTGCTGCCTCTGCTGACTGAATTCAGGATCAATACAGGTCTTGTCTTATCTGAACGGTTTGGGACGGTTTGGGATCAAAAGGTACTGTGGGTGCATTTGTAGATGGAGGATTGGACTATTGTATTTGTATATACTGTAGTGTGATAGACTGTATGAGGCAGTAAGTTGAGTTTTTAAAGAGCTGGAGGGTAGGTACCCTCACAAAAAACATGCAGTAATCCTGGTCACTAAACTGCCTCCCCCTGGCCAGCCGGGGCGCCTGATGGAGGGGAAAGGAACTGGTTGGAATAATGTGTTCCTTCCACGCGCTATACGTCCAAACAGGGAAACTCCCCCCTGTCAGGTGTAAAAGGAGCAACTTGGACACTCAGGCATGAAGGAAGCATGAGTTCAAGTCCGTTGCTCTCCCCATGTCCCCCATATGGGGACTAGGTTGGTGGAGGGTGTGTAGAGCCCAGGATCACATTAGATGATAGACACAGGGGTGAAAAATGGGTTTCAAAATCGTGGGATAATATATATATATATATAAAAAAAAAAAAAAAAAAGTGCAGGAGCTGGAGTCAAGTGGTTAGATGAGGTGGCTACTGGCTAGTATTCGCAAATGTATACAGTAAATGAGACACAGTGTTAAACTGTATTATAGAGTAAAAAGGAAAGCCTGATGATGTACAGTATGGTCCTCACTGTTGAGGTTGTTGGCAAGTTATCTAATTGAATCGTTGATCCGGAATCCTTCCATATTATGTCTTAGGGATTATTACATTCACAAACAGTTCACTCTCATAAATGACCAGTGTTGCCACCAATGTTATTGGTTATTATAGGAAGTTATGACCTCTAAAAGAGCTAAAGAGCGCAGTTTATCGGAGCAATGAGTCCATGAGGGTTATAGCCAACCCAGAGGATTTATTATTATGCCTCGGAGGTCAATCATATAGCCTCTGATCCTTTTCCATTTCACTTTACTGCTCAGTGTTTCCCCTCTGTCCCTATTTGGGAAAAAAGGTACAGTATGTCGACAGTAAAGGTTAATTAATAACATCTTCAGTACAAGTGGCTGCTCCCTAATCATATTTGTTCCCACTCTTTCTTGTTATGTCGCCCCCCCCTCCTTTGTGACGACTCATTTGCTCTCTATAAAGCTCTATCCTGATTGCCAGACCCTGCGGAGGGGCAGTTTATAATAGCGGATATGGTTAACTGTGGTTAGACTGTGTGCCTGTCTGTCTGTCTGACTGACTGACTCCTCACAATCACTCCCTCGCCCAGTCAGTCAGTGACGTTTCCTCGTTTCGCCTTCCCCGGCAAACTCAACACAGCAAACATATAGCCTCTAATCCTCTCCCATTATCTCACAGCCAGCGACGTGCAGGCAGTTCATATTGGGCGAGCTCATTCAAATCAAATGGCCCATCAAGTAACTGCGGACAGAAAGTTGGCAAGCTTTAAAGGGCTCATTTAGTCCCGATTTGTTTTGCCATTGATGTCAGTAAAATGTTTAACTAGTCCCCATTTCCTGCCCTGTTGCCTCCATAAATCTATATTATTTAACTCACCCTCACTCGCTCTGTTTGTTTGACGGGGCGGGAATCCATGCGGTACAAAACGGCCGCTCAGCCTCGTGCGTGCAGAGGACCTTTTCTCGCAGCAAAACAGCAAGAAGTTGAAAGCATTTTTAAAGCCTTTGCAATGCCGTGGCAACTCACGGAGGATTAGATAACACTGCTTTTATATATATATGACTGCGTCGACTCCCCTCACGCCGCATGGTCCTGCTGCAGCACGACTTGTTTGATATCTCTTGTTGTTTTGTCTCACCGGCACAAAAGACTATTATGGACACACTAGAAACTGTGTTTCTTAGATTAGCTATTTAAGTATTTATGATAGTGGAATCTGCATTGTTAGTGTAAAAAAAATAATAGAATACAGGTCTATAATAACAGTGAATGGAAATATTACTTTCTGGTTACTCAAACCAAAGAGCATATAGAGACACAACAACTGGAGATGATTGACAGTATTCAACATTCTACCAAAGTTCAACAACTTTTCTCTGACCTACATCTCTCTCTCTTTTGTCTCTCCGACATCTTGGATTCACACACACACACACACACACACACACACACACACACACACACACACACACACACACGCGCGCGCGCGCACACACGCGCACACACACGCACACACACGCACACACACGCACACACACGCACACACGTATGCGCACGGCTGCCAAAGTGCAGGATTGAGCCATGTTGTTCAGAGGCTTATACATAACAGCATGGCAAATGTGGTGCTGTGCAGAAGGACAATGAACGCATGGGTCATTTCGGTCTGTATTCATTTTCAATAATTAAACGAGTCAGATGTTGAATGGAACCATGGTGTGCTGTTGAAACAAATAACAAAAATAAAAACAGCTCTCTCTCTCTCTTGGGAAAGAAACGCAAGCGGCAGATCGAGACAGACAGTGGGAGTCATAAGTGAAAATCAACAGTACATCAGCTATGGTAATTGTCTATGTGCCACGCATACAATTATGTGCACGCACGCACACACACACACACACACACACACACACCAGCTTAATTTGCTCTGGGTGAGGGCTGGGGCTGATAACAGAGCATCTGACAAATCAGTGCAAGTAAAAAATATCGCCACAGGCTGAACTGTCACCGCAAGTGACCTCGCTGCTGAACTGACTGTCAAACACGGCCAGAACTCCATCGCCAAGTTTCGGGCAGATGGTACAATTCTCGGCTTGGAGTGTATCCTGGTTCAGGGATCCAAAAAGACAGAGTGGAAAACGTCAACATTCGACAGTTCACACAGACTGTGAGGGCTGATGTTTACACAGACTGTGAGGGCCCTCTCTTAAGGATAAACCTAGGCAACGATGAATGCTTCTCTTCATAATTCTCTCTCTCTCTCTCTCTCTCTCTCTCTCTCTCTCTCTCTCTCTCTCTCTCTCGCTCTCCCCCTCATCAGCATGCATATCTGCACCTTCCAAAGAAACTTGTCGGGATGTTAAAATGCTTTTTGTGGCTTGTCAAGACCTTGGGCAATATATTATTTTCTCTGGAGAAATACAAATAAAGCCATTACCAGCCTGACACACTGCTGCTTTTTCTAATTCACTGTTCTCAACTGACAAGCGCATATACTTATAACCAGCACAGTATCTTATTAAACGATACACTATACTATAATCAGTAGGTGCCAATATAGCACTAATGCAGTTTCAGGCATCAAATTAAGTATTATTTTAGCTACAGTGATGTCACCCAAGTATGTGTGAAATAGGGGAAGGGAATCAACATCAAGTGAGTGTGTTGGATGTGAAAACAAAGGTCCTTCTTGCGTGGATTTGGCTCCTTTTTGTGGCCTGTGAGCTTCTGTATGTCCCATCTTAAGTTTTCATAGGATGGTGGTTGTTGCAAATCCCTCCACTATGAAACTTAACCATTGTACTAGGAGAGAAAAATATATTACTCATTCGTATAGTGATATGTATGTATTAGTCACCTCTGTGTTGTTTGCACCAATGGCCAACTTGGCCCCCCAAAAAAATAAAAAATAGCAATGTACAGCCTATAGTGTTACTCAGGCTTCTGAATGGTCACAGTGGTGTTGCTATACAGGTGTTGACTTGTAGGTTGAATAATGTATGATGTTAAGGCTCATACATAGTCTGGATTTACGGTGGTGGGGTCACCACCGAACTACAACATGACGTCACGACTCGCCGCGGTGAAGAGCAAACCACCGCCACCGCTCAAGCCCTTCTCTCTGTTTTTACTCACCACCTGCTCAACGTTATTTCATCTCCGGTGGTCAGCTCACCACCGGAGCGGTGGTCACCTCACCACCGAAAATCCAGACTATGAATAGGCCTTTATAGTCTATGCATGTGTGGGGTAGGGAATCGGGATAACAAATAGAATTTTGAATTATAGAAAATGAGATTGAGGTAATATAGTGTCTTAATAGTATGACTGCTAATCATACAGCATTCGTTCTCAAAGTGCATGGGGTCTGACATCCGTGTGTGGGTCTCAGGGGATCCCGAGCAATATGAGGAACAGTTTAAGCACTTATGCCCCTATTTTATATTACGGCCATTGACAAATCTTATTAAACCCTTTCAAATGGTTGTCTGCGGCAATGTGTGTCCCCTTGACATTAAGATGTTTGAGAACCATTGTCATACAGCATGCAGGGATGAATCATAGTGTATTCTAGAGAGGGACCATACCGTATACTTCCTCTTTTTAATAGGCCTACCTGTCTAAATAATAAAGGTATATAAAAACAGAAATTCCTCCTTAATCAGCAACCTCTCACCGGCCGCAGTGTGGTGCATGCAGTAGCCTATATGCTAACAGTTCATCTTAACACATTGAGTACGCCAACGTGCATCAAAATAAAGGCCGCTATAGTGCCAGAGTAGTCTGATCGCATTTACTCTGAAAGCCAAGAACCGGAAATACTTTCTTAAAAAAGTTGACTTGACAAAGTGAGCTCATAATCCCCGATCAACTTAATATATTTATATAAACTCCAAAAAGCGTTCATATTTTGCGGGAGAGACGGATGAGGAGCAGAAATGCAGCGCCAGCATATCGATCCATTCATCACCACGGAGAGCGCCCTGGATGAGGAGATACGAGTCATTCTTTCCGCCGCGCTAACATGGGAGTCAATGACAAGCTAATACTTGCACAGAGCGTTAGCATACGGCAAGCGAAAAGCGAAATGCCAAAAAAAAAAATAGGAATAATTCTGATTATTATTATCTCGCCCCGCGTCGTTTGGACGTCGCTAGGACGTCCACAGACGTCTAAGGTATTACTCGTTTCTGATCCTTATGACGTTTCCAGACGTGTTTTGTACAGAATGTGTTAAACAGAGTCCATTTGCAGCTCGCCCAGACTCATTGGCACTGTGTCTTCTTGGGAGGACGCAGCCTCGTTGTGTAGGTGAAGAGGATTATTAAAAGAATGAGTGGTGAGGTGGTGACAGTGCATGGCTGTACGTCACAGCCATTAGTGAGGAGTGTGTACAACACAGATGCATGCCGAACCCATACACACATGCACTGTACATGCACACAAAGACACCCCCCCCCCCTCCTTCCTGTAGCGTACTGTATGTGCATTCTAAAGGCCAAAATCACATTCCGCTTCTGAGGTCTGCAGGATTAAAATTTCGTCACCTGTTCATGTCCCACACAGGTGTACCAGATTTTGTGTAATTTACGCATGGGCAATTACACTGTCGAGAAAAATAGACGTTTAGTGAAGTGTCACTACCTGCTGTGTTATTATGTGACAATAAAGGACTTGAACTTTGAAGTGAAGTTCTTTGGCAGGTGTGTTAAATAGTTTAAAAAGCAGAATAGAAACCTGAATAAAAGCGTTTCTGAAAGAAATAACAGGTAGCCTATGCACAGAAATACACAAAAATGACATAAGTTAACATAGAGTTTGGGTAATATCCATGGCTCTTTTCTGTATTTGATATTCCTTATTTCCTGTCTGTCTGTGCATGTGTAATTTCCTAGATTTGAATATTTGACGGTAATGTAGGTATTGTAGCGGTTTACTGTAGCGGTTCTAGAACAAGGATTGGCCTTATTTTAGCTCGGTAGCATTAACGCTAATACTTTAGCATCCAGGATGGAAGCCAAAACCGGACGCGAGTCATAGTGGAATAGCCTGAAATCACCCGGCACCCGAGCAACACCACTTTTGTCCACCAGACTCAATGTGTTAACATGTTTCACCGCAACATGTCACTAAGCAATGTGTTGTGAGACATTTTATTCTTTAATATTGTTTTAATTGAAAATAGAACTTAAGTGGTTAAACCCTAATTTACAATTGAAGAACTGACAGTCTATTAAATAACTGAAACCATTATTTCAAAGCATGTGTGTTTTCTTTTGTCAGAGCCAACAATAGCCCCTTCACTAAAATAACCTTGACCTGCACTGTGCAATGCTTCTGTAGGAGTAGAGATTTGTAGTGGTGGTTTGCAAAATATAATAAATGGATGAGAGGGAGTCAGAGGGTGTATGGGAGCTGTATTCTGCCTAATTAGCACCATGCCCATTAATTAACAAGAACAGGGATGTGTGCATGCGTGCGTGCGTGCGTGCTGTGTAGACATGCGAGTAGGAGATAAAACACGCTGCCTCAAGCTGCTTAAATTCTGTAAGGAAAAGTGAAACACACACACATGGACACGTGCATGCGAATGGCGAACACACGAGCGAGTGCGATGGAAGGAGACTTGTCGTCTCCTTCTAAATAGTCAAGTTGCCCAGCAGAAGTTCAACAGTTCAGTGTGAGGCGAGAAAAGTTTCTCTGTTGTCTGTCGATGTTGTTGGTATACTACGCAGCAGTGCAGAACAAGTACATTGACTCAAGTATACAATCTTTACGTTTGCTTTACTTACCTGTCTGTTTTCCTGTGCTTTTTAGACTTCTACTATACATCTCAGAGGCAAATTTTGTATGTTTTACAATTATTATTTAAAAGCTTTAGTTGATGGTTACTTTTCAGATTTGGAATATAATAACAAAATACACCAATTAAGGCCTATATTTCATAGTTTGTGTATTTAAAAGAAATTGCAGATCTACAAGCTCACAGTGCTTCGGCATCGTGACCTATCGTGAGCTTGCAGATCTGCTTTTTTTTTTTTTAAGATTTAGGAATTTTGAAAAAGTTTTTAAAACGCCTGAGAAATACTATTCTGCGATTCCGCGCATAATGAGTATACTTTTACTTTTAGTACTTCCAGTGTCTTTTGAGGCCAATATACTTTCGCCCTGTAAATGGAGTTCCATCACTGCTGTGCAGTAAAGGTTACACCCGACTTACATCAAAGGTTGAACTTCAACGATTTTATCCCCGGGGGGGGGGGGGGGGGGGGGGGTAAATAACATTATTTTTCTTCAGAAATTCACGGGCAAGAGTAAAATAATCAAAACTAGAAACATACAATTATTATTTTCAATAATTGAACCAAAGCAAATCTCAACACTGCGTTGCCGTTAACTCTGAGTCAGCTTTCCCCCACAATCACAGAGAAGACCTGAGGGACTCCGCTCAGCCATATGTACAGTACATACAGTAATAGGGGTTTGAGTGGTTAGCTGAGTCATCCTGTGCCTCTAGCCTCAACATGCAGGAACACACACACACACACACACACACACACACACACACACACACACACACACACACACACACACACACACACACACACACACACACACACAGTCCAATAAAAGAAAGTCCAATAAAGAAAGTATATCACAGTCCATTGGTCAAACTGTGTGACACAGTGCTGCTTCTATACAACAACAAACACCACAAACAGCACCGTTCATTTCACCGCGGTGAGATTCATTCCAGGGGAAAAGTTGGCCGACATAACACAACCTATGAGGAAATGACTTGGCCACAGAGATCTTGTTGTTTCTGTCCTGTGTGTGTGAACTGACATCACCTGCCCAACCAGGGAGGGTGCAACAAAAACAAAACACATTCCCCTGCCATGTACCGTTGCGATGCAATGGAGCACTGTGTTGCTAACTCCTCTCCTCTGTCATGCCACATTGTGTCTATAATACTCTCCATAGGTGGTGCAACTCTTTCCCCTCCTATATAGCTGTAGTGCTTTGGGTTGACTTCCACTAACTTGGAACATTAACATTTTCACCTTGAGATCTGATTCTAAAAATGTCTTCTATACAGTTTTCTGAAAAAGCTATGTTTCTATGTCAGTCGTTCTTCGATTTTTCAAAAAATAGCAGACCTACAAGCTCATAGCGCGCCACTCGGTGGCGCGCTATGAGCTTGTAGATCTGCTATTTTTCAATAGCTAAAGCATAACATAGTGCTAAACACCAAAAGGGGTTCCCGCCCCAAAATGGGTTAAGAGAGAACGCACCTATTCCTCACACCGAGCTCGATTCTTTCCGCATCCAAATACAGTACGTCCCCAATATTAAAAAAAGGAAGTTAATTACCAATTACCATACACTGTACCTAGTCAAATCTAGTGTGGTGAACCCTCCTGCGTCACGTGGATTCACACGTATCTCTCCTGCAGACCCCGGACTGCAGGCTGCAATCGCTGCAGGGTGGGCGTTTTGCAGAAACCAAAATGTGGAAGACCCAATCAGCGTCTGTCAATCACAGGGCCATGCAGGACATGATGCTGAATGGTTTCTGCAAAACGCCCACCACCAGCTCTCTATTTAAAACACAGAGACTGTCACTGCATACATAACATAACCAAATGGACCCCAAAGCATCATTACGGGACGGATCCGTAAAGGGTCCATTTGTTTTGGGAGTATGCCGTTAAATCAACAACAAGAAGATGCAATACACTCTCTCATCATGCATCGCTAAATGGGATAAGCCTACTTAATGAGTATTTGGAGTGGTTGGCATACTGTGGTTTCCTATGGAATAATTGTATTTGACAAATCAAATCCTAGTGTAATCCAATCTGCTTGCTAGGCTGCTAGCGCTGCTCCAATTAAGGCTTGATTGGTCACACCTTGCTACATCTAATACATACAATTGACAGGTCCTACTTCAAAGAGGGCTGAAGATGATTATACTTCTATATACTTATACTGAGTATATCATTCAGCTTACCTTCATTTTAAAAAACGAAATTGAAATGAAAGTCGTGTTGTTGAGCTTCAAAGATGAAGTCAGTTCTCCCCCCGCCCCACCTGCTTATACCATTATGGTGCATTTGTGTGTACTGTACACGCTTGCAAATGTGCATAATACAGCCTCCAAAATACAGTGCATAATGTTATTTGGAAAAAGTTAATTTTTATAGTTTCATGATCATGAACACTCTGGATGTTATTGTGTGTGTGTGTGTGTGTGTGTGTGTGTGTGTGTGTGTGTGTGTGTGTGTGTGTGTGTGTGTGCGTGTGTGCGTGCGTGCGTGCCACAGCCAAGTATGGTAGAAATCACGAGGCCACTGAGCTGGTAGGTCGACCTCAGTACCGCAACGAAGTATTACTACAAAGTCAAAAGACAAAGTCATACGATTTGTCACACACGTTACCACAGTGAAATTTGTTCTCCGCATTTGACCCATCTCTTGGGAGCAGTGAGCCGCAGCCAAGGAGCGGTGAGCTGCAGCCGTGCCGCGCTCGGGAATCATTTGATTAGTAGATTTGACCCCCCCAATACAACCCTTTGATGCTGAGTGCCAAGCAGGAAGGCATTGGGTCCCATTTTTACAGTCTTTGGTATGACCCGGCCGGGGATCGAACCCCGACCTCCCAGTCTCAGGGCGGACACTCTAACCACAAGGCCACACTGTCTGGTCACAAGGCCACTGTCTGGTCACAAGGCCACTGTCTGGTCACAAGTGCACCCACAGTGCACCCACAGGTAATACTTGGAAATCCCAAACAAAGGAGTAACTTGGACACTCAGGCATGAAGGAAGCATGAGTTCAAGTCCGTTGCTCTCCCCATGTCTCCCATATATGGGGGACTAGGTTGGCGGAGGGTGTGTAGAGCCCAGGATCAAATTACATAATTGACACGGGGTGAAAAATGGGTTACAAAATTGTGGGATAAAAAAAAAAAAAAAAAAAAACTTGAATAGAGCATGAAACTTTAGTAACACTTAAGGTTGATATAGTGTATACTTGGTTGTTGGTGTGTAACTAAGTACTGTATAATGGGGGCTTTTAGACCGCTAGTTTGAGGTGCACTAGAGAGACAGACAACCACTCAGCACAGTGTTTTTCTCAGACGCTATAATGAAATCTCCTGTCAGCTCTGAGATTTCCTAATACTGCGAGTCACCATGGACGTGGGGTTCCTTATTTGGGTGTCAGCAATATTCTGCCGACGGCAGGAGGTGTGACAAATGATACCAAGAATATTGCATCCTTCTCATTTGGAGAATCACCTAGATTGGGGTTAGCCAGCCAGGGCACATAACCCCCAAAATAAAAATGGTGATATAAAATGCAATAAAAGCCAGTGGTGGGTTTTTTTTCCCCTTTAGGCCTGCCTTTGCAGTCCTTTGGCACCTAGCAGCTGTACCGGTATTGCTGCCGTGTGCCAAACGTGCAACCCGCGAGGCCCAAGACTTGACTATACAGCCCAAGAAATGTAATCAAATTAGATCTTTCAACAGTGATTTGTTCAACTCGAAACATGTCTAGTCAGCTCCCTTCTAGTCTAGGAAAATTGGCCTCAGATCCTGTGCAGCAGGGGCGTGGCCCAGTGCGTTGCGTTTCAAATGAAATGCGAATCAAAAGACAGGGGCGGGTTCCACATGGAGTGGGCGCTATACATCTAAATAAGACGGAAGGGAAACAATTGCTCCTTGAGCGGTGGTGGCCTACTACAATTCAATTTGGAATTGGATTCCCTTCGGACTATTTTCATGGTATGCACAGAGCTTCAGACCGGAAAGGGGAGTGTCCGCTCAGATTCTGAGCGCAACGTACTTCCCTCACAGGGATACGTTCCTTTTTTCTCGCCCGCCTAGTGGCGAAAAATAAAACTTCTGGGAACTCAGATTAGCTCCCTTCAAACTCCATCAAAACCACTCACATCTGTCCAAGATGATATTAGGGACTTTTTAAGCAACGGCGGCTTGCGGCAGTCCGCTCCGGCAACCGGAAATGGATCAGTGCTCGATGGATAAACCTGCTTGCCGATGGTTGCAGCCCTTTCTACTACGGCAGAACCTATATACACTACGACGCCATTATCATCATTTGAAATTAGCTTGCCATGCGGTACCGCTTGCTCCATCACCTCTCTTATGTAATGTGTAATTATGTGTAATGTGTTGGGCATGCTCTGAGTGAAGAAATAACAGCTAATACCATAATGTCATGTTAACCATGTTTATTAAAACGGTTTTTAGAATAGCACAGATTGCTCCAGCACCTTCCTCTGTCCACTGCTGATCATGTCTATAGCGCATGTAAGAATTAAGCAATATCGGCAAGTTAGCTGACGCGTGACGGGGTGTAAAAAAAAATGAAAGAAAGATAATGTGTTCATGTTAGACACATGCTGCATAGACGGCGTGCTTGCGCTATAGCCGCCGTACTTCCGCCTATAGCGCTGTACACCTGCAGTATGCAGCATATTCCACATGATGAACATTAAGTGCCTCAAAGTACGCAATGCTGCAAATAGTGTATGCTGTAGGAAACCTGCAGGTCAGGACATATACGCATCTCCCGTGTTCAACGGTGCTCATATTCATCTCTATTTTATGTTTCCTCTGCTCACAGTGTGTTTTGCAACGCCAGTTCCATGCAGCCATGCAGCTGGGCCTGCCTTATAATTACGTTTAAATAAAACATGACTCCCAACCAATTCGCACACATGTTGTGTGGTGTTTGAAGGTATATGCCACAGGCCCCGTACTCAATTTCACCCAGAGAGTCCTTTAAAAACCCACCTCCAGGAGTTCAATTATTAATGGCCCTGCTGGGTACAACACTGTACTGTAGGTGAACCCAAAAATACAAAAGGCCATACAGTACACCACCTTTCCATCCTGGTATACTTTTTTCACTTGGAGGTTTGCCCCAATCCTACTGTATCTATCTGTCTACTTTCCGCTCACCCACCGGTGGGGCGCTAGTGAGCGTATCATGGAGTAGACGCCTTTCTGTGTAGCTCTGTCAATTCCTCACTAAACTGCACTTGCCTCTTCCAAACAAAAAAAATGAGCAACCTAGAGAAGCAGACCAACAAAGGGAAAACCTACAACACCAGAAGAACCTCCAGTCCAACTATATTTCTACTGGCGGAGATTCAGAAGACGACACTGCTAACCAGTTAGCCGCATGTGCTAGCCCCAACAAGATGGATCCAGAACCGACCCTTTCCACCATCCTTACGGCTATCAAGACGCTGGAAGGGGACATAAACACACGTTTCAACACCCTGGACTCTAAACTAAACCATGTTCCTCTCACCCACCCTCCCTCCCATGTGACATTCTTTTTGAGTCTCCTAGCGAGCTGCATTTTGTATTTTGTAGGTCAGAGGAAGTGAGGAGGATCGACGCACCATTTAAAAAAATATTCACATTGAAGCCAAATCAAAGGAAAACATCTTGTAATTTCCAGTGGGTGACGAGAGCACTAAAGCTTTATTTTCCCAAAACAGTCCCTCTCTTGGGGATGGAGAGTATAAGTGACTTTCATTCAAGCAGGCACTTTGTGAAGTTGGCAATTCGGAAAACAGTTCCATCTGCAAATCCTTAATTCTCACTGTGGCTGTAGCCTATATAAAGCCTGGTTTATACTGCACCTTATACAGTGCCGTTTCTACGGGGGGGCACTAGGGGGCACTGCCCCCCCAGATAGACTTTGTGCCCCCCCAGTCCAGAACCCTACCCCACCATTATTTTTAATGTTTTACAGGTTTAAAATATATATAATGTGTTATTTTCATGTTCTTTGTGTTTATAATAAATGTACATTTTGTAATGAATTAATAGTAATAAAAATGCAATAATAAAAAGTACACTGGCAGTGGCACCTAGTCGGATTCGTTTTGATGCAGCGCACCAAAAGCTACGTCATTACCTGTGTTGCCACGCAGGGCGGGTCAATTCAAATATTTTCAGACTTCAGTCACAGACACACAGTGAAAACAAACCCAAACTGAATCATGGATATTAGGAACTGGCTCAAAGCCAAAACACCAAACCCTAACCCGCCACCAGCACCTTCAGAAAGGCAGACTGAAGCCACCGCTATCGCTATGTCGGTAATGTCGCCTGTTGTTAAAATTACGGGGAGTTGTTCGAGCACCGCCACCGAGGCAGAGGCAGAGCCGGAGCCGGGGCAGCAAGCCCCTACTGCTGCAGCAACTTCCACAGCCGGTCGCAGCAGCTCAACGTTCGGACCTCCACCACCACCGCATGCTTCTCCACCAGAGGATCTTGGTTCTGACACACCGAATCAGGTGAAACGGGAGAAATACCCAAGTAAACTTTACAGTGGCAACTGTGGCAAAAAACGCTCGTTTGTGAGTACATGGTTTCAGGGCAGGGACTGGCTAGAATACAGCGTGCAGGCAAATGCTGCATTTTGTTTCCCATGCAGGAAATTCCGTGCAGCATGTAGTGGCAGTGTTGACACTACTTTCACGTTGAAAGGATTTAGTAATTGGAAGCATGCAACAGAAACAAACAAGGGCTTAAATAAGCATGCGCTCTCCAAAGAGCATTTGACGTGTGCCGACATTTGGAGGGAGAGAGACAAGCGCACTCAGACTGACACTGCAGTCTCAACGCTGGTGAATACTGAACAGTTGGATAGAAACCGATTCTACATGTCGTCCCTCATAGACATAATCGGATTTCTGGCATCAAATCAGTTGCCTTTGAGGGGAACACTGGATGCATTCAAGGATATGTCAGAAGGGGGCAGTGGACTGTTCCTTTCCCTTTTTCAATACACGCTCGAAAATAACACCAAGCTCGCCAAAGTAATGACGCATATTCCACGCAATGCAACTTATACAAGTCCTGCCATTCAAAATCAAATAATAGAAGCAATGAGCAGCGTGATAACAGAAGCCATTGTAAAGGACATAGGCACGCATTGGTTCACAATCAAAGTGGATGGCACTCGTGACCCCACGGGCTGTGAGAACGTTTCCATAGTGGTGCGTTATATATCAGAGGAAAGTAAAGAAGTGACAGAGCGCCTACTTACTATGGCAACCACACAAGTCGGCGACGCCGCAACACTCACTGACACAATATTACAAGAACTCGCAAAAGTTGGGCTCAGCTCTGATAAAATATTGAGTCAGTGTTATGATGGCGCTTCCGTCATGTCAGGGAAGCATGGAGGGGTCCAAAAACTACTGCAGAATAAACTTGGCCGCGAAATTCCCTACGTCCATTGTTTCAATCACCAGCTTCACCTTGTTGTTATCCATGCGCTGTCAGCAGAGGGGGAAATCGGCGACTTCTTTGATGTTTGTGGCATGCTGTTTAATTTCTTCAGAAAGCCCACTGTTGCTGTTCACTACAAAGGTGATACCCTGAAGCGCCTCTTGGATCAGCGCTGGACAGGCCATCTGGCCACGGTCTCAGTGATCCTTAAAAACATGGAGGATATCACTGCAGTACTGTCTGAGGTAAACAACACCCGGGCCTACGGTTCGGATGTTAGAGTGGAGTCAGTTGGACTTCTTCACCATGTGCAAGAACCGAACTTTGTGTTTATTGGGCATGCAGTGCAGAAGATATTACTGCTGCTGGACGCACCAAACCAACAGCTACAAGCTGAGGGAATGGACCTCCTCACGGGAGTAAAACTTGTGCGCAGTGCAACAGATTGTGTTCGTGAGCTGAGATGTGACACTGCATTTTTGGAGTTATGGAATACAGCCACCAATAACAACACACCGGTGGCGGAAAACGCAGCCGCCGAGGCCGAGCCACCCGCAGCAGCGGCTCCACCACCACCACCACCACCACCAACCAAAAGGAAACGTAAAATGAACAGTAACCTTGCAGCCTACGTTGTTGAGGAAAGTGTGGGACAAGGAGGACACAACGAAATCAACACAGAGACGGAGATGAAAAGACTCTACTACAGTGCCATTGATGCTGTTCTGGGAGAGATAGATGCTCGCTTTAGCGAACGTGACGGGAAACTGATTTCTGCATTGACAGCTCTGGACCCAGCCGCGTCCGCGACAGAAAGTTTTCTCGATGCCACAAAAGTTAAACCAATCCTGGATTTGGTAGGAGTCGAGATAGTACCAACACAGTACACTGTTGCACGTGAATACCTCCTGTCAGAAATAAAAAAGGCAGGCCCCGAAGAGAAATGGACCATTCAGAAAATACTGTCAAAACACCACAAAACACTTAAATCAATGCCCACTGTATTACTAGCACTCCGACTGGCCCTGGTGTTTGGCGCGTCAACAGCAACATGTGAGAATTCTTTCTCAACTCTAAAGAGCGTCTTTACCGACCGTAGACGCACCATGCTGCATGAGAGGAAGGCAAGACTTGTACAGCTGGCTTTTGAAAAGGACTTAACCAAGAAATGCAGGACTAAATGGAAGGACGCTGTTCTGAGGAAGTTCCACGCAGGTCACAATCGCCGCCTTCAGCTCTTCTAATGGTGAGTGAAATAAATAAATTAACATAATAATAATAATAAAAATATGGACTACAAAACGCATTAGCCTAATTTGTTAATGCTATTATTGTTATTCTCTCTGTCAGGGTTGGACTGACCCATTAAAGTTGACTGAATGGCTGATGAAGTTGGAACTGTCCATGGTCCTGGAGAATGCTTGCGGTGAAGTAGACCCCCCCCCCTTTTCCTCCCGACATAAATACTCAGACTTGTTGTTTTTGGTTGGTGCATACTAGCCTTTGCCCTTTTACTCATATTCCTCCCGCCGTGGAGATGGCGACATGCTAAACTATTTGTTGGTGATTAATAGTTGATGCATATAGCATAGTCTTTTTTTTTTTTTACTTTCCTCCCGCTGTGGAGATGCTCATGTGTTCATTGTATTGTTTGTGCGATGCGATCGTGTTTCCACATGACAGTATATATGTTTGTTTATTTGTTCTGTTGGCTATACAATAATTAGGCTATATTATTTGTTCTGGTGTTGTATAATTGTAACCTACTTGTAGCCCTTCTCCAAGCCATTTGCGTTGTTGTCAGTTGTTTTATTGCATAGGCCTGTGTGAGTTTGCTTGCTATACATGGGTGTGAACTTGAAAAATAAAGTGCCCCCCTTGGAAATATGAATGCCCCTCTGCTGATTATTCCCTGTATACGGCACTGACCTTATACTACACCTAAAAAAGGTGATCTACAAGCTAAACAATTAGTTGTGCAGCAACACACTGTGAGTTTGTAGATCAGCTATTTCTGGTGTGTGACACAGCATTCAACAGATTATACAGTGAACCCTCACAAAAACATGCAGTAATCCTGGTCTCTAAACTGCCTCCCACTGGCCAGCCGGGTCGCCTGATGGAGGGGAAAGGAACTGGTTGGAATAACGTGTTCCTTCCACGCGCTACGTCCAACCAGGGAAACTCCCCCCTGTCAGGTGTAAAGGAGCAACTTGGACACTCAAGCATGAAGGAAGCATGAGTTAAGTCTGTTGCTCTCCCCAGGTTGGCGGAGGGTGTGTAGAGCCCAGGATCACATTAGATGATTGACACAGGGGTGAAAAATGGGTTACAAAATCGTGGGATAAAAAATATATTTAAAAAAAGATTATACAGTGAATCAGGCATAAGGGGCAAGACTGGTCTGTATGCGTGCGTGAGCGTGCATGTTTGTTTGTTTGAGAGAGCCTATTTCACCCCTGCAATAACGCATTGGCCGGGTTATTGCAGGGGTGAAATAGGCTCTCTCTTGTCAGCCCAATAACCACAACGGGATGAGCACAACCAAGTACAGCTGCGAATCCTAAACCTCGATGAGATACCTACAGATATTGGTGTACTAGTATAGGCTTGTTGGAGCTAGGAATGACAGGAAGGACACACTATCATCTCAGCACTCTTCAGCACAACACTACCATACTTCGTTACTAGCAGATACTACGCAGCTGTTTCAGTTTCAAGCAGCCATCTAGCAATGGATGGAGAATACATATTAAGTTTGAGATAAAGTTGACTCTTTGCGCGCTCTCTCTCTCTCTCTCTCTCTCTCTCTCTCTCTCTCTCTCTCAAACACTATCGTTAGTCTTTATCTTTGTGCTTAATAATTCCCTGCAAGTCACTTTAATTAGATGGTTTGCTCTTTCCATCATTGATTAAATTAGTTATTATCTCCTTCAAGGAGATGCAAGTTGAACTCTCATGCCAAAGACATTTTCTGCTGCCCTCTTCTGTAATGCACTCCAATGCTGCCGTCGATGTGAATAAATAATGTAAAAAAGAAAAAAGAAAAAGTAATTAAATGCTCCTCTGTGTCTCTATTTTCATTACCATATTCCAATATTAAAATTGCTTTGTGGGTGGACGTCATAAAGATGGCCAAATCTCACGGGCATAAAGGAAAGGACAAACGCACGCACGCAAGATCTATTAACAATTAGGACAGTCCTGGTTTGTATACAGTACCCATGAACGTGTAAGTGGAGACAAGTGGAGCTGGGGCTGGCACAGGTGGAGGCCCCAAGGCCACCCCAAGGTGTAAGGTGGCCCTTACACCTTTGTCTGTGTGGAGGTAGTCAAATATGTTAAAGGGACACTTTAATATGAGAAGAAAAAAGTGTGTGTCAGCTTTTATCAGATGTAAGAAGGAGGGGGGCTCAAAGGCAAAAAGATTGGGAACCACTGGTGTGTAGACAACCATGTGCCCCCTCCGATACACATGGAGTCGCCAGCTGCTTCTTTTCAGCTGACAGTGAGGAGTTTCACCGGGAGGTCATAACATGTGGCGAACACATTATGCCTCAAAAGTTCCGCTCCCTGCTGCTGAACAGGCGTCCCATGAGTTTAGGCGTCGCGAGGCGTGCAGCAACAAAAAAATAAATAAACCCCACACAAACCCCTGCAGGTTTGCCCACCCCATAGCCTATTGTGTTCAATGGAGCGCCCAGCCAGCCAAACCAGAGGCAGTGTGGATGAATCTAACCGCAGTCTCTACAGTGACATGTGGGTAGTTTAATCCAGCAGTAATGTCATATTACAGATATACCCCCCCACACACACACACACTGTATTCCTCAGGTATCAAATCCCTACCCCTATTTGTCTTGCACCTATGGGTGCTTGGACTGACATGCACAAGGACACTTTTGGCACCTTTGGGTGCGTGGACTTAAGTGCAACACACATCACATCATGCAACACAACATAATTTGCACATTTGAATGCATATTTGAATGCATATTCATAATGCATATTCATAACATATGAATATGAGTGCGCTGGGGATTCATATTTAGGTCTTAGGGTATAACTATAATCACAGTATAGCTTCTCTATGATAATAGTGCAGTATAGAATGTTTGGTACAATAACGTGAGGGGATTTATTCACTTCTCACACTACTCTCACAGGAGGGAGAGCGAGTGCATTTTCTGGCAGCGGCATCAGCCGCGGAGTGTCCGCCAATTGCAGACAACACCTGCAGCAGGTGGCGGTGTTTCTTGGCGACATCAGTCCGACACCCTATACCCCGGCAAACCCTAACTCTAACCGCAAGCACGACGCGACGCACGGCGGACCAACGCACTGCCGCGGAAGCGAGCGGCAGTGGAGTGTCATAATCCCCCCCCCCCCCCATCTTCCCCGGCAGATGCCGCCGCCCCTCCCCCCGGCTGTTATCGGCAGTTGTGGAGTCTGAACCGGCGGGCGTGAAACTGAGTCGGCAGTGGAGTGACTCAATCCCCACACCTTCCCCCGGCAGGTGCCACCCCTATAACCTGATTGCCGCTGCCCGAGAATGCACTCCCTCCTTCTGGCTCACAGATTCATAGGCCTGCCCCATCAATTTACTATCTAACACGTTAATGGTCACATATAAGTACAGTGAAAGGAACCGAGGAACTATAGGATACCAGGTAAGCATTGAACCTAGCATCTGTCTAAACAACATGCCGTGTATAAGAAGATTCAAACACTAATCTAAATAACATGAAAAGTGAACTAGTTACAAACATATCAGCATAGAAAAAAAGAAAAGTATAGCTGGCTACTTCTATTTGTGTCTCATATCGTTTTAACTCGATACAAATCCTTATAGAAAATAATAAGCCAGCCGTTTTCCCATTTTCAGTTTAAAGCCTTGGCTTAAGGGCTGAAGAACAGTCTCTTGGATCAAGAAATTATTTTTTCATACATTTTCAGTGGGTTTAATTCTTAAGTTAACAAATATGTCTGCCCAAAAGAGGCTACTGACAGCTAAATAGAATCTTACTATTCCACTTAAAAACCCTGAAACCAGGTCAATAGCGTTGACTTGCTTATTCTGCACCTCAAATTAGCCAGCTAATGAGAATACATCTCAACCCACAGTCAGTCATTTACCGGTACATGGAAATGTGTTTACGGTAGCTGTGGTAGGCTATAGCTGTTAGGATGAGCTCTTTCCTCTGTGTTTGCTCGCTAATTATATGTTTTCGAGCTATCGGGCTGACCTGTTTTTGTTTTGCATTGTCGTTGTAAAAGATGCCACTATGCAGTTTTATCAGTAAAAGCACACAGGGGAAAGTGAGCCGCAGGCTTGTTCAAACGCACATCAAAGTCGGGTGACAACTCCATGACAGCTATACTATAAAGGCTCATATACATACTCCAGTTTTTGGTGATAGCTTATCACCGCAGTGTATTTTTTAAAGGGTTGGAAAACTACACCATTACGTCAGTCGCGGTGATGATCAGCTATCACCGCGGGCACAGACCCATCTCTCTGTTTTTGAGTGGTGCAACCACTCCAAGGAACAGCAATGTCCGTATGTGTGGTTAATGAGCACCATATAATAGAGTACCAGTAGGGGCGCTGTTGTGCCATGCAGAAACAGAGAGAGAGAGAGAGAGTACAAGTATAAATATGGCTCTAATGTAGGACAAAAAGTAATCTTACTAAAAGTTTGAGTGTTGAGCATTAAGAATGTGTCCTACTGTCCTTCCAGATCTTTCATTTATTTACGCTTATTTACGCTCGTCTTTAGATGGTTTAAACTAAAGTCCCGCTGGAAATCGCAACATGGTGCAGAGGTCATTTCATTCATTACTAATCCCTTTATAGACCTCGTCTAAGAATGCATTTTTGCCAAGGTTATGTTTCACAACGGAATTATAAAGCACTGAACATACTGGAGGCATCTTCAATTACCACATCCCCACTGTTGGGATTTAAACTCTAATGCATGTGATATGCTTTTTTTTTTGTCGGTGGGGCTGCGGTCACATTCTCCTCTCTTGGCTGAGAAACTTTCATTCCTGTGATAGCGTGTCTGTTTTGGAAGAATAATGTATCCCAGATAATTAAAGAGCTGTGTGCAGCCATCACATTACATTGTCTAAGTCCCACAAGTCTGACTAATGACTTCCCACATGTATTCTCTCTCTCTCTCTCTCTCTCTGTGTCTCTCTCTCTTGCGCACGCACGCACGCACTTCATAAGCAAAGCCGGTTTGTGGCCGTCTGACACAGAAGCTTCAGCTTCAGTGGCTCACACTACTTCTCCTTGTCACAAAATCCCACCTGGCATTCCTCCAACGTTGACTCCACAACATTAGAATGACTCATGATCCATGTCGCGGTTTACACACATTTACAATCAATAAATGTTGTAAATTGTCCTAAATTGGCTGTGAGACATCATGCTTCTTTCAAGCGGTGATGAATACCCGTGACCAATAAACATTGCAGAGATCACATAAACATAATGTTCACATAGGAAGAGTGTAATGTACTACTGTATACACCTGGCAAAATGGTTTCACGTGAAAAGTTGCCTAATATGGAAAAAGTATTGTCCTCGACGAGTGAATGTGCAGTCTTGTGAGACAGCTATAGCATCTTGTGTTTCTAATCAAATCGAGTCAAAAAGTAAACATATTATTCATCCTTATCTCCCCTTCACTCTCTCTCTCTCTCTGTCCTTTTCTTCTTCTAGTATACACAGTGTGTCCTTCACCTAAACATAGCTGTAGGGGCGGCGGTGGCTCAGGGGTAGAGTGCCTGGATGGGAACCGCAAGGTTGCCAGTTCAAACCCGGGCTCCCCCAGAGTTACTGTCGAAGTGTCCTTGAGCAAGACACTGAACCCCTAATTGCTCCCGATGTGCTAGTTGGTGCCTTGCATGGTTTCCGCTGCCATCGGTGTATGAATGGGTGAATGTAATGCACAATCTATGTAAAGCGCCTTGGATAAAGGCGCTATATAAATGCACCATTTACCATTTACAGTATAGTGTCGATTGGGGGTGTGTGTGTGTGTGTGTGTTTGTGTGGGGGGGTAGTAGTCAGTAGTAGTAGTAGTAGTAGTATATCATTAATGTGCTATCTTTATTTCCTCTGCAGTGTTAATAAGCAGTTGTATCTGGTTTGACCATAAAGTAACCTTCTTCTCATCAGTGTTTGCATCTAAATAATATATTATAAAATAATTCAAGTGCGTGTGTGTGTGTGTGCGTGCGTGCCACGACATGCAACTGTGCACTGCACGTGTGCACACGTGTGTACACACAATTGTGCACACATGTGTTGTGTTGAGTGCTCCAGGCATGTTTGCGCTTCATGCAAGATTGGCTGCCCTCGTCTGTGTGCCCGGCTGCCCCGCATGCCGTTAAGCTCCGGAGCTTGTATGTGTTCAGTAAATATAGATGTGACCTCCATCATTCCGCTTCTCTCCGTCGGCTAACAACTTCAAATGAAAATGTTTTGTACAACAACTTGTGTACGCTATACACTGTTCATCAGATGAAGTCACAGGTCATTCAATCGGCACGGAACCATGCCGTTTAATACCAGCGCTCTCTTTTGAGCTTCTGGGAAATAATGGCATCTTATTCTGCAGTGTAATGTTGTACTATGCTGCGAGTCCTGTGCCCATGAACATTAGTAGACCTGCATCACTTGTTATTTTGCAAATAACACCAGAGTGTAGACGGGGCAACCACATGTCTGACTCTTAAGATCTTCTGAAAGAAATAAGAGTGGATTCGTACAAAATTTTGTTTCAGGGTCGCTTTGCTTTATACTGTATTTCTCCCAATGGGAGATAACTCGACAAAGAAACAGACACGTGTTGTGGGTGCACACAGATTCATACGCAATCACAGAAATTATCAGTTATTTTGGATAAGAGGAGAGTGTTTCTGCTTAATGGTTTGTGATAAATGGTGCAGTCTAGGCTAGAGCGGAGTGTTCAATTCATAAATTGTCCGGAAAGTTACTTTTTCTTAACGAAGATGTTGTGTTGTAAAGTTGATGTACTTCAGAAAATAAGTCAACTCTTCAGTGGTGCCGGTCCAGACAATTAGAATGTCATCAATCAATGTATCTATTCCACATTGAAATCTTGGAATGAGTTGCCTGAATTGTGAATGAACTTCTCTTCCCAAGACTCCATTAAAACAAGGCACACACAATCAAACTTCCTGTGCTCACAGAGAAAAGGGTCCTGGCATATTGGAAATCATTTGTAGATAGGATTATTAATATAATAAATGTAGGTAGCATCAGTCGGGTGTGTTTCAAAATAATGTAACGCGGTGTCAATGCCCTCATTTCCTCTTTAAGAAAAGAAATAGACACAAATATTGTGATGGGGGTTCTTTTACACAACCAATCAAGGATACAATTGGTCTGGGGGGGTGTGGATTGATCAGTGAGAAGGCAATAAAACACTGGACAAATTGGACGTTGTAAAGTTAAAGAAAACACTTTTTCTTTTTCTGTAATCCTTCCTCTTGAGAACCCTGACTTCCAAGACCTGATCTATCTAAGCTTTGTGTTCCTCCACAGGATTACAAGTTAGGGGGTGTATCAGTCTTTGTCTCCGAGCTGAGACTTAACCCATTCTGACCTGAGATCAGATTCATACGAGGTTTCCACTGGACACACACTGGTCTGATTAACCCATTCTGACCTGAGGTCAGATTCTAAAAATGTCAGTCGTTCTTCGATTTTTCAAAAATAGCAGACCTACAAGCTCGTAGCGCGCCACTCGGTGGCGCGCTACGAGCTTGTAGATCTGCTATTTTTCAATAGCTAAAGCATAACATGATGCTAACACCAAAATGGGTTCCCGTTCAGAATGGGTTAATACTGTTACTATATTGTTGCAAATACATATAGAGCCCCCTATTCCATAGAGCAGATAACAATGTAATTTATGTTTTCCAGTTAAAGATTTCTTTAAATGTTTTTTTAGGCTTTATTTTATATATTTTTTATGGAGGGTCAGACAGTAGGCTGACAGGAAATGGGGAGAGAGATGGTGGGGGGGGGAGGACATGCAGTGAAGGCCGTCGGGATCGAGAGTCGAACCTGCGGCAACACTGCCAGACTGGATTACCAGCCAAGGTGCCTGGACCGCTGAGCCACGACCCAGGCCATATATATATATATTTTGAATATATCTTTGAAGTCATTATTCTTGAGCCCTATAGACGTCCATGAATGATAGAGTATAGAAAGACACCAAGGAGTCGGTTGAAAACATATTCATTGTTTTCCCACATGCCCATAGCAAGCTATAACACCACCGAACAGGTGTTGACGTACAACATCCAATCTTCATCATCCTCTTTAGTGGTTTAGACATGCATGTGGCATGACTGTGGCAGTGCCTGTTGTTTTGCTGACTGTTCAAAAATCATGCACGGAGAGCAGTATGCATAGACATCTCACACGCGCGCACGCACACGCACACACACACACTGAAGGGCTGTTGATTGTTCACGCTTCACGTGCTCCCTGCCAATCTCTTTAGTGTGTACCACGAGCGATATATGTCGCTGACAAAGGGAAATTGCCCCCTGCGCCATGCAAGGCACACACGCCATGGATTTTTGCTGTTTCAAAGGAAAGCCTGTTATATAATGTGGTCACTTTATTTTCTGTCAGCACTGGTGAAGCAGCAAAATGAAGTTGAACACAACAAAAACAAACAAGAAAAAAGGCAAAGAAAATAAAATAATGACTGCTTTGGTCTGTTTGAGTTGCTTCGGATGTCTAAACATGAAATTAAAATTAAGGTTCAGGTAAAAATGAAAATATAGTACATTTCCAGCACACTATCATCGCCGTGCACAGTGTACGCTTCACGGCAAGACAAGGTATTAACCATATACTGAACAAATTGCCAAATGTGTTAGATTCTTATGGCAACAAGATTGACCAGACGTTTCTTCAGATGAAAATGGATAGGAAACAAGTTACAACACAGAGTGGTCTACTTCAAATACTGTAAATGTCAGAGATGACACAGTAAGATCCTGGGTATTAATGTCTGAGGCTCTGAGAGTGTACGCATGGAATCAAACGGATCCATTTGGTTTAGCTTTGTATACACAATCAGAGTTAAATTAACAATGTGTTGGGTGCGGTGCCCATGGCTTTAATGTGACATCAGCAGCACGTTCAATGCATTCAGAGAGAATCCAGGCATGGCGTTCTCTAACCCATTCTGACCTGAGATCAGATTCATACGAGGTTTCCACTGGACACACACTGGTCTGATTAACCCATTCTGACCCGAGATCAGATTCTAAAAATGTCAGTCGTTCTTCGAATATTTCAAAAATAGCAGACCTACAAGCTCGTATCGCGCCACTCGGTGGCGCGATACGAGCTTGTAGATCTGCTATTTTTCAATAGCTAAAGCACAACATGATGCTGACACCAAAACGGGTTCCCGGTCAGAATGGGTTAAAGGTCTCGTGGCATATGGCAGTGTGACTGACGAGTGGGGGCGGAGATCAGGAGAACTGACTATCACCGCGAGGATTAACTTCATCCCTTTTCTACTCTCCTGACATTCGGAGAGGGGCTTTTGACAACCGACCGCTCCAGACAGAGCAGATCCATGATGGTTTCGTTGCCAGCTCCTGGCACTACACCCCCCCCCCCCCCACACGGCTGTCGCCCTTCCCCCCGGGGTCCCTCACTTCCACCTGCACTTGCTCATTTTACTGTTGCTTTACTAACAATGGTAGAGCATTTCTATTCTGTATATAGCTCCGTTATCCAAGGTGCTTTACATACAAAATACAGTCTACATCACTTTCACCCATTGCATTCATCATGAGGCGGAGGCACACCGGCAAAGGCACCGCCACCAACCTGCCCAACGGCACTTCAATACGGCGTCTTTCTCAAGAGCACAGGGCCGCTAAGCCAGGTGGACTTGGGGTTCGAACTGGGAACGCTCCCATTCTCAGATTGCCGCACAGTATAGCCTATATACCCCTGAGCCACAGGCACTCCTGTGTTGTGCCCTGTTCTCTCTCTCTTTCTCTGTGTGTTTGAGCCAGGGACATTCTATAGACTGCACTCCAATTACCATTGTAATGATGCAGCAGAGTCCACTCATCTCACCTGCCTAATTAAAACTACAGCTGCCACCCCTTTCTCACGCACGCACGCAAGCATGCATGCTCGCACACGCACACGCACACACACACACACACACACACACACACACACACACACACACACACACACACACTCTTCAGAATGCGCTTCACATCCAGTCTGCCCCCCCACCCCCCCTCATCCTTCTCTTCCTATACCTCTTCACTATCAAAACGTGATCCTGTCAAATTGACACGATACACCAGAGAAATGAGAGAAACAGTTAATCCTTAGCTCCCTTTACTTCTCTTTCACTGCTTCGTCTGTCAGTCGGCTGCATTTCAGGCGCCGGGCAGTTTGCTATAACTGCAGGGAAGGATGAACAAATTCTACCACAGTCTCCTCTCCTGTCCGTCACTAACGTCCTACTTGTTCCTCTCTTTGCAACGCTGCTTATTTCACAGATATAGGCAATATTCCAGGGTAGCCTGCAGGACTTTACATTTGCAGTCATTACTTTGTTTGTCGGTCTCAGGGCACAACATTGTTTTCTCCATCTTCATGTCTCTTTTATTCTGTCTCTCCAAACAAGGTTTTCAAGGAAAAGCTTTTGCCCATGTTCACTTTTTAGTTTTTGTTGTGATGTGCGGTATTAGGGCTGGTGGAACAGAGTATAGCCAATTAGCAGCTATTAAGTCAAACTCTGCATTGTTGTTGCTGTCTGTTGCCGTCTTGATTTTCCCATCCGTGCCCTAGCGTAGCTCTCAATGCAACAATGGCTTCATTAAGGTTGTGTGGTTTTTCAGGTATTTACGGTTGATAGATACGGTTTCATATAATCTTTACGGTCTCGTCGGCTAAACCGGGCCGAACCGTTTCACCTGACAGGTGCGTCGGGTGCCCGTGATTATTGTTTTTGCGGAAGCAGTAGAGAGAATGGCAGCATCAAATAAACTAGTTTCCATCCATCCAAGTTATCCGTCCGTCTGTGTGTGTCACACACGGGTCTGGTGTGTGTCACTGTGTGCGCGCGCGCATGTATGTATGTATGTGTGTGTGTGTGTGACTGTGTGTGAGTGCTGTGTCTGTGTGGTTTTCGTCAAAATCGACAAAATCACTTGCGTGCTGTGCGTTGCTATGGACCAGACACCGAGCTGCTCTGTGGACACGGTCACAGATTCGTTGCAGCTCAGCATTGCCAAAATATTTCTGTCAGCCACTGGCCCACAGTCTGTCAGCCGTAAACTAAACTGAAGTCAGTGGATCATGCTGAAATAATCTGCTGTGAGAGAACGGCTTCTCCTGTGCTCCCAATCTGGAGTTAATTGGACGTCGCCGCACAGCAGAACGTGTGCAGAAAATAGCCGATCTACAAGCTTGCAGCGCGTCATACATGACGATGCATTACAATGCAATACATTACATTACATTACAGCGCGTCATACATGACGATACATTTTACAATACGATAGCGAAAGGGGCCATCTTGTGGCGATAGACTGTAATAGCAGTCTCTGATTAACAAAATGTAATAATGCGAAACGCATGGCCACGTTAATATTAATTAGACGGTATAAGCGAAAACCCGGGTGTTTTGGTCCTAGTGAACCGGGTTTAAAATGTAGCAAACCGCCAAACTTAGGCTTCTTATGTAACTGAACTAGATTTGATCCAGTGCTTTCCCTCCTCTTTTGTTCATTGTCCAATTAGCTCTGGCCGACATGAGTCACCACCGTGTCCACGATGTCCTTATCAAGACAACGCTCAGAGACTCAGAGGTGGAATTACAAAAGATTACGTTTTTCAATTTCTATTTTCTGAGAAGTCAGACTGCCTTTGGAATCCCCACCCCCACCCCACCACACCCACACCCACACACCCACACACACACACACAAGAAACCAGTGTGACAATTACTTGTTGCATGCCTCATTTTAGCAGAGAGTAATTGAAAGTCTCAATATACTGCAATGTCTGCCGCGTTTCTGATCAAAGCTGAAGGTTAATTGCATACTTCGCTGTTGATGAGCATTATACTAAATGTTGCCTCAGAGTGCCCTGGTTTCTCAACCTGTCATTGTGTCCCTCGGCATAATATGGAAAGTCTGTATTTAACCATGATCTCCTTCTAGAGTAGAGTCTAAAGAAAAGTCTAAAAAGTGGACCTAAAATATTAGCTACCTCAGAAAGTAAAAAAAAAATGTAATGTCTTTTCACTTAGACAGGAGAGGCATTCACCAAATTGTCCTTAATGTTGTCATCACAATCTATAGTTTCTTATTGTCAGAGTCATCTTAGCATCAATCATAACAGCTTTAGGTGTTCTTGAGTTTAGCTGAGAGCATGAGTGTATGTGTATGCATGCTTGTGTGTGTGTGTGTGTGTGTGTACGCGTACTTGTGTGTGTATATGCATGATTGTGTGTGTGCGCGTGCATGAGTGTGTACATGGTGGTGGTTGCAGTTGTGGGGTGTATTCTAGAAAGCTGACAAAATCTAAACATGAATATGAAGTCCAACTGAAGCGAGGTAACTGTGGCATTTCTATATTGATTGGTTCCAGAAAAGCTTAAAGGGACACTTCACCCTTTTTGCAAAAAATATATATGTTAATGTCGTTTAGGAGCTTTAGAACACTTTCCTGGGGGTCTTTATGTGTGTAATATGTGGTTTTAGATATTTTAGATTGTAGCAGTGAGCCTGTTGTCTCTGATGTCATGGACACTGGGCTCACTTCCTTCCTGGACTACATGTTGTCTCAGTAAGACAGCTCTCCCCCCTATCCACAAGGAGGAGCAGTGCACCAAAGAATTATGGGAATTGTAGTCCAGGAAGGTAGTGAGACCAGTGTCCATGACATCAGAGACAACAGGCTCACTGCTACAATCTAAAATATCTAAAACCACATATTACACACATAAATACCCCCAGGAAAGTGATCTAAAGCTTCTAAACGTCATTAACATATCTTTTTTTGCAAAAAGGGTGAAGTGTCCCTTTAATGAATTTCTATTTGGGACGGGAGATTGGGAATGGTATATGAAGTCCTAATCAAACCATGTGTGTTCACGGTGCACTACAGCATTTCATTATTTGTCTTTTTAAAGATTATTTTTCATAATTTTTGCTGACAATTTGACAATGAGAGAGAGAGAGAGAGCAAGGCCGGAAAGGCGGGAGAGAACGGAGATTACAGAGTCAAACGCGGGCCAGCTGTGGGAAGAGGCATTTACTCTCTTTACCAGGTGTGTCTTCTTCAATCGAACGCAAAGAAACGACTTCATTATAGATACCGAGATAACCAACCGGCACACTTTTCACATCCACCGAATGAGAGAAGATAATAGACATAAAACCTTTCCCCACACATTTAATTAAAAAAAGTCTCGGCTGCAGCAAATGAAATATAGGTTCGCAAAGATGTGTGAGATATTGGCTGAATATTCATGCACACCTGCATGCATTATGTGCATAATTTCTATTATGAATGTTTCAGTTTCTTTCTTCTTTCAAAGAGTTTGTACATTTTCTACATCACACACAAAGACAGAACAAACACATCCTCTCCTATTTGGCTATAGGCGGAATGCCCAAAAGCAGTCAGTTTGACCCTAGTATAGTCGACCAGATGCTCAGAGTCGCTCCATCGGTATATGCAGTTCAGTTCAGTTCATTTCAGTTCATTTTCGGAAGGAGGACATATAAGTTCACACATAGCACACATATAATATGGGCTGTATTTTGCGTGTCTTAAGAACCAGGTGATCAATGCCATTTGGCTATTCTGAGTGGCCAAAGAGCATTGATCACGCCTCCAGGTCTTTAGTTTACTCAAGTTAGGTAATAAGACCCATCCGAAAAGGGGTTATAGGGAGAAGCCATCGGCTTGCCTGGCCCTACCCCTGATATGGGTGTTGTATATACCCCTATATACAACACACAAGAAAGCAAAGAAAAGTATAAAAGCATACATGCACATACATTAAAAAAATCACACCTGTGTGAACCAAGTGGTGCAACTCCCCTCCCTCTCTCTCTCTCTCTCTCTCATTAGAGACACAGCACTACCCCTCTCTCTGTTTCTGGCGCCCCCTACTGGTATAAATATGTAACATACTCGTGCTCATACACACACACACACACACACACACACACACACACACACACACACACACACACACACACAGGTACACAGGTACACAGGTACACGGACAAAGCTGGATGTAGAAGTGGTTGCACCACTTAAAAATGTGCATGATATTTGCCCACCTTAAGGGATATGAATGAGGGTATTACATACGGTGGCATGATGAGTGATGACGGTGGATATGTGTTCCGTGTTGTTGGCGGGTATTATATGACGCATGTGCGTACGGTATGATGAGATATTTGCAATGTGCCTTGTTATGTTGATTATTCTGTGCGTTCAGCGCTAATTGCCCATTTAAAACATTTAGCAATTGCTGTTGATGTACATATTATTGATATAGCCTGTAAGCAACACTTATTTGCAAACGTGGCTAATCAATCAATCAATCAATGTCTGTGGCTGATCGTTCTCATTCACACAGAGAGAAGAGTAGAGCAGAATTATCGTCTTAATGCATCTTTCAGACACATACCGGTAAATAACAATAAATGCTGTATGAGATCATTCTTATTTATTTAACAGAAAGTTACCCAATGCACCTCTAAGTTGAATGATCTGCATTGAAAAATGATAGCTAACTCCTATAGAATTGTCTAGAATATCTAATTGTGATCCGTTCACATTGTAAAGATTGGCAAATCATAATATGCCTGGTATAGCAGATTAGTTTCAGGGGGGCGAAAGTTGTCGTGGTGGTACCTTCTGTGAGTCATGTTTATGGAAAGCAAAATCCAGGATTTCCCTAAATTTGGACAAAACAGACCCAGTTAACTCGCTAATCTTTCTTTCTGGAATAGAATTGTGTGTGTGTGTGTGTGTGTGTGTGTGTGCGTGTGTTGCGTGCGTGCGTGTGTGCATGCGTGCGTACAGTGGAGCATGAGGAGAGTCAGAGCTGAGCTCCCATGGATGAATGGTGCCCATGTTATTGGCGCCCTATAGCAGCCGTGCAGGCCGTGTGTCAACAAGCCAAGACCAGGAAGACAATCAACTGGCTGAGCTGCTGCTTCAGCTCAAGAGAGAGAGAGAGTGAGAGAGAGAGAGAGAGAGAGAGAGAGAGAGAGAGAGAGCGAGAGAGAGAGAGCAAAGAGTCAGCAGGGGCGAGCTAGTGGGGCTGCACAATTAACTGAAAATAATTGAAAGTCCTGATTTGTTTTGGTTCACAGTTACGTAATCATGAACCTTGGCAATGGATCTTGTTTGGTCATAATTTAACCTCCCACGGGGGCAGCACACCTAAACCTGACATTAACCCATGTCTAACCAGCCATGCAATGACTAGTCTAAACTGGGTATATATGCACCCCATCCGCTGCTCCTTGCCCTCATATTCTCACCTGTTACACAAGGGTTAAATAACAATCAATGCACAAGCTATCTCTCAATCAGCAGGCTCACATACAAAACATAACATAAAACAAAAGGCCAATACATACAGTACCATTTGAGAGTAAAGATATGGTTCCAATGAACAAGGGCATTACGTTTCCAATGTAAATCATCAGAATTATTGGGAAGAAGCATAGAACAGATCAAGGTTTAAAGGTATATTCAGTAATTTCACTTTATCCAAAGTCAGTGTGCTGACCATATAAGGAGTTCCTCCCTGTCCCCAGTTAACCCCTGGGGGTCAAAAAACCTTAGGTTTTGTTTTGGGCTAGGTGGCCCAGCCTACAACCAATCAGGATAGAGAGGGGCCTTCCGCCAATCATGATCGAGCGGGTGGCGGCCTTGGTGTGTGTGCTGTTGGCCTGTTATGTGCCCCCCCCCCCACTGTAACGCGGGCATGTGCACATCTTGTTACCGGGGCAGACCGGGGTATTTTTCCCAAATCACAGAATGCTCCTTTAAAGGCAAGATCTGTACGAACAGTAGCAAAATGTGGGTTTAGCATAAACAATGAAGAATAAAGCATAGGATCCGACCTGGCGGGGGTTTAACCCATTCTGACTTGAGATCAGATTCATACGAGGTTTCCACTGGACACACACTGGTCTGATGAACCCATTCTGACCCGAGATCAGATTCTAAAAAATGTCAGTCGTTCTTCGATTTTTCAAAAATAGCAGACCTACAAGCTCGTAGCGCGCCACTCGGTGGCGCGCTATGAGCTTGTAGATCTGCTATTTTTCAATAGCTAAAGCATAACATGATGCCAACACCAAAACGGGTTCCCGGTCAGAATGGGTTAAAAATAATGACTATACTATGACTCTACAGAGAACATCCGCTCAATGGAGCACCGTCTCCGTGTTCGGAATGCAAAGGAGTCGGAGGAGGCTTTGCCTGGGATGTGCTTTTTTTAATCAAATGCCTCATTAAAAAAATGTGTTCACAGAAATCTTTCACCAGTCTCTCTCTCTCTCTCCACTCTTGGAGGTGAAAGCAGAGACTGGTATCCAGATGGTGATTTGTACCAGTACCTTTTCTTCTGTCCTGCTAATCAATTACGCTATATGTGAATATCGACACTAAAACCGGCTAATGTTAACACATTTTGTACATAATACGTCCTGAAACGTCATAAGGATTGGAACCGAGAGGTGCCTTAGACGTCTGTGGACGTCCTAGCGACGTCCAAACGACGCGGGGCGAGATAATAATATTCAGAATAATTACTTTTTTTTTTTTTGGCATTTCGCTTTTCGCTTGCCGTATGCTAACGCTCTGTGAAACTATTAGCTTGTCATTGACTCCCATGTTAGCGCGGCGGAAAGAATGACTCGTATCTCCTCATCCAGGGCGCTCTCCGTGGTGATGAATGGATCGATATGCTGGCGCTGCGTTTCTGCTCCTCATCCGTCTCTCCCGCAAAATATGAACTCTTTTTGGAACGTATATAAATATATTAAGATGATCGGAGATTGTGATGGCACTTTGTCAGTCAACCTTTTTAAGAAAGTATTTCCGGTTCATGGCTTTCAAAATAGAAGCGATCACTACTCTGGCGATTACTCTGGCGCAAGCAGCGCCTTTATTTTGATGCAGTTCCGGTACTAAATGTGTTAATGGCATCACAGACAAATAATTTTTTTACTAAACATCCGTTGAGGTTTGAGTACCACGCGCATTTATAGAAATAAAAACATATACAGCGATTCCTTACAGAGAGTCAACTTCATCTTTGGACTGGGCCTTAGACTCATAATAATATGCAAATCAATAACACACTTGCAGTGCGACAGTGAATCTAAAACCAAGGGCCAAAGCTATAGGCAGAAATGTGCAGAGATGAGGAAATTATAATTATTAAGGAACCAAAGTGCAACTGTGTCCAAGTGTATACTGTCAAATCTAATCATACAGTCGCATTCTAATCCTTAATCCTCCACGGCTGTTTCTACACCCAGCCACCAGCTACACGGAAAAATCTGCATTATACTTTATGCATCGTCACTCAGAGAGTGTAAACACTTAAAAGGGATATTTCACTTTCAAACATGTTTGGGGGTAATTGTAACTCTGTCTACTCGGGCATAAAAGAGTGCCCCAGACACTTGAAGTTGCTTGATTCAGTATATTTAGAATAATATACAGACATGCCCGCTTTCTAGACAAAACCTTTTGTATAACTTCAAACTCCATTTGAACCATGTTAAGACTCATTGAAAACACCTCTCCTTGGTTCTGGTGACTGATATTGTCCTTCTAGTGTGTGTGTGTGTGTGTGTGTGTGTGTGTGTGTGGTGATGATGTAACTGCTCTATGGTCAGTTACATCATGGCCAGCGATCCTCAGGAGGGCAAAAGCGGAGATATATAAGGACCAGCTCAAAACATCACTGAAGAGGTGTGTGGAATGTACAGCACACCCAGCTGGAGAGCTCCGTCTCAGAACGCACCTCATGGAGGCAGCTCTGCCATACTGGACTGCAGCGTATAGAAGAGAAGAGTATACGGCAAGGGGAAAAGGAAACGCCAGGGGAGGAAGATGATCACTGCAGCCATGAGGCCACAACTAACACTGACTTCATATGCCCCCACTGCAATAAACCATGTTGTGGCGCTCGGATTGGACTTCACAGTCACCTCAAAACTCACCAGTAGAAGAACTAGTAGAAGTCATCATCGGATACGATGGACTACCACAAGCAAGTGTGTGTGTGTGTGTGTGTGTGTGTGTGTGTGTGTGTGTGTGTGTGTGTGTGTGTGTGTGTGCGCGCGCGCGTGCACGCACGTGGCAGGGTCATTTTGGTAAATGTTTTGGTACACTCTCAGGGTTTAAGGGTGTACATGCAAGTCATATTTTTCTTTTAAAATAGGTAAATAGCTCTATATTCCAATAGCATTCATTGCCATAGTGTTTGTTGAGTAACAGGGGTTCCCCTAGCTGTCCCTCAAGCTCTTTAGCAAACAGAACATACATTTTCACGGTTGGAATACAAATGTCATCCAATCAGGAGAGCAAAAAATAAATAAATAAATAAATGAGAAGACCGATTTGGAACTGGAATATAGGCCTGCTATAGAAGTGTTGCTGATGAATGATCTTTGTGGGGTTCTCTCTCCTCATTGGATGAAACTGGTATCCCGACCTGAAGATCCATGTTTGAATGAGCAAAAAGCAGAGAGATGGGAAGAGACCACTGTTACTGAACAAACACTCAACTATATTTAAAGTTTTAACAAAAAAAAACTAAAAGAAAAACACTTATGTCCCCTTTAATGAACACAAACGGGATTCTACTGTGTAGTACACAAGCTTATGGTTGGCTTGCTAAATGCTGTGCCTCTCATGCTGTTTGCATCAACACTTTTGGCTTATCCCTAAACGTTTTTGCCTTTTTTACTATTTTGAAAAACATTTTAACATTTTTAAACTAACCGATCGACACGTTGTGAGCGTGTAGATCGGCTATTTGAACAATTCAAAACAGTTTTTCAAAATAGCACAAAAGAGAAAAAAAAAAGTTTAGGGATATACTCACGTGTCCATGCTCCGTACTGTGACACGTGATGAAGGAAAATCAATGGCCACATACAGTATAACACTACTACTACCACCGTCATGTCACGGCAGCAGGCTTTGGAGAAATTGGCCAAATTGTATTTTCAACCTGGACGGCTGACAGAAATACTGTGCCCTCTGCGCACTTGCTCTTATTATTGCTGAGCTTTGTGTTATTGCTATATCTTCGAGATGACCTTCCGGTCCATCCGTAGTTACACTGAAGTGTAAATTGCACTACAATCCACACAACAGAAATATTGCCTCTTGACTCCAAGATAGATCTTTGCTATTGTTGTGGCCAAGTGTCTTCAAGCCATTAATGCAAGTCTGCAGGGCAGGCTATGACTAATACGGTACGTGTGAAACACTAACAGCAGGATACACGTCATGATAATAGCTGATACAGTATGTCTGAAAACAACTCCAACTAGAAAACTATCTTCAATTAAACCACCAATCTATCATTCTCATTCTCTCTCTCTCTCTCTCTCTCTCTCTCTCTCTCCCCCCTTTGAAACAACCTCAATGGCTAATGATCCGTTGTGACCTCAGAAATCTTTAATTGAATAATAAATGAGCAGATCTTATACAAGGCTCATCTCCAGACTGAAGAATATGCACACACGTGCGCACACGCACGCACACACACACACACACAGTCACACACACATGCACACGCACACGCACACACACAGAGAAATAGAGAGAAAATTCCAAAGGCATGCATGTAGGGCAACTACAGGCCGTGGCTCACAGGTTTAGTTGAAAGAATGATCTTTCCAAAAATACCTCCTGTGACTTTCAGAACGGAACATCATTCAGACATGCTGTCACACACACACACATACACGCACGCGCACACACACACACACACACACACACACACACACACACACAGTCTAGGTGATTCTTTTCAAAGCTCATCACACCTCTGGATGGGTCGTCAAAGTCAACATAACAATTTGCTTGCATGCACTTTGTTCTTTTGGAGGGGGGGCAGCATGTCATTGTGCGCCAAAATGACTAATACATTTCCAGAGGCATCGAGAGTTGAGGAGTCTAAGAGAATAAATGAACAAAATGAGCGCTGAGGTAAGAGAAAGACGTGTGCGTAACAGATGAGAAAGGCCTGGAGTTGTGGGGCAGCTTCTGCTTTATCAGAGCGGTTCAGACTAGCTCATATTACAGCCCCACAGAGCCCACTCCCTGATCAACTTAATGGGTAGACACAGGGAGCCGTGGGCTCTGCCATTCCTCCTCCACGCATGCACGTGCACATGCATGCTCATGTATTGTGCAGTGCATGCATGGTAAGATCAGGGGCGGGCCTTAGGAATCTGGAGGCCCGTTTCAAGACCAAATATGAGCCCCCCATAATACCTATGACATCATTATTTGGTTGATACAGCCGTATTGATACAAATAGTTTGACTGTTCAATATCACACGCAGCCATTACTCTTGACAATAAAGCAACAACACCTTTCCTCACCCTGTCGTCCCTTCACAATTAAAGTGTCTCCCCTTTACCTGCCAATGCCGCACATTTTACCACGTTATTTACATAAAATAGGTGTAACATTACCATTAACATTGTGGGAGAGAGCAAGTGAGAGTGCAAGAGAGAGAGGGCCAAGAGTGGCGGGGGTTGACTGACGCCTGGCGTTCAGTTGGAGCTTGGAGGCCCTCCTGAGGGTGGAGGCCCCCCCTGAGGGTGGAGGTCCTCCCCTGAGGGTGGAGGTCCTCCCCTGAGGGTGGAGCCACAGCTCCACACTCACACTCACGCACGCACCTAGGCCACATGACGCATCACAGTTGCACCACGGAATACGTTTGTAGGCCACTATATTAATTTTACCCATTCGTGTTAAAGCAGTCATGTATAGCCTAGTTAGGTAGGCAAAGGTGATCCCAGTCAAACTGCTCACTCCTGCGAGTGCTGTGGGTGAGTGAGGCCTGCACCCACGTCGATGTGAGATAGCCTGGCAAGGCAGTCATATAACCAACGTTTATGACGAGTGATTGATGGATGAGTCATAAACATATGGATGAAGGCTGCTGGTGTGAGCTGGTACAGCATGTGCTGGTGTCGCCGTTTAAGCAGCGACGCCCGCCGCGGTCCCGTTCCCGACTCCCGAAAATGATCTTGCATAAGCTGACCCAGATGACCAGAGCCTTTTATCTGAATGACTGTTAAAGCACTTATTTAAATGGGTGAATGATTAAGCCCCTTACGCCTATAGGCCTATAGCCTCATACAATTGCAAATAGGCAAGCTATATATATAGCTTGTCATTGTCACTTGGAAATAAAGGCGTGCAGTCCATTTATGCCTAAATAAAAATGTTAAACTTATCACAGGTCATGCTGCGCTCCCGAATCATCTCGCAAGTCGCACATATGCGCTCGCATATATGTTTAACAAGGCCAGTAAAGCATTGTTTTATTAAGCATGAACTTGTAACATTGTAAACGATTTTACTTGTCCTATATATATAGGCTACTTGCTTGTATACCTGTCCTCATGTCTGTCACTGTGGTCCGTCCGCGCCAGCGCACGTTTATGGCATACTGTATGTCATAAACGTGGCTCTCAAGTCAAAAAAGTGTGGGCACCCCTGGTCTATATTATATATATATATTATACTGTATATATATTACTATTACATTATTAGATTCCCTCGCTGCAGTGCAGTGGCTGGGCTGGCAAGTGTCAATTACTGTATATGGATGCGCAGTACTGCGCAGCCTAAACCTTAACATAATGTGGTAGGCTACTGGTGGTGGCGGGCTGGTTGGGTTTATAGTGGTCACCTATCTCCGATGCGGATGAGGTCCCCACTTGCGCTGGCTCGGCACATTTGGCATTCGAGCGCCGCGTCGGGTTTATCCTTAAACGAGGACGAGAGACGAGGAGACCGCGCGATACCGTAACTCCAGAAAGACATGGGCCTGCTGTGGATTACAGTCCACAATGGGGAGATTTGACTCTCCAGCGTCAGCACACCCTCCAAAGCCTCTCCATGATGTCATGATACGATTCCAGCACGGGCAGCGCAAAACCTTGCATGTATCAGGCCTATAATATGCGCTCATGCAAAACACTGCTTAGATGGCTCAATCGTCTAACTTGCAAGATAGCTTTGAATTGCTTGTACACTTGGAAATATCCTACCAATTTCATATGACATGCCTTTACGAAATGCATATTTCTTTCACATATGTTTAAACATATGTTTAGATGCCGGGGACAGCCTGTCAGCAGTTCAGACAATGCTGCTCGGCTTGTGTACAACAGAAAAACGGGTGAGGACAAAGCCTACGGCAACTCCCAACCTGACGTGATATTTGTCCGGGCGCAAGCAAAAGTTAAAGTTCATGCTGGAATGATAATGAATGTCTAAAATTGCTGTGATTCCGGTGTAGGCCCATATTTGGGCGTGCGCCGCGTTGGTAATTGAGGGCCATACAGTACAGTACAGTACAAACTACGCTCAGAGGCTCCAATATAACAAAAACATCATAAAACATGGTCAAAACCTAAAAACACTGAACAATAAACACAGGGCAATCATCAGTCTCGACACCGACACCTGGGCCCGTACGCAAAAATGCTTAATACAGCTCCCAAAAAGTTGGCGGCGCTATGGGTTTTTCGCTGAGATCTGTGATCGCGCTAATCATCCATCGGGTTGCACTGGGTGGCAGCGAGCAGTAAGCCCCGCCACAATAATTGGTCCATTCAACCTATCCTTGGTGATTTCATTTCCAAACGAGTTTCCAATTCATTCTCTTTTCCTCCCTCAGGCAGCCATGGCTTCAAATAAATCACAGGCCCATAATTCAGCAATGCAGATCATAGCTATCATTCGTCGGCTTGCTTGGCTCGTTCAAGCTCTCCCCAGCGTGTGTGTTGTTTTCCTTTTTAATCTTTCTCCAGTGTTGTCTCTGTTCCGCTCTCGTTGAACGTGTGTGTGTGCCTTTGCCGTTTCCTGGAGAAAAGCCGAGTTCTTTGGGGAATAGTTTTTTTTTCTTTCTTTCATATTCCATTTATCCCCCCCATCTCCTCCTCATCTCTACCTTGCTCCCTTCAGAGCAACAAAAGTCCCTAGCCACCTTCACCTGGTTTCTTGGGTGGGTGTGTGTGTGCGTGCGTGCGTAAGCAAAATGCCCCCTTGGACACATAGAAAGACGGGACGTATTGACAAAGTGTCTGTTAGTTGCTTGTCTTACCATCTCATACCTCATCCCTCTGGTCTTATCAGTAACAGTAAATCCCCGGCCTCCCCCACTCACCCACCCACCCACACACCCACCCACCCACACACCCACACACACACACACACACACACACACAACACGGATTGTGCGCACAATTTGTATTAGTCTTTCAGCCAACAGGCTTCTTTTGTTTAAAGTGGGACATTTGTTATATAGTTCCAAATATATAGCCCTAAAATATTGTCTGTACACATACATTCATGAATCCACTTGCTGACCGGCTGTCTGTATTGAGCCATTTATTTTTATAGGGGGATATAATGTGATCATATTACCATTAATAACCTATAAGGCAAGATGTTCAAAATGTCATTATGCTTCATGTAGCATGTGACATGTCAAACTAGGGGGTTTTCATGATTCCGAATCCATTCCAAGCATTAGTTTTGCACAAAAAAAACACTCCTTTTGATTTTAAAAAAACCGGCCATAGCCACTGTAATAATCACTGGACCACTTAACAGCTGCGGTTACTACAGTACACACACAGTATGACCATTTATAGATCAGCTTCAAAGCCTTTTAATTGCCAATTATCCATGCATCTTGCAATACATTTTGTGTCACATTGTTTATTCAAGTGCATGATGTACCTTTGACTGTCACCAAGGAGTGTGTGGTTCTTTTGACGATCGAGGCATTACTGCATGAAGCAAAAGACTGAAAATGGACAATGCGAGTGCAGAAATCAAAATGGTTAATTGTATTAATAGATTATGCTCCTTTGGCCTACTGTGCCACACTGACGTCTGCTGTGTTGATCGGAGGGTGAGGGTGACATGATTCTTTCAATTAGGTATTCCGGAAATTGGACTATATTCATGTTGGTACAGACAGTGCGACGGAGAGTACAAGCTGTACCAAGTGGCTACCAGTTTCTGCTGACGTCTGCCCACCTGAGTACCCTTATTACTTTACTGTATAATGGATTACATGGATATACCTTCCTTCATCAGTGGCGGCATGATGCCGCCACTTATATTTCAACCTAATTGCTCAATAATGCTCATTATAAGATGGTGCCGTTTCTGTCTACTCAGTTCAACCTGCCTACCACATCATTGACATCATTATTGGTAGGCAGGTTTGGTCCAAATGTGATGTCATAGAGGGAATGGTGGGAGAGAATATACCTGCTAATAGGGGCACTACTCGGTTATACCATGCAGTCACTGCTAGGGGAAATATCAGCTTATTTGCATTTAATTATTGCTATTGCAAGAACAATTAATTATATCTCAGCATGCTAACTTTAAAGGAAGAGAAAAGCGGTATAGTTTCTATTAGCACGGAATCCCTGTCAACGATGCCACTAATCTGTGATGTAAAATATGTCCTGGAATGTGTCCTGGAAAACACACCTGGTTGTTGCCCCGAGGGTGCATTTTTTACACTCAAGTTACTCCTTCCCTTCCACGTTCCCCCCATAAACGAAGGGGTCGTCCTAGGCAATCTGAATGAGTTAAATAGACACTCAAAATTCTGGAGTGTGCTTTGTAATCTCATGTGGGATGGGCCATTCGAGTGCAATATTAGAAGTATGTGTGCCAGAAATGCCACATCTTTGTGATGCTATTAGGCCAAGGCAAGGTAAACTTGTATTGCATATTTCAACAAGAATTTCAATACGAATTCAAAGTGAGCTATTCAAAACATTAAGAGCATTAAGACAAAGTGCAAAGAAACACAAAAGGAGATTTAAATACAAGTCAAAAATGGATATTGAAAATAAGAAGCTAAAAGCTACACTAAAATATATAGATATACCGGTAGATACGAAATTATGAGAATAAGGCACAGTGCAAAAAAAGGGAAAAAGATTTTATAGCCATGATTTAAAAGAGCTGTAGCAGCACATTGAATAAATTCAATATGTGTATGGGTTTATTGATAAAGAAACCAATATTGCTATACTCTGCTACTCACTCGATTATACTGTATATCCGGCTTAATGCAAGCCTGTGTCTACAGTATGCTCCGACCATAGATACAGCAATGAATAACAAATAGGCCAACATACTGTAGCATTGAAAGTGAAATGTTTTCATAATGGCACAAAGGCTGAATTGACCATGAATTATTCAGAGGTGTATAGTTCTTTAACACATGCAAAGAAGACGCTCCTCAGCACTTTGTGAGACTGTTTCATTTCTGATTTCTTATTTACATTTAAAAAAAGAGGCAAGCACCAACTGCAAACCAACCGCGAACGCAATTGCATTTTCATTATTTGGCCCAAAGTGCTATCAACTAGAAAATCTAATCTTTTGTTGTCAAATGCATTGCTTTCTTGTTGGAACAAGACTGGCATGGACTAATAACATCAAAACTCCAAAGAACATATACGGGTACCCTTTAGCATTTCAGGACTGTTGAATTTTGTATCAGCTGTCTATTCGTTGCACAGCACAATGTATATTCAATCAATACTAGGCTTGACAGAGAAATGCCGACCCAGATAGCGGCACAAGTCAAGAGACATTTTATAAGGGTATGAAGTTAACACATTATAGAAGACAGGCACAATGTTGTATAGGAATGAGGTAATGCTGTTTGCAACGGTGATTCACATCACCTCACAAAATGCTCCGTTCTCTACTGAACAATGCCGATTTCTTGCTAATTCCATAAACATTTATTTGCGCTTTGCTTTGGCTCATATGCTAAATTGACATTACACTCTATTTCACCTGAGTGCCCTGAGAGCTCAAACTAGCGTTAATCACATATTGCACAATAATGGTGATGATCTCAGATCAAATGGCGCTGTAGAGATTTGTGTCATGCTCCCTCACTCCAATCTGATTACTTCCAAATATCTGTACCCACATCTAAAGTATAATATTATATTTTCAAAAACCCGTTTTTAATTCCATGCACTGCCAACAGTACAGTACCTATGAATGAATTCACAACTCAAGGTATAACCATTAAATCAGGGCGCCCAGCGATTTGCAGCTCCAGAGCCTATTTCAAGGTTTCTCCGCGACATCGTGCAAGGAGCTAGAAGTAGCTAGATGTAGCCAAAACACCCCAGAGGGGATCGACAACAACGGGAGGTATGATTATACTTCTAACGTGACAAGCGATGGGCCGTATCAAAAACATAATCTTTGGTTAGAATTGGAAGCGCTGATTTAGATCGAGATTTTTAAAGATTTTTCATCCCATCCATTAAAATGTAGGGGGACCACCTTTTGGACGACGTCCCCGGAAACCGGAAATGACATCGAATGTTGCCCAATCGACGCTCCCAGCCTATATATAGACTGGTGCGCTCGGTTCTGAAATGATTAATCTTTTGATTAATCTCCGTCCGGGGGGTGTGGAGCATAGCAATTTGATAGGACGGAGAGTGGAGACCTCCGTTTTGGCAGGTAAGAGTGTTTTTAAAAGAAACCATAACAAATATATCATATTCCAATGAAACACGATGCATGAAATATTATATCTGAGCTCATATCAACCAAAATCATATGCAGTCACGCACAATACCTACACTAGATAAGCTTCATAAAATTGGCTTCGTCCCGTTACAGTATATCATATCACACATCAGGGTACACGCCTAAGTTATAACACATTGCTCAATCCCATATTCTGAACAGATAGACTGCTTGACATTGGCCTCATTCGTCAACCTATCTGAAAAACATCCCACTTCCTTGGATGAAAACCCTACATACGCGCCTTTGTGTGTGCGTGCGTGTGTGTGTGTGTCCTGTACAGTTCAATATTATTCAGTTGAAATATAAGTCAGGTGTTTGTTTATATGCAAATTGTGCATCTTTGCACATAACGTCGTCTTTTCGCTCTGTCCTCTGTACATCTGCTCTTTCTACTGCATGTGGCCACCACCACCACCACCACCGCACAGGGTACAGACAGAGTGCATGCTTATGATGAATGGTGCATTTATATAGTGCCTTTTATCCAAAGTAGGCCTACTTTACAAAGTGAATTACATTCACCCGTTCACTGCACGCTGCCACGCATTCATACGACGACAGCAGAGGGAAAGCAGTGCAAGGCACCAACCTGCTCGAATGGGCCGGAGGTAAGTATCAACGGACACTTCAACACAATGGGAACTGCAGGGGAACATTCCAATTCCCAAGCGGTCACTCTACCTCCTGAGTCTGCGCCATTGCATTGCACACACTGTTTCACAGCACCACATCTGGTCTGGTTCCCCCAACCGCTTCATGGAGAGACAAAGAGACATATTCATATACCTTTATGTAACAATGGCTCCCAGAGTATACAGTAGTTGTGTGGTATTTGCAGTAAGGCTAAACACATTTCATGACTGAAGGCAATATACTCATGTGTGTCCATGTTGTAGACAGACTTTAATCCCTGTTAATGTAACCCTGAATAGGGACAACCCGATAGTCAAGTGGTTTAGGGCATGTAAGGCACAAAATGCCTGACATCGATTCCCGGCTGGCCGTAGCATTTGGTCCCTCTCTGATATTAACCCTAAATAGAGACAGAATAATCATTGTTCTATGTACTGTACATCTTTGAGATATATATATATATAATATATATCTCTCTCTCTCTCTCTCAAAGATGTCAGGTGTCAACCTGACATGAAAGTATTATACTTTGATGAACGATTTTGCCTCTGGGAACACCTTGCGTTAAGGAGGGAGAGTGAAACCTGTGATCCTGACACTATTTATTGTACAGCATTATACTCTCATTGTGAAATTAAAAAAAATCAACCTGAATAATCCTCAAATAGCACCACTGTCAGTGGTGCACATCACACTTCTAGATCCTGTGCATTAGTGATTGACAGATGCGCTGGCATGCTGTCAATCATTCTGTCAATTTGAATCCTACTTCATAACACCAGCTGGACCAGCTCATGAACACAATTTATGAACGATTGGCGATTGCGACCGTTATCATAATTATAATCGGATCGTCTTAAGGTCTTTTTTATCGATATATACATAAAACAGGATCGCTAAAATCAGCGGCCGTTGCTATAGGTAACGCCTTGCTTGTCCGCCCTAGACCCGTTTTGCCGCACGCAGCCATTCACTTCCTGGTTTACGGGCCGACAATCTTCCTAATTTACTCTGCCACTGTGTATCGTTCCAACTCGGCTAGCCGAGTTCGCCGAGGGACGGTGGTGTTGCTATTAGACGGCGGTGTTGCCATTAGCTGTTAGGTGTCCCTAACAGCGCGTATTTGCATTGTTCCATCTGACCTATGATCAACAAAAAATAAATAAATAACCGTCCTCCGTCCCTCGCCGAGGGACGATACAATCGTGACCGACCATGGGTGCCGCCATGTTTTCCGAGAGACACTACACACAAGAGGAGGGGAGGAGGGAGAAACAGGAGGAGAGGTGGAGACAAGCCGATCGGATGTTATGCAGTGTGATTCTGTTGACTGGATGTTGTATGTACGCTCGCATGGGCGCCGCCATTACGGTTACGGAGGCTATTCTACCCGTCCTGTTTTTTCTTTTTATCGAGTGGCCGGAGTGTTGTGGGACGAATCGTGGCTGCTTGATCTATTGTCCGCGTGTGTAGAAAGGCGATTGAAAGTGATCAATAAAAACATGCGCTAAACGGACATCTACGTGTCCCGCATCGGACCGTTGGGATTCGAACCACGTAGAAAACCGGTTCCCGCAATCGGGGGGTGTTAACATGGATGCCACTCTGTTTGTTTATATGCCATATGACGTAATTTCCGAAAGCCAGATCTTTGGAGTGGTTGGCACTTGGCACCCCTCAAAAACACAGTAAACTAGACAACCTCGGAGAGGTCGCAATTTTAAAAAATTGCAGAGTGTGGTTGCCGCAGTGGCTTACATATATATACCCCTCCCACTGATATTGCCAGCCTGTTACAGTTTCAAGTCACACCTTAAATCGTGTGTAAGTATTTCGGAGGGGATTTAACCCCCGAAATTCTGGTTTTTCGACAAACGGTTACATTTATCGCGTTTGCGGCGCCCCCTATGGATGAAAATGGAATTGCTTTTGGAACTCGGTTGAACGAACCACCCCGGACATGTGATTCAAATTTTGAATGGATTGGACATTCCGTTCGTGATTTATGGCATTTTTCGTGATATAGGCCCCTCCTACTGACTTCGGAAGACGATTACGGCCGAACGATACGCACTACCGAAAATCTGCGTTTGTGTTTTAATCGGATGGGTCCAGAGATCACGTGTACAGATTTTTGTGAGATTTGGACAAAATCTGTAGGAGGAAAAGCAAAAAGTGTGTTTTGGACAAAATTCAAAATGGCGGAAAATCCATCATGGCGGAAATGGGCGTGGCCTATATGGGGAGATGCGTCATGACCCAAGGAATCCAGGGAAAAAATAATTTAGATTTTACGACATACGGTTCAAGAGTTATGAGCCAAAAGGTAAAGTGGGCTGTTATAGCGCCACCATGAGGCCGACCTAAAAAAATATATTTTTAATAAATTTTAGTGATAATTAGGAAATATCCCTGAAAGTTTTGTAACTATAGTGCTTACAGTCTCAGAGGGAAAAATACTTGAATGTGATTTTTAGCATTTTTCCATTGAAGTCAATGGGATAATTTAATTCACTAATAAATTCATATCAATTAAACTATACAACATTTCTCTTAGCAAAGTACACGCACACGATTCCCGATTTTTACGGTCAATTTGACATATGGCTCAAGTGCGTACAGTCAAAACTGAGGGAGTTGTAGTGCGTCAAAATAAAGACTAGTGGAAGAAAAATAATAATAAGTGGAACTAGAAAGGCAGTTCCTGTAGAAACTGCGTGGGCTCGCATAAATTGCAATGTATAAAGTTTTTGCCGTGTCAAGTTTGAAACTCGGGGACCGGAGTAATAGTGTTCCCATTGGTGGTCTAAATCCATAATCAAAATTTCGGGACTGTAGCATATTGTAAACAAAAGTAGAAAATGTATTAAAGCTGAAGTAAAAGTTTTAAAAAGTATGAACATTTGGAAAAACTATAGTTTAAGCATAAATAACTGCATAAAGCGGAATAAAGTATGTGGAAGTTGTAGAAGTGTTTTTAAAAGTTTTTCTTTAAAGTAAAAAAAAAAAAAAACTTTATTAAAAAAATTCAAGTTTATTCTTTTTAAGTTAAAAAAAAAAAAAAAAAGTTTAAGTTTTTTCTTAAGTAAAAAAAAAAAAAAAGTTTTAAGTTTTTTCTTAATAAGTAATTTTTTTTAAGTTTTCATTTTTTTCAATTTTTTTCAATTTTTTTCAATTTTTTTCAATTTTTTTCAATTTTTTTCAATTTGTAATTTTTGTAAAAAAAAAAATCAAAAAAAAAAAAAAAAAAAATGTTTTCATTTTTTTGCGTGCGTGTGTGCGTGCGTGCGTGCGTACGTGCGTGCGTGCGTACATGCGTGCGTGCGCTTGCGAGAGCTGTGTAAAGGCCAGCCAATAGGAAGACAGTGTGTGTGTGTGCGTGCATGCTCTTGCGAGAGCTGTGTAAAGGCCAGCCAATAGGAAGATAGGGTGTGTGTGTGCGTGCGTGCGAAGACAGGGTGTGTGTGTGTGTGTGCGTGCGTGCGCTTGCGAGAGCTGTGTAAAGGCCAGCCAATAGGAAGACAGGGTGTGTGTGTGCGTGCGTGCGTGCGAAGACAGGGTGTGTGTGTGCGTGCGTGCGTGCACTTGCATGTGTCTAGCCTAATTGCACAAATAGCAGACCTACAAGCTCACAAGGTATCGCAGAGCAACTCATTGAGATCTTGTAACTTTAATGTCAAGCCCTGTAATTAAGCCCTTATATGTCTCAGCTGTGGAAGTAAAAAGAGTTCTACTACTTGCCAGCACAATGACTGGGAGATTTCAATGGTCCTGGATGGAGGAAACTATGCCCGAACAAATTGCTCTATCGCAAAAAGTAAAAGTCGAATGCAAATATTTTTTTCGCTGTGAGTGGCCTGAGATATTGAGGTACACCATGTGCGATTGTGGTGTTGGTACGATTGAAAATGTGGTTATAAGAGCGAGTTAAGAATTGTCTGCGCGATAATTTCCTCGTAAGAATTATACAATGGAGGTCAATGAGCAGATTGACTGTTTTTGTGTCACTTAAAAGGCCGTAGTTCACATTCTGTATGTCTCTGTGCTTTGGTGGTCACATTGTGTGAAAGAGGACATGTGTGGCTACAAAATGACAAAAGAACATGCGTGTAAAATGAATACTTTGGCCGGGACGACAATTTGTTTGGTAAATTTTCAAGGAAAGAATTTCAGTCTCCACACTCTAGTCAAAGAAGGCCCGCACTCTAAAATGGCACTAATTACGCGAAACGGCCTGCGATTGAACTGCGATTTCGGAAAAACCGTTTAACGTATTCGAATACGGTTTGAACCACGAAAAAGTCCAGAGTCGTGTGAGCGTTCTAAAGTTTAAATCACGTTTCTACGACAAAGTATGCCAGAGTAATGAGGCTGCAAAAGTGAGGTTGATTTAGAGATAAATCCCATTCATTGTCTATGGGAGGCAAAAACTATAAATAAAGTTAAATATTTTAAAAAGTATAAACTTTTTCAAAACAACTTTTTCACCAATGAAAGTTCAAAGATAGATGAACATTATAAAGTTTGAATGAAGTTTCAAAGTGAAAGTATGACGGAGTAATAAGAGCTCAAAAAAGTTAACTGTGAAAAATGGGACCTTTCTTCCATCGACTCTCATTATAAAGGATGTTAAAAAAAAGTTAAAAAGTTAAAAAGTATAAAAAGTATAAAACTTTGTAAAAATAAAAATACAAGCACCCATCACTGCAAAGAGCTGAACAGTTTGAAGTTTGAACTAAATTTCTAGCATAAAGTATGTGGAAGTAGTAGGGTGCCAAAAAAAAGCGGCGGAATAAATAAAGAATAAATATAGGCTGGCAATAACTAGTGTGTGCTCGCTGTAGCGAGCCCACAACTAGAAAGGCAGTTCCTGTAGAAACTGCGTGGGCTCGCATAAATTGCAATGTATAAAGTTTTTGCCGTGTCAAGTTTGAAACTCGGGGACCGGAGTAATAGTGTTCCCATTGGTGGTCTAAATCCATAATCAATATTTCGGGACTGTAGCATATTGTAAACAAAAGTAGAAAATGTATTAAAGCTGAAGTAAAAGTTAAAAAAAAGTATGAACATTTGGAAAAACTATAGTTTAAGCATAAATAACTGCATAAAGCGGAATAAAGTATGTGGAAGCTGTAGAAGTGTTTTTAAAAGTTTTTCTTTAAATGAAAAAAAAAAAATCTTTATTAAAAAAATTCAAGTTTTTTATTTTAAGTAAAAAAAAAAAAAGAGGTTAAAGTTTTTTTTTTTTTAAGTTTTCATTTTTTTCAAAAAATTACTTTTTTTTCAAAAAATTACTTTTTTTTCAAAAAATTACTTTTACTTTTTTTTCAAAATAATACTTTTTTTTCAAAATAATACTTTTTTTTCAAAATAATACTTTTTTTGGAAAAAATACTTTTTTTTGGAAAAAATACTTTTTTTGGAAAAAATACTTTTTTTTGGAAAAAATACTTTTTTTGGAAAAAATACTTTTTTTGGAAAAAATACTTTTTTTTGGAAAAAATACTTTTTTTCATTTTTTTGCGTGCGTGCGTGCGTGCGTGCACTTGCGAGAGCTGTGTAAAGGCCAGCCAATAGGAAGACAGGGTGTGTGTGTGCGTGTGTGCGTGCGTGCGTGTGTGCGTGCGTGCGTGCTCTTGCGAGAGCTGTGTAAAGGCCAGCCAATTGCACAAATAGCAGACCTACAAGCTCACAAGGTATCGCAGAGCAACTCATTGAGATCTTGTAACTTTAATGTCAGCCCTGTAATTAAGCCCTTATATGTCTCAGCTGTGGAAGTAAAAGACTTCCAAGTTCTATGCCAGTACTATGACTGGGAGATTACAATGGTTCTGAAGGGGGGAAAACTATGCCCCGAACAAATTGCTCTATCGCAAAAAGTAAAAGTCGAATGCAAATATTTTTTTCGCTGTGAGTGGCCTGAGATATTGAGGTACACCATGTGCGATTGTGGTGTTAGTACGATTGAAAATGTGGTTATAAGAGCGAGTTAAGAATTGTCAGCGCGATAATTTCCTCGTAAGAATTATACAATGGAGGTCAATGAGCAGATTGACTGTTTTTGTGTCACTTAAAAGGCCGTAGTTCACATTCTGTATGTCTCTGTGCTTTGGTGGTCACATTGTGTGAAAGAGGACATGTGTGGCTACAAAATGACAAAAGAACATGCGTGTAAAATTAATACTTTGGCCGGGACGACAATTTGTTTGGTAAATTTTCAAGGAAAGAATTTCAGTCTCCACACTCTAGTCAAAGAAGGCCCGCACTCTAAAATGGCACTAATTACACGAAACGGCCTGCGATTGAACTGCGATTTCGGAAAAACCGTTTAACGTATTCGAATATGGTTTCAACCACGAAAAAGTCCAGAGTCGTGTGAGCGTTCTAAAGTTTAAATCACGTTTCTACGACAAAGTATGCCAGAGTAATGAGGCTGCAAAAGTGAGGTTGATTTAGAGATAAATCCCATTCATTGTCTATGGGAGGCAAAAACTATAAATAAAGTTAAATATTTTAAAAAGTATAAACTTTTTCAAAACAACTTTTTCACCAATGAAAGTTCAAAGATAGATGAACATTATAAAGTTTGAATGAAGTTTCAAAGTGAAAGTATGACGGAGTAATAAGAGCTCAAAAAAGTTAACTGTGAAAAATGGGACCTTTCTTCCATCGACTCTCATTATAAAGGATGTTAAAAAAAGTTAAAAAGTTAAAAAGTATAAAAAGTATAAAACTTTGTAAAAATAAAAATACAAGCACCCATCACTGCAAAGAGCTGAACAGTTTGAAGTTTGAACTAAATTTCTAGCATAAAGTATGTGGAAGTAGTAGGGTGCCAAAAAAAGCGGCAGAATAAAGAAACATAATAAATATAGGCTGGCAATAACTAGTGTGTGCTCGCTGTAGCGAGCCCACAACTAGAAAGGCAGTTCCTGTAGAAACTGCGTGGGCTCGCATAAATTGCAATGTATAAAGTTTTTGCCGTGTCAAGTTTGAAACTCGGGGACCGGAGTAATAGTGTTCCCATTGGTGGTCTAAATCCATAATCAATATTTCGGGACTGTAGCATATTGTAAACAAAAGTAGAAAATGTATTAAAGCTGAAGTAAAAGTAAAAAAAAAGTATGAACATTTGGAAAAACTATAGTTTAAGCATAAATAACTGCATAAAGCGGAATAAAGTATGTGGAAGCTGTAGAAGAAAAAAAAAAAATCTTTATTAAAAAAATTCAAGTTTTTTCTTTTAGGTAAAAAAAAAAAAGAGGTTAAAGTTTTTTTTTTTTTAGTTTTCATTTTTTTCAAAAAATTACTTTTTTTTCAAAATAATACTTTTTTTTCAAAATAATACTTTTTTTTCAAAATAATACTTTTTTTTCAAAATAAAACTTTTTTTTCAAAATAATACTTTTTTTGGAAAAAATAATTTTTTTTGGAAAAAATACTTTTTTTGGAAAAAATACTTTTTTTCATTTTTTTGCGTGCGTGCGTGCGTGCACTTGCAAGAGCTGTGTAAAGGCCAGCCAATAGGAAGACAGGGTGTGTGTGTGCGTGCGTGCGTGCTCTTGCGAGAGCTGTGTAAAGACCAGCCAATTGCACAAATAGCAGACCTACAAGCTCACAAGGTATCGCAGAGCAACTCATTGAGATCTTGTAACTTTAATGTCAGCCCTGCAATTAAGCCCTTATATGTCTCAGCTGTGGAAGTAAAAGACTTCCAAGTTCTATGCCAGTACTATGACTGGGAGATTAGAATGGTTCTGAATGGGGGAAACTATGCCCCGAACAAATTGCTCTATCGCAAAAAGTAAAAGTCGAATGCAAATATTTCTTTCGCTGTGAGTGGCCTGAGATATTGAGGTACACCATGTGCGATTGTGGTGTTGGTACGATTGAAAATGTGGTTATAAGAGCGAGTTAAGAATTGTCAGCGCGATAATTTCCTCGTAAGAATTATACAATGGAGGTCAATGAGCAGATTGACTGTTTTTGTGTCACTTAAAAGGCCGTAGTTCACATTCTGTATGTCTCTGTGCTTTGGTGGTCACATTGTGTGAAAGAGGACATGTGTGGCTACAAAATGACAAAAGAACATGCGTGTAAAATGAATACTTTGGCCGGGACGACAATTTGTTTGGTAAATTTTCAAGGAAAGAATTTCAGTCTCCACACTCTAGTCAAAGAAGGCCCGCACTCTAAAATGGCACTAATTACGCGAAACGGCCTGCGATTGAACTGCGATTTCGGAAAAACCGTTTAACGTATTCGAATACGGTTTGAACCACGAAAAAGTCCAGAGTCGTGTGAGCGTTCTAAAGTTTAAATCACGTTTCTACGACAAAGTATGCCAGAGTAATGAGGCTGCAAAAGTGAGCTTGATTTAGAGATAAATCCCATACATTGTCTATGGGAGGCAAAAACTATAAATAAAGTTAAATATTTTAAAAAGTATAAACTTTTTCAAAACAACTTTTTCACCAATGAAAGTTCAAAGATAGATGAACATTATAAAGTTTGAATGAAGTTTCAAAGTGAAAGTATGACGGAGTAATAAGAGCTCAAAAAAGTTAACTGTGAAAAATGGGACCTTTCTTCCATCGACTCCCATTATAAAGGATGTTAAAAAAAGTTAAAAAGTATAAAAAGTATAAAAAGTATAAAACTTTGTAAAAATAAAAATACAAGCCACAATCACTTCAAAGAGCTGAACAGTTTGAAGTTTGAACTAAATTTCTAGCATAAAGTATGTGGAAGTAGTAGCGTGTCAAAAAAACGGGTGGAATAAAGAATAACTAGAAAGGCAGTTCCTGTAGAAACTGCGTGGGCTCGCATAAATTTCAATGTATAAAGTTTTTGCCGTGTCAAGTTTGAAACTCGGGGACCGGAGTAATAGTGTTCCCATTGGTGGTCTAAATCCATAATCAAAATTTCGGGACTGTAGCATATTGTAAACAAAAGTAGAAAATGTATTAAAGCTGAAGTAAAAGTTTAAAAAAGTATGAACATTTGGAAAAACTATAGTTTAAGCATAAATAACTGCATAAAGCGGAATAAAGTATGTGGAAGTTGTAGAAGTGTTTTTAAAAGTTTTTCTTTAAAGGTAAAAAAAAAAAAAAACTTTATTAAAAAAAATTCAAGTTTATTCTTTTTAAGTAAAAAAAAAAAAAAGTTTAAGTTTCTTCTTAATAAGTAAAAAAAAAAAACTTTATTAAAAAAAATTCAAGTTTATTCTTTTTAAGTAAAAAAAAAAAAAAGTTTAAGTATTTTCTTAATAAGTAATTTTTTTTTAAAGTTTTCATTTTTTTCAATTTTTTTCAATTTTTTTCAATTTTCTTCAATTTTTTTTAATTTTTTTCAATTTTTTTCATTTTTTTTCAATTTTTTTCAATTTTTTTCAATTTTTTTCATTTAAAAAAAAAAAAAAAAAAAATCAAAAAAAAAAAAAAGTTTTTATTTTTTTTGCGTGCGTGCGTGCGTGCGTGCGTGCGTGCGCTTGCGAGAGCTGTGTAAAGGCCAGCCAATAGGAAGACAGGGTGTGTGTGTGCGAGCGTGCGAGCGAAGACAGGGTGTGTGTGTGTGTGCGTGCGTGCGTGCGTGCGTGCGTGCGTGCGTGCGCTTGCGAGAGCTGTGTAAAGGCCAGCCAATAGGAAGACAGGGTGTGTGTGTGTGTGCGTGCGTGCGTGCGAAGACAGGGTGTGTGTGTGCGTGCGTGCGTGCGTGCACTTGCATGTGTCTAGCCTAATTGCACAAATAGCAGACCTACAAGCTCACAAGGTATCGCAGAGCAACTCATTGAGATCTTGTAACTTTAACGTCAGCCCTGCAATTAAGCCCTTATATGTCTCAGCTGTGGAAGTAAAAAGAGTTCTACTACTTGCCAGCACTATGACTGGGAGATTTCAATGGTCCTGGATGGGGGAAAACTATGTCCGAACAAATTGCTCTATCGCAAAAAGTAAAAGTCGAATGCAAATATTTCTTTCGCTGTGAGTGGCCTGAGATATCGAGGTACACCATGTGCGATTGTGGTGTTGGTACGATTGAAAATGTGGTTATAAGAGCGAGTTAAGAATTGTCAGCGCGATAATTTCCTCGTAAGAATTATACAATGGAGGTCAATGAGCAGATTGACTGTTTTTGTGTCACTTAAAAGGCCGTAGTTCACATTCTGTATGTCTCTGTGCTTTGGTGGTCACATTGTGTGAAAGAGGACATGTGTGGCTACAAAATGACAAAAGAACATGCGTGTAAAATGAATACTTTGGCCGGGACGACAATTTGTTTGGTAAATTTTCAAGGAAAGAATTTCAGTCTCCACACTCTAGTCAAAGAAGGCCCGCACTCTAAAATGGCACTAATTACGCGAAGCGGCCTGCGATTGAACTGCGATTTCGGAAAAACCGTTTAACGTATTCGAATACGGTTTGAACCACGAAAAAGTCCAGAGTCGTGTGAGCGTTCTAAAGTTTAAATCACGTTTCTACGACAAAGTATGCCAGAGTAATGAGGCTGCAAAAGTGAGCTTGATTTAGAGATAAATCCCATACATTGTCAATGGGAGGGAAAAACTATGAATAAAGTTAAATATTTTAAAAAGTATAAACTTTTTCAAAACAACTTTTTCACCAATGAAAGTTCAAAGATAGATGAACATTATAAAGTTTGAATGAAGTTTCAAAGTGAAAGTATGACGGAGTAATAAGAGCTCAAAAAAGTTAACTGTGAAAAATGGGACCTTTCTTCCATCGACTCTCATTATAAAGATTGTTAAAAAAAGTTAAAAAGTTAAAAAGTATAAAAAGTATAAAACTTTGTAAAAATAAAAATACAAGCACCCATCACTTCAAAGAGCTGAACAGTTTGAAGTTTGAACTAAATTTCTAGCATAAAGTATGTGGAAGTAGTAGCGTGTCAAAAAAACGGCGGAATAAAGAATAAATAAATAAACATAGGCTGGCAATAACTAGTGTGTGCTCGCTGTAGCGAGCCCACAATAAATATAGGCTGGCAATAACTAGTGTGTGCTCGCTGTAGCGAGCCCACAACTAGAAAGGCAGTTCCTGTAGAAACTGCGTGGGCTCGCATAAATTGCAATGTATAAAGTTTTTGCCGTGTCAAGTTTGAAACTCGGGGACCGGAGTAATAGTGTTCCCATTGGTGGTCTAAATCCATAATCAAAATTTCGGGACTGTAGCATATTGTAAACAAAAGTAGAAAATGTATTAAAGCTGAAGTAAAAGTTTTAAAAAGTATGAACATTTGGAAAAACTATAGTTTAAGCATAAATAACTGCATAAAGCGGAATAAAGTATGTGGAAGTTGTAGAAGTGTTTTTAAAAGTTTTTCTTTAAAGTAAAAAAAAAAAAAAACTTTATTAAAAAAATTCAAGTTTATTCTTTTTAAGTAAAAAAAAAAAAAAAAGTTGAAGTTTTTTCTTAATAAGTAATTTTTTTTTAAAGTTTTCATTTTTTTCAATTTTTTCAATTTTTTCAATTTTTTTCAATTTTTTTCAATTTTTTTCAATTTTTTTCAATTTTTTTCAATTTTTTTCAATTTTTTTAACATTTTTTTCAATTTTCATTAAAAAAAAAAAAAAAAAAAAAATGTTTTCATTTTTTTGCGTGCGTGTGTGCGTGCGTGCGTGCGTACGTACGTGCGTGCGTGCGTGCGCTTGCGAGAGCTGTGTAAAGGCCAGCCAATAGGAAGACAGGGTGTGTGTGTGCGTGCATGCTCTTGCGAGAGCTGTGTAAAGGCCAGCCAATAGGAAGATAGGGTGTGTGTGTGCGTGCGTGCGAAGACAGGGTGTGTGTGTGTGTGTGTGCGTGCGTGCGCTTGCGAGAGCTGTGTAAAGGCCAGCCAATAGGAAGACAGGGTGTGTGTGTGCGTGCGTGCGTGCGTGCGTGCGAAGACAGGGTGTGTGTGTGCGTGCGTGCGTGCGTGCGTGCGTGCACTTGCATGTGTCTAGCCTAATTGCACAAATAGCAGACCTACAAGCTCACAAGGTATCGCAGAGCAACTCATTGAGATCTTGTAACTTTAATGTCAAGCCCTGTAATTAAGCCCTTATATGTCTCAGCTGTGGAAGTAAAAAGAGTTCTACTACTTGCCAGCACTATGACTGGGAGATTTCAATGGTCCTGGATGGAGGAAACTATGCCCCGAACAAATTGCTCTATCGCAAAAAGTAAAAGTCGAATGCAAATATTTTTTTCGCTGTGAGTGGCCTGAGATATTGAGGTACACCATGTGCGATTGTGGTGTTGGTACGATTGAAAATGTGGTTATAAGAGCGAGTTAAGAATTGTCAGCGCGATAATTTCCTCGTAAGAATTATACAATGGAGGTCAATGAGCAGATTGACTGTTTTTGTGTCACTTAAAAGGCCGTAGTTCACATTCTGTATGTCTCTGTGCTTTGGTGGTCACATTGTGTGAAAGAGGACATGTGTGGCTACAAAATGACAAAAGAACATGCGTGTAAAATGAATACTTTGGCCGGGACGACAATTTGTTTGGTAAATTTTCAAGGAAAGAATTTCAGTCTCCACACTCTAGTCAAAGAAGCTCCGCACTCTAAAATGGCACTAATTATGCGAAACGGCCTGCGATTGAACTGCGATTTCGGAAAAACCGTTTAACGTATTCGAATACGGTTTGAACCGTCCAGAGTCCAGAGTCGTGTGAGCGTTCTAAAGTTTAAATCACGTTTCTACGACAAAGTATGCCAGAGTAATGAGGCTGCAAAAGTGAGCTTGATTTAGAGATAAATCCCATACATTGTCAATGGGAGGGAAAAACTATGAATAAAGTTAAATATTTTAAAAAGTATAAACTTTTTCAAAACAACTTTTTCACCAATGAAAGTTCAAAGATAGATGAACATTATAAAGTTTGAATGAAGTTTCAAAGTGAAAGTATGACGGAGTAATAAGAGCTCAAAAAAGTTAACTGTGAAAAATGGGACCTTTCTTCCATCGACTCTCATTATAAAGAATGTAAAAAAAAGTTAAAAAGTTAAAAAGTATAAAAAGTATAAAACTTTGTAAAAATAAAAATACAAGCCACAATCACTTCAAAGAGCTGAACAGTTTGAAGTTTGAACTAAATTTCTAGCATAAAGTATGTGGAAGTAGTAGTGTGTCAAAAAAAAGGGTGGAATAAATAAATAAGTAAACATAGGCTGGCAATAACTAGTGTGTGCTCGCTGTAGCGAGCCCACAATAATAATAAAGTGTTACAATTACAAGAGTCTGGTTGCCCTGTTGGGCAACCACACTAATTATAACAACTTCAGTTTTAACCACTATGGGCTATTTGAAAATAGCCGATTTACAAGCTCACAATGTGCCCTAATTCCAAAAATCATGAAAATCAAGAAATATACACAATCTTGCATGGGGTCCCTGTAAGCGCCAAATATACAGTATATTATATGAAGAATTTGAGAACAACTGCCTGCTGTATGTAATATGATATAAGTTGGCTTTGGCAATCCTATATGCTGGCAGAGTAAAAAAATATTAGCGCATAGATTTCATGAATCACTCATAAGGAGATTAATTGATGTTTTCATTCATTAACAAGGCAGGGGCAGCGAACAAGGCCCGACACGTCAGGGTATACTATGGCATGAAAGTGGATTAGTCTTGTCTAAGAAGCCAGGACGCCATTATTCTGTGCACTATAAGTCCCATTTAAAACTGGGGAAACAGGCTTAACAATGTGTGTGTGCGCGTGCGTACATGTATGTGTGCGCGAGTGTTATATCTTGGACATGGGTGGGAGTGTGTGCACCGTTCATGACATGTTAAGTGGGTGGCCATGACGTGTATTTTGTATTTTGGGCTGTATTTTGCTATTTTTCTTAAGTACCAGGTCTTATTACCTAACTTGAGTAAACTAAAGACCTGGAGGCGTGATCAATGCCATTTGGCTATTCTGAGTGGCCAAAGAGCATTGATCACGCCTCCAGGTCTTTAGTTTACTCAAGTTAGGTAATAAGACCTGGTACTTAAGACACGCAAAATACAGCCCTCTGACTCAATAAAGGGGTTTTGCAAAGCCCCACACCATAGTGTCCACAAGCTAATGTTGTATTCTTGATAAGAAAACGGGTCTAATAACATATCTCCCATAGCTTCCATATGGATCTCAGACTTCATGTAGCCAGTCAATATGACATGAACTCAGTATGACGTCACTATTACTGCATGTCAGTTGTCTCCACATTGGGCAAGTTTTCAAGCCGATCGCTATTGACTTCCAGTCAAAGAAAACCTCTTCCAGATGGCTCGGCCCCTCGAAGCCGTGACGTTAAAATAGATCATTTAATTGCACGTAGCATTGGCGGCTAGCAGATGACAGCAGACGTGTTTACAAGAGAGTGTTGAGTGACCTTCGGTGAAGCAATCAAGAATGTAAGTAATGCCTGTGTGGAGGTAATGATGTAATGATCTGAATTAGTGTTGTGTTAGTGATTTTGGCACTCGAGGGCTGGGTCTGGGCCTATAATTAGTGTGTGGGCCTATCATTTAATCTGTATGTTGTGATGTAGAGCAGGCCATTATGCAATTACCGGTACAATCTAAACACGAGCTTTGTCGAGCTGTTTTAAGCTCACGGGGCTGCGCTGTAGCGATTACACTTCAAACAACTGACAGGCATCCAACACAGAATGAGCGCTGCAGTAGAATGATCTTATATTCCTAGACCTTATAACACCAGCAAATTGTTATCTGGAGGGCCTGCATATAGCCTACAAGACAATGGTGAATGAGAGGGCGATTAGTCACGCATGGCTGCTTCTCCACCACCTGCACTGGCATCCAGAGAGAGGGTGTCATCACAGTAACAACAACGGAAGTGTTCATTTAACCCATTCTGACCGGGCACCCATTTTGGTGTTAGCATCATGTTATGCTTTACCTATTGAAAAATAGCAGATCTACAAGCTCATATCGCGCCACCGAGTGGCGCGATACGAGCTTGTAGGTCTGCTATTTTAGAAAAATTCGAAGAACGACTGACATTTTTAGAATCTGATCTCAGGTCAGAATGGGTTCATCAGACCAGTGTGTGTCCAGTGGAAACCTCGTATGAATCTGATCTCAGGTCAGAATGGGTTAAGTCTGAGGTTATAGACTTAAATTGTGACTGCTGTGACTCTGTAATGTCTGTCTTTGTCACTCTTAACATACAACTTGTTCAGACACGGTCGACTGCATTCATATTCAAAACATGGATCAACTTCTGATCGGACTAGGGGAACAGGAACACATGAAGGGGAAAAGATAGAAATAATTAATATTTATAGCAGGGGCAGAGGGGCATTTTCTTCAGTCGCATGGCTGGAATTTTGTAGCTTTCCCCCCCCGAGCTTTGTCATTGAGATGAGATTAACTTGTGTGCTCTTTTTGTAAATGCATTCTCCTCAACGACTAAACTTTCTCTCTCTCTCACATCTCAGTCCCCCTTAGAATTCATTATGGTCTCTGCGTCTGCAGGGCTCTTTAAAGTCACTGACCGAGTCAGACAAAGGGCCGACACATTCAAAACACGGAACATAGGGTTTGAAGACTCTTCTTGACGCCGCAAACTCTGATCCGATCCTTATAAATTGTAATGTCAGTTCGTTCTTTATTCTTATCTTCTTTCTTTTTCTGGACCTTTATGACTTTCCCCACCAATTATCACCTAGAGAACTTCAACCAAAGCTTCTTGTATTTTTAAATACAGTACTTCTTTGAACTATTTAACTTTAAATTATAATTAATTTGCCAGAAAAGTTGTAGATCAGAAGTTGATCCATGTTTTGAATATGAATGCAGTCGACCGTGTCTGAACAAGTTGTATGTTAAGACAGACCTAGCTCTGGTCCATAGCTCTAATGCGTTTCATTTAGAGCTATGTTACTCTGAACTTTCGCCGCTCGCATGAATGCAGACCAGCCTCTACTCTTTGGCGTAAATAAAAAGAACGTTTTTGCTACTCACCAAAACAAAGGCGAGTTGTGTCATTAGAAAGCCTACTTTCCTTAGTGGACGCACTCTGAGCCCCCCACCACACGTATAAACTGTACTTTTTGGCCAAAAGGGGATTTTGTTTCCACCGGAAAAAATATATTTTTAGTTACTCCGCTGCGCCCTCTACTGATATTGCCCAGAGAACTGCCTCATAGAGAATATTTTTCCTCCGGTGAAAAAAAATCCTTACTGCGCAGGGCAGAATCGTAGAAGCAGAAGAAGGCTAAGACAGACCAGTGACAAGACAGACATGCACAGAGTCACAGCAAACAATGCAAGTTGGGAATGCATGTCCCACCCGGCTATACAATACCCATTGTACCCGGCTTGTTTCTTTCTGTGTCTCTTTATATGCCGATAGAGATCCCTTTTATGCCCATAGCCTATATGCAGTTCCGTGTGAGGCATGCCAACAAAGGCAACAACAATTCACTGAATCTGACTGACTTCCCATTCTGTGCTCCGAGTGCTTCACTCCCTCCGGTTAAACGCCCACCGAGTTTCAAGTCAATCAGTCCGGCGGTTCGCAGGATACACTGTATACACTCTATTCCGCTCACACATTTATGAGCAATGGTTAATAAGAAAAAATATACCAGTGAAATATTATAAGGTAATTGATACTTTTAAAGGTACATTACAATCAAATGGCATTTAAGGTAAATTTCCTTTTGACATTTTAAAGTAACATTTATAGCAACTGCTGTTTCTGCAAAACACATTCTTGTTTTCAGCTAGCCCACTGTTTATTTAAGTTATTTTTGAAGCGTTGTGAGCGTCAATCCGCTTGTACTGTGCACAAAATGATCCATCATCCAGGCAGTGCATCAGAACTAACAGCTGTCAAAACAACAGAAGTTTATTCCGTCTCACATGCTGACATTCATCAACAAAACATTTCAGCAAGGAATTGTGAAGCGTGGCTGCATGCTCCCAGTGCAAAGCTAACTTTCTGCTGAACACGTCGTCTATGCAGTGCTTGAGCGGTGTCTGTAGGACGATCAGAGAGTATTGTGCTTGTCCTACTTGCCTAAGGGAGCGGAAAATGTTTGTCCTTTACAAAACTAGCATTGCAGTAAGTCCTTATATTGCCTATGGTAACGAATGTGTCTATTCCAGCAAACGTCACTAGCAGGGACGTGCCGGGCCTCTAATTCAGCCTGGGAAATAAATAGAGTCGGAGGCGGCCCTTCGGCCATGCGCCGAAAAAATAATTGCCATCCGGCGGTGCGGACCCAAATACTAACCGATGACGGTGACAGTGATTTGGTCTCTAATTCAGCCTGGGGGTCCCAACCCGACCCGCATGAGTCAATCCAAGTGGGGGGAGAGAAAGAGGGGGGGGGGGGGTGGGGGAGAGGTAGGGGACAGCCGAGAGAGAGGGCCTATACTGACATTGTGCACAAGAGATTTGGTGCTGATCAGTCCAATTAATCTTCATCCTGTGAACATTATCAGTGCAGTGTGCAGCACATGCTTAAGCGCCCACCCCCGAGGTAGCGAGATAAACGTACCCTTTGCACAGGTAGCCATGCCAGAGAAACCGATATTTGATTTATTGTGGTTTATCCAGGAAAAAAATATATAATTGCGCCTTTTTTTTTTATAGCATTTCTAGCTAATGACCGATCGCCATCTTTATTTGCATTATGGCTCATAATCTGCTCAAAATCTGCTTGAAACTACGATCGCACGGACAATCTAACACCATTACCGTGCTGTGAAATGGCAACTTTCAGTTCCGGTTCAAACTGAAGTAAACATCCGCTAGTTTTTCCGGGTTCTCGCTCAAAGACATCTGGCAGCAGATGTACAGAAGAAGCTCACAAGTTGTCACTATTGCGACATGTGTCAAGTACAGAGACAATTTAAGTCTAGACTCTAGAGGGCTTAAGTGGTTAAAGGTAACGAAAGGTGATCATTGATTGGTCTGAAAACACACCCGCTGATAATATATTAAAACTAATCCAATAGAGTACCTCTTCACTCCCCCCCTTATCCGGTCTGTAAAATACCAAATGTCAGTCATATCTGTTGGTTCGTCTGTTTCGGCTTCCTCACAAAGACTACTCCATGCAGTGCTATAGCATCAAACTGTTTGTACCTCAGCACAAAGGGGGCCATCAACAATCCTGGCATGATGTAAAAGTGAATACAATCAATTCATCATTTCTGATATTCATTGCACCCCGAGAGCGAGAGAGAGAGAGAGAGAGAGACAGAGAGAGGCAGAGAGATTACCGGGGATCTGCATTGTGTTTCTGCTAGGCCACAGCCTTAGGCAGGTTTGGGTGAGCAGCAGCAGAGTGGAGATGAGCTAGAGCAATCTCCTAGGCAGCAGGAGCCCTATTACATGGCGTTTACTCTTGTGTGCGTGTGAGTCGCAGATGTTTAACAATCTGAAATCAAGTCAAGCTAATTTATTCCTGGGGTGTGTTATGAATAATGTCACATACATGCTTTACTTAAATTAGAATGAAACAGGCAGTAATCCTGGTCTCTATACTGCCTCCCCCTGGCCAGCCGGGGCACCTGAGGTGGATAGGAACTGGTTGGAATAACGTGTTCCTTCCATGCTTCCATGTCCAACCTGGGAAACTCCCACCCGTCAGGTGAAACGAAGCGGCTTGGACTCATGCATTGAAGGGAGATGAGGTCAGTCCGTTGCTCTCCCCAGGTTGGCAGAGGAAGTGTAGCGTCCAGGATTACATTAGACTATTATTTACACTGGGTGAAAAAAAATAATTTGTGGGATAAACATTTGGGGGAAAATAATTAGAATGAAGTTAAAATCACAGCTGAAAAAAATATATAGTTTGCATTTCCAAGTTGCCATTGTTCTTTTAGCACTCTGCTATGCAGTCTGGATTGCTATGTGACCAGCTGCTTGGGTGGTTGCAGGGGGTACTTTAGCCGCAGTGGAGAATGAGTTGCAAAAAAAAAAAAAAAAAGGAAGAAGAAAGCTCAATATGTAATGCACATTGCTGCAGGGAAGATAGTGACATCAAACACGTGAAGTGCACAGAGAACAAGCCATCTCTGCAATGAGAAACGTAACCTTTGATCTCGGCATGCAGGAGATGCTGCCCTGCAGCCACGTTCATCCCTTTGAGATGGAGCTTGGTTTATTGGCCCCTGGTGGTCAATATTCATCAAGGATGCTCTGTTAAGGTATATCTTCGTACAAACAGGTTGGACCCTCTTCGAATGCTATAGTTGTCTGCCTCTGGGCATCTTTCCACACATCTCTCCCTGGCCTCTATCACATTCCCTCCCACAGTCCCCAGCTCCGTCTCCATATACGTGCCTTGGTGACAGCCTATATGGTCAGGGCTTGAGACTGTGACCTCTACCCTCCCCAAAGAGGAGTCTCTGCAGGTCACGCGGCTGAGACGTGATGCATTGACCTCTGGGGAAACCATCAGAAACCCTTTGTGTCGCCCCACAATTCCGGGGGTCAATTCAATTGGCCCGACGGGGGAGATGGGGGGCTTAAGGAACGGGACTCCGGGTGGGACGGGGTCATCCTGGGCATCGGCTCAGATGTGTGGTGTATCTGTGAACTATGTTTGGCCAATAATCCACCAACAACAACAACAACAACAAAAGTGGGTGGGTGGTGCTGGGGGACAGGCTGATGTTAGATACAGTATATAGACAGATTAACTGCTATATAGGCCAGCACTACCTAGACAATGTAGTGACTCTGCGTTGGCTCTGAATGCACATGCAAATCCACTGTCAAATGAAAATGTGGCAAACATGACAAAACAGATTGCAAGACCGGCTCCACGTGTCGGTGAGTTGTTGGATGCATTATCATTACAATTTAGGCATTCAGCAGACGCTCTTAATCCAGAGCGATTTACAATGAGCAAAAACACCACAAGGTGTTCCCATAATGCTTTGGTGCACTGCTCCTCCTTGTGTCTCTCTCTTACTGAGACAACATGTAGTCCAGGAAGTAAGTGAGCCCAGTGTCCATGACATCATGGAGTCCATGGACACTTGTGAAATACTAAAATATCTAAAAATACACATATTACCCACAAACTCCCATGCAGGAAAGTGTTTCTTGTCTCCCAAACATCATTACAATAAGACCTGGTTGCAAAAGTGCCTTGGATAAAGGCGCTATATATAAATAAAATAAAATACCATTAAAAGGGGTGAAGTGTCCCCTTAACAGATGCCAGTGGTGACTGGCCTTTTGGCAACTAAGATCATTTACAATCCATTCCGCTGTTAACTATTCAGCTGTTTGCAGTCTTTGAGAAAGCAATTGTGATAGCCGGAATAAAACATGTCACTAGAAGCTTATTTTTGCTAACTTCCTATCTGCATCTATGGATGAGGGTACACGATTCAGTATCCTGTATAACATCAGAAAACACTAGATGCTTTTTCTCATAACCAGGATAAGGTCTATAATAGCCGTACCTATTATAGTGTTTACATGCACCAGCTCATAAACAGAATACTTGACCTGAATATCAAGGGGATGTTGGTTCACATGTAAAAAATAATGAGCACACAGAAAGTGTGTGTGTGTGTGTGTGTGTGTGTGTGTGTCCGTCCGTCCGGCCGTCGTAACTACCACCGTTAATGTAGTGGGTGCTGATTTAAGATGCATTTGCAACCTCTGTGGACACTGTGTGCTTCAACACCATCACAAGCTCGCATACAACAAGGCACTGCTCACTGATGGAGTATACCCACAGCCGGTGCTGCCTGGTGGCCCTTCCCATGAGCAGCTACCGCCGGGAAGAGAGGCGTTGGCCGTGTGCCCGTCCCCTGTCGGAACAACAGTGGGTGGATTTTGGGCCCATGGGACGGAGAACGATATGACACCGGGCGGCAATGCAGGAGTGGACTGGGAAATTGTTTCCTCTGGTGGTCCAGCCTGAGACGTATACCCGACAGACTGGTTGTTGGAGTGGGTTTCGAACTTAGGATGCATTGCATGCCGACACCACTTAATTGTGCCCATGGAATGCTGGGTGACATTCTTGTTTTTATCGTGACTGAGAGGACATTATTCCTAGATTTTGTGGATGTAACTTTGCTGTACCTGAACTATTTATGTATGAATTTCCTCTGTGTGGACATAAATAAATTGTTAAAATGTGTGTGCGTGTGTGCGTTGGTGCGCGTGCGTGTGTGTGGACTGATTTTGATCAAAGTCCAGCCGCACGGACCATGGACCAAAAAAAATAAAAAATATCCTAGATATTTCAAAGGGAAGCCTGTGATGCATCAGTGATTGAGTCCCTGTAAACAATACGTTCCCTTTGGTTCAGTTCTTCGTCATACGACAACAACACCGCCGTATGACGGCGCATACATTCGTCTTTGCCCTGCAGTGAAGGTTCAGATGAGATACACTTTGTAACACAGGTACAATTTCTAACATCGTTTTAACAACGTTTGTTGCACTTAAAAATCCCCTTGTGCAAATATTTGTGCGGGGCCCCAGAATTGAATGCAATCAAGTGGCAAGACTGAAGACAAGAATTGTGACAGATGTGCCGCCTCTAATCTTGAAGCGATGCTAATGGATTGGTTAGGGAATAGGTGCGCACACCAAGGGGATGCGAGAGAGAGAACGAGAAATAAGGGGAAAAAGAAGGTGCTGGTCAGAGTGTCTGCTAAATGCTAAATTATTCCCTATCGTGTCTTTAAAGATTACATATTGGACATTTTGAAAACACAATATTTTACATGCTGCTGGAGGAGCTAATCCGTAACCAGTATTTCAGACAGGACCTGATGGCAAATAAACGCTACCCAGAAAACTCACGTCCCTGAACACACACGCACACACACACACGCACACAAACACGCATAGAGACTCAAACACACACACTTAGGCGAGCCATTTGGAACTCATGGGCCCCTGACCGCATATTATCACATTGGACCCCTGATATTTCTTAGATGTTTAAATCGATAAACCAGGGCATCATTGAGGGCCCCCCCTGTCGGCCCAGCTGGGACCCCATGGAATACCCCCCGCTTATACCCCATCTACTCGGCTCCTCTATAGTACCGCACAGTGTTACGTTCATAGACGGCAATGACAAGAGAACAACCGCGGACGGAGGAGTGTATAATTTTTGCGGACAGAGATAGAGTGTTTCACGAGCACGGTGATAAAGTGCATATTAAATTAGCCTTAGCTCTATCGATCGCTGCACTGCAGCAGAAATGGATGCCGAGGCATATCAGAGGGATTCAATTATACTCCAATAATCAGTTTCACAGTTCCTAACGGAGCCTGGGTTAGAGGGGCAGGAGAGGCAGGTGGGAGGAAGGTTGATGGGGGGTGGCGGGGGGGGGTAGTATTGTGGCAGGTCGATGGTTACAGTCTGACGTTTATGACATGACAGCCTGTAAACGAAGGGAAAACGATAAAACGATACAGTGCCTTTCTCTTCTTCTTCTCCACTCGTATCCTCAATTTATTTGTATTCCCCATGCCTTCAATACTCCCTCTTGCACCCTTCTCAATTATTTCATTCTCTACCGCTCTCTCTCTTTACGTCCATTCTGCAAACACCCGACACTCCCCCCTCCTCCTCTCTCCTCCCATCACCCTCTAAGCCTATTTCCTCTCATTACTAATTCATTAGTCATATTTATCTGAGTGGCTCACTCTGAGAGGGATCAATGTCTTCTTTACACATCTAGCAGCAGGGCAGGCTGCAAACCCCCTGCTCTCCAAACCCAGACCTAACGGCGATTAACTGCCCTATAAATGCTTTACCAATACTGTCATACATCAGGCCATTGCAGGCCACTGATATGTCTGTGTTTTTGAAACAGAAGAAGAGTAGAAAGAAAAGGGGGGGGGGGGGGGGGGGGGGGTGGGAAATGAAATCTTAAAGCTGCCCTTGTGACAGGAATAATCCAGTACATCACCACCAGGCTGTATTTAAAGCGGCGAGATAAGAACCCCCACGTGTCACTTTTACATTTTAAAGAATATGTCAGTAATGCGTTTTAGATCATTTTAAATCATTCAAATGTCCAGGTTCAGGCAGCAGCACGCATATGTTTTCTAAATGCATTTGCAAGGCTGTTTCTTAATTGCTTGAACTGTGAAAGAGTAGAATGGAGCATGGCATTGCGTGCGTCTCGTGCCGAGCGTGCTTTGGTTGTGTTGTGTACAGTAGAGCATGTACAGTGTGGGGTGTTATGTTGTACTGTCTCCTCCCAGTGCTATATGTAGCAGACTTTGATATTAAATGAGGACTAACGCTATCCCAGGAGAGGAGAGATGACTTATGCCGGAGATCAATGTCACCACCCTTTTGCTTTACAGTCTGTCGCTGAAATATTGAACGCAAAATGAAAGGAAACTCGGTTAGTGAAACCTACGTAACGACGAGCAAAACCTCCGCCCAGATGTGCCCAACTATAAACAACACTGCTCAGCCTCACATGTTTTTGCTAAATACCACTACACACACACACAGTTTTTCTAAACAGTAAACGCACGTCTCTGTACATGAGACAAATTAATTAATCTAACATAATGTCGCTGCCATTTCAAAGCAACGCCTCACAATACCACAACAATGAACCACTTCATCAACCATTGCCGTCATAAGTACATACAGTATTACAGTACACTTGGGTGCTTAGTTGTGATTCACCAACGAGGCAGCACTAAAACAAGGCAACACGTAAGAGGGGGATTGAGGAAGAATAAAGAAACAATAACACACTGTATGGGGAAACATCATTGGCCACAGAGTTGGTGCTGTAGTGCTCCGCCTACTGTACACATGCCAACAACACACACAGTCCTACACACAGGCTACTACACAACATTACCACACAAGACAGCACGACCTCCATGGATCCAGGGCAGTTGTTCAAGTTCAGTGTCATCCGGGACAATGTACTGTAGCTTTTCCCCCTGAGCCGATCTATTCCAAAACTTTTCAAATGTTCCGTTCATTAATTAACTCCCACCATGCCCTTCAGCGCCTATCTTACGATATATAGCTCTCATTCAGGCCATAGAATACGCTGTGAATGTACAATTTTCTCTCTCTTGCAAGGGGGGTCAGATCCAGCTGCTAGATGAAGAGAAAATGCTTTATTTGCTCCACGAATGCGTTTGCTGTTCTGATTTTCAGTGCAAAATAAAAAGTATCAATATACAGTATTCATGTGCAATATATTTCCTGACTTCTATCGAGGACTGTCTAAAGAGGACGGGACGCGAAGACCGCAAGGGCGCCGCCATGTTGCTCACATGGTGCTCCATGGAAGGACAGAAACATGCGCAGTGGGCTATATGCAGCCACAACACTTCCTCGTTCAGCTTCCTTGGTCTCAACTGCGCATGTTTCTTTCATTTCCATGGCGCACCATGTTGCTCACATGGTGCTCCATGGAAATGAAAGAAACATGCGCAGTGGGCTATATGCAGCCAACACTTCCTCGTTCAGCTTCCTTGGTCTCAACTGCGCATGTTTCTTTCATTTCCATGGAGCACCATGTGAGCAACATGGCGGCGCCCTTACGGTCTTCGCGTCCCATCCTCTTTAGACAGTCCTTGACTGACTTCTATCAGGCTGGCAAGTGTGTGCATCACTTATTTAATTGGGCCGTATTATCTCCAATGACCTTTCAGATGAAAAAGGACATCAGTAGACTATAGGAAGCTGTATGGCCAAGCGAGCATGCTGTGTCCCAAGCGTAGCCTGTGCGAGTACCTGGGAAGATCTCTCTCTCTTTAGATCCTTTTGTACACCACTGTATTATAGGGGCCCACCTTTGGTGTCGCTATATGCAGACAAGGCAGCACCAGACAACTCACAGAGGCTTATTATTATTATGATGACTGTAGTAGGAGGAGTACAAGTGCAGTAGGGGTTGTGGTCATTTGCAAATCAGCAGCACGCTGCAATTTCGCGGTCAAGAAGATCATGGTTTGTATCGTCCATCTGCTTGGACAAATTACGCTGGTCCATTGCTATAGCCATTGCTATTTTCAAACTTTTGTTGGCACTTGGCAGAGGCACACCCACAAAATAACACTAAAAGACTTTATGCACGCTATGTTCGTCTCAAACCTGAAAACACATAGCACATTTTCCATTCATTCTAACCCGCATGCGACAATGGATTAAAGGTAGGGTAGGTGATTTCACTTAATTCAAATATCACTTATTTCTTTTGTTTTGTTGTGATAATCCTCTCTACTATAGAGTGTGCTGACCATATAAGGAGTTCCTCCCTGTCCCCAGTTAACCCCTGGGGGTCAAAAAAACCGTAGGTTTCCTTTTTGGTTCTCTATCCTGATTGGATGAAAGCTTGGGACCCACAGCCAAAAACGAAAACCTAAGGTTTTTTGAGTGAAATCAATGAATATACCTTTAAATAAAGGGTAGTTCACCCCAACAATAGGAGGTCAATCTTAACAAGAAAAAAGTACAGTTAAAATGCTTTGCCTTGGCATCCTGCTACAGTATATTTACTTTGTAAATTTGTAAATATATTGTAATATTGTATCAGGAATGTGGGTCTTGATGGATTGATTGAATATATTAGTCAGAAATATAAACAGCATGTGGTACAGTAAGACATTAAGGCTTAAAGGATAAAAAAGGTCCTAAAATATATATATATTTATAACACTTTTTGGTATTATGCGACTTGAATTAAGGTGATTTGATTAATTGCCATCTAAAAGGGCCCTGCACTCAAACCCACAATGCAGTATACTTTGTTTTCAAGATTGCTGTGCACAAACGGCAATGCGACCGTCATTCTGTTGGCGGGTATAGATCTTGTTGATCCGGTCATTTTGAAAGTGGCTCTCAATTAAAAAAAAAGTGTGGGCACCCCTGCTCTAGTCTGTACGACAGTTTATGGACAATGACACCCACCACGTAGGCCTATAGTTTATGTTCTGGCTCATGAGTCGGACTTAACCGAGAAATGCCTCTCATATAGAACATTGTCAGACATTAACTGCATTTGGTACTTCATCCCGAGATAATTTTATCATCATCTGCTCGAGTTGGTCCGTGAGGTGCTGTAAAATGTGTGGTTTGACGACTCCACGTCGACGCCTCCCACACAAGGTTGGCTCGTGAGAGAAATAACATTTCCGAGGACAGGGGGAGTTCTATACCAAGCGCGCCTCGGCCCCAATACAGCTAGTCCAGTGCGTCACAGGAGCGGGGGACGACAGTCGCAGAAGGGGATAGACACTGGAGCAGCGCGGACAGTTAAAGCCTTTTCTTCAGGGCCCGGGCGGCTATAAGTGCAGCGGCCCAGGCTGCCTATAGGCTGCTAATGCTGCCTGACAAGTGTGCCGCGGATTCGACTCCCCATCCCCGACGAGCTTCACTGCGTGTCACTCCCTCTCTCTCTCTCTCTCTCTCTCTCTCTCTCTCTCTCTCTCTCCACATTTCCTGTCTTCTACTGTTCACTATCAATATAAAGACAGAAAAAAGCAACAAAAAAAGGTAATTTTATTCAGGTGCCAGTATAACAAGAAATGCCTGACCTTTTCGAGACAATTTCTGAGGCTTTTCTCTTCCATGACATGGCGGAAATGATCAGTATGCCATTGTGTGCTGAGTGCATCGGCTTTGACAGGTGTTCTAGTGAAACAGGGACTGGTCGGGTGCTTCTCAGCCAATGCTTCTCCGATGGGGCGGGGGGAGTTGTTCACTGACTATAAAAGGCCTTGCAAACGGGGAGCGAGGAACGCACACTTTTGCTGCCACAATTATGATTTCGTTATTATTTTGATATTAGTTTTTTGGTATTTGCTACAATGAGACATTTTCTACACTGTGTATATTTGATTTCTATATGTGGTTTCTACGCTTTTAAATGGTTATTTTGGTAACGGTTCATTAATTTATTTCATATTGCATTCATTTCCGGTGCCCCGACCATATACGGCGTAGAGTGGCATGACGGCTCTCGCAGGTCATTGCACGTCAGGCAGACGGGAGTTTCTTTGTTGTTTTCTCATGGAGCGTGTTGCCACTTAAGGTTCCTTTTTCTTATTTCTTACCCATGCCTTAAGAAGTCTGTCAACATTTCAGTTGCTATGTTATATTTCTCTATGAGTTTCATTGATCCTTTTGTTTATTGCTTTTCCTTTCAGTCCTTGTTTGTTTGATTCATGGGTTCCTTCCACATTCATTCGTTCATTCCCTTTGAGTACCGTGCAGTCAGTAAGGTAAATCCGTTGTTCATGTTTCCTTTTTTTATATCTCGTTTATATGCTTTATTTGCTGTTTATCATTTGATCACTGATTATTGTTTGTCTTTGTGTTTCGTCAGTTTTGACGTAGGTTTTTGAGCAAATAAAACTTCCAGTACATGCTACCACTGCCTTCGTCTCCAGTTCATATCAGAGGGAGTGACGCACACAATGGGCTCAGGCACATCTTCGCGCACAGCCGCGTCAGAAGAACCCATGACGCCCGACGTCAACCCCGGCTTTTTAAGACAGCTGGTGGATGGAAAATAAGCTCCACCTCCGCGGCTGACTGACGCGATGGAGAGCGTTTCCGGGGAACCTGTCCGTTGCGTCAGTCAGCGGCTGTTGCGCGAAGACGTGCCTGCGCCCATTGTTGCCTGGATCAACGACTACAGGTCTGCTCGAGAGGGGCACGACAACGCAAGCGTAAAAAAAAGCTAAACCCAGTCCAGGTCTGGAATTCACGGGACCGCGCTCACGTTAATACGCTTGCGTTGTCGCACCGCGGCTTCTCAGAGCAAAAATAGAATAGTACAATGTTGATTTTATTTTAAAAAGTATATATCAATGTGTGGAAGAAATGTTTAACGGACTGAAAGACAAAGGACAAGTACATTTACTAAACGTTTTTGTGTATTTTTCTTTTGTGGACTTTTCTGGTTATTTTGATGCTCGCTTTGATTGTAGTACATGTGTCGACACTCCATCATCGCAGTTCCTGTTTACACTGAGCATGTGCAAACCTCCCGCAGGAGACCGTGCCACGCCCCCGTGCATGTTCCTTCTTAACCCATTTTGGGGCGGGAACCCTTTTTGGTGTTTTAAGCATTATGTTATGCTTTAGCTATTGAAAAATAGCAGATCTACAAGCCCATGAACTTGTAGGTCTGCTATTTTTGAAAAATCGTGAAAATGTGAAAATCCGTGAATATATATTCTTTCAGGGTGAGCGTTTTTAACTCAAATCTTTGCTTATGGGGGGGGGGGGGGTGGTCCCTGGAACGACATATTTTGAGATGGGGGTCGGCGGCCAAATACATATAATTTTTGGGGTCCTTGACGTGAAATATTGAGAACCACTCAACCACGGTTTTTCAGAAAATTGTCATGATTTAGAAGATTATTTTTAAATGTTCCTAGACTAGTAGTAGAAAGTAGTAGGGCGCCCGCAGGGCCAACCCACACCTCCTGGGTTCGAGTTGCAACCTGATGGGCACACAATAGTCAATGATTACCCCCCCCCCCCAAGGCAATGCCAACACCGTGCAATATTTCCCATCACGGAGCAAAGCTGGGGCAGTGCTGTGCTCCTGGAATGTGACACATGACTAGAGGCGAAGCAGTTCCGCAAGGTGTCACAGAAAGGGACGTTCGGTATAGGCGAATCAGAGGCAGGCATGGGGCAGGTCTTCACGCAGCCGAACCGCTTCCTTGAATCAGTCACCTGTCCCGTCCCCTTGGGCTATGGGATTGAAACTATGCCAGTTTTGTCGCGCACTAGCTGCAACAAGGCTGTTTTTAATTAAGTTTGTCACTGCAACTCCAAACAGGACTTCCAAAAGCGGTACAACAAAATATGATCATTTGATAGGTACACACTCTGATTATATCATTTATTAAGCCTTGTTCCAGCCCACCTCGCCGTATATTTTGCCGGTTACTCATATTTCCGCCCTGTAAAAGTACAGTTAGTCGCTACACCCACCCACCAAAACATTTTAAAAATGTCAAACTTTCCATTTGTAGTAGCATGTGACATGTCAAACTAAGGGTTTCTCATGATTCTGAATCCATTCCAAGCATTAGTTTTGCACAAAATACACTCATTTTGGGCACATTTGGGCAAGTGGCTATGGCTGCTTTTAGCCCAAGGAGTGTGTTTTGTGCAAAACTGATGCTTGGAATGGATTCAGAATCATGAAAACCCTGTAGTTTGACATGTCAAATAGTAGGGTCACAAGAAACCCCTATAAAAAAATTGCCCAATATTTTAGGTCAATATAAAATAAATTTCCCACATTAAACAAAAGAAGCCTGTCGGCTGCCGGACTAATAATAACATAGACCAGCTTCCTGCTTTTGAATCAGACAAAAAATATGGGGAACTATGTTAATTTAGTCAAGTGTGTGAAGACTGTTAGTTTTAGACCTGGCATTATTCCGTTTTCGGGGTGTCCATCCTCTACACTTTCCAGCAGTTTTTTTCTCCATTGTTTTGGCATCGACTGTAAAGAATGGAAACTAATCGTTGATGTGACAGCTCACAGCTGTGACCGTGGGCAATGATTCAAAATAATTTCTGTGATGACCAGGATTTCTTCCTTCTCTCTCTCTCTCTCTCCTTCATTCCTGTCCTTTCTCCTGGCTGTGCACTGCGATTCAATTACTCCCATATAATCACTTTTCATCCCCAAGGCTTGGCGGCTTCCCTGCTCTGACAGGGGAAAAAAATGCCTAATTACTCTCTGACCTTGACTCACTCGCTCTCTCTCTCTCTCGCTCTTTTTCTCTGTCTCTGTCCAGTACAACCAAAATCTTTCGCTCCTCTGTCACACGGCGCGCCTGTTCAACACCTGTTCAAACATCAGTCCCTACGCCGTCCTACACACATTGACAGCATCTATGGACAAGACCTTGGCATACGCAGTACAGTATATGGACACATTCACAGATGATATGCGTGCGCACATATCATGTATAATCATTTTAACCCATTTTGACCTGAGATCAGATTCTAAAAATGTCTTCTACATCCTGACAGTTTTCTGAAAAAGCCACGAGTCGTTCTTCGATAAACAAATTAATAAAACAGACCTACCAAAAGGGGTTCCGGCCCAAAATGGGTTAACACACACACACACACACACACACACACACACACACACACACACACACACACACACACACACACACACACACACACACACACACACACACACACACACACACGGCTCAAAAGCTCTTTCCCAAAATGGTTTCACATTCCCACAATACAAAAGTAATACAGCTCGTTGATCATCATTTGTGGATAAGGAGGGAGAAAACACAGGGGGGGGGGGGATTTGACAGTCTGGGGTTTGTATTTAGAATAATCACAAATCATATGCACAGTTAAAAAAATAAAGTTCTCTAGTGGCACACGGTATAGCTTATGCTTCCCCCTAATCTCATAATACCACAATCCTTTTTAAATGGATGAAGTGTATAGAGCTTGGCTCATTAACTAAGTGACACTTTCTTTACGGTTTTCTTCCTCACCGATGGTGGTGGTGGAGGTGTTTGGTGGCTATCCTCTGTGTCGTGCTGTTACAATGCAGTAACCAGGCAACACGGGGTAACTTATTCTGATGGGAACTAAATGAAATGTGTCTGCTTTCAAGACGAGACAATTTTCCTGTAGGGAACTCAAAGGGAGTTCGGCGGAGACTTGAGACGGGGAAGTTCATCTCGTTAAGGCTGTCGTGATGTATCACGGTTCACTAACCGCCTGAAGACTTTTGGTGTGTGTGTGTGTGTGTGTGTGTGTGTGAAAAGTACATTTATCGTTATTCGTATCGTTATTATTATTATCGTGGAATCAATTGCACATTCAGTCAAATAGTCAAAGGCACTAAAAGGTTTGTTTTTTTTAGCCTATAATTAAACTAAGCGTAAAACCTAACAGTTTATGGATAAGACTGTACCTGCTACACACTGGATGCTGCATACTGGGGGGTTTTGTGAATATGTTTTGTGATAACACAGAGGAGAATGGATGAGTCACGGACAAGTCAGCAGGCTCAGTCCACCATCATGAAGGAGATGAGTGTGTTTCTGTGTGGGCAGCTATCACTGACGTGATGAATGACACACTAGCAATACAGAAATGCCTCTTCCAAAGGCCCTCGTCTTGAAAGAAGAGATCTTTCTCAAGGTCTCATCGTGTTGGTTCATGTTCTCAAGACAAAATCAATTGACCGATCCACCAAAAGAAAGCAGCTGGCATTTTTGTGCTCCTGTGATATTACCACTAGCAGGATTTCTAACATCGTTCAAAACGAAAATGTAGATCATTTGTGACCCGAATCAGAGCTATCAAATTGATTGTCACTTGGTATTAGGGCTGCACGATATATGGACAAAATGTCATATCTCTGTATTTATGCCAAATATTACGATATCGATACGATATATTACCGTTAAAATGTCATGTTCTATAATTTAAGTGTTTTAAGTGTATAAAAAAACCTGCATAATAACAAGTCAATATCGCTCACATTATATCGATTTCTGTGTGAAGATAGGCAATTGTGGTCTGAATGGCAGGCAACATAACTTGCGGTCCCTTTAAATTGATCCATCCGAAAGTAAGAGATCTATATTTGTCTATTACAAAAAAATATAAAAATGGAATTTCACACACAAACATTTGACCGTAATGAGTGTGTTCATTGGAAGCATTCATGGTACTGAGTCTACATAATGTATTAGTTTGACTGTTTAAGTTGAATTACTGAAATAAATGAACTTTTGCATGATATTCTAATTTTTTGAGTATATATGACCTGTATAAGTACGATTGGAAAACCAGTCAGATTGAAAAAGGTGCACTCGGTTTCACTGTCGGAGGTGCATACTGTGTATATATATATATATATATATATATATATATATATATATATATATATATAGTCTCTGCGTTCTTTCTCTCTCTCCATGTCTTTTTTTATAGTTTTTTTAATTTTCATCTTTTGTGAAGATATGTAATATGTCTGATATTCCTCTGAGGGAATTCCAAGATCTCACGCCACCATTTCTCTCAGAGAATCATTCATAGAAATACACACTTTCTACATACTGTACATCCAATTCCAATCACTGCTACCCTGTCCAAAAAAACTGTTATCAAGTACATTTCGCATATATCACATATGTGTTTTATTAACACATTTTGGGCGGGCACCCCATTTGGTGTTTTAAACATGTTATAATTTAGCTATTGAAAAATAGCAGATCTACAAGCTCATATATAGCGCGCCACCGAGTGGCGCGCTACGAGCTTGTAGGTCTGCTATTTTGGAAAAACCGTGAAAATCTTTGAATATATATATTCTTTCAGAGCGAACGTTTTTAACTCAAATATTTGCTTCTGAGGGGTCCCTGGAACAACATATTATCATATGGGGGTCGGCGGCAAATTATATTTTGGGGTCCTTGACATGAAATATTGAGCACCACTGATATAGAAACATGAGGTATTTCAGAAAACTTTAGAAGACATGTTTTTTAATTTCGACGTCAGGCCCAAATGGATTAAACTACGATTTTACTGTGCCATACAGACACATGCATCCACTGTTCCCGGTACCTGGCTGAGCCCCGCCCCCTATCCACTGATTTATAAGAGATATCAAAGCTAATTCCACGACTCCAGCCACCATGACCGATCAATCCAACCTCTGCATCTCCATAAGCCGGGTCTGCCTCACACTAATAGGGAGTCGTAAAGTTACTTTTGTGACCTTAATAAAACCTTCAGTTTGTTCTTAAATCTTGCCCCCGCCCCACTAATCCAGCCCCCCTCTTCAAACCCAACACATACGCAAAAGCTCTTCCCCACTTCTTCGTCGTCTGCCATAAATCCAGACACAAGTGATTCCTTCCCGACCCGACGTCCCTCCTTGTATTCTCCCTTTCAGTCTTGGCTCATGGTCTCTGGGTGCCACAAGTGAAAGTGCGCGACGAGGGAGAATGTAAACAGCAACAATGAAAGAGGAAGTCGGGGGAAAAGTACGACAGAGTTAAGAGCTGTTTACTATAGTCTGTGAGCTCTCACTGTGCCCCGTGTTTTCCCTTGCTTGGAGGCTAGTGGTCAGAGTGGGAGAGGATATCAGGCTTAATTGCCTTAATTAAGTAGCCACTTGTGTCAGCCTGGATGTTGGGTGGGGGGGGGGGGGGGGGGGGGGGTTAAGATGCCCAGTGGGTGTGAGATGCCGTATGCAGATGTAGAGACTCACCAGAAGGTTTTATTTTGAATGGAACTATATGGATGGGTGGTTCATGTACATGTATTTTACATATATTCGTGTAATTTTCCATTTAAAGTGCTTCAATTCAGTACTCCTTAATTTGAGTACTCAAAAGAGGGAAATCGGGTGAAATGCACATCCATCCATCAAACCTATATGAACCTATTTCACTTTTCTGTACTTGACATAATTGCCATCATAGGGAATTGAATGTGTCGGGATTTACACCCACGTCAAATTGTATACAGAACTCGGAGAAAGAAAAAAAAGTGTAAAAGTTCTAAATCTGTGAGCGCTGATGGCCGACTGGATAAGGCGCACACTGCATATAAACTCTAACGTCTCTAATGTCGAGGGTTCGATTCCCAACGGCCCTTTATTGCTGCGTGTCACTCCCCGTCTCTCTCTCTCCTGTGTCCTGTCACACTGTACTGTACTAAAGAAGAAAAAGATGTGTGTGTATATATTTTTATCATCATTTCACTAAAGCCCTAAAACTAGCCTAAACACAGACCCTTGGAAAGTGTAAACCTTGGACCACTAAACCAATGCCAAGTGTGGACATGCACACAGTCAATTTGCATTATTTGCATGTTGTGTATTCATTTCATGAATGCACTTGAAATCTGGTGTACATATATTTTGGATGTCAGTCTTCTAGCTAGGAGGCAGGTCTCAAAAGGCCTGCAACTCAGGCTTAAGTGTTCTCGAGCAGTACCAGAAGCAGCTGTTGGGCAGAAACATTAACATTGTGTGTGCGTGTGTGCGCGCGTGTGCGTGTGTGTGTGTAGATGAGAAAAGTGCTACTTTGACACTCAAGCTAGTAAGCATCAATCAGGATCATTAGCATCCTCTCTTCACGCCCATCTAATTCTCTCCCTCCCTCTGTGCCTCTCTTCTTTCCAACTCCAACTCCTTCATCCTCTTCTCTCCAATGCCTTCAATTCTAGGCTGAGCTTATTTCACTCGAACACTATAGCTACCATATCGCCAACACACGCACGAGTGCGCGCGCACGCCCTAAAACATGATCGTCAGGTATTATTATAATATAAGGAGGAAGTATGCCTGGTTTGCCTGGTGGATGGTGATGGGTGGTGATCCACCTGAACTGAAGCCACACCCACAGCTGTAGTTGTATGATAAAGGGGGAGGGGTTGCTAGTGTGATGTCACTATATTACCGTTTATTTCATTGGCCCGGTTGACTGTCAAGGGTTCAGCCTCCAGGAAGAAACCCTAAATACAAAGTTAATACACCATTGCACATAAACTCCAGGGTGTCTAATGCAGTACCGTCACCTCATAGACACATGAAAAACTGGAAAAATTGTTGCACTCCCTCTTTAAGAATTTCACCATGAAATAGACCCCCCCCCCCCCCTCCCCAGAAAAGTGCCTTAGATCATTTAGCTTCTGCCCAGCTAATGGCATGCACCGAATTTGCATCTTTTTTTTTTCTCTTTCCCTTGACATTTGAAAAGTTGGCTTCAAATTTGCTTGACAGTTGGATGCAAACAGCTCCTCACTCACGCACATTACTCGCTCCTTCCCGATATCACCCACTCAGTTGTTCTACGTGCACGGTGACAAGCTGTCAACAGCAGAACGTCTTAGGCGCCTACCTTATGGCATATCCTTGACAGATGCTGTATTCAGCTTATTGCGGCGTAACCAGGGCTGGGTTATAGTTGTAGTCTACATAGGCAGCCCATGCCCACAGTTATGGCAGAAGAGTCACAATAGCCTGTGACAAAAACAGCCCTGCAAGTCAACCCAAACTGAAATGTGTATAGCCTGCGCTCCTGCAGAGTATATAATTATCCTTTTAACTTTATTTTTTGAGTGGTGCAACCACTCCTACAACCAGCAATGTCCGTGTACGCCTAATGTGCCTATGTGGCATTGGTCATGAGCACGAGTATGACTTATTAGTACCAGTAGGGGGCGCCAGAAACAGAGAGGGATAGTGCATCAATGCATCATGCTATGTTGCCTGCTAATGAGAGAGAGAGAGAGAGAGAGAGAGGGGTGTGGGGGGGGGGGGGGGGGGGGGGTTTGCAACACTCAGTTCACACAGGTGTGATTTTTTATAATCATTTGATGTGTATTTCATTGAATGAGTTCCTTTTCTTTTTTTCCTGCAGGTATTGGTAAAAAAAAAACAGCTGGTAAAAAAACAGCTCCTTGTATCTGTGATACAAAAAAAAGGCATTTGTACACCCACATACACACACAAACATAAAATCACACAAGCTAACGCTCATAGCCAACGCTCGCATGCAGAACAATTACAAACTTAGCGAGTGCTTATATTCATTTCATGTGTTTTGATTTAATTAGTTTGTTTTCTTTTTGTGTGCATGTTTTAACATAAAACAAAACGTTGTAATATCTGTGATAAGAGGCAAACAGTGCAAACGTTGTTGCGTCCGAAATCCATCACTTGGCTGAACTGAAATGTAATGATGTAATGAAGGACTAAACATGGACAGGACAGTTTTACTTTGAACTTATTCTCATGGTAGCGTTTTCGTTGTCCGGTAAATACGGTATAATGTGAACCGGATCACAATTTTCGGACGGACTGGATTGACTGACCAACCAGTATAAGTGCTTGTACTACTGTTATGCAGTTAAAACAATGTGCTTTGTCATTGCCCGGTGAATAAACAACTATTCTAAAGGAATTGCTGGCCATGGAATATTTGTCTTAAAGATATAGTACACAAAAATAATATTCCCATCATCTATAACCATAACTCATCATGGTGCAGTAACGTTAGTACCGGTACATAACAGCGTATTGTACACAAGACCTTGACTGTGACCATTTTCCTTCTCAATCTGAAACAGGAGGGCCGATCCCCTATGGATCACCCGTGGGTGCACACAGGTGGAGGTCACCATTAGCCGAGTGGCAGTTATGATAATGAGCATGGGGGCTCACACTTTATAGGAGCATTATATGAAATATTCATAATCTCCATCTAAGCCTCATTAGAATTATTTTAATTCAACGACCACTCAAAACACCACATCCACGTGGGAAAAGGTTTACAGAAGGAGAAAGGACCTACTGTGTATGGTGTGCACTGCAGTGCATGTGTGTGTGTGTGTGCGCATGTCTGTGAGCCTGCACGTTTGCGCATGCTCGCTGTCTTATGCAACAGCATACGCCTGCAACAGCATGCGCATCTGCACATCCGTGCACGTTTGTGGGGTGTGCCGTGTACGGGGTGTTTCCCTCACGGCTCTATGCTATAGTAGTGTATTTTCTGTTTCCTTGCAAATTGCAAATAGTCGTCGATCGACAAGCTTACAGTGCATCGCAGATACAGTCGATCGGGCCGACTTCAGCAAAAAAAAGCGTTCTCCACAATACGGATGCTGGCGTTTAATTGAGTGGTTAAATGAAGCAGAGAGGCATACAGTAAGGCCTATGCATTATTTTTCTTTAGAAACCAAAGGCCAACTAATTATAATAAGCAGACGTGGCAACACTGCTGGTTGACTAATGGAGGAATGAAGGGGAAACAGCGCCCCCCTTAAAGTCACAGATCACTGCGGAAATCTTAAGATGGGCAAATTCTGTACTTTCCAGTTCAACAAGTTTCAAATGGTCATATCTTCTTCATTTCCCCAACAATTTCAATGAGCAATACATCATTATGAAAGGTTACAGTGTGCAGTTTCACAATATGTAAAGAACTGAAACATGACCATGGCCCCCTTGTATATTAAACCACTGTCCCCCGGTCACATAATGTGACTGGTGTGAGGAAGGGGGGCGGAGGAGGCCCCCGGGCAGTGTACCGCCATCACAGTGAGCTGCAGTGGAGTGAACACATACATCAGCTGAGCTGCTCAGGCTCCCAGGTATACCAACGGCACTCCAGAGACGCTTAACCCGTTCTGACCTGAGATCAGATTCTAACAATGCTACGTCCTGACAGTTTTCCATTCTGACCTGACCTGAGATCAGATTCTAAAAAAAAATGTCTTCTACATCCTGACAGTTTTCGGTCAGTCGTTCTTCGATTTTTCAAAAAATAGCAGACCTACAGGCTCGTAGCGCGCCACTCGGTGGCGCGCTACGAGCTTGTAGATCTGCTATTTTTCAATAGCTAAAGCATAGCATAATGCTAACACCAAAAGGGGTTCCCGCGCAAAATGGATTAATATTGCAGAGACAGCTTGTCTTCAGTTATATTCTCTCCCTCAGTTCACTCACTCCCTTCCTGTCTCTCTCTCTCTCTCTCTCTCTCGTTCTTTCTCCCCTTCCCAATCCTTTATGCAAGTCCCCCCCCCCATCACACACACACACCCCTTTCCATTTTCCTTTCATTTGATCACATTTGTTTTACACCCACTGCGCAAATTTCACGGTCGCACTTCAGTCAAAGAGGTAACACTCCCCCCCCCTAGGTGAACAAAGCGACTTACAGCATCGTTTGTTAGCTGGGCCCAAACTTTTTTTTTTTCTCCCTTTTTTTCCAAATGAACAGTATTTCGCTGCCTCCTGCTATACAAACTCAATGAGAACTACTTTAGTTTTTTGTGTTTTTTTCCGGGGGAAAATAAAGATGGAGGGTTCATTTGCATGTATTTACATTATATTAACACATCAAACCTGCCGACATGAAAGGGATGCCTTGATGAGGAACACCACCAAATTCTCTCTCTCTCTCTCTCTCTCTCTCTCTCTCACCCCATACACAGTAACATGTAAACGTGATTATGTATTGTGTAAGTGTGTGTGTGTGTGTGTGTGTTATAAAGTGTGTGTGTGTTATAAAAAGAATGTCACCACATGGAATATTGCGGGAATATCCCTCATGCTTCAATGTACAGTACATCTGCCTCCAGGGGATTAGGGTAGGCATGTCTTCGTGTGTGTATGTGCGTGTGTGCGCGCGTGCGTGTGTGTGATATAAAAAGAACATCACCACATGGAATATTGCGGGAATATCCCCCTGCATGCTTCAATGTACAGTATTTTACACCCCTGTCTCTCTTTCTTTCTCTCTTTCACACAGCCAGGGGCGGTCCCTCTCATCTTCCTTGAGAGCCTGTCTGGATGGCTGAAAATGAGGATGCCAAATATTTCCCATTATGCGCTATATATGTATGTCTGCATTCTGCGCACACATTCCACATTTGTTTCCGTACTGTGTACATACAAGTGTGTTTCTGGATACCATGTACTATCAGAAGGGCCTCGAGTACAGTACACGTGGCATATACTGTACGTGCCTCGACCTGTTCCTGCTCTGTACATTGAAGACCAATCTGCCACCTGTTGACGCGAGTCAGGACGGCGCTACTGGAGCGGTCGTGGTCAACGCTGAATCATAATATCCCGAGTGTTCAATTAAAGATGGAGTGCTGCCACCATTTTTTTCCACCCTAGAACTTTTTCCAAAAAGTGTACAGTATTTGTTAAAGTCATGCTTTTATGTGGACACGCCCACCAGTTCATTAAGTATGCCTGGTTTGCCTTGGTGGGTGGTGATGGGTGGTGATCCACCTGAACTGAAGCCGCACCCACAGCTGTGGTTGTATGATAAAGGGGGAGGGGTTAGGGGAGGGGCTGATAGTGTGGTGTCACTATATTACTGTTTATTTCATTGGCCCGTTTGACTGTCAAGGGTTCAGCCTCCAGGAAGAAACTCTAAATACAAAGTGAATACACCATTGCACATAAAAACAACTCCAGGGTGTCTAATGAAGTACTGTCACCTCATAGACACATGAAAAACTGGAAAAATACAAAGATGGTGGCACTCCATCTTTAATTATTTTACTGCTAAGTATGAACATATTCGTCGTCCGTCCGTCCCCCACCCGGGACGCTATCTGCTAAGTACGTACACATGTTCGTATACCTCCGTCACCCCCAGCACCAGGATCTTTTGCACACGGTCCCCATAGACCTCCGTTCAAAGTATAGGATCTTCAATGCCTCTCATGTCTCTGAAACGGCGAGCGCCGTCCGTGGTTTTGACCATCCGTATACGAGGTTTGGATGTGATTTGTGATTTTCTTTTTTTTTCCTATCGCATCGCTCGATCCCGACATGTTAACGCTTCTGGTGAAAGGTAAACATGCAGCGTGAGCTAATATATTAGCCGATCTTTGCACTGGCATGCGGTCTCCATGCCGGCAAAGTGGAATTATTTGAAACTACGTACTACTAAAAAGCCCTGGAAGGGGTTTAACAGCCTTCTCCCGCCACCAGGTGGCAGGCAAAGAGTTTTAACTCTGAAGAGTGTACACATACATGTAGCCGATTTACTGTCTCACACACACACACACACACACACACACACACACACACACACACACACAGACAGACAGCTATACGTGAATGTGCAGAGAGAGTGAACCTTAATTGGATATTCCTTGCCATTTATCAAACCCGGCGGGCTAATGCAATTGTGCAATTATCTCGCTAAATCTTGTCAATTGAAAATAACAAAGAAGTCAAGACTTGTCAATGGGGAGCGTGAGAGGTTGAAGAGACAATTGGGGAAATTGGATCTATGGCTTGCACAAGATATGACAATAAGATGGCACGCTCGTCAGTGTACACACACACACACACACACACACACACACACACGCAGCATTTACTCATATTCACATCATCTCAGTACCACGGCTGTCATTGCCACACACACACACACACACACACACACACACACACAAAAAAACACGAGCTGTGATTATTTTCTAATCAAGCTTAATAGTCTAAAAATACGCAAATGAATAATTAATTTATTTAAAATTGACCCTAAAATTGATTCTGTGACAAAAGAAAAACAAAATTGAAAATTGCATCCGTCTGCATTCTGCCGCTGTGCTCTCGTATATAGCCCGATAATTAAATGGCACGAGATCATTAACCCATTCTGGGCGGGAACCCCTTTTGGTGTTTTAAACATTATGTAATAATTTAGCTTTTGAAAAACAGCAGATCTACAAGCTCATAGCGCTCCACTCGGTGGCGCGCTATGAGCTTGTAGGTCTGCTATTTTTGAAAAGCCGTGAAAATGTGGCACAGATCTTTGAATATATATTTCAGAGCGAACGTTTTTAACTAAAATATTGGCTTCTGGGGGGGGGTCCCTGGAACAACATATTTTGAGATGTGGGGGGGGGGGGGTCCCTGGAACTACATATTTTGAGATGGGGGGGTTCCGTGGCCCAATAGAGATAATTCTGGGGGTCCTCAACATGAAAAAGGTTGAGCACCACCACTGACACAGAAACATGGGTTTTTCAGAAAAACGTTAGGATTTAGAAGCCTTTTCTTTGTATCGACCTCAGTCCAAAATGGGTTAAGACCTCAATTATCACTAATCACATGTGCTGTAATAACAGCTGCATGAGAGTTAGGCGCGCCGACGTGCCATCAAGGACGTCCTCTATCGATGGGGTCACTCACGCCGTCGCCAGAGAGTCCTCTTGTGTCGTCTTTCACCGTCTCCATCTCTCCCTTCCATTTCTTCTGGGGAAATCACGCTCTCTGGAAAGCGGAAGGCCCGTTTCCGAGATGCAACAGCACACTCTTATCTGTCGGATTCTCTTCTGTCAGGATAGCACATTTGGCCCTTGTTTATTACCGACCGAAAGACTAGATCGATCAGCCCCCCTCGCATGGTACAGTTAAGTCCACGACGCCAGGCCCAGGAAATAGTCCCCAATGCATTTTTCCCCATAGACATTTCAAAACGTATTGATTTAAAAGACCTCATAAGCGTCGTGCAAAGCCGACTCGTGACAAATCATGACAACAAACACAACATTTTGGACCAGCCAAATAATTACAAAGAAGAAAAAAACAAAAAAAAAAGTGTTGTAACCTGCCTGAAAAATTGTGTTGGTTGTCATGATTCGTCACGACAAAAGTTGGCTTCGTCCGCGGCGCAAACGTCTTTAAATAAATACTTTCTGAAAAGTCTATGAGGAAAATTAACGGGGATTTCTTTTCCGGGTCTCTCTCGAGGGGGGGGGGGGGGGGGGGGACTGCAACGCTCTATAGGGAGGAATAACAGAAACGGTATTCTCCATTTTTTGCTTTGACTGCAGAGAGGACACGTGGGGTCTCCGAGTAACGGCATTCTCGCACGCACATGTGTGCCCCGCTGCATTCGATGGGGCAGACCTCTGACACTCGTTTATCCCGGGGGGGATTCACACATCAGGCAGCAGGACTGTTGGGTAAATCCTTTGCCATGTCAGAAACAATACGGCGCACAACGGAATGCTCTCCTCTCTCTATACTAAGTCTGACACCGGCTACGCTTACTGGTGTAGTGCAAGGTTCTCTAAGGGTAGTGTACCTGACAGAAAGTTACAGGTTGGTACCATAGATATATATATATATATATATATATAAGAAAGCTAGATGGCTCCCCCGCACTCTGGCCAATGGAGAGCATTGTGTCTATGGGGCATGCCTTTTAAATAACCACAACTTGCTCAATTTTCACGCTTTGGTTTGGTTTGTTATAAACGTCATGCAGAGACGTCCGCATATTCATATGCTTTTATACGACGTTCATATAAAAAAATAGCCACGTTGACGTTTGTAATAAACCAACCCGTTTGTAAATCCGTCAAGATTTGAGCGAGTTATGACTGTTTTTGTTGCCATTGAAAAACATTGCCATTGAACATACTGTACTGTACTGTACTGTACTGTACTGTAGCCCCGAAGTAAGATGGCTGCCGGGTGAACGACGCCAGAAACTCCATCTTAAGCCATCTAGACTTTATATATATATATCTATGGTTGGTACTGTATGTATGTGTGTGCGTGCGTGTTAACTGAGGGAGCTATCTTTACCATATCAACTTCTTTGTGTGTGTGTGTGTGTGTGTGTGTGTGTGTGTGCATGCATGTATAGGTGTGCTTAAGACTACTTTACATCTCACATACACATTTAAATGTTCTGTCATTGTAAAGCTTTGCCGTGCTCAGCCAACTCCTGCACAGATCACCCTATATGGAGCATGGGGAGGTTGGGGTGATAATTCTTTCCATCTAACCATCTCTAACCAGATAGGGAGGGACCCCCAGATCTTTAAAAACTAATTCCATGCCACATGACGCCTTTGGACGCCTCCCCCTGGTGTCTTTATTTTTTATTTAGTTTTAATTTTGTATTAATCCATATTTCGAAAACTCCTCTAATCTGGTGTGCAGGTGATGATATGCACATTACATGCACAATATAATTTACAATTTTTTTCTTTTATTTATAATGGGGCTTCGGTGGCAAGCCAAAACTGGTGTCCCACCAGGTGTGGCACTGAATGAGTTTTTAACCCATTCTGACCGGGCACCCATTTTGGTGTTAGCATCATGTTATGCTTTACCTATTGAAAAATAGCAGATCTACAAGCTCATATCGCGCCACCGAGTGGCGCGATATGAGCTTGTAGGTCTGCTATTTTTGAAAAATTCGAAGAACGACTGACATTTTTAGAATCTGATCTCAGGTCAGAATGGGTTCATCAGACCAGTGTGTGTCCAGTGGAAACCTCGTATGAATCTGATCTCAGGTCAGAATGGGTTAAGAAGAAAACAAAGACAAAGCAATCCCATTTAAAAGTGTCTCTTATAGCTTTGACTACTCGTGGGATAATAAAAGTGGGGGAAACATCTATTTATATAAAGTACACTTTAGCCTCAAGGAAGAAAAAAGTGCACCTCATCCTTGACAGCTCGTATATAGCCCACACGCAATATCATCTAGGGGAAGGAAGGGCAGGGATTTGAACCCGGGATCAAGGGCTGATGGCTTTTTGGAGGTAATTATGAAGATCAGGGTCTTGTCGGTGTGTGTATACATCCTCCTTTCCAGGTCCTGTATAATGGGGCTGCTTGCTCTATAGCTCCTTTGAGGATTGCACTGTTCTCATCTTCCTGCATGGTGCCCTATATGGATCCGAGAATCAAATCCTTCCCAGACGGAGGATCACTGATGGTGGTGGGGGTCGTTTCCATTTCCACTGCTCATGGAGACAGTTCAGTTTTCAGCGAGGTTTTGAGTAATATTTCTCAATTCTCTCTGCCAAGTGCCCACCCGCGAGACTTCCAGATATAGGGGGATGATTTTGCCGTAATGTGCTATTCGTCACCCTGTCTGACATATAGTGGACGATCACAGAGCGGTAGCTCTCTGTTGCCCAGTATTATGTATGTCCGTGGTGAATGCAAGGTTCAGTGTCTTGCCCTATAGCCCCTCAGATAGCACTTTATGTAGACTTAGATAGCATTTTATACAGGCTTATAGCATGTTACGTAGACAGCACTACAATTTCATTTTATGTTGTCATAGCACTTTATAGTATAATTATACTGTATAATTATACTGTATAGTATATAGTATAGTTTCATTATAGATATTCCACTGTTACGGTCACTGTTAGCTTACGTATGTTTCGTGATAAATACTTTTGTGTATGTGAATGCATTGCCATGGTAATGTAAATCGCTCTGGATTAAGAGCGTCTGCCAAATGCCTAAATTGTAAATTGTCTCAGCCCAATTAATCTTCAACGCCTTTAGGCATTGTTTCATAGAGGTCAGGGATGACTTTGATGCTATAAAATGTACAGGCAGGCGTAACAGGTGTAACATGGATCAAGCGTTTTCATTAGTTGACAAAACCTCAAACCACCGGAAAGGGGCCGCAAATACATTGGCTATGTTTTGTTTCTGAACTGCTACATAATTGGAAGGCATTGGCAAGAGACTGCCGTCTTGTCAACCGACTGTTTTATATTCCTGTTCCACTGGAAGCAGGACTTCCAAAAGGCGATATACTGCAGCTGGTGGTGACAGCGATGATAAGCGCTCAAAAGTGTTTCCACTTATGGGTCAAGCATTGCTTACAGACAGAACATTTTCTCTTCACCATTTTCCATTCACTCATCATGACATTCAATGCCAAAACAGAAATGTCTACTCTACCACACTTGCGTGGACGCGTCACGTTGACTGCAGTGAGGAAGTATAGGCGCTGTCAAAGTACACAACGGGAACTCCCAAGCCGATAATTATAGATAACTGCTGCGACATAACTTAAGGGTGGATTAGCAATGAAGCTATGAGAAGAAAGATTACCGTAATTTCCGGACTATAAGGCGCACCTGAATATAAGCCGCACCAGCCAAATTTAGGGAAAATCCCAAAAATGTACGTATACAAGCCGCACCGGACTATAAGCCGCAGGTGGCCCCCTAGTGGCCGTTTCGTTAGCTCAGAGCCTTAGATGGCTCTGCGTTGGCTGTAAAAATCCATAGATAAGCCGCACCGTTGTATAAGCCGCAGGGTTCAAATCATGGGTAAAAAGGTGCGGCTTATAGTCCGGAAATTACGGTACACACACACACACACACACACACACACACACTACTACACATCTAAAGAAAACTTGGGTTTATTATTTTATTTACAGACTGTCTGCAATGATTGGCTGGTCTACTACTCTGGGATTATACATTCATACGTTATTTATTGACCAACGGCACTGCAGCACCACCAAGAGCGGTAGGCAGACTACGTTTAGGTCATTTATTTAATAATAATAATATACAAATCTTAATAATAACGTCGGCATTCGGTCTTTTCAGTTGCTCTGGCTTTGTATGGGTACGGCCCTCATATTTCTTATAATAGGTCGGTCCGTTCGGCTCCGGTTCCGAGCTAGACTTCTTATAATAGCAGCAGGTCCATTTTTTGCGGGTCAATTTTGGGTTCTGGTTTGGTCAAATTGGACCCCGTGAAGACCTCTAGTGGGGATTATCTGGTCACATGCACACACGCGCGTGTCGTAAGTGATACCAGGGACTCAGTGAGGGGGTCATGAGTCAATTATAATGTTCCAAACTAGTGTTTGTATCTTTTATCGTCATGCTAACACTTTCTTCCATATAGTACAGCTCACACACTCTCTTCCATAGTATACAACTCACTTATCATGTACTGCTTTGACTGTGTAACTATAGGCTGACACGGTTTCTTTGTATAAGGCTACGTGGTTCTGAAGAGCTGCTCTTCCAGGTTGAATTTATAACCAATAAAGTGTAAAGTCAAATGTATATAATGGAGATATGTTAACCCATTTTGGGCCGGGAACCCCTTTTGGTGTTAGCATTATGCTATGCTTTAGCTATTGAAAAATAGCAGACCTACAAGCTCGTAGCGCTACGAGCTTGTAGATCTGCTATTTTTGAAAAATCGACTGACATAGAAAGATACTGTAGCTTTTTTCAGAAAACTCCAGGCTTTCCACGACAGAATCACATACCCATGAATGAAACGGTGCCCAGGCTATATAGTCAGGATGTGGAAGACATTTTTAGAACCCTGATGTCAGGGCACAAAATGGGAATGAATACAGCGATGACTGGAATTTATAGACGGACATAAGATATACAGCCGTAAATACTAATCTGTATAGCTACACACAAAAACGGAGAGCATAAACCTGCCTCTCTCATTTGTATTCCTGTGAGCAGTCTTGTCTGCTCCGGTTAGCAGTGCTCCCCGTCTGAAAGTCTCTACGGGGGAAGAGAGGAGACAGAGGACGAGGATGAGTCTGATGTTATCCTCCAGAGAGAAGTGGCTCGTTTGAAAGTTGTGGACAGTTACGCTTGTTTCCCCCCTCTCCTAACTTGTTCAGCAGGTCCCTGTTGCATTCATTGATTGGCCCCTGCGGATAAATTGCAAATACTGTATATAAAAACACACTACTGTCTGCTACACTATTCCTCAACTACAAACCTCACTATTGTTTTTGGACAAAATGTGTGTCCATCCATGCATCCATATATATCACATAGAATGACAAGTGATTCACTACAATTGATTTGAAGCTCATCTCAACCAAAAAGAAATTGGACATACTGGATAAATAAATCAGTGGTAATGAGAGAAATTGGAAATTGAGTGACCTTGTGAGGACGGAGTGTGTGTAGAAAGCGCATCGTGGTCCACACACGTCGGCTCTACTCCTCCTCAACTAAAACAGTAAAATAAGATATATCGATATGCTTTAAAGGACAGCGTATATGATTGACAGATTCATTGAGTGCAGCTAAAGCAATCATTGGCTTGCAATAAAGATGCCACTGCAAACCGTCTTTCTCCCAGATCCGTTCCATTCAGGGAAAAACATCTCAATGCGCCGAGGAATGGTATAAATCACATAATAGCTATATACAATCGCGGCGGGCTTTACAACAATAATCCTTCTATTGTGATTCTCAATGAAAAAACAATCAAACGACGGGCCCTTCTCTTTTCTTCTATCGGCGATAGAGTAATAGTAGTCGGTAGAGCTCTCGCTTCTGGACAACAAGATCACGCGTTCGATCCTCGGGCCACCAGCCAACTCAGCATAATGAGTAGCACGGCTTGGGGTAAGTATATACTGCAGGAGCTGATGGTAGTACTATGAGAGCTGATGGTAGGTGTGGCTCTCCACCTCAGCGCATTGTAACGGGGACAGATTTATGCATGCTAACGGCTGATACAGACAATAGGCCTATAACTAAACTACTTTTTTTCCCCCTTTTCTCTATCAGTAAAGCTGCAGCCCCCGTATGTCTCCTGAGAAGCGTTCAATGATTTGGTCTATTATTAGGTCAACATGTTTGCCTCTATACTTATAATAATGTGTGCTTCATCTCCCAGATGCAAACTCTTCATTTGAGGGACAGAAGTATCGCTTGTGTGGGACGTCCCCCCCCGTCCCACACAAGCGATACTGGAGTACCGGGTTAGCAACTTACTACTTGAGTTGCTATTAAACGCCTTGATGTCATATTCAACCATATAAGCCTATTGGCTATATCATTTATAAACTCCTCTGGTGATCTCACATTTTGTTTTTCAAAAATCATGCTTTATTTTCATGCTATTTCAACAGGCTTAAAAACACATCTTGCAGGAAGAGACAATGAGAGAGAGCTTTAAAACAGAAGGCCGACTATTAGGGGACTAACTATATTAGCAGCCTGCCGGCTGCCAGTCACAACGTGGGACGGACAGGGTCTCAATTTGTGGGACGCCTGAAAAGTCTTGGAGATGAGGGACTGTCCCACGCAAAGAGGGACATCTGGTCACCCCAAATGGAATTCAGCTACTACCATCTACCAGCCCCGTTGCTTCCATATACAGACTGCCAGAGGAAATGGCCTTTTGCCTTTCTATTGCTCTGGAATACCCACGCTGACAGAGGCTATAGGAGCAGGGCTTAGCTATAGCCCTCGTCGCCAACTAGACTCAGGTACTGTAGGACCTTTACGACAGCTCGACTGCAGGGGGGGAGAAATCGAATTTCCCCCAGCCTGGGGTTAGATGCAGTGCCAAAAACCCCTGGCTCTAGAGTAGACGGATGTCTCAAACAAATGAGAGAACCGAGAGCCCTCCAGACTTCCGCTCTCTCCAAGTACGACGATCCGAGAGAGGGAGGTAAAGACAGAATGAAAGACAAAGATAGAATTAAGTGTGTGTGTGTGTGTGTGTGTGTGTGTGTGTGTGTGTGTGTGTGTGTGTGTGTGTGTGTGTGTTTATATATAGGCCTATACATCACACAGTATAGGTGAATCACTTATTGCAGTAATTGTACAACTGGCTAATTACAGAATTCACACCTGAACAAATGTTGCTCTACTGAAGTATAGGCTATACTAATGAATCAAATTCCCTCTTAGATACCGAATGCCTTGGCCTGCTTCCATTTTCACGAAATGTTATCTTAGCACTGGCTAATTTACTGGTTAGCTGAACACTAATGACTGACTGCCTGGCCATGTTGCCTCAAGCAACGAGAACCGGTGTGCGTGCATACGTGTGCATGGGTAATTGTGATTGCATAATTAAAGCGCGTGCACATGGTCATCGTCTGTTGGTGTGTGTGTGTGTGCACTTTGTATTACGATGCGTTTATACAGTGTTTGTGCACCTGCGCTGTGTAGGTGTGTACACGCACACACAGTTACCGGTAAGTGTGTGTGTGTGTGTGTGTGGTATGGTTTGTGTAGGCGCATGTCCATGTTAGCGTGTGCAGCACACATGTCTTTATGCGAGAGAAAGTCTGTGAGGGATATGGAGAGAAAGTTGGGCTGCCTGCCTGCGTGAGTCATGATGAATCCCTCCTCTGCATTCTCCTCAGGATGACAAACACTCTATAGCATTGGGCACCAACAGTGCTAAACATTGTTCTGGGGGAACAACAGCGTCCAACTTGTTTTTACACCACTGCTGGGAATGGCACTTGATGGTTGAGTTATGACTCTTGCGAGAAAAAAAATCATTGCGAAAGGGATCAGGGTTTCATCGCGCAAATAAAAAAATGATTCATTTTCAGAAGGAATTTTATACACGCCACGGACCGACTCGATTCATCCACATTAATCTGACGGATTGATCGTTATACGTTTTCTCCAAACCCTGATTTGTCTCAATTTGCTGTAAACACAAATTGAATTAGATTATGCATTGATCCCTGCATGCCTGGGGTGAAATTTGTCATTCCTTTCGTGGACGAGGACAAATTAATTCTTTCAGTATGCCAATAGAAGTTTTTGTCAGATAACATATTTATTAGGGGCGTAACAATATAGTAACTGAATCGAAATATCGATTTTAACCCATTTCGACCTGAGATCAGATTCTAAAAAAAAATGTCTGTTTGAAAAATGACAGTTTTCTGAAAAAGCTATGTTTCTGTGTCAGTCGTTCTTCGATTTTTCAAAAATAGCAGACCTACACAAGCTCGTAGCGCGCCACTATGCGCGCTATGAGCTTGTAGATCTGCTATTTCTGTGTTCATGTCAAGGTGTGGATTTGTCCATTATGTGTTCAAATACAACGTGAATCTATTTGCCAGAGAATCAGTGTTTACTTATTTATATCCATAATAATGCATATTTCCCTTAAAAAACCTGCACTATCCACAAGTTCCACGCATATGTAATGGAGAGAGAGAGAGAGAGAGAGAGAGAGAGAGAGCACTATATCTAAAAGTTCTTACTCCACTGTTCATTTGCAATATATTTCTACGTTATACACTATACAGTATTATTACCTCCTCTAAAATACAACACATGTAAAGCTCTAAGCGTAAATTCAATAAGGAAGCTGCCTCTCTCTCTCCCACAGTCACCTTTGTTGCTGGGGATGCTTCACAAACACCCTGTCGTTCACAGTTTGAAAGTGTGAGCATTTCTAGCCGATCTGGCGATTGGGCGCTATGTCTTTACTTTATATCACTGCCTCTGACTGACACTTGTCATTCTCTTTTCAGTATTCAAAAAGCAACTCATCCCCAACTCCGCCATGTCTGAAACGTCCACAGTTGAGAAGGAAGGATCGGTCCATCTGCACTGCCACTAGCCTGGTTAATAAACCAGACCGAATCAGCCGTTGGCAAAAAGAAAAATTTGCCTGCCGGCGGATTACGGTCTGGAGAGGCTCAATTGTACGCCCATTTCCTACACCAGAGAAATGGGGCGGCCAATCGGGACACGGTATGCAATATGGGCGGGGTTTAGTACAGTGACTTTCAATGCTTGAGATCTTTGACTGACAGTAGCTCTGACCAATTGCGTCAAAGAGAAAATGTTTCAACCCGCCGCCCTGGAAATGAAATCCAAGCTGAGCCTCCCCAGACTAATATCCCACGGTCCGTGCGATATTAGTCTGGTTTATTAACCAGGCTACACTGCCGCCACCACCACCAGCGTCTAGACTCTGGGGTTCTCCCTATTAACCCATTTAGGCCTGACCTCAAAATAAATAAAAAACATCTTCTAAATATTTTCACGATTTTTCAAAAATAGCAGACCTACAAGCTCGTAGCGCGCCACTCGGTGGCGCGCCATGAGCTTGTAGATCTGCTATTTTTCAATAGCTAAATTATAACATAATGTTTAAAACACCAAAAGGGGTTCCCGCCCAAAATGGGTTAAAGGCTAATCTTATTCATTAACCGTTAACAGTCCAATTGCCAAAATGTTTTATCTTTTATTCAACAAAATGTTTCATTCGCAAAACAACTTCATCTCTGCATTTATTGAATTGACTCATTTGTAAGTCAATCATAAGATAGATTATGAATTGTCCATGTATATGCTTGGAATATATAGTTTTGTAGCTGGCGTCGCTTATTATACCATCAATTGTGTGAACTGCTAATTTCAGAATCAATCAATTCATACCATTAAAGAGATTCAAAATTAAGAATTAAAGTGCTTGATTTTTTACATGCACGCACAGTCCGGGTTCATGGCTGTCGCAGCATGCAATTCAATTCAATGGGCTTCATATTGGCATGAGAAAACATACGTTTACATTGCCAAAGCAGAAAGAACAATACAACAAAGGTCAGAATCTTCAATAGATCAAATTCTATGTACCGAGGTCACTCAATGCAGGCCAGGTATAGTGCAGGAATATACACGCATGCACTGAATGTTCAGTCTTCAACACAACACATGCCCGCAATTATGTTGTCATAGCAATGAATAGGAGGGAAGCGTGTGCACGCACGCGCGCACACACACACACACACACACACACACACACACACACACACACACACACACACACACACACACACACACACACACACACACACAGCTCCCTTTGCATGTCACACCCTATTCTCTCTTTCTTCCTGTTCTTCCATGGCTATACACTGTACCTCACTATACTGAAGGGTAGAGCTCCTTATGGCAGAGCGCTTTCTTTGACCGTTATCCAGTCCTCCACCTTCTCATCTCTCCATGATGTTGGTGGCCTGGCTCCAGACCATAGACATCACCCACTCTATGTTGGTGGCCTGGCTCCAGACCATAGACCTCAACCACTCTACTGGAACACCTTGTGTGGTTTAGTCTTAAGGGGACATGTAGCACCTCAAAAATATTGATAATTTAATAAAAATCACACCCGTGTGAAGTGAGGGGCGCTCTTACCATACGTCGTCTCATTCCGGCTAATCGGATTTGGGGAAACGGGGGTGGAGGAGGGGACTCAGACTTTACAGAAACATCAAAGTTTGAGAAAACACTGCTCTACACACCCTGCTCTACCTGAAACTCTATACTGTATGTCCATTCTATCAGATTTATCTCTCTCTTACGTGGATCTGTCATGCGTTTCTTACTGCAGTTCTGCTATGACAATTGAATTTCCCTCACCGGATGCGCGCACGCACGCACGTACGCACTGGTGGGCAGTTAACTTCACAAAAGCATGATTCATGGCATATATGTCTTCCTACAGTATGATACAATAAGCATGCCACTCAGTACTCTGGTATACTGTACGTCTTCATGATACAGTACATGATACAATAAGCATGACACATACTCAGTGGGTATACAGTAAGTAGTAACAATGTAAGTAGTATAGTAACTCCGCTCCGGCTGCGGTGGCTGCCAATTATCGCAGAGACAGACGGCACAATACTTTGCCAGCCTTTTTGCCTCCTTTCCAGCATCCCAAGTTGTTGAAATCCTCCAACAACCAGTCTGTGGGTATATGTGGCTGCCCGATAAAAACAAATACTCTGCACGTATAGCCCAACAATGAGATGGTATGGAGAAAGTCATGGTTGGTATGGTAGTCATAAAACCTTAGTCATATAAAAGCTTCCTCTATGCTAGGGTCAAAGGTGCAGGCTATATCTCTAAAAGGTCAGACCACACCAATGCAACTACGGTACTGTACTGTAGTCGCAACTCGTTGGAACAAAACAGTTTCGAGGCCAGTCCACACCAAGCAACTCCTTGAAAAACTGCCATTGGAGATAATGGTTGCAAGTAGTTGCATTATCGCAAAGGAGTTGCATTGGTGTGGACTGTGTGGTCTTAATGCAGACAACTTCTCTGTAATCTGGCTCGCCATCAACCAACAACAAACAACATCATCTGATGTAAAAGATGTAAAGATGTCTGGGGCTATAACACAGAGATGAAACACGGATGGAATGACACAGGAATGTTTGTGTACATTCTCATTGAAGATTCATGAAATTCTGAAGTCCTTTTGATGACGAGTTCCACAATAGATCATGGCATGCCGCGTGTGCATCCCTTTGTATGTACTGTACAAACAACAGCCATTCGAGATGGCATATTTTTCCGGTTATTAAATCAGATGGATAGATACGCTGGTCCACATACAGTACAGTAGAAGGGCAGCGTTGAGTCAGCCAGGGTGAACTACCAACAGCAGAGACAGCCAGTACTGTGTAGGCCTATACACCACAGGGGGGTATACCCACTTCTCTCCAGAGAGAGCCAGTACTGTGTAGGCCTAGAACACCACAGGGGGGTATACCCACTTCTCTCCAGAGAGAGACAGTACTGTGTAGGCCTACACACCACAGGGGGGTATACCCACTTCTCTCCAGAGAGAGACAGTACTGTGTAGGCCTATACACCACAGGGGGGTATACCCACTTCTCTCCAGAGAGAGCTAGTACTGTGTAGGCCTAGAACACCACAGGGGGGTATACCCACTTATCTCCAGAGACAGCCAGTACTGTGTAGGCCTACACACCACAGGGGGGTCTACCCACTTCTCTCCAGAGAGAGACAGTACTGTGTAGGCCTACACACCACAGGGGGTCTACCCACTTCTCTCCAGAGAGAGACAGTACTGTGTAGGCCTACACACCACAGGGGGGTATACCCACTTCTCTCCAGAGAGAGACAGTGCTGTGTAGGCCTATACACCACAGGGGGGTATACCCACTTCTCTCCAGGGAGAGCCAGTACTGTGTAGGCCTAGAACACCACAGGGGGGTCTACCCACTTCTCTCCAGAGAGAGACAGCCAGTACTGTGTAGGCCTACACACCACAGGGGGGTATACCCACTTCTCTCCAGAGAGAGACAGCCAGTGCTGTGTAGGCCTATACACCACAGGGGGGTATACCCACTTCTCTCCAGAGAGAGCCAGTACTGTGTAGGCCTAGAACACCACAGGGGGGTATACCCACTTCTCTCCAGAGAGAGACAGCCAGTACTGTGTAGGCCTACACACCACAGGGGGGGTATACCCACTTCTCTCCAGGGAGAGCCAGTACTGTGTAGGCCTAGAACACCACAGGGGGGTATACCCACTTCTCTCCAGAGAGAGACAGCCAGTACTGTGTAGGCCTAGAACACCACAGGGGGGTATACCCACTTCTCTCCAGAGAGAGACATAGCCAGTACTGTGTAGGCCTAGAACACCACAGGGGGGTATACCCACTTCTCTCCAGAGAGAGACAGCCAGTGCTGTGTAGGCCTATACACCACAGGGGGTATACCCACTTCTCTCCAGAGAGAGACAGCCAGTGCTGTGTAGGCCTATACACCACAGGAGGGGTATACCCACTTCTCTCCAGAGAGAGCCCCTTCGCCTCGGGAGCTCTCCCACTCTGGCCATCAAGGCCCGTTTCTCTCTGAAATCATTCCACTTTTAACCCACTTTATATTTTAATTACATCTCTCTCTGCTGCAGCCGCTAACCAAGCTGAGTTTTTTTTTTTAGTCATTTAATTTTTCACAATGGGAGAGAAGGCGACTTATACAGTCCATTTTAAAGATGTTGCCCACGGTGGTTTCTAGGCGAAGTATAAAAAAAACAGACCATAAGCCGTGTCATTACACACCACAGTACAAAGCAGACATACTGTGTAGCCGCTGTTAAGGAACCTACACTATACTCAAAAAGTAGTTAACCGAGCGAGAATTGTAATATGCATGAGGCTTGATCCATATCCCAGTATATATACCACACATTCTCACACCCGATTCAACTACGTATATGGACACTTGGGCAAAGGAACCTTCCACGTCCAAATGCCGACACTGAGGAAAACCCTGAAAACCTCTCGCAATGCCGCTGTGAAAGTATAATCCATGTGAATTTGGGTGGAAAAAGGTCTCGAATAACAGAGCTCTCTCTCTACAGTACTTGAAGGCACCATAATGCCATGCCGTTCTCGTCATCAATCAGAGCTTTTAAAAACTGCATTTCCACGCAATATAAACACAACTTTGACGAAATGAAAGCCGGGGGGCTCGGTAAATGTAGCTTTGGTCCAAGCTATACCCCAGTTTTGATGGGGAGAAAAAGAAAAAAAAAACTACAACACACTACTGGAAAATTGTACTGTACACGTACAGTATATATACTCTGCTACTCCCCCCCTATACGGTGAGTTACCGCAGGAGAGGGATAACACCTTGCACTCCTCCGCATACTAACGAAGCCAGGAGATGAATAAGAAATGGACGGAGAAGAAGAAGTATACTCAAGAGGTGAAAAAAGATGGGGATGGAGGATGGGGGGGGGCGGGAGGAGGAGAGGAATTAGGAGCAGAGGCGGTGCGGAAATGAGGATGGGTTGGAAGACGAGGGGAAACGGGAAGGAGGGAGCAGCAGAGAGAGAGAGAGAGAGAGAGAGAGAGAGAGAGTACAGTGGGAGGAGGAGGGGGAGCGATATATAGAAACAATGTCACAGCGAAGGGAGCAGAGCAGAGCCACTTACTTGCAGTGCTTGTGGGGTCCGCTCAGCGTCTCGATGACAAAGCATTCTCCGTCGTTCAGGCAGTAGGCCAGGTCCTTCTCGTGGCACGGCTTGAAATGCTCCGATCCCAGCGAAGGGGCGGTTGGAGATGCTGTAACATCAAACACAAACACACACACACACACACACACACACACACACACACAAACAAACAGTCATGTTAACGCTTTAAAAGACCCCTCGAGGTCCATTCCACGTTGGCTTCGCTATCTATTGTGGCTCCGAGGTTCATTGCACCACAGAGCCTATGCTGTACGTTTTCCTGTGTGCACACATACAATTAGAGTACAACAACAATATGCAACTATCATTTCGATGACCGCGCGACCATGAGAGCATTATTGTATAACTCCTTCAGCTTCTCCCCAGCAGTGCAAACGAGTGCAGTCTTGATGTCAACTCGCCATGGAGGAGCATTCGATGTGTATATACGTTTTCTCAACCACGTAAGCCTAATATACACAGTACTTCTTTATATTGTATACAACAAATAGCTAAAATAGCTGATCTGCAAGCTTGCGACACATCATGACGAGCTTATATAGATCTGCTATTTTAGCTATTTTTATAATGTCCCACCACCACACCCATCCCCAACAAAACCCCATTGTTGTTGCCATATACTTTACGATGTTGCTTTACTTTGACAACGGTGATCCGTTGTGCTATAATAATACCACACCGGCCTATACAGAACTCATCAGGCTTCATTGCGATCATCCGTCTTCGCCACGGGGCGAAAAAAACACAAATCACGCCTCGATCGGCCGGAAAGTCGCGGAAAACAAAACGTCGTCGTGGGACAGTGCATGGGCACCCCCCCCCCCCGCAGAGTGGCTTTTTTTCCCCCTCCAGCTCACGGAGGAGAGACAACAGGGGGGGGGGGGGGTGTGTGCAGATTATACTCCCCTCGCCCGAGGTTCCATTACAGCGCGTCTCTGCCGCCATCTCATAATAACCCATTTTGGAGGCGCGGGAGGAACCACCGTTTGGTGTTTTAAACATCGTTATAGTTTAGCTAATTGAAAAATAGCAGATCTACAAGCTCATAGCGTACCGAGTGGCGCGCTATACGAGCTTGTAGGTCTGCTATTTTTGGAAAAATCGTCAAAATATTTTTTTCCAGAAAACTGGAGGAATTTAGAAGATTTTTTTTTTTTTAATGTTCAGGTCAGGCCTAAATGGGATAAACAGTACTTTGCAGCTAATACCCAGACACTATTGTTTGTTTAGGCCCTGCAAAGTCAGCGTGGGAAGATGGATGGGGGACGGGTAATAATCTGTCCCAATGTGATTAAGCCATTCTGACCTGAGATCAGATTCTAAAAATGTCTTCTACATCCTGACAGTTTTCTGAAAAAGCTATGTTTCTATGTCAGTCGTTCTACGTTCAGACCTACAAGCTCGTAGCGCGCCACTCGGTGGCGCGCTATACGAGCTTGTAGATCTGCTATTTTTTCAATAGCTAAAGCATGACATTATGCTATAACACCAAAAGGGTTTCCCCGCACAAAATGGATTAATACTATGTTGGTCCCAGTGCTGCAGTCGGAAGGGAGCTCGACTTCTCCCAGTGATTTATCACAGAGTGCATGGCTGCTGCTGGACGGTCTGCGCCTGCTCACACACACTGCTCCGAGAGGGGAGAGAATCTGCTCGGTCTAGCCTATAACTGATGACATTACTGCTGGAATTAACAGGTATAACACTTCACTGCCCTTTTTATTTTGGAAGTCGAAGTCATAGCTGAGCATCGATGAACAAAATTATAGAAAGAATGTAGAGTAGGTAAAAATAAATAAAGCAATGTTTCTTCTGTAGCCATTTACACAGCTTTGGTATTTAAAGAATGTTTACATTTTTATTTTAACCCATTAGGAGTCTATGATTAAGACCTGAGGCCGATTCTACAAAATGTCCAGTTTTCTGAAAAACCTACAGTATGTTTGCTACAGTATGTCAGTGGTGCTGCAAACCTGTTCATGGACCTCCACAATTATTATGTATTTGGCCACGGACCCGCATCTTGAAAAGAATATACTAATAACAACAACAACAACAACGACGACAACAATAATAATAGCACTGCAGGCAGTTCCTTTTCCACGTTTTTTAGAATGTAGGAAAGGTGAGCCAAAAACTCCTGCTTGGCTGATTCACAATCTGCTGCCATTAAAAAAAAAGAGAAATAATGGGTTCCTCGTTCAATGCAGAAAACATTCCCAGGTTAAGTTGAGCATGAAATACAAAATGAGCAGGCTGTTTTGGTGAATATAAATGAAAGCTTTCAGTTTTGTAGCTGGGGGAAAGGGGCAAATGAGGAGAACTGGTTTATTAATCGGAAAGTATAGACGTGTGGTGATGTTTCACTATGAAACACCGGCTTATGATTGAGCTCTGTGGACATTTCCAAAAACAAACGTGCTTTGTTAATTGAAAAAAAAAAACCCCACACAGGTTGTTATAGGCCAGAAATTAAGTTGTCCGTAAGTCTGTTGTGAATTATATTTTATTGGAAGAGGACATGTAAAGGTTGGAACAGATGCCTCGTTGCCTCAGGGTTATTAATCAAGGTAGTTAGGTAGCCATTTTATGCTGTGCTCGAACAAAACCAAAACAAAATGATTTTGACCTTTGGTCAAGTCATTTGTAGTTTAAACCAGTTTTTAAAAAAGCATATTGAATACCTTCTCTCTGTTGGCCGAAACATAGTTATTTGAACTTATTTCTGTAGGCCTATCAGATACCTCCTTAGCAAATTGCAATTGCATCTTCAAGCACACGAGTGAAAATTGAAGTCTTCACAGATTTACTGGTTTAGATGGATTACTCGTGTCTCTACCACAGGACCTGATTTTGTATAAATTCAGTTAAACCCGTTTAACCTGTAGAAACAGATGACCAAAAAGAAGGTATAGGCTGAAGCCAGTGGCTTATTGTGCCTATCCTGTTTACACCAACAGAAATAATAATATATACAATACATCTAACACACATGGGGGGGGGGGTACTTATGTATTATGATCATCAATAGAGAAGCAGATATCTCCCCTTGTGTGTATTGTACGTATAATATGGTCTTGTTTTGTTTTGGGTTCTATGTATTGTCAATAAGTCAGTCGTTTCGTTTACATGTATGTTTGATTCAAATTCAATAAATAAATTAAGTAAATTGAAAGAAAAAGTGAAAATGAGGTACAGTATAGTATACAATATAAACCTGAGAAGAAAAGAAAAAGTTCCACAAATAAGAGCTTAATTGCTGAAGGGACATCGTTTAACACTGAATTGTTTCTACATGTGCAAAGGAATCTAGGAATTATCAGAATGTTCCGCTGGAGATGTAATCATTGCAGAATCAAATGGTTATAATGGCTATAGGGGCAGCAGGTCCGTAGGTGGTTAAATCTCACTCCAACTTATATGCTAATGTCCCGAGTCTGGTCTGCTTAAGTGTATCTGCAAGCACCGAATGCCTATTCTGCATTTGAATCTATCGTGAACTCAGCCACCAGTGCCACGGAGAAAATTGTATCATGAAGGAACTACAACTTGCATTTTAAACCTCAGTCTTAAGCGGCCACGTATGTCGCTATAGCGCTAACCTCAGTCTTAACCGGCCACGTAGGTCGCTAACCCTAACCTGTCTTAACCGACCACGTAGGTCACTTTTTTGTGTGGCTTTGGCATCAAAATTGAGAGAGAAAAAAGTGAAATTGAACGGTAATTCAAATTGTGCCTATGATTTCATAATGGACGATTTACTTTTTGGACAAGTGGGCATGAACTTTGGGCAAGTAGAACATGTACTGTACTGTACTGTACTGTACTGTACTGTACTGTACTGTACTGTACTGTACTGTAATGCCATTGGCGCATGGTAAATATTCCCATCTCTAAACAGAACAAGCATAGCAGCAGTCTTGTAAACAAATTACCACAATAGCCTGCATATCACACACACAAAAAAAACCCCGTCAAACAACCACAAATTAACTACCAAACAGATCTTTAAACAAGCCACGTATACCACACATAAACAGACAAGCTATAGCAAGGACATGGCTAAGTGCTAGACCATTTTGTCAAAGCAATCTACTCTTTACACTCCCTCCATAGAGATGACCTTATAACTTTAACCACATCCAACTACACCCCATGCCTAAAATCATACTGGTGCCTCGGCTATACTTGCAATATCAGTGATAATGATAACAAAAGACAACTCAGCAAGCCATGACCTATACCTTATTGTTCCCATTTCCTCAGACTGCTTGCCTCTCAGCCAGATCCAATTGATTAGCAGCACCTGCTGAAAGTCTCCATGTTTGCTGCCTGCTTTAATCTCCGCCCAGCTCACCCAGCAAAGCATGGGTATGAATGCCCTACATGTCATCTCCATAGGGTGTATACTATACGATAGCTTTTTTCCACCCCCACTGTTATGTCTCTGCTGCCAACTCAGTAAGCGCTTTCTCTCTTTTCTTAACCCATTCTGGGCGGAAAACGATTCTACAAATGTCGTCTTAAATCCTGACAGTTTTCTGAAAAGAAAACCCTATGTTTCTATGTCGGTCGTTCTCAAACATTTTCCTGTCAAGGACCCCCAAGATTATATGTAATTGGCCGCGGAACCACATCTGGAAATATGTTGTACCGGGGAATATATATTCAAAGACTTGGGCCACATTTTCACGATTTTTCAAAAATAGCAGACCTACAAGCTCGTAGCGCGGCACTCGGTGCCGCGCTATGAGCTTGTAGATCTGCTATTTTTCAATAGCTAAAGTACAACATGATGCTTAAAACACCAAAAGGGGTTCCCGTCCAAAATGGTTTAATAGGCCTCGTGCTCTACTGCATGCTGCGCAACATATACTCCACAAGATACACAATTCATAACAATAAAGTCTGGTCTCACTCTCAGCTTGATGGTTCATTTGTATCAATGCGGTCATGCATTTCTTTTCCCCTATTTTCCCTCGCCTCCTTGTTTTTGCCTGTATTTGATATACAGTAGGTACAGAGCAGGGGGGCAGTCAGACAGATATTTTGTGAAGCCACTAAGGAAATCGGGACTTCCTGAAAGTTCATATAATGGCCTGTTGTGGCGCTGTCATTGGGCCCAAAAAACCCATAGCCCCATAGAAGTCCATGTATTTGGGCCCAACTTCACCTAGACTGTATTACCTTAATAAACATGGTCATGAATACTTTCTGCTTCCAGTCACTAGTTTAAAGTCTCATTTCTAATGAGAAAATAATTATGGTCCCATTTATAAAATAAAAATGACCATACAGTCGCATATGTTCTGAGTTCGAGTCAAAATAAAAACCAACGAAGAAGAAGGGGGGGAAGTCCCGCCTCGTTGTCTGGGTCCAGCCAATGGCTCAGCTGGGCCCAAACCGATCTAGAAAGATGGCCATTTACAATTCAAGGACTGACATACAGTAGGCTTCATCTTACGTCTATATCAGACCCGGAGAACGCTTTGTCCATATTTTTTACAGTCTATATGGTACAGAGTGGACCTGGGGGAGTGGCATGCAGAAAGGTTTCTTGCCAGCCAGGAATCAAACCTGGGACTTGCTGTCAAGCATTTGGGTCCATGTGTTACTAACCACTCAGCTATCGGGTCCCAATGGGTTTCTAAAATTATGCATTTCTAAATATCTTTTTAGTGTGCATTAAAACCTATTTTGACCCGAGATCAGATTAAAAAAATGTCTCCTACATCCTGACAGTTTTCTGAAAAAGCTATGTTTCTATGTCAGTCGTTCTTCGATTTTTCAAAAATAGCAGACCTACAAGCTTTTTTTTCAATAGCTAAACTAAAGCATAACATAATGCAAAACACCAAAAGGGGTTCCCGCCCCCAAAATGGGTTTTAAACATGCAGACAGCAGCCATTCAAGGCACCACGGCGGAGGTCACTTTTTAAACGTATAAAAGCACACTCCTAATCTGTAAACAAATGGAACATCAGACGCGCGGTCACAAATGACACCTAAAAAGCAAGCTTCTGTATATATTGACTGGCATTTCAAGGTATGTGGCTCGGTAATCTAGCCCAAGAACAATTACAAAAAAATATCTTAATTGTGCTAATGCAAATTATTTCAGGCTTCATAAAAATCACGAGTGGCTCTGGAGCTGTCTTCAAATTGACCTTTGTTGAGATATAGTGGTGCAAATATACTGTACATCAGTACATACTGTACATTAAATGGCATATGAAGTGTCATTGAAACAGCAAAGAGTATGGAATTGATCATTTTCAATCTACTGTAAGAGCTGACCGACGTTACGTAATTTAATAATGCTAAGAAATAACTGAACACTGACGAATCTCCATCCATAGCCACCATATTTCTTTGAAACTTTTCTTTATCGCTCACTTAGGTCGATAAGGCATAATGAGATGAAATTGAATATGAAGGGCACCCTTCCATTTTCTGTGCAGCTGCCAAGCAGACAGCGAGAGAGAGAGAACTGAATGTGTGTCCGTGTCACTCGATACTATTACATTAGCGCGGATTGACAGGCACTCACACAGATACTGTCAGACCAAGGCCAGAAGTACACATGACAGTTATAGGTAGTGTACTACTGCATAATATACCGTACGACCAGTGTTCCACAACACTGGGCACATTTAGTGCAAGAGCTTGCGTTTATTAATTTCTTTTACACAATCTCTTTTTGAGACATACATATTATGTCTTCCCATTTTTGTGCTGCTATTTTTGACACTGCTGCAGTGCTGCTACTGTACAAAGCGCTTCCGTCCGTTCCGTCCTATTTGTTTTGACCGTTTGTCTTCGGCTGAGGCGACGCCTGGCATACAGACAGTCGAGGAAGGAATTGTCTCTTTAAGAAGAACGGGGGGGTGGGAAAAAAGGCAAGGCTCATCGAAAGCCGGCAGCAGGAGAGTTAACCCATTCTGACCTGAGATCAGATTCATACGAGGTTTCCACTGGACACACACTGGTCTGATTAACCCATTCTGACCTGAGATCAGATTCTACAAAATGTCAGTCGTTCTTCGATTCTTCAAAAATAGCAGACCTACAAGCTCGTAGCGCGCCACTCGGTGGCGCGCTATGAGCTTGTAGATCTGCTATTTTTCAATAGCTAAAGCATAACATGATGCTAATACCAAGATGGGTTCCCGTTCAGAATGGGTTAACTCACTCAACTGACAGAAAGGAAGACGTCAATCAGTTCAGAAAGAAAACAGTCCAATTTACTGTATCGCGCAAGCGAGGAGAGAGAGAGAACCACACAGCTACGATCAATAAACTACAGGGTGCTGATAACACAACGCTCTCATCCTCCCTCCCTCTCCTCTCTCCTTCTTTCTCACCCTCCAGTATTATCTCCTGCTTTGTAGCAGTAAGTGTATGCTGTACATAGACACTGACTAGGCTTTGTAGTGTATATGCAACACAGAAATGACAGCCCCGGATATTATGATCCGCAGCTACTGTACTGTACTGTACTGTACTGTACTGTACTGTACTGATGGCCTTTCCCATGGAATAACACGACGATGCTCTGGGGCTGTTCTTAATGGTTATTATGTTAACGCTGTCGAATGATTAAAACATGTTTAATCGCGCGTGATCAACGCGCCCATGATTTTAATGGGACAATCAATGTGTGATTAATCACAAATTATCAAGTAAAAACGTTTACCTTAAAGGGATATGTGTGGGGAAAATGTGAAAATGTTTTACTTAATGAGGTATTGACTTAACATGTTTTGACTCTTATTTACAGGGGTGGGAGAGGACAGAAATGCTTGCTTTATCCCATTTTGGGGCGGGAACCCCTTTTGGTGTTTTAACTAAGCAATAAGCATCATGTAATGTTATACTTTAGCTGTTGAAAAATAGCAGATCTACAAGCTCATAGCGCACCACCGACTGGCGCGCTACGAGCTTGTAGTTCTGCTATTTTTGAAAAACTGTAAAAGTGCAGCACAAATCTTTGAATATTCTTTCAGAGCGAAAGTTTTTCTTATTTTGACGTCAGGCCTAGATAGATTATTTTTGTGTCATGCACCAAAGGCGCCCAGCCCACATGGACTTACAGGACACCATATCATTGCTTCAATATTGCATTGTGTACAAGAAACAGGTTTGTTTTGTTGTCATTCCCTTTTTTTTTTTTTTTTTTTACACAAACAAAACATTCTGCCTTATTTCCCACGCCCTGCATAAAAAGTCTTCCAAAGCAAAAATACCTTTCCTAAAACAAAAATCCAGTTTTTCATAGTCCTCCAACCAGAAAAAGTCAGCACAGATGGTTGTCATTTTACAAAATAATACATGTCTTAATTCTTCATATAATGGGCAGTAACTAAAAAAATGAATTTCATTTTCAATTTCTTTCAAATCACACACTAGACAGACTCTGTCCTCCTCAGGAGCACCAATGAATCTATCCGTTTGCCTAAATGGGTTATGCAAATGTTTGATTAATTATTACATCTGATCTATAAATGCACCACGTCTCTGTGTGCACGTACACGTGTACGAAGCGTTCGCCCCGCCGACTTCAAATTCGACACACGCGTTCCCACGCATGCCCAGGCTCAGGGTCCAAATTAGCCAATTGGTCACACCTGATCACCCCTACAGTATATATATATATATGGAGCTGGCCTGTTCTGACATCACAATAATGTTCTGACATCTGCGTAGACTCCATTTTCGGGCATGCCTGACAAAGAACTCCATATACGGGCATAAAAAAGGGACACGGACAAAATAACTGGGTGGGGCATGCAGTTCCAACTCGCATCGTTCCAAGTAGGCCAGTGCCCAACGGGCACCACTCTACTTTAATCAATTAACAACATAATATAGATACAAATATGTCTGCGACTGCATTTTGTAAAAAGGCAAACTCGTTTTGCAGTTTTAATTAAATGAACGTGGTAAATATTTCATACCGTGTTATTTTGTATGAATTAGTTTAATATATTAAGACATTGAACAGTAATTTAAGTGCCTTCAATTTATTGCCTTTATTTTATGCCTTCCCTTTTATCTCTATTGCTCTGTAAAGCGCTGCATTTCATGTCTTGAAACACTATACAAAGTATAGTATATTATTATTATTAGTAGTAGTAGTAGTAGTAGTAGTATTGTGCCGCGTGACAGCACAAACATTATCACATACTAACGTACTACAGTATCCAGGGGGTTTATTTCGAGTTCCCTAGCATTGAGTGGAAACTCAGAGAGACACCATGGCTCTGGGAGATTCTGAGGGTATTCCTCAAGTTTAGTTTGTTTGACTACCAGAAAGGCTCAATTAGCTGCGGTGACGTGGGCTTTCATGAACATCATCATGAACCTCTCGAGTTATCAAAGTTAATACCGAGTATTAATCGGAAGACGCATTAATGAGAGACCCAGTTTACAAGCTGCATTGTCGACTCCAAATAAGTGCTCACATTCCAAAGCTTCTCGTTTTTGACAGCTGGTGAAAACATGATGCGTGTAATCTCTTGTCAGTTTCCATCCCACATATGCCGCCGCCATTGTAGACCAATGAAGCTTCGTAGGCTACTGACCTGCGTCTAAATAAAGCCCCATGTAACCGTTTTGTGAATGTTACTTCTGCTCAATGTTCTGTAAACGTTTTTTTTTTATAGCAAGATAGGCAAAGTCTCTGTTCTCTAATGCTTTTAACCCTTTATTTTCCACACATCTGCCGTTGCAGAATTCATTTTCAAATGAAAGCCCGCTCTGTATTGATCCAGAATCCTGTGAACTAGTCAGTTATAGTGCAAACTGCTATTGCAATTCCTGAACCGTATTACTTTCAAAATCTGATAATTGACTGATTTACAATTTTAAAAAGGGCACTATAGGGAATGGGGAATCGATGCAATGTCGCACTGCATTGTGGAAGATGGTGTAGTTAGTGCGTGTGTCTCCGCAGCTCTGCCACCGCTGCAGCACCGCGGGAATCGTTTTGTAGCACAAATACCATGTTGTCTCTGTCGGGGTGAAAACACTCATATATGCAAAACGGATGTTGCTCTTCAGGATTCAAATTCAAATGTAGCAAAAGAAGCAGATCTGCTACTTTTGATGATTTTGTGTGACACTGTAGTATAATTATGATCAAGTAGGGCGTTAATTTATGAATAATGTCCTGACGGTTGCCCCCCCCCCCCCCCCCCCACAGCAACGATTATAGCAGTCCTCCATATTGAATGCAATTCATGTTTCATGGCTGACATTGTCCCCAGAGTGGCGGGGCCAGGGCATACAGACAGACATACAGTACAGTACAGTACAGGCCGTCTGCTTATTGATTAGCAGCTGTGAGCAGACACGAGGAGCAGAGAGGGGGGGGGTGGTTAGTTGTTTCCCATGCGGTGGACAGACACTTTACTATCAGGATGCAGGTTATTTCAGACAAGGGCAAGTGGAAGTGCTCTGCTACTGCCCCCTAGAGGTCATGCTGGTACACACCACCAGCATAGACATAAAAAGGCCTCCGGACACCTCTTTCCGGGCTCTGCATGGGCTTGCGTGTTTCTGCTGAGGGCAAACATTTCCCTTGCAAAGCATATAGCGTGAAGCATGAGCGACAGCTTTGCCAAGCTTTACGGGTGCATAACGGAATAAGTCTCGGAAAAGACTGTGCGCTGTGATTGGCCAATAGTCACTTGAACGGCAGCGAGAGACATGGGAGACAGTGGCGTGCACAGATAAGACACTAGGGGGTGCTCTAGTATGTGGACCATGGTGACATTGATCCATTTTTATTGTTTTTGGCTTTTGTGCCTTTTATTGACGTACGTCACTCGAGCAGCGGCGCAGTGTATGCCTTCAGCACTTCCGCTTGACTCCCTGCCTTCAGTGGAGAGACGCGTCGCTCCAATGAACTACAGTGCACGGCCAATGAGGCATCTAATTTTTATATATATATATATATATATATATATATATATATATATATATATATATATATGCACACCACATATGTGACCGCTCCCAGTATTTTCAACCACAAGTAATGAAACTTCACAATAGACCGAAATATATATTCTTTTTTGGTGGTTTTCGTTTTTAGCCACATTAACACATGTTGGAATGTTAAAGAGTGTTTTTATTCCACCAGAAAGTCTTAGATTTAGCAAAGCGCAAAACATACAAACGGAACAGGCGGGCAGTGAAGCACATTACACTATTATTGGACAAAGCATAAAAACATACAAGAAACAAAGTAAAATAAAATAAATAAAATGTATGAAGTGCATCTATATGGATTAGCAGCGTTTTTATAGGGCAATATAGAATTGTAATTTAACCCATTTTGGGGCGGGAAGCATTATGTTGTTCTAAGCATCATGTTATGCTTTAGCTATTGGAAAATAGCAGACCTACGAGCTCATATTTTTCAAATATAGAGCTCATAGCGCGGCACCGAGTGCCGCGCTATGAGCTCTATATTTGAAAAATCGTGAAAATGTGGCCCAGATGTTTAAATATAATTCTTTCAGAGTGTTCGCTTTTCAGAAAACTTTATTTAGAAGGCATTTGTAGAATCGTTCCCAGGTCAAAATGGGTTAAGTAACTGTAATACTAGTATTCACTGTCATGCTGCACTACTAGACTATTAGACTATACAGTAAACGGTACATGGGTCACAGGTTTGGTCGTCGAGTAACCATATTATTTTTTTTTAGATCGAATGAAGTCTTGCCGTTTGCATGTCATTCCCTCCCTCTGCCCTCGGCTTCCCAAGTCTCTCTTCACTAAAATACCATCTAAATAACTAAATAAAGCTCTCACTTAGGAGGATACTGTATATGAGATGATGTACAGTAGCATGTACTGTAGTAATTGCACCTCATTTGGTATAGTACACATTGCATCTCGGATCCATTTGAGAGTGCACCATGCGAACAGAGTTATTGGCCCATGCAAAATCATGCATGAAGCATCGGATGGCGGCGGTATGTGCCCCGACGCAGATGTTGCGTCATCCAGGGAATTGTGCACGTGATTCCTGCCTCCTCTCCAGGAACACGCTGCTGATATATATATAATATATGCTGATATATCATACTATAGGCCTATACATGATTATGCCCAAATATGGAGTTCCACACGGCTCCATACAGTATGTTATTTATTTACTGTAGCAGCCCAAAAGCTAACCGTAACATTTAAAAAGAAAATCCTTCATACCAAATGCCATTAAGGCACTAAATGATACCATCTGACTAGATTTGTTGTTTTTCCAATGTATTTGCCACTGTTGTCCTGCACTTCTTTGCCAGTGTTGTTGCTGTTGTTGTAACCACAAAAACTAAACTCCGCACCATGGGGGGCCGGGCCTTCTGCTCAGCTGCTCCTCGGGCTGTGGAATACCCCCCCCCCCCCCGACCACCTGAGAGCACCACGCTTTTAAGAGGGGACTTAAGAGTTTTAGATGCCCGGTGTGCTTTTAAACCTTTTAGCAGTATACTTGACCACGGAATGCACGAATTATCCTTATTTTAGTCCTTTTATATACTTATTTTATTCTTCTCTTGATGTAGCACTTTGAGATTTGTTTCAAATGTAAAGTGCGTTATAAATACAATGTATTATTATTGCCAACGCCAGTGATTGCGAACGCCAGTGAGCCTTCACTATGAGAGCCAGCAGAACATGTCTGTCTGTGTGTGTGTCACGCTGTAACACCACCCACCAGAGGGCGCAGCTGTATCACACACATGCACACACACACACACACACACACATGCACGCACACACACGCACGCACGTGCACACACGCACGCACACACGCAAAAAACGAAAATAAATAGCAAAACTTACAGCTACGTTCGCTTCCCGCGTCTTATACTTGTTATTATTACTTAATTACTTTCAACCACTGCTGCTCAGCAGACAGACTTTGTTCCCCGTTCACTCCGTTCACTCTCCCTTCTTCTTCTTCTGTTCCGTTCTCCCTCACCAGCGTCACGGGGGCCGCCTGTCTCTGCAGACCCCTCTGAACAGGGTCTCTGGCAATTTCCTCTTTCTAAAGGAAGGGCACCTCTAAATCCTTTCTCCCCAGAGGAGCCACAATCCACACACTGGTGTGCGCGCACACACACACACAGCTCTTGCCTGTGTCTGTTGACGTTGACCCCTAGAGGACTGCCATCTGTGTGTGTGTGTGTGTGTGTGTGTGTGTGTGTGTGCGCGTGTGTCTGTGTGTGAGTTAGAGAGAAAAAGGCATCACACAGTGCAGCACTGTACCACAGCTGTGAAGATGTATTGCCAAAAGCTTTGAGCAGAAACTGTGCATACACCACGACGACACTTCTTCTTCTGTCCCATTTCTGCACATGAGATGCACAACTCAGTCAGTCAGTCAGTCACACACACACACACACCCTTATCCGATGGATAGTGTTGAAGTACATCCGCCTTTCATTCAACTTAATATCTCATTATCTGTCTCCGGGTGGAGCAGCCGGGGGTGCGGGGGTGGTTTGGGGGGGGTGTAGCTGTGACTTCAGACAGAGGTGGTGGGATAGCAAGGAGATCATTATAGCACAGCATGATCCAATAAAGATAAGGGGGCGCACCTCGCCTCCCCCTCCCCTTCTCAGGGCCGTCTACAGATGTCCAATAAACTACACACGTTATCGGTTATCACGTAGATAGCAAAACAGCACTCTTCGGAGATGACGACGACGCACGCCTGTGTGGAGAGCAGACTTTCTCTCTCTCTCTCAAGTTTTCTTCCCTCAAAAGTCGTCAGTTTGAAATTACACTCGAGAGAAGAAACATTAGGGCCTGTAAGTAAGTACAAATATGGTACTTTTTGAGCGGTGCCGAACCGCTCCAATAACTGGCCACGTATGTAATATATGTCTGTATGTATCAGAGTCCTGCACCGGGTCGGATAACCGCGGATACCCTTTTGCCCGTGGGTACCCGAGTTTGACGGGTGGAAACGGGCGGAAAAATATACTTTTATAAGTTAGCGGGTGGGCGGAACGCGACGAAACGCCTTTTTTTAATCAGCGTATACACCCGCACTGCAGGATGCTATAAACAGCAGCTGAGCTGGGGAGCTTTCTCAACAGCGGAGACGAGTTAAGTCCGTCACATGCCACAAGGAATCATCAGTGACGTCACATCACTGCCCGTGACGACACCATAAAGCATTCTTACACTTGTTACTTGCGTAAGCAGAGCGCGCAAGTAATAATTTCGCCCGGTCTCTTCAACGTGACAGCCGTCAACCACTTTTCTGGGTATGCAAGAAAAACAGCAAATCTGTGCCTGGTTTGCTGGGACCAGATTACACAGATGACCATTTTTCATCATTGAGAGCTAGTCATACATATATACACACCACGTACTCTGGTCCCAGCTCTCAATGATGACGTAAGAAAAATGGTCATCTGTGTAATCTGGTCCCAGCAAACCAGGCACAGATTTGCTGTTTTTCTTGCATACCCAAAAAAATGGTTGACGGCTGTCACTTATTGGCACAAAGTAACCACAGTATACTGCTAATCAAATTACAACTACATACTCTATATAGTATATGTATATGTATACGTATGTCTTACGTCATCACAATTTGCAAATAAAATAGCAAATTGTGCCTGAACTGCTGGGACCAGAGTACGTGGTGTGTATATATGTATGACTAGCTCTCAATGATGACGTAAGAAAAATGGTCATCTGTGTAATCTGGTCCCAGCAAACCAGGCACAGATTTGCTGTTTTTCTTGCATACCCAAAAAAATGGTTACATTACATATTTCTGGGGTCCTTGACATGAAATATTGAGCACCACTGATAACAGTATTTCAGAAAACTGTCGGGATTTTGAAGATTTTTTTTTTGAATTTCGACGTCAGGCCTAAATGGGTTAATATCTTAGAACATGGTCATTTCCCATTTCAGATGGTCATCCAACCACAACATGAATGCAAGTGGGGAGTGTTCTCTATAGACACTGTACAAACAACGGCCACGTTGGTTTAGTATAGCATAGAAATGATCGGTGTCCACCCTCCCCTGCACGCCAACCTTCTGTCGGAGAACACGGCTACACACAGGTGCCTCCTCTGAACGAAAGCAGAGAGTGAGGAAAAAACTGGGAACGGCGCTATATAGCATGGAGAGGTGTCCCGTGTCCCCAGCTCTCATTGAGTCATTTTTCTCTCTGCCATGCCTGCTGAGAGCTGCAGAGCCGCCTCCAACCCCGTCCAATCTCAGCGTTCCTGTCTGCTGCATGGCCAGGCTGCCTCATTGGGGGGGGGGGGGGGGGGGCTTGTCTGAATTAGGGGTCTTCTACTGTCCTTGTGCACGCGACATGTGGCTGCTGTATAGTTTGCTTCAGCTGCGTGCGTTTGTGTGCGTTTGTGTGCGAGCTTGCGTGCGTTCACTCACTCACACCATATAGAACCATCTCCGCCTCTGTTCACATCCTATACCGTATGCCATAACTTTACTATACTGTACGAGTAGAGGGTTCCATCAAAGTCATAATCAGATAGATGGTGTTAAACATTATAGGTCTTATCCCATCCACTGACTCTATAGAGCTACATTTATACTCCATCACACAACTGTGTTATAGTTGCTGAGAAGAACAGGTTTTTGGCAAGCGACACCCGTCATAATTATTATGGAGTATAAATTATAGCTGAATAATAATTGAGAACTCCGACATTGTCCAGGTGACGGGTTTCCTGGCTTTCTGTTCTCCACGGCTCCTCTCTCTCTCTCTGCATCCATTCCACATTCACCCCTGGCAAATCCACAGTGGCTGATACAATACTATCTATATTCTGTACTACTGTTACTATACCGCCACAGCTGCTTGCAACTATGCTGTTATTACTACATACATGCAGTCAAATACAGAAGGCCCTATTATATGTAACCCAGTGCAAGGCGGTGCTCTAAGCTATAATCATTGCTATTTAAAAAAAAAACACACACAGAGAGAGAAGACTCAAAAATGCGATTGGCGCTTTAGACAATTAGACCGTGCTCTGGCCTGGTCTAAGGGGCCGATTCATACTCCTATATTTTACCGCTGTTTCGGCGCTGTAGTGCCGAAATGATTTCGGCTCGTCAGAAATTTTCAGTAGCACCGAAGAGACGACTTTAGGACGGTACCCCCCCCCCCCCCCCCCAAACTTCAAATGACGTCACATTGTAGGCTCTACAGCGCCGAACCGACTTTTATCCGGCTCTAAAATAGGAGTATGAATCGGCCCCAAGTCTAGCTCCGTCTCCCAGTGCGGCGTGTTCCCTGTTATTGAGAGAGTGCATTACATAGTAGATTGACCTTTCAGTTTGTGGGTTTCCACATGCACAACGTTTGCAATCAAAAATCCATTTGAATTCAACACAATAATAGAAGAGGCAGACAAAACCATTTTCCAGCACTTGGTTTTTCATCGGAGCAAGCTCACTAATATGACTGTGGAGTGAATAATAATGCCAATTTTTTCCCGTGCATCTTTGGAGACCAGAGTGGTGAGGAAAAGGAGAAAGGGAGAGGAAGAAAAAAGGGTCCATTTGCAGTTTATTTCAAAAAGCAGTTGATTCCATCTGAATGTTGTGAATCCGTAGCCTCCTGGCACTATTTAACTGTCTGCTCAATGGACAGCAGTGTCCATTTCAGAGCTCTGATGCAAGACAGATTAATTAAGGGACACAGAGTCTCTGCCATGCTTTAATAGGTGGTTCAAATAAAGAACTTCATGATTTAAGTTAATATGCCAACATATCACAGATGTTTCTTGGAGCACAATGAGAAGATAGTATAGTGATTCTTTGCACAACCAATGCCATTATATCACATTAATAATGCTCCAAAACAATCTAATTCATAATTCTAATTCTAATAAAATTCTAATTGGGAACGATGCAAGTCTAGGAACAATGCTGAAACAAAGTTGGGATTGCAGGCATGCCTCACCCGATTTTACAATGGCCGTTGTACCCACTGTCCGTCTGTCCGTCTGTCCGTCTGTCCGTCTGTCTGTCTGTCTGTCTGCCTGCCTGCCTGCCTGCCTGTCTGTCTGTCTGCCTGCCTGCTTCTCTTTTATGCCCATATAGGCCTTATGGGCATATCAGTCAGATTGGCAGTTCTGGACTAGCATATCTCCATATATAATGCCTATACAGTTTTCAGGCAGGGGTTGTGATCATTCTTACGTTTAATTCCTTTTCCTTCCGACCCGTTGCACCCGAGGAGCAGGTGTATTCATTAGTTGTAGTTCCTACTATGGGCATATCGGTCGAAAAACAACAGTTCTGGACAATCGCCATTCCGACCCACTTAGTGCCAGGCAACAACAGACTCCTTCGGGGTCCTCTGCGATATGCACACCAAGTGAACCGAGTCTGCGAGTGCTTGCGACGCGCATGCTGAGTTCTCGATTATATTCAGGGAACAGACGGACTTGCACGCAGACATGCAAGGGCATGTCCATTATACCGTATATATAGGGCAGGCAACTGGATCTCCAGCTATGCCTATATACAACGGGTACATTGGTCGGAGTGGTGGATCCATGGATGCATTGCCAGCCACACACTCCATCCATTGCCAGCCATGCTCCTTATACACATCTTGCTCTTGAAGGGAAAGTCTTATTTCATGTCATGCCCAAATAACCACGATGTCTAACTATAGCTAAACGGAGGCCCCCCCAAGCCCCCGACGCACTTGCGCCCTGTGCCAAATCGTCTCCACATGAAGTCCTTCAAGTGGATCCCTATATGCATCACTATTCTGTGTCATAATCACAGTCAAACATTCAGGAAAAATAGGGTAGAATTTGACTGCACAAACATAGCAGGTCTCAAACAATGTGAGCTATATTTTCACAAATTAAATAAGGTTTTAAGTTCATTGAGACACTCAGATTGACCATAAACCATTTGTTGCAAAGCTATTGCATTTTAGTATATGGCGGTGTGGCTCCGCTCATGTGATATCAGAGTATCTGTGCACCGAGACACAGCTCTGTTATACAACGACCCTCCAGAGCAGAGCCAAAGATACAATAATCCCATGCACAACAATACACCGTAATAATAATAATAATAACACATGATTCGACACAATTAATCAACACAATCGCAAACAATCCAAAAATATCCCATAACCCCTGGACTAAGAACTACAGGGAGCAGAGGCCGGGAAACTTTTTCACACAGACGCTGAACGAGCTGCTTTGACAGCTCAGCATGAAGAATGAGTAGTGAGCTGAGGCTGCTTGAGAAGGCCGCCTGAATTGCACTGTGGGAACGAGGGCGTGGACGAGACAGCTCGCAGCGAATGAGTGACAAGGGAGATGACCTGGAGAGGCAGCTGATTTAAAGAAGCAGAATTAATTACTAAGTGGAATATACGAGGGGAAGAATAACCTTCTGCCTTCCGTGCCTCTAATGAACTATCGCTTATACGCTGGATTTGATTGCGTGTGCGGGAAAAATAGAAACCTTTTATACTGCTGCTATTTCCCTGCTGTGAATAATTAAAATAACAAGAACAACAACAACAAAAGTCAGACAAACTTTCTCTGTGTGTGTGTGTGTGTATTGTGTTATGTGGGGAAGAGAGAGGACCGCTGTTTGTGGACCCACAGCAGATTGGGTTCAGATGGGCGGTGATTCAATGCTTTCTGTTTCACTCGGTTCTGCTGACCGAGTCAACCCTAGAAGAAACACACAGTATTGATGCTGTGCTTTATACGCCCAGTATATCATTGCAGTTTCCTTTAACCCATTCTGACCTGAGATCAGATTCATACGAGGTTTCCACTGGGACACACACTGGTCTGATTAACCCATTCTGACCTGAGATCAGATTCTAAAAATGTCAGTCGTTCTTCGAATTTTTCAAAAATAGCAGACCTACAAGCTCGTATCGCGCCACTCGGTGGCGCGATATGAGCTTGTAGATCTGCTGTTTTTCAATAGCTAAAGCATAACATGATGCCAACACCAAAATGGGTGCCCGGTCAGAATGGGTTAAGGCTCCCGGCCAGCACCACTCACCCCCCCCCCCCTTCGCTCGTGCCGCTGGTAAAATATATAGCAGCCAGCGTCTTCTCCTATTTTCTAAACAAACAAAGAAACAAATAAAACAACCACTACCGCTCCCACCCCCCCCCCCCCCCCATTAAAATACACTTTATACTGTAATTGTTGTAATAAAATATCTGTGCGGTAAATGAATTATCAGCTTGGCTAAAAGGGTGCTTGGCTCAAGAAGCCTGTTGAACAGCTATAGCTGGCTGGCTGGCTGGTAGACAGTCCGTCCATCCATCTATCTACTGTATCTATCTAGACTCATTAGGCCTTTATGCCAAATTTCATGATACTGTACATTACATTACCTTGTGACAAGTTTACCATGCGATTATGAATATAACGTAAATGCAATTCTAAGGACCTACAAGCTCGTAGCGCGCCACTCGGTGGCGCGCTACGAGCTTGTAGATCTGCTATTTTTCAATAGCTAAAGCATAACATGATGCGAACACCAAAATGGGTTCCCGTTCAGAATGGGTTAAGGATCGGGAGGCCCCGTTCATGACGTCATCATTTTAATAATTAATAATAATGAAATAAAATATGAACAGCATACACAGCCAAGTAGAAAATACACAAAAGCAGCTTGCTTGATTAAACACTTTTTTTTACTTTAAGGTATAACTGGGAGGCAGCACAGGCTATACACAATGATGCGATCGCAACTGTCAGCGCTGCTAGTGCAGTGAGTGCACACACTGGGAAGTGGGAACAATGACAACCAAACAACACACTGTACTACTACTACAAGTAAGACGCGCGAACGCAGCTCGTAAATGTAGTGGGTTTTTTTAGGTTATTGTTTTAGTGTGTGTATGTATGTGTGCGTGTGTGTGTGGTTGTGTGTTTTTTGTGTGTTACAGCGAGACACCCACACACACAGACAGACATGTTCTGCTAGGTCTCATAGTTAGTGCTGACTGCGTTCGCAATCACTGCGTTCGCAACTTTTTTTCTGTTTTTTTTTGGGGAGGCCCCTGGAGACTCGAGGCCCGTTTCAATTGAAACGATTGAAACATAATATAAGGCCGCCAACTGGGTGTTATAATTTAGAATTAGTATAGGTATATTGTGCTTTGTTTCATTTCCGTTGTGAAAGTCAAATGACACATTGATGATGAATAGCAGTCTGACTTAGGTTTGTGTAATCATGTTTTTGTTTGCATGTAAACATTGTAACATGAAATGTAATATGAATTAATTGCAATACAAGTATTTAAAGAAGCATTCTGGTGTCATGGCCACATTAAATACAATTCATGAATGCTTCCATCTATACACAGACGGCTCCAAACAATTCTGACAGCTCTGAAACGATCAGACGTCAGGAATTATCTTTCTCTTAAGCACTGTTAGCAAAGCAGTATATTGGGCTGGCACTTCATTAATCTACGCCACTGCATTTCTGTCTCTACTGTAAATACAAATATCTATTACGCAGCTCTCAGTTGATATCCGTTAAGTGTTCGTTCGTGTCTCCCTCAACAACCGCATTTCAATCGCTCGACTCAAACAAAAGTCAAACGGAGTGATCGCCTCATTTGCAGTATGGGTCCCTGCAAATGAGCGTTGTGATTAAAACAATAAAGATAATACAACACATTAGGCCAGAGGCTTCAAAGACTCTGCCCACAAACACATTTGACAGCATGGACGGAGTTGAGGTTTGCGAAATTGTTTCCAAAATGGCTAGAGGGGTCCAAGGCAATGAATGAGTTCATTGCTGTAAGTGCTAAACTATTGATATATGTACAGTAGCGTTCAGCCAGAGTATGCACTTCGAACTCCAGACCAATGAGCAAACAATATATATACTGTATATACCCACATGTGCACACACACACACACACACACACACACACAGTGTAGTGCGGGTCATTTTCTCTGCTGCCATGGAACGCGGAGCAAGATTCTTAATTAAGTTGAGAGGAAGCTATTACTTTTGGGACAGACTCGATTGTCCTCGCTCTGCAGCTCCACCGGCTCTGGGGCCTCTAATCACATCATACACAGAGAGAGAGAGAGAGAGACTAAGGGATATAGAGAAGGAGAGAGAGTATATAGGCAGAGAGAGAGAGAGAGAGAGAGAGAGAGAGAGAGAGAGAGAGAGAGAGAGAGAGACAGAGACAGAGACAGAGGCAGAGGCAGAGGCAGAGGCAGAGACAGAGGCAGACTGTCTGTCTGTCTGTCTGTCTGTCTGACAGACAGACAGACAGACAGACAGACAGACAGACAGACAGACAGACAGACAGACAGACAGACAGACAGACAGACAGACAGACAGACAGACAGACAGACAGACAGGACAGAGAAGGGCCGACTACATGTTTGACAACAATTAACCCCCTGTCTATAAGCCTTCCTATACAATGGTTGTGGTCTTTGAAAAGGTGCTCTCAGCTCACTTCACACCGCTACACAATTAATCGAAAATAATCAAAGTTTGTGATCTTATAATGCCTCACCGTGACGTGATCGAGGAGTGCGACAATGGATCTCATTTGATCAGCTGTGGCTCCGTGACCTCATCATCTTCACCGCACACTAAGGCCTATGAACATGTTAATAACCAGAACACTACGCAGTAGAACCCATCTCCAACATCCAGCAGGCTCACAGACAAACAATAACATCACAGTCACAGAGACAATTACATACCATTTACCGCGGATATGCGGTTCCACAGGGGGCAAACTCAATTGTGTCCGCTTTAGTTATTATTAGTTATTGTATATACATACCCGGGATATGTCCACCGTATGACCGTATCCTGACTACAAGAGCAGAGGGTGCTATATTAACCCATTTAGATCTGACGTCGAAATTTTTAAAAATGTCTTTTTCTGAAATACCAATGTCTCTAGGCCTATATATATCACTCAATGTTTCATGTCAAGGACTCCAAAAATTATATGCAATTGCCTGCCGACCACCATCTGAAAATATGTTGTTCCAGGGACCCCCCCCCCCCCCCAGAAGCAAAGATTTGACTTAAAAACTTTGGCTCTGAAAGAATATATATTCAAAGGTTTTGCGCCACATTTTAACGATTTTTCAAAAATAGCAGACCTATACAAGCTCGTGGCGCGCTATGAGCTTGTAGATTATAACACAATGTTTAAAACACCAAAAGGGGGTTTCCGCCCCAAAATGGCTTAATTAATGCAGCGCCTGGGGAGTCTTTTGGGGGATCAGTGTCTTATACTATACTAATAAGGACATAGTCCGGCTCTCTAAGCCTGCAGGCAGGATCCAACCGGAGACCGTCCAATTCCCAGTTGGCCGCACTATACAGTATACCGCCTGAGCCCCTGAGCCACATGCCGGGGCCATGTGAACAACAGAGCCATTAACAATGTGATATTTTGACCTACATCATCATTAACCATGCAGCAATAGGAATTAATTGCGACCGCATTAGTCCAACTTGCCAGAATGTGAACCACCCAGGCATGTTGAGTACACAGTACACACCAACGTTTTATGTTAGAAGTGTTCTAGTATGGGTCTCACCAGCATGTAGAAACTGCCGGATGTTAACTTGCATGTTGAGCAATTTTCATAATTGGCATAATATGTGACCATACCTTTAACAACCCTACTCCTACTGTATAAGGAAAAAATATCAAATTTTCATCATGCTTTAAGTAACATGATGCTGAATCCATTCCAAACGTTAGTTTTGCACAAAAACCGCCATAGCCGTCACCACAAATGTGATAATGTCAGCACACTTTTTAGCCCAATGAGTGTGTTTTTTTTCGGCAAAACTAATGCTTGGGATGGATTCAGCATCACGAAAACCCCCTAGTTTGACACGTCACATGATACTTAAAGCATGAAGAAATGTATTTATTTTTTCGCCTTCTATATGTTAATGGTATATGGTCACATGGTTAATGCCAATTATGAAAATTGCTCAACATGCGCAAGTTAGCGTCCAGCAGTTTGTAAATGCTGGGGACCAATACTCAACATTTCTAACATAAAACCCCCTCGGTGTATACTCAACATGTATAGTCTACTTGGGCTGGCAAGTATAGACTACATGGTGGCATTTACTATGAAAACGTGCAATTCCCGTTAGTCAGTCCGATCGAACCCTGTACACACAAGACACAGCCCCCGGCTGCCACCCTTAGATCTCCATATATGGAGCAGACCTGTTCTCACATTCCGTTATGTTGATCTGACCTCATCAAACCCTGTATACACTCAAGACACGCTCCATATATGGCCAGTACAGAATTCATTCCATATGATGATCTGACCCCGCCCCATGCCAAAGCGAACAGCGCTCGCCCAGCAGTCCACCCTCAGGCGTCTTACTGGTAATCTCAGTTACAATACTAAGCAATAACAACTATGTTTTTGAGTCTACTCAATAAGGTTTGGGCTTATCGAGTCTACATAAGGAATGCAACAACAAGAATAAGGCTACAGGGTCCTAGCATCTGAGGATATTTTTTAATGCAACAATAAATTGTCAGAAACTGGGGCAGACACTCACAAAACAATGTGTGTGTAGAAAGGTTACAAACGCATTTTATGTCCAATTGTGAAAAATATAGCAGTGGACGATTATATAAAATAACTTTTGTTATTTGAAACAGTTACCCAGTATGACTTTAAAGTGACAGCACTTGTAGTCTTGTATGTCTCAGTGGACATACAGACATCAACAAACACCAATGTGTGAACATATTTCTTTGAAACAAAAAAACAGTCTCTTTCTGCTTCTTGGTTTAACCTCACTGACTCCCTTACCCCACTTTTCCGGAGGCTTTTTATCTGGTCATCTGGAAAAAGAAAATGTTCAAGCCACGCTGAGGGAAAATGGGAATTTGACTTCCAGGTGAAACGGACATAGCAAACTGCTAAACACCCTACTCAGTCTGTTTGGGTTTATCCTTGCAATATCTGTAAGGTTTCTATTGTTGTAAATAGTTCATATATACTGTACGATTGGCCGTCCACATGGAACCAGCCGAAAAAATGAAGGCTTGACGACAAGGCCAAACCTGTTCATTTAGCCAGTGTGTTGCCTTGTTTGGGGCTTTGCGTATTTTGAAACAATACGTTTGAAATAACATGTGGACCGTGAGTTTAGTTTCCTCGTTGCCTCGACAACCAAGGGTAAAATCAAATGTGGCAGTGAATAAATAAAATTGTTTTCCCCGGGGACCAAATCCCATGAAACACTCACAGTATAGACAGCAGCAGATTGCAGCCTGAAGGGCAAATAGACAGCCAAGCAATCTAACCTCATTTAGCCCTGTTTTGTTTTTTTATGTGATCTGTGTAAGGGTATATAAACTCTTCGCATTTATATGTTCTATTCATAGGTGTCCCCGTTACCTGCCCGATTCATTCTGATCAGATCTCATTTTTTTTATTTGTGCTACTGCTATGCAAACATATTTGTGCGCGCGTGTGTGATGTGATGATATAACTATAGTCTGTTGTACCATTAATTTAAAAAATGATAATCGATGACTTTGTATACGGTGAGACAGCTCTCAAAGTCACTCATTCAATATGAACAAATTCAAAGCCGATTCAAAGCTGGTTCTTTCTACATAAAACATCACAAAACCAGTTTGTTTTTTTATATTTAAAACAACTTCCTTTTGACGACACGCTCGCACACACACACACACACACACACACACACACACACACACACACACACACACACACACACACACACACACACACACACACACACACACACACACACACACACACACACACACACACACAGTACACACTTCCGGCACCTTTGCGCAGTTTGCGGTTGCGTTTTGGAAATAGAAATTCAACACCAGAAAGGGTGGATTACATTTACCCTTGACTGCCTCAGATTCAATCGTTATGCATGTCAGACAACCTGCAGTGTTCTGCCAGGTCCAATAACGCTATACGGTCAAAGTGAGTGCTGTGTGTTTTTTTTTCCCACACCTAAGTTGTATTGTTAGCATTGCTTGCCCCTCCAGATAAAAAATATCCAGATACACATCTTAATGAAGGCATGAATGAGTACCAGACTCTCCATTCATACAGTACAGTGTACCATTCTCTGCTCACACCGCGTTAGCGTTGAGCTGTATCAAAGCACTACAATATTACAATGCTACAATACACTATATATATATATAATATATATATATGTGTTACATCTATGTATCGCCGTTCGCCAGTGAGTTAACTAATGTACAGTAGTGAGCATACGAGTGTATCATGTCTATTAACAGTCTATCAACACTGTGAATTTCTAGATATGAGCACGGAGCAGGGTGAGAGCTGTATTGCTGATAACAGAGAATTATAAATGAAAACAGAGGGGAACTCACGCACGCAGGCACGCAGACACGCAGACACGCAGGCACGCAGACACGCAGACACGCGCACACACACACACACACACACACACACACACACACACACGAATGGAGCACATGTTCTCTGGGTCTGTTCTGTTCCATTTGTGTTGCGGAAAGAAAGCTTTGGTATTGAACTGGGTTAACCCTCATGCTCACGCGGACACGTTGCTCTCAAAAGCGACACCTGTGGGAAATCACTCGGTCGGCTAAGTCTCTCTACACTGATCTCAGAGACAAACAGACAAGCAGAGAGAGAGACACGGACAGGACAGGGCAGACCAGACGTGGTGGGACTATAACTCCGTCACACCATCCGATTGGAAAGCCACTCACGCAGGCTGGACTGGTCACCGCTTTCTGTATATCCATCGTTTCAAAGTAACTCATAGCGCGCCACTCAGGTCTGCTATTTTTTGAAAAATCACACCCATGTGAACTGAGTGGTGCAACTCCCCTCTCCGGGCTCCCCCCCTCCTCTCCTCTCTCTCTCTCTCATTAGCAGGCAACAGTGCAGCACTAATACTATCTCTCTCTCTCTCTCTGGCAGAACAGCACCCCTACTGGTACCCTATAGTCATATACTGGTGCTCATGACCGGGTACATAGGTACATAGGCAGACACAGACATTGCTGTTCCTTGGAGTGGTTGCGCCATTCAAAAAACGACTGAGATGGAAACATTTTTCAGAAAACTGTCAGGATGTGTATCGAAGACATTTTTTTATAGAATCTGATCTCAGGTCAGAATGGGTTAAAAAGTCCCTATTCCCTATATTCGGTTTCAGCCAATCATTTCCTTTTCGGTGCATCCCTAAACAGCAGTGTAAACACATGCAGAAATGTCTATGGGAAGGAATCATAATGACTAAATTGGTTGAGAAAAAAAAAAAAAAGCATCATGTCTGTGACATTCATGAAACGCACGCCGGTACAGTACGTTGCACTCTATAGCATACACATATTACTTTATGTAGTAAAGTACGTCGGCTGAAGGTAATGTTAATAGATAGCATAATTGCAGGGATTTTGCTCCATACTGTCTGTACTGAATGTGTGACAGCCGTAGCAGTAAGTGCTTCTTGCAAGTATCTGCTTTTGTAAACATTAAACTGCAGCTCCCCCTTAAAGCCAGCATCACTTTGCTTCTATAGCACTGTGTTTCCATCTACTGTACGTTATCTCAGCAGTTAGAAATACCTGTCAGTCCAGAGCCAACAGTCACAGTCAGGGAACACTTGAATATATATATATATATATATATATATTATTTTTTTGTGCAAAAGTGCATTATTGCCTATTTCCCCTACCATGAGCCCTCAAATAATTGAATTGAAGTGACTATACGACCACAAATGTCCCAAGAAACTAGCTAGCTTAGCCACCGAGTTTGCTAGCGCTCTGGGAAAACAGAGCAGCTGAATTCTTTGTTTTGATTAGGTGGTGAACGGTGCTGGTTTGACCCACGGCTATAGAAGGCCGTTTCAACCAATCAGATTCGCTTCCTCGAAACGACCTGTGGTGTAATCCATCGCATTTACATTTACACCTGGCATTAAAAAGTGCCACCAGTTATACCAGCATATAGTATATTGGATAAGATCTAACATAGATGGCTGTGCTTGTCACTTCTTCAAAATATCCACATATTTTCCCCATAATTCCTTTCCTACGTTCTTTAGCGGTTTTACACAGATATTCAAGATACTTTTTCATTTGCAGTGACACACACACACGCACACACACACACACACACACACACACACAAGATAAGGAAGAAGAAAACACAACGTAGATGGATCTATATACGCACAAATCTCTTGAGCCTGAGATTAGTCATTGTTTTGTTTGAAATGGAAATGATGAAACGGTCAAAGTAGCATGTGGGTGACTGTGCAGACCTCTTTGCCCATAATATGACACAGCGAGCGTCAAGTCGGCCCCCCCGAGGTCGGTCGATGATGTCGTGAAACACCCCCAGACGGGTGGGTTTTAAGACTTAAGGCCCCGAGACACATATTGAAAGCGTCAGACACTTTGCGTCATCAAACGCAACAACATTGTTTCACGAAAGCACCCACCGAGTGAAGCGACACAGAAAAGCGAACCTTATTATTTCAAATGCATTTGATTTGATTTACACGACTCACTTTAGACTACAAATATGTGTTGGCCTTCTAAAACGGTGCTCTAATTTCCCAGTGCAATACTACACAAGCCCAAGTGGAACTTGATTTAGTCTCAACCTTAAATACTTAATTAATACTTTGCACATCAGTACCTTTGCTCTTGTATTTATGTTTTCACGCTCCGTTTCCCTTTGTAATGTAACGTGCTATACGCCCCCTGTCTGCTATTTTTGTTTTCATAATGTTCTCTGTGGGGAATGCGGATGGAAATTAGCATCTTTGCTAAATCCGGTGCATTTGCATTGCATTGTTTTGTAATGTTCATCGATATGCAGCATGTCAGGGCCTTGAAGAGGTGATTGTTTTTTTTTGTTTTGTTTTTTGAGACTTGGGAAAAGATAAATGACGGGGTGGAGATGGGTGAAAAGGCAAACAGAGGGTCTGTACTGCATTGGTTATCAAATGTTTTTGCGCCAAAGGCATGCCAAACGGCAAGTAAAAATCAAAAAGCCACACCTGTATTCATATATGCCAAATAGCCTCTATAACACATGTTATCGCTTTTATTTAATTTACAAATGGCAAATAAAAAGTGTAACAACTTACACACAACTTTTCAAAAACAATAGCTTATCGCAAGTTAACTATGAAACCTTGCGTTTTTGACACCTACTGTAACCCACAATCCCTGTGACTCCGTCACAGGTCACCTGTCTCAAATCCCCGCCGCTCACCCCAGGCAAGCCCCCCCCAGGTCATCGTGACATCACGTTGTCACCACCCCCCAGATATGGTGCCCATGCAGGTCATTGTGATTTATTGGTCAAAAGTTCATCCCATGCCAAAGTGACCGCACCGCCCAGCAGTCTGACGTCACCCAGGCGGATGCGCGCACACTCCGATCCTGCCCCAGCAGTACGACCTCCACACTCAGGGAACGCCAGAGGCACCACCCTGTACATTCAAGACACGCTGCCACCCTTAGATCTCCATATATGGAGCTGACCTGTTCTGACATTTCCATATCTTGAGCTGAACTCATCACACCCTGTACACTCAAGATACGCTCCATATATTATGGCCAGTGCACGCTATTTTCACAGTTTTTTTTTAAACATTGTGAAATAAATAACATTTTAATATATTTTTAGCCCATAATGACATGGGGGTCAGAATTTGCGTCCATACTACACAACAATAAATAACAACAAAATAACGTTTTTTTTTTGGTAAACTGCATATTGCAATAAAAATATATATGGTAAGTAAGCACCCTTGGGAACCAACAGTTCCAGAGCCATGTGGCCCCAGAGGTCAGGACCAAAATGTTACTGTATAGCATGCGCGGGGCAGCTTGATCCAAGTATATACAAACGAACACTCCCTGGACACGATGCTTGTTATGTCGCAAGGACTTGACCCCATCCCAACCCTTCATGCTGAGTGACAAGCAGGGAGGCACTGGGGCGCCATTTTTAGAGCCTTTGGCAGACTCAGCTGGGGATTGCATAATATGCGGTTGTCACCGAAATCCCAAGGCACAGCTGGTGTCACGGCAACACAGTGTTGACTTGGAACTGCAGTGAACCACTGATGTATGTATACTGGACTAGGGTGGCGACTTTACTGTACTGTATAATACACACTGGACAGGGCATATATATACTGTATGGTACAGGTATAGGATAACAGGGGAAAGGATGTGATATTCCATCCCGCCATGGGAGCAGTGTCAGTGCTGTGCATTGATCGAGATGTGATCGATGCATCTTGGCTGCATTGATGTTATTATGCATTCTATACAGCTCATTCCACTCTAATCATCCTGGATAAGTTCATATCGACGGGAGAGATCCGCAAATGTACACAGATAGGAGAGAAGTAGCGTTTGACCGTGGGCTTGATTCACTGGAAATGCACACGGCAGGCACAGGAACAATTATGTTGTCCCCTTTGCTTTCCCCACATACAGTACGACCGACCTCCTCAAATCAATGAGATTTAGGTTCAAAAGTGGCCATGTTTGGAGGGGCTAGAAAGGCTGGTTCAATTCCTGTCTCTCTATATCCCCTAGGGTAGGTACCCTCACATGTTCTCTCTATGTCCCCTATAGGGTAGGTACCCTCACATGTGCTCTCCATGTCCCCTATGGTAGATACCCTCACATGTTCTCTCTATGTCCCCTATAGGGTAGATAGATACCCTCACATGTGCTCTCCATGTCCCCTAGGGTAGATACCCTCACATGTTCTCTCCATGTCCCCTAGGGTAGGTACCCTCACATGTTCTCTCCATGTCCCCTATAGGGTAGATACCCTCACATGTTCTCTCTATGTCCCCTATAGGGTAGATACCCTCACATGTTCTCTCCATGTCCCCTAGGGTAGGTACCCTCACAAAAATCATGCAGTGATCATGGTCTCTATACTGCCTCCCCCTGGTCAGCTGGGGAGCCTGATTGAGGGGAAAAGAACAGGTTGGAATAACGTGTTCCTTCCACGCGCTACGTACTGTATATGTCCTACCGGGGAAACTCCGGCCTGTCAAGTGATAAGAAGCGGCCTGCTCACTGACTCCTCATGCATTGAAGGAAGCATGAGCTCAGTCTGGCGCTCTCCACGTTGTCAGAAGGCCAGGATTACAGCTTAGGCATTGGCACCCGGTGGAAAATGGGTTCCAAAATTGTGGGATAGAAACTTTAATTTAAAAGTGGCCATATTTCCCCTCTACAGTAAAATAAAAAAAACCCAAAGTCTGCCATTCTGTATTTTAATACATTTTTACTTTATTGTTCTACTCTCAGCCAATATTTAAGCGATATCAATGGTTTGTATTATGGCAGCATTTGGACAATTTTGACAGACAGACATCTCACTTTCTCTAATGTCTATCGCCTGTGTCATCTTATCTACAGTACTATTTGGTTCACTCGATGTGTGAACCTCTCTCTCTCTCTCTCTCTCTCCTGTGTGTAAGCTTTCTGTTTTTCATTTCCCCTCCCACTCCAGCCCCTTCATCTCTTTCACCCATAACTTTCATTTATACCACCCAGATTAAAACGCACGCACGCGCGCACACACACACACACACACACACACACACACACACACACACACACACACACACACACACACACACACACACACACACACACACACACACACACACACACACACACACACACACACACACACACAGTGGTTCAATCAACAATCTGTGAACAAATATCGGAGTACACAATACATATCCTCCTCTCTCCTCCAGCTCGTCTGTCTTTTCCTTTTTCTCTTCATGTCTCCACCCTCTCTCTCCGTGTCTCTCTGTCTCTCTCTCTCTCTGTGTCTCTATCTATGTCTCTCTCTCTGTCTCTGTGTCTCTCTTTCTCTCTGTGTGTGTGTCTCTCTCTCTCTCTCTCTGTGTCTCTCTTTGTGTGTGTCTCTCTCTGTCTCTCTCTCTGTGTCTCTCTTTGTGTGTGTCTCTCTCTGTCTCTCTCTGTGTCTCTCTCTGTCTCTCTCTCTGTGTCTCTCTTTGTGTGTGTCTCTCTCTGTCTCTCTCTCTGTCTCTCTCTCTGTGTGTGTGTCTCTCTCTCTCTCTGTGTCTCTCTCTCTCTCTCTCTCTCTCTCTCTGTCTCTGTGTCTCTCTGCACGTTCCTCTGTATTTTAATCAAACAGGAGCTTGCCCTCCATCTCTAACCCCTCCTTTTTCTTTCTCCTTTCTCTCTCTCTCGCTCTCCTCTTCATCGCCCCCTCTCCCCCATTACTCGTCTCTCTCTCTCTCTCTCTCTCTCTCTCTCTCTCTCTCTCTCTCTCTCTCTCTCTCTCTCTCTCTCTCTCGCTCTCCTCTTCATCGCCCCCTCTCCCCCATTACTCGTTTATCTCTCTCTCTCTCGCTCTCCTCTTCATCGCCCCCTCTCCCCCATTACTCGTTTATCTCTCTCTCTCTCTCTCTCTCTCTCTTGCTCTCCTCTTCATCGCCCCCTCTCCCCCATTACTCGTCTCCCTTCCCACCACTCTATTCTCCTCTCTTCTCCTTCCTCTCTCTCTCTCTCTCTCTCTCTCTCCCTCTCCGCTCCCAGATGGCCAGAGGAGGTGTCGGGTGGAGGGAGGCGATCCATCATGGCTGCCAGGCGGGTGGAGTACTGCACCTTGCAGAGCACTAGTAGTCACGTCAACACGTGATCCCCTTTGTTTCTGAGGATCACCTTGATCTGTCTGTCAGTCATGTTAGTGTTATTAACCCTTGGCTGTTCAAATATTTGAACACCACGCATTCAATGCCGTCTCACTTTTGCTCATAGAATTTAGCAAGAATGCTAGTTTTTATATATACTAGCCCTTACCTGTTGTGAGATACACCCCCCCCCCCCCCCCCTCAATTAATCTCACTGCAATCCTGAAGTTTAATCTCGATTCATCTCGATTACAATTTGAACTCCGCCGAAGGCATTCAAAATACGCACGCTACTTAAATAATGACCAGAAGTAAGGAACCCTAATTATGGATACAACTAGCCTATTAATACCTTATATTTCATATTGTGAGTTTGTAGAACTGTTCACAGTGTTGCCAAATCAAGTCATTATAAGCTACTTTGGACTTGGTCTATCTGTAAAGTTTCTTTAAAATATTGGTGGTCCTTGACATGAAAATGCTTGAGAACCACTACTCTAAAACAACGGTGTTTGACAGTCAGCACTATAGTTGAGTATTTTCTGACTTTTTTCGGATTTTTGGCCCGTTAACATTTTCATAGACCTGGTTGCTTGTTTCTCTCTCAGTCACGCAATGTGGCAACCCTGGTCAAAGCCGTGTAATGTTGTGATCATATTGTGATGCATGCAGGGTGGTGGTTTAGCTTAGCACAGAACAGCTAACATGATGCAGCATAGGCTGCTGCCTGGATAGTGGATATGGAATATGGATATGGACTTATGGCTCCATCGCAGCTGCCTCTTTCTTTTCTAGTAAGTAGAACTTTGTGTTGGCGTTGCCGTTTACCGTCCCTCTCACAGACTACACAGGGAGTCAGCCACTGACTCCGTCTCCGTGCTCCGCCTCCTCTCTACAGGGCGCGTTCGGAAAAATACCACACCGGAGAGCACTCGCCTATTAGTTTGCATTGCACAGTGGGCTCAGTGCGCTATTTCTGAACGAGCACACACAGATAGATAGATATAGATAGATAGATAGATAGATAGATAGATAGATAGATAGAGATGAATAGATTCACACATTGAGACAAATAGATAGATCTTAAATACATTGAGACAAATAGCGATGAATAGCTGCATAGATACAGGCATACATAGAGACAACTATATAGTTAGTTACAGATGAATAGATGCATACATACATTAAGGCTGCAACAACGAATCGATTAAATCGATAAAAATCGATAATTGAATTCGTTGCCAACGAATTATCTTAGCGATTATTATCGCGGGTGTTTTCCAACATTAAAATGTAACATAACGCTGCTTTCTTTTTACCGTTCAGTAACGGCACTAGGCTGAACGAACAATATGCAACGGGTCGTATAAACACAACACAAGATTGTCTTGAACGTGACCAGAGCGCTCCGCATCTATTCTACCCCCCCACACACACACACACACACACACACACACACACACCGCAACGATCCTGTTGCAACGTTAGCTTGCTAGCCTAGCAAGGTTGTGTTTACTGTTGATATAGCAGCTATCGCTAACATGAGGAACAGCAACAAGTCCTCTTTGGCTCTCCGTGTTCATCGGATTCTTTATCTTACATAAAGAAATACGAGCGACCTGTTAAAGAAGTTAAGAACACAGCGTGGGGACAGAAGTCACAGTGACAGACTTGTACTGAGCGTGCCGTATGTGACTGTGAGCATTGCGGGCTGAGAGGACTCCCCCCTCCGCTTCCAAGGCTCAGGAGGGAGGGGGCTGTTTGACTGTACTGTGCGCTGGGCAGGAGCATGTCTTAACGGTAGAACGGAGCGGCACTAAAAGTCAGCATTGCAAAAATAAAAAGTATGATTTTATAGTAATGATTTATATAAAAGTAAGTCAATTCTGTCTTTCATATATTTTATTTATCCATGAATATTTTTCTTCAAGTACAAAAGGACGGAGGACGACGAGTACAAAAATGGAACCAAATGGACTCAACATTGATTTTACAATAGAAATTAAAATATAAAAATTGGGGTCCCAGAGATAGAAATGGAAAGAAAGACAGTCAGCTATACACGGTCAACATTACAGATTACAGTATCATTACAAGTAGGAATGGCAATGAAATCAAATTGGATAAAAAAGGGGGTAACATATTAATTTTGAAGGAGTATTCATTTTTATTATCTTTATTATTAGTTACAACATGCCTAAAATAACTTGAAGCTAATTTTTTTAAGTAATTGCAAAAAGGTGCCATAATCCGATTAATCGATTCATCGTTTAAATAATCGGCCGATGAACCGATTATGAAATTAATCGTTAGTTGCAGCCCTAACATACATGCATAGAGAGAACAACAGGTATAGTTACAAATGAGTAGATATAGGCCCACAATCATACAGACACATGCAGGACATAACACAGACAAATGCGCAGCTACAGACAGACCATTTCCAATGCCATGCATGGACGAGGTACTGTAGAAGATGCTAATTAAAGTCCATGCTGACAGACAGACATAGTGTAACATCCAGTGCAGCTGGATGAGCAGCAGGGAGTGGGCACTCTACACAGGCCTGTCGTGTGAGGGTTCTCATCTATGGAGAGCTCTTTGCTGTATCTCTGTTTCATGTCAACGGTAATCCAAATTGCACATTCTTTAAACGACATTGGCCACTGCATGCGGAATCCGCCATGAAAGATCCTAATTCTAATTTACAGCTCATTGTAACAAATGTCCAACCTGGCGTAATAGGCGATTATTTTCTCTCTCTCTCTCTCTCATTTGCAGGCAACAGTGCAGCACTGTCTCTCTCTCTCTCTCTGTTTCTGACAAACAGCGCCCCTACTGGTACTCATTATACTGGTGCTCATTAATGAACACTATAGGTGGGTGAACACATAGGAGGTGAACAACACGGACATTGCTGTTCCTTGGGAGTGGTTGCGCCACTCAAAAATGACACCCGTGTGAAGTGAGTGGTGCAACTCCGCGTGGGGGGGTCGCCGGGGGGAGGGGGGTGGGTGGGCTGGAAGCACAGGAACGCACCCAGGGTGTCGGCCCGGTTCTGGCGAGCCGCCCCACGTCCGAAACGGTTGAGAAATGACAGAGTTACCGTGTGGGGGGTCCCTCTACTGTACCCTCTACTGTACTGTCACTGTACTGTCACTGTACTGGCACACCTGAAATCATCATATATACAGTTAATATGTGCGTGTGTGTTATGTTTTCGTGCTCAGACGCACCCAGCCACCCACACACACACACAGCTCCGTATGTGTGTGGGTGTCAAAAATGTAACGATCAAAAAGCCGTGCACTGCAACACATTGAGAGCAGCTATACATGTGCTATCCGTCCTACAACACAATATAGGGCCTAAGTGGTTACGGATTAAGGATAAGGATAAGTCCTCAGCATGCCTCTGTTGAATAAAGTAGTGCCCAGTGAGTGAAAACCAGCCACTGATGACTCAAACGTCAGGTCATGGATTATGGGAAACGATTGTGCAGGTCTATACTTTAAGTGTTAAGCCTGATTTATACTTAGTCTATATGTCTGACACCGGAAAATAGCCGAGCTTGTATAGGTCGGCTGTTTTCGGGGCGTGCGACACCGCCGTGCGACAGAGCTTATACATCAGACTTTAGTGTAATTGGGTTGAAAGGACGTGTTTTCTATGCGTTAGAAGGTTAATCCGGGACAGCCCCCCCCCCCCATCAGGTTGTACTGCATTTGAAACCGGCACAGAGTCATGATTCAGGTGTGAAACTATATTTCATGTATTATAACCGACTGTTGTGAACATGATGGGCAGATTGGGCACTATTAGGAAACTGTGGGAACCTATATCCTTTGATGCAAACCAAAGTGATTTTAAAGAGTGTCTTTGTGGGCCTAACGGCATGGACATACAGTAGATAATATATATAATGTGATCTCATTCCTAAGCCTCGTTCTTGCCAATAGCACTTATCTGACACTATTGTGTTGATTGGTTGGGTTGCTTGGAACAATGCGAGGCCTTTAAAACAATCTGTGAATTGACAGTCTAACCGTGTCCCTTTTGAGTTACTGTCACGCCTCCCTGTGTCCCATCTTGTGCTTCCGTGCAACCGGCAAGAGTTCAGTTCAGAGTTGCAATGAAGCAACTCGTCTTCCGTCTCTCTCTCTCTCTATCTCTTTGTTTATTGGCAAAATACGTTGATATTGCCGAGTATTTATGTACATAAAAGGGAATAAACTAAACAAAATGTGTACACAGAGCTGTTCCATTGGAACTCAGGACAACTACTGTATAGCGCGCAAAACCAAAATAAGTGTGCTTTTGCTATCAGAAATACACGTCACGTGGGTATTGCTAAGGTTATCTTGGGATACACAAATTGCATTGACGTTTCAATGTTTTGCATTCACTTCATATCAAACCTGTGGGACAAGTATAGCAGCAGTTTATCCAATGTGTTTGAAAAGGTATTTTCTCTCTCTCTCTCTCACTGTGTGACTACACTACAACATCCTGAGTGCAGATGAGCTCAGTGTAATAATGGAGTGTGTTAACCCATTCTGAACGGGAACCCATTTTGGCGTTCGCATCATGTTATGCTTTAGCTATTGAAAAATAGCAGATCTACAAGCTCATAGCGCGCCACCGAGTGTCGCGCTATGAGCTTGTAGGTCTGCTATTTTTGAAAAATCGAAGAACGACTGACATTTTTAGAATCTGATCTCAGGTCAGAATGGGTTCATCAGACCAGTGTGTGTCCAGTGGAAACCTCGTATGAATCTGATCTCAGGTCAGAATGGGTTAAATAAACACATAGGACTTTACAGTGTACAGTACATCCCCTGTAGGAAGCCTTCGCTCGAGACACCCCGCAGAGCACTGGAATTAATCTGTCCGCATGAAGAGAGGGAGAGAGAGAGAGAGAGAGAGAGAGAGAGAGAGAGAGAGAGAGAGAGAGAGAGAGAGAGCGGCAGAGATGGGTGAGACGGTCAAACGTTCACGTTTGTTGCCATGGCTACTCTCATCGTTTCTCCAAAAGGAATAACTTTTTTGGCAGCTGAGGAAAACATTGATTAATGTTTCCAATTCACAGCTTTTCTTTTTTCCCTGTTCCGTTTAATATGCCACAGCCACCGCTGCCACGGTTACGGGTTCAGGTTCCTGTGTATAGGGGAAGGAATTAAAGGGATATTTTACTTGCAAAAAAAAGACGATAAAATGACCACCAAGTTTTTTTTTTTTTAAAGTGAAATATCCCTTTTACACTTCCAGTTAGTGGTGGAAATTAATGAAGTGCATCTACTCAAGTACTGTACTTTTAAGATTTATATTGAGCGCTAATATATTTAAGTCATGTTGATTAGGTGATGTAAAACAAACGGTGCAAACACAAACATTAAACGCCATTCACAATAAAGAGCAGTGGCGTGCACACACGTGACATTTAGAGGGGCGGGTGCTCAAGTGAAAAAAGGGCACCTTGTGTTGCGAGTGGAACCGGCCGGTGGCCTTAACACACACTGTACAGTGTACCCCCTAGCACGCCCTAGTGTTTATCTGTGCACGCCACTGATAAAGAGACAATATGGCGTAAATGACACATTATGGACGTACATTTTCACTTCATTGTCAATGCATTTACAAAACGAACATTGCACTAAAGACAAACATTAAACCTGTGTATCAAAAATAGAAAACAGGGGCTTGGTTGATGAATGTTTTGTAGTAATAATTAGCGCCGCTCACTTCACACGGGTCAAGACACTGCAGTGCACCCCACTGCCACCCTTTAGATCTCCAAATATGGAGCCGACCTGTTCTGACATTCCATATGTTGATCCGACCCGCCGTGCCAAAGGGGTGGGGTTGAAGAATACCATCTTTTTTTCCCCCATTGATGTACAGTATGTACGTATAACAGAAGTACGGCTACTGTAATGCTTCTCTACATTTGCCTGTTTAGCAGTTATAAAGTGTCGTTTTTTGTTTTTTTTTCCTTTTCTACGATCGCATTTTGACAGTGATGGATTCACGTTGACGGGAGGCATGTCCCCAATAACAACTCGCCGTGGTCACCCATGCTAAAAATGTATGCAGTGGGAGATTTATGTGATACAGAATTTTTACGAAATACAACATGGGGGCCGACGCCAGTTCCGCCGGAGACGTGATGATTTCACGGGACAGGGGAAACAGTACACAGTGACATAAAGAGCGCACCTATATCACTTGGCAAATGGCTCCATTTAAACTGTTAATATATCAGGAGGCCTTCCGCCACGAGAGACGGTCCAAGCTTTGATGGGATCGCGCTCGGGCAGAGAGAGAGAGAGAGATAGCGGTATAATGAAATGCAGTCAGGTGTGTGTTTCCCATTTGCATGCCGTGGAAGGCAGGCAGGAGGATGACACTCGTGAAGATTATGTATTTGCTGACGGGCGAGGAGGATCATTTTGGAGTCGGTGCTCGGTGGAGTAGAAAATCACTGTTGGGGAAATTCCGCATGGAGAAGCAAAATAAACACGCGGTGGCATCAATCTATTATCTTTTTCCCGAGGAGGATCCCCTCCCAACCCCCACCCCCTCCTATCTGCTCTCCCCATTGTGAAATGCAGGTGTCATTTTTCATTTCGTGCACACCTCCACTCAATAGTGTATCATGACTAGTGTTGCCAACTAGCTTCTTTCCAGACCCCCCCCCCCCCTATAGCGACTGAATTAGTGAAAAGCTTCTGGCGAGAAATCTATAGCTACTTTTTTTCTGGTGAAGTGGGGACAAATCGTTGTCGACAGGCGCCAGAGATAAAAAACCCTCATTTTTCTTAATTTTCATTCTCAGCCTCAAATCCTAAGCTAAGTTGGCAAAACTATAAAAGTGGTCGGCGCAGTCTGGGCTCAGTGGCTTTCCTCGGCTCGGGTTATGTGCACAGACTGCCACAGTGCTTCCTCCCTTTCTTGCTCTGTGTGACAGAGCAAGAAAGGAGGAAGCACTGTGGCAGCTCACTTTAGTCTGCTAGTAAAAAATAAAATACACACTCAAATGCATAAAGTATTTAACCTTCTAATTCCTGTATGGATCGGAAACAAAATAGCGTTCTAAACGTTAGTTGAATTGAGGTATGTTTTTTTTTAATTACAATGCGTTTAAACGAGCAGCGAACTTTCCGGGTTCAGACCACAGCACAGAGAGTGCCTCAGTGTCGAAAAATGTTTTTTCTGGGCTGGCTACATATTTTCGTTGCTAGGGGCGCCTTAAAGTCGCTAGGGAGTGACGCTAAAAATTCGCTAGGGGGGGGGGGGGGGGGGGGGGGGGGGGGGGGGGGGGGGGGGCGACTTTCAGCTACTTCGAGGAGCCACTAGCTACTTCCGTTACTGGAGAGTTGGCAACACTGATCATGACCACAGGCTAGCACATCTTATTTCTGGAGAGCACCCTCCTAAAAGCTGCCTTCCTGCATATCTCTCTCTCTCTCTCTCTCATTTGTACACTCTCAGAGTTCAATTAACATTGATTTTACGATAGAGCCTAATGCATGTCAAACTGGGGGTCCTTGAAAACAAATGGGATGAGAATCACTGCTAGAGCCGTAAAAAAAAAAATCTTCTCTTACGGGGGCATAAATTGTCTAATAATGGGGGTGCCGCGGGGCTAATTAGTGTCAATTTGGGGGTCCTCGACATGAAAAAAGGTTTGGGAACCGGTGACTTGCAGCGTGAACTCAACACACATTATCCTGAGTTTACGGGCTACAATAATATTACAATGTTGATAAGGTTGGACTGTTGCCGCGATACTGAGGAGTAGCTCTGCACCATTTCTACTCCATGGGTGGGTCTATACAGCAAGTGCTACCATATCAGGGTCTGTTAATAGCATGTGAACACTCACAGGCGTCAACACTTTAAGTCTAGAAACATCAATACCCCGTCTCCCGCCGAACAAGAGCTTATTGGATATTCACATGACTCCGCTCACACACACACACGCACGCACGCACACACACACACACAGGTGTACACACAGACGCATGCACGTTGTATATCTGATAACATTTAATTGAATATTCACCTCTCCTCTGTAATGCCGTATACCGTTTTGTGTGAATTGTGAGGAGCTAGTGTATCTGTCTCTCATTATCTCACACTTCTCATTTCAGGACAGCACGCGCACACACACACACACGCGTGCGCGCACACACACACACACACACACACACACACACACACTCACACACACACACACATCCAGACTGAACACAACTGCCGAGCTTTATCTTCCCTTTTACTGACACATTCATAGGGAGACACAGTCAATGGGGCTTACAGGTTTTTATCTTGTCAGCAATGACCTCCATTTGAATTCCAAAAAACATCATATGATAACATTGCAACTTCGTTTTGTATTGAGCAGTTCCCTTTGCCACTATACTGAAAAAAATAAAATGTATTATAATGTAACAAGCGTATTGTATTTGATTTTGGCACGCAGGTGCCAACTCGCCAGGGGAAAACAGAGCCGTGGTGCATGGAGGTGGGAGAAAAGAGACACACTTTGTTGAGAACAACAATGAACTCGGCAGATAAATAGACTGCCAGATTTTCTCAGTTTCTAGCGACTTCACAGTTACATAACCCACTGAGGAGGCACATATAACCCACTCCAGTATATCTGCCTGAACTCGCAGACTATATATGCATCATTCACTTCTGAGACTTGTGCTACTTATGATAATATAGAGGTACAATTGAGGCATTTTAGCAGATTCTCTTAATCCAGAGAGACAGTAAAGTAAGAACATGGTAATGCTGTGCATCAAATACACAGAAGAATCATAAGCAAGCTAGGAGCCTAACATCCGTCTAACAGTGGAATATCTATAGAATGAAACTATGCATATACAGTACACTATAGGGTGCTATGTCTACATAAAATGCTATCTAAATGACATAAGCTGAGCCTTTGCATACGCCCGTTAGTTGCTGCGAGAGTGAGGCCTAGCCAACACCAACTCGGGGATTCCTGGATCGCTGCCCTCCACAAATTCCCTATCCAACAGCAGGTTCTTGAGCTCTGCAGTGTTGCTAGCCAAGCTGTCGCCTGTAAGACCTTAGAGTAATACGCCTGTAAGGTTGTTGAGGCTAGGGCAAGTGCTATACCTGGCTAAGATGGAGTCTGAAGAGGTGGGTTTCCAGACTACGGCGGAAGCTTGGGAGTGAGTCTGCAGTTCTGATTGCAGTGGGAAGTGCATTCCATAGTTTTGGAGAAGAGTTTGGGACGTGTGGAGCGCTGTCCTGGCGTTTTGAGTCAATCATGTTCTTCCAGCTTCACTGCATTGGCTGATCTGAGCACAGTTTCACAATCTATGTCTGTGCAGATGCAATTGTGTTTAACAACCCATTTTGACCCGAGATCAGATTCTAAAAATGTCTTCTACATCCTGACAGTTTTCTGAAAAAGCTATGTTTCTGTGTCAGTCGTTCTTCGATTTTTCAAAAATAGCAGACCTACAAGCTCGTAGCGCGCCACACGGTGGCGCGCTATGAGCTTGTAGATCTGCTATTTTTCAATAGCTAAAGCATAACATAATGCTAACACCAAAAGGGGGAGTATTGTAAGTTCATTTTCAGGGAGAGAATGATCAACAGACATCGGACATCTCTTTAGTTTAATTCAAGCTCAATTTGCACCAAGGAAGTGTCCAGGTTGTCTTGATATAAGATAATTAAAACACAGTGGGCATGTTCCCGGAACAATGGAAAACTGTTCCGAAAAGCAAAGTGATGGAATCTGCTGTCACATACTGTACACATTTCACCTGCGCCATTGTCTTATCTCTGTTTAGACAAGTTTCATACCATCCATATAATTATGTGACCAGATTTGACTGAGAGCCTGCCATCGCGCAAATTCCAGCTTTTCACCGGAGATTATTTTTCTTCCAAAATGGGTTAATAGCACAGGCAGACTATTCACATACTAGAGCACGTCTGAAATAAGTGTCAGAGCTGAAATCGACATGTAAATAGATAAATGCTTAAACATGTAGCTGGGTGTAATGTTAGAGACCACAGAAGTGAACCTTTCAAGCCTGTTTTCTCAACTTGCCGTTTCTCTGCAAGACATTACTCTATAAGCCATGTCTCCAAAACTGGTGGTTCAAACTGAACTAAAAAATTCAATGGCAGTCCCTCAGTCAATTTTGTTCGCATATGCTTGAAAAAGATGCTGAAGCGTGTGTTGTTCTAGATATAAAAGGGCACATTTGACAAGGTCTGGCATGATGGCCTTTGTGTAAAGCTCAGCCATATCAAAGGGCATAACTGTAAAACCACCCATATGGCTACATAATTACCGTAACCCATTCTGACCTGAAATCAGATTCTAAAAAAAATGTCTTCTACATCCAGTTGATCCATCCATGACAGTTTTCTGAAAAAGCCATGTTTCTATGCCAGTCGTTCTTCGATTTTTCAAAAATATCAGACCTACAAGATCGTAGCGCGCCACTCGGTGGCGCGCTATGAGCTTGTAGATCTGCTATTTTTCAGTACCTCACCGGGATCCATTCTTCTCAGCCCAGTACTGTTCTCCACCTTTATATAGACGACGTTGTGGAACAATATAGGAAACAACATGATTGTCTACCCATAACAGTCGTATAGCATAGAGAGAGAGAGAGAGAGTGTGGAACAACGTGACCTCATATATAAGTACCTGGGTATTTCTTTTGATTCTCAGTTAAACTGACTCTGTTTGTTCCCCGAATTAAACCGGCGCATGTGCACTTTCTGAGAAGGCGATCGGGGTCCATGGGGCGTGGCAACAAACATCATGCTACTGTACATGATGTACTACTACTACTGTACAAACATAGAATTCATCATCCGTTATGGCATCACAAACATGGTTTGGTGACCTGTCCGTCAAAGTCAAATCCCAACTTCAAAACCTAGTCAAGAGGGCTGGAAAAAATTATAGGTATATGCAGCCCCCGTGTTCTCTTCAAGAGATATTTGAGAGTACAGTGAGGAAGCAGGGCCTCAAAATCACCCCAGACTCGAGCCACATCCTCCGTAAAGGAATATGAGTTTGATGCCGTCTGGCATCACCATACTGTAAGCTCAACAGATATACATTCTCCTTTGTTCCACTGTCAATCAAAACAGTCAATAACAGATAACTAACTAATGGGGGGGAACAAGGGAAGACCTTATGATGGGAGAGTGCAATACTCTAATACTTGAACCTCTCGATATAATTTGCACAGTGGGGGGTAGGATAATTATATTTTTTACTATGAACTGTATTTTTTGTACTATGCTGTGTGTGTATCTATGTATGTATGTATGTATGTATGTAATGTATAACGTTGTCTCTTGGTGCTTGAGACAATTTTCTCCTCGGAGACAAAAAAGGCTAATTGAAATGAATTGAATACCACACCCAGGTCAGAAGCGTCATGGAGTATCTCTCTCTCTTGCCTGGATAAATAATGCATGGAGGAGGGTGTACATAATGCTGTCTATAGTCTATATACTGTCGTTTTGTTCATTATTGACGGCACTTCTTTCTTGTGTCATGTCTTTACCCTGCTGTGGGCCTATCTACAGTACCTTTTCTTGCCCCAACTATAGTGCTGCCTTTGCCGACTGAATCTCCCCATCAATGAAGGTCTTATCTTATGAATGCCTCACAAAATACTCTTAGGTATAAAGCTATCATCCCGGAAAAAAGCACAAAACATCATCAGTGTGGATAGAGGGATATTATGCCATCACCGAGCTACAGTAAGAACACAGAATCACAGAACAAAGGTGCACACTCGCACATGTCCAGCAGATCTGAAAGCTCACATGTGGCACCGGTCGAACTGGAGGTTAACGCCAAACCATGCCCCCGACGCTCCTCAGAGCTATATATATATACACCACCAAAAGGACTCGACTAGTAGGAGCCATGCATCAACACTCTGCTTCAACAATAACAACACAGAACAGACTTCCACCTGCTGCTGCTGCTTGTCGGGGGACATGTCACATCGAGTCACTGTTCTTCTTCAAGGAGAGACCGAACAAACGCCTCCTCGGTATGAGACTATATAGTGCCCACGAATACACGAATCAGTTAAAATATACCCGGTATGTGCAACAAAATATGTTTGTTTTCCCTGCTGTTGCTTTTAATTTGTGTCGAAGAGGGTCTGCCACGGTATATGCAGTCATTTCACCGTTGCATTGTGAGTGCATACAAGACGACAAAAATCAATGATCCTCAACGTTTTATGTAGTCAGGACATCACATGCAAACCACACCACATCACTCATCCCATTTTGTGCGGGGAACCCGTTTTGGTGTTAGCACTACGTTATAGCTTTAGCTATTTAAAAATAGCAGATCTACAAGCTCGTAGCGCGCCACCGAGTGGCGCGCTACGAGCTTGTATAGGTCTGCTATTTTTGAAAAAATCGAAGAGCGACTGACATAGAAGACTTTTTTTTTTTTAGAATCTGATCTCAGGTCAGAATGGGTTTAAAGGATGCATTCAGATCACACTCTTCCAGCTAGGTGTCCCCCGTGAGGAAGGAGGAGGAAACCGCTGACCACCAACCGGCACCGGCGCACTCTCCTCCCCCCCCCCCCCTCCTCGGTTTCACGGCGCGCGAGGTACAGTATAGCGAATGCACGGTGTCGGGAATGGCAGATAGCCGCGCTCTCTTAAATGGCTATGCTCGATTTCCTGCCTGCCTTCCTGACCTCCCGCGGGCATGAGTAGACAAAAGATAGATGTACGTTTGACTCGGAGGCTGGGATAGAGAGAGACACTGAGAGGCGAGAACACGAGGGTGTTCTGGGGCGGAGAGAGATTGAGGAAGCACTCATCCATGGCGTGTGTGTGTGTGTGTGTGTGTGTGTGTGTGTGCGTGCGTGCGAGCGCATGCATGTGTGTGTGCGCATGTCCTCCCAGCGGCCCCTGGAAGAATTTTTTTTGTGTAGTTTGTGTTTCCGGATGGGCCTATATCAAGGCAGGGAGGAAAACGGAGGTGCAACAGTGCATCATACTTTCTCTTGAAAGACAATGGCCGCTAAAAGAATCAGTTGTACACTTGCACGGTAAAAATCCTGTTGCAGTATCTATATCACTCTGAACTGTTTTGGAGTAACATTTACAGTCCAGATTGGATCCTGTGGTCTGTGGTCTCCACTCCACCCCGCAGTATAGCGTGCTGGTGTTTTGCGATGGCGATATAGATGGATCTACAAGCTCACAACCTGTTGTGAACTGCCGCTGAGTTGTGAGCTTGTAGATCAGCTATTTACAGCAAGCAGTCTTAATATATTATCATGGATGTATAACTGAAAGTGAAAGTTGAGGCTTTCATTGACTGGCCCAGAAAGGATATATGTGCAACAGTATCATTCTCCAGGGCTATGGGACACTATACATACGTTACTATTATTGAAAATATTTTGCAGAAACAAAAACACAAATCATATTTGTTCTTGCTATTTCAAGAACAATCTGAGCTGACTTTCTTCTGTAAGAGATGTCCTGTATAGGCGTTACCAACTTACCATAACCAAATCTATAGTGGCATTGGATAATAAGCTTCTGACTCTGTACAGTGTAACATCATTGATGACTGAGTGATTGCTCATTCATTGCTTATAAATAAGAGCTGGTGAACAGCTGTGCAATTTTCAAACAGTGCCATGATTGGTAGTTTGGTACTAATAGTTGATGGTCCAGTGGTCAACTCGTTCCATGAGATAATTAGTATTATTAGTATGCGTTATTTCAGATTGTCCAACACAAACAAAGATCTGGGATAGTGTCTGAGAAGTTGCATATTAGCAGTGATTCATGAACTGACAAGTGGCAGGCTCACACGCACTTTGTCACAAGGACCAATGATCAATGGAGTGTCATTTCAGCATTTTAACCCTTTATTTGTTGTACTCTCAGCCAGCCAGCTATATAGCCAGCCAATTCCAAACCCTCGACTAGTCATCCCGTTATAGTCCGTCAACATGTCTGTGGCTAATTTAGTCTAGTCCCAAAATGGGACTGCATGTAAATCTCTAAATCCTTGGCTAATAATGTGCTTGGGGGGGGATATGTAGTATGTTCTGTGCCACGACCATTAGCGTAATTGCACTGTGGGAAGGATCGGCTCACGTGCGTGCCTTGCGGAGTGACACAGGGGTTGACAGAGCGAGATTGTTAGCGTGCTATATGGTCAGCACAAGGCACTTCTCTAACGGATCCCTTCACTGGGCTTTACGGCTCCATTAATTTCCCTCCCGTGTGTCAGCCCTGAAGCCGAGCGAGCTCTCCACTTCCACCGTTAGAGCAGTCTAATAGACAGACGCCTTAACCCATTCTAAACGGGAACCCATTTTGGTGTTAGCATCATGTTATGCTTTAGCTATTAAAAATAGCAGATCTACAAGCTCATAGCGCGCCACTCGGTGGCGCGCTATGAGCTTGTAGGTCTGCTATTTTTGAAAAATCGAAGAACGACTGACATTTTTAGAATCTGATCTCAGGTCAGAATGGGTTCATCAGACCAGTGTGTGTCCAGTGGAAACCTCGTATGAATCTGATCTCAGGTCAGAATGGGTTAAGAGACGACGTCGCGCCGATAACGACCAGCATGCGCACGCGCATAGTATATAGCGGCAGCCATAGAACCCTTCCCCTCTCATGAGATGCAATGGAAGAAAGTTACAGCTGCACTGCACGTGTAAAGAAATGCCCCGTCAAAACTTTCACATGCTGTTTTTCTCCCCAGCGTGGAGGAAGAATGATTAGGGTTTTTATCGGGATCTCTCGCCCTTGAAATATATAATCCTTGGTTTCTGTTGTGTTTGAACAATAACAATAACAATAACAGTTGTCCTCAAAACCACACCTCCAGGCCGCCGTCATGAGAACGGGAGGTGCGCTCATGACCACGGCAGCAGAGCCTATGTTTGTGCACGGCTGCACCTAAGTGCTGCACGCGCACCTGCAGCCTATCAAGTATAATTTATGCTTCGTCCCGCGATGGTGTCGCGCACGCAGACCTCTACGCTCACGACAGTGGCGTCTGCGATGCGACGTGAGCTTGTACATCAGCTCTTCTCTGTGCGCAACACTGTTGGACTTTGAAGTATAAATGTATCCTAAAGGGTGCATGCGTCTCACTATAGCCGACACAGTAGAGGAGGTTGAATGGACTGAAACCAGCGCTCCCCAACATTGTTTGGAGATCTGTTGGGAATGGATTACATGAATGAAACAGTCACCCGTGCGCCCAGTCCCAATGTCTGTAAACAAATAATTGGTCTAATAGAACACTGCATGACAGGAAACATTCAACAAAAAGCCAATAGCAAGCTCATAGCGCGCCACTCGGTGGCAGCTATGAGCTTGTAGATCGTAAAAATGCGGCACAAATCTCTGAATAGGTATATAGGCAGATTCTTTCCAATTTTTTCTACATCAGGCCTAACGTCTTGAAACTCTTTCATAATCACAATGCTTAATGACTCTTGCTTCAATCCAGCCTCGCTTCAATCAAGCTCAATTATGTGCAGCCCATGACACTTAAAGTAAACCCTGCAGGACGTTATACTTCATTGAAGTACTTCCATCCAAACATAGCTTCAAGCTCACAACACGTCGTGTGACAACTTGAGGTAATGGATTGTGAGATTGTAGATGAGTGGTTCCCAAACGTTTTCATGTCAAGGACCCCCAGATTGACTTTGACTTTTGCATTATAGTCTATGGAACCCTATTTAATAGCATTTCTATCTCTGGGACCCCCAATTTATATTGTAAAATCGATGCTAATTTAACTCAGAGAGTGTACAAATGTACTCTCTGAGTTACAGACCCATAAGGGTCCATTGGGTTCCAAATTATCATCTAGCTGGGTCCCCCCCTGGAACTCCCTCAAGTACCCCTGGCTGGGGGTCCCCGGGCCCCACTTTGGGGAACCACTGTTGTGGATGATTTCCACAGAATGTTCACCTATTTTTGTCGAATGTTCACTCCCGAGTATTAACTATGCACTGCCAGCATAGTGGTTAAACTGACAGGGAGCACTATAGGCTAATATCCTCCGTATAGGTTGGTTTTAAAATAGGCCTGACGTCGAAAATGTTCTGGAAAAACCTCATGTCTCTGTATCAGTGGTGCTCAATATTTCATGTCAAGGACCCCCAAACATGATATGTAATTGGCCACCGACCCCCCATCTGGAAAATATGTTGTTCCAGGGACTGGGGACCTCTCAGAAGCAAAGATTTTAGTTAAAAACGTTCACTCTGAAAGAATATACATTCAAAGACTTGAGCCACATTTTCGAGATTCTTCAAAAATAGCAGACCTACAGCTTGTAGATCTGCTATTTTCCAACAGCCAAAGCATAACATAATGCCAACACCAAAAGGGGTTCCAACCCAAAATGGGTTAAAACAGGGTGACCCAGAAAGAAGCATGGTGCGCACGAGCTACGCTACACCACAGACCAATTAGCGACAACACTTGAGATGAATGACAGTCACTTTTCCGCTTTCTGTTTTCGCGATAACTTGTCGAGATGGACAGCTTATTAGCGTGTCAGTCGTGACACATGCACGCCGCGGCAATGGCTGGAGAAGCCCAGCAGATGCTGTTGGCACCAACTTGTTTGTATATTGAATAAAACAACCAAAGCCCGCTTCTCTCAAATTCATTCCTATACAAATAAGAACCACTCGGGGAAAACGATTAGCATAACAAAAGCTTAAGACACAGCATCACCATCAGAGTCTGGCCCCACATTTCACACTAAAGTAAAACAAAACCTCACCCGTCTCCACTCCGCAGAACCTCGACTCCCAAAGCACCCCCCCCCCCTCGATGCCATATATCGACGGCGACGCTTGACGTCGCGTAACATCACTTTTAAACAAACATATCCCAGCAACTGCCGATAGCTTTGCTCTCTCAACTTGATTAAGGAGTCAAGACAAGCTACAGATCGTAGTTCTTTGTATGCTATCAGAATGTATAGCCCATATCCAGTTTTTTATAGTGATCAATTATGCTAATTGCTCAATTTCTGACTACACGGTGACCCCGTATCACTCGGCGTACGGCAGAAATGGATTCAGCACATCAAAATCATATAGAAACAAACAACACATTAAGTACTTTTCCTCAAAAAGGCCCACACAGGCTTCAGGCTTTTGGCATTTCCGGACCGGTCTAATGCCTTTGGCCTGATGGAGACAATTGGGAAAGGACATAACACCTATATGGATTGCAGCTTTAAAGAATATACGGAATGAGTCACACTCATAAACGTCAGTGCCACTGCCAACACAAACGTCTTAGAATTAAGCTTTTGGTCTTATCCTGCACCAGCCATGTTGTATCGAGATGTATCCCTGAAACTGCAAAGCCTCAGAGATAGGAACACAACGCAATACATTATTCAACCACGTTGTGTGAATGCTCTGAAAATGGAACACATGTCAGCTAAGTATAAAAATCAGTTTTTTTAAGTTTTCAGCCACTGCTGCTCTGCAACAATATCAAATGCAGGGTTTCTTGAAAGAGTGTCTTTATGCAGAGGAGGAGGAGTGGGCGCTCTGGTGGAGAACACATCACAGGAGCAGTTTACACACGTTTGCAATGTGGAATCTGGGATTCCATAAATTCTACAATATTTCATGTTCTTGGACAAAATGTGTGCGCCGCGGGGTATGTTGACTTGTGGGGGCTTGTCTAACTCTAAAGCTCCTACACACACCCCATGTGGTGATGCTGGGCCTGGCCATGTGCCTCCGAGTTCTTCCTGGAGCTATTTGTATGACAAAAGGAGTTTGTTGACATGTAGGAACAGACTGTATAGGATGAAAAGGATTTATCTCTAAAAAGCGTGTGCATTTTCTGTCCACACGGGCCGTTATACTCATGTAAACTGCTTAAATAAAAGGTACCAGAATACGATTACTTGGCCAGTCGGGGCTGGTCACTACCTGTGGCCAGCCAGGCTCCTTCCTGTGTGAAGCCTATTATTTGCTGTGCTTTGCTGCTATACTGTGTGTACTTTGAAATAAACCATCTGAGGAACGTCTCAAGCTGCCGTCTGCCGTGTCACAACCTTTCTCCTGCTCTCCCATTTTTGGGTCAGTCTCTGTACAGTGTATATACGGTATAGGGACTATAGGGTGTCCTGTAGAAATAATATACCACAGTAACACACGTGTGTTCTGTTCACCACATGGTGAACAAAAGTCCCAACATAATATGCACTCGGTCAAATGTATACTGTAGAATAGATAAGACAGAATCTTAGCAAACATATCAAACAACAACCATACCACCGAATACTCCAAAATACATGACTAGTACCCAGCGTAAGAGACACATGAGATACACGAGACGTCTTCTCTTCTGTTTTGGGCTGTATGGAAAATATTTAATACCTCTCGCTCTTAAGTTTTCAACCGCTGATGCTTTACAACAATATCAAATGCAAAATGGGCGCTCTGGGGTGCCCGGTTTTCTGCTTTACTCGGTTAGAAGCCCGAGAAAACACACCCGGCGTGGTGAGGTGGGGATTTGAACCCGTGCAACAGTCAGGGATGTCCTGCTTCCAAGGCCCCACAAGCAGCTGAGCCTTTAAAAATCATTGACCGCCATCGAGTGGTGACTCGGAGTGGCACAGAGCACCACACATTATATAACTTAATGGGCGAGGCTCTTAGATTGAAAGCCGTTTTGTCCGGGAACTCAGTCAGGGAGTAAAAAAATCCCATATTAAACGGCTGCCGCAAATGTCATTTAATCCATTTCAGGCCGGGAACCCCTTTTTGGTGTGAGCATTATGTTATGGTTTAGCTATTGAAAAATAGCAGATCTACAAGCTCACTGAGCTCACTGAAGAACAATCTGATCTCAGGTCAGAATGGGTTAATCCACCCAGTCGATCATCTTATTGTGCAAATAAAAAGCCCTTTTCACAGCATCGGAGCCCACATAGTGTGCGAGCGTCTTCATTTTGTTTATCTTCGTATATACCGCTCACCGCTCAGCACTTGCCCAAAGTTTGGGTTGGACGTCTTTGTACTTTTTTCGTTTAACCCATTCTGACCTGAGATCAGATTCATACGAGGTTTCCACTGGACACACACTGGTCTGATGAAACCATTCTGACCCGAGATCAAAAATGTCAGTCGTTCTTCAGTCGATTTTTCAAAAATAGCAGACCTACAAGCTCGTAGCGCGCCACTCGGTGGCACGCTATGAGCTTGTAGATCTGCTATTTTTCAATAGCTAAAGCACGACACGGTGCCAACACCAAAATGGGTTCCCGTTCAGAATGGGTTAATCCACCCAAAACCTTTTTGGGAGCGGAGGATCATATCTTTTTGAGAAACGAGGCGCACATCTAGCTTGTTTTGGCCCAAAAAAAAAGAAGAATCCGAGATATTAAGTGTTCAAAAAGCTATACGTCTCCCACTCCCCAGCGACATTTCCATTTCCGTTTATTTATACATTTTTTCCCCTGAACCGCGTGTTCTGAGAGAGTGTTATGAGCTCATACGGGACACACTTGATCACCGTAATCAATTGTTATATTAAAATAATCGTCGATTTCGGCGATAAATGAGTTAAGAGCAGCATTGTCTGTGATGCTCAATCAATGTGAAAAAAATTAAATAAAATGCTGTCAAAATAGAATGTATGCAATTGGTAATAATTGTGTTACTGTGACATAATTATGGGAGAAAGAGGGTTTTTGTTTTGTGACAAAATATAACAATAGATTTAACTGTGGGATAGGTATTGGAGTAAACAGTCAGTACAATACATACAGTATATAAAGTTCTACATAAATTAACAACATAGATATACGTAGGTAAATAAAAGGAAACCTTGTATGGCAAAAAGCATTCCTTTTCAGGAAATGGAAACTTGTTAATACTTTATTGGTTTTAGTATTTACAAATACCACTTTCAACTATATTTTGAGCGCGGAATTATAGGCATGACAAGTTTTATAGGCATAAGAAATATTACAAAATAGCAGAGCTGCAAGCTAGAAGCCCACAATAACAATATGTCACATTGCAACACTCTGAGCTTGTAGATCTGCTATATACGCTACTGTTGCACAACACGGTCATAATTAAGTTCTGAAAATTAACATTTATTGTATGTATTATGGATGTTTTTATTTAACATGCAAACTATGATGACTTGACTACTAATGACATACTAATTAAAAGTTTATGGCATAATGTTGCTCCTGTTGATGCACTGGACACAATTCCTTTCTATGTTCAATACAGTAACAATGAACATCTTATCTTTATTATTTTAATTTTTTAATTTTATAACTTTACCCATTCCGGGCGGGAATCCCTTTTGGCGTTATGTTTAGCTATTGAAAAATAGCAGATCTACAAGCTCATAGCGCGGCGAGTGCCGCGCTACGAGCTTGTAGGTCAGCTATTTTTTGGAAAAATCGAAGAACGACTGACATAGAAACGTAGCTTTTTTGAGAAAACTGTCCGGATTTAGAAGACATTTGTAGAATCGTTCCCAGGTCTAAATGGGTTAAATAAAATCGTGAAATATGGAAACATATACTGTACAAGTAGGCCTACACACAAAGGAACGGCGTCACGGCTAACGTCTATAATCTAAGGCAGCGAAGCAAACCCTTACTGTTCGTTCAGCATCAACCACAGCACCGTGTGACACAAAAAAGATGTGAACATCACATCTTTTTTTAGTAGTCTAGTTTAGTAGCGTGCGTGCGTGCGTGCGTGCGTGCGTGTGTACGTGCGCGCCCTCTGCTAGGCCTTTGTACTATTTCTCTTTTACTTAAGGGAAGCATAGGTTCTTATTATAATGGTCATAACAAATTATGAACACTCCGTTCTGCTCTCATTATGCTGTGGTGTGTTTGGTGGTGTTCATTTGTTTGTCGCTGGGACTACACTCACTACAGTGTATATATATATGGCTGGCGGTGGTGTTGGTGGAGTTTTGCTGAGTCTGTGTTTAACGAGCTAGGGGCCACTAATGGGCCCTCGGCACGATAAATCTTCTGTTGAGTTTGTTGAGAAAGCTCGTTAAGGAAAGTGCCAAAATAAATATACTTATATGCCGTTACGTATACACTGTCAATAGATGAGGATACAATAAGATAAGGATGATCAAGTAATTGCTGATCCACTGCTGCACAACGATGCATTTTCTCATGTCATGTTCATTTATGGGCAATGAATGGATGTCCTGCATTATGTAATGTACAAACAAAACCTCCCACTGCTCAAATGCTACGTTATATCACATTGGCGTAGTTTCAAATACAACATTTCAGAAGTGTCCTTTCTCTAATACCACATGCCGTGGAAGTTGACAGCGATTTGGAATAGGCTATACCTATTGATAAGGAGGACCATAAACTACTTCCGGGAAATCATAAATAAGCACCTTTTACACGTTTTACATATTGTCAACCCAAGACGGACCTGGGGTGGAGCAGATAAGCTCCGTATGTTTACATTCTCATTCAAGCACGCAATTTCAGGGAGTTTCAACCCGAGCTGGGAAAAAAAAAAAGGTACAAAAAACAGAGATTGAGTTTGCACTGTATTAACCACAAAGAAAACAGGCCTAAGAAATAATGATGATAAAAACAGTGCTAAAATATATATATATATATATTAATTTTTTCCGCTACTGGATTTTAGTCATGTTACTGTTGCTATGGCAACTGAAAAAAAAAGGAGAAAAAAAAAGTAACTTTAAGCTGTTAAATCCGTGGCTTTGACATGGTATTAAACTCACATGCCTGTATGAGAGTTGAGTTGAGAGTCACGTCAAGTAAGGTCATTCATGTTCGATGTGAGAAGAAGCAACGACTGAACTTAGACTCAACCCTGGCCGTGGCGTATAAGTATAACCCCCGAGGCGCTGATCAAATAGCCCGTTCTGACCCGAGATCAGATTCATACGAGGTCTCCACTGGACACACACTGGTCTGATTAACCCATTCTGACCTGAGATCAGATTCTAAAAAATGTCAGTCGTTCTTCGATTTTTCTAAAATAGCAGACCTACAAGCTCGTAGCGCGCCACTCGGTGGCGCGCTATGAGCTTGTAGATCTGCTATTTTTAAATAGCTGAAGCATAATGTAATGCTAAACACCAAAAGGGGTTCCCGTTCAGAATGGGATAGAGAAAAACACAAACCAAATAGGCCACATCTCCCGGCCAGACAGTAATCCAAAGACAATCGGTGGCAAAGTTATTCTTGAACGCTTGCCCAGAAGGTTCCACTTCCAACGGCAGAATTATGAGCATTAAGCATGTCTTCATTCGAGACGCAGCTCTCCTAAGCCTTCCACACTGTATGAGACCGGAATATTTATAGTTCCAATATATAAACCCTTAACTCTCAATTTAGTTTTCAGCTGAGTTGACTTAAAGTGGAAGTCCCGTTACACTGTGAAATCCTTCGATGTTAATTTAACTCTGACCCCAATGGGTCTATTAGTTCCATGTATACACTCTCAGAGTTAAATGAACACCTACAATTTTTGTGTGTGTGTGTGTGTGTGTGTGTGTGTGTTCTCAAACACATACCAATTACACTGCATACTTTGTGCTCACTCCAGTGGCAATATCCGTTCAAATTGGGCAAGACAATGACAGACAGTGTGTGTCTCCAGCTGTCATGGAGGCTGTTAAGGTCCCAAAGGCACATTGCACTTCAATTAGAGTTAAATGAACACTTGCTGTGTGTTGAGAGCAGGGTTATGTGTGTGTGCGTGTTATGTGCGCGTTGGGGGCAACGATGGCCGGATGCCATGATTGTACATAAAATAATGAATCTCTCTCTCTTCAGCCGTCACTCATCCTCTTACTGTCACTTATCCCTCGCTGGCAAGCGCACGCATGTACGCACATACAGTAGCACAACCAGGGCTGGGGCTGGGGGGGGGGGCGGTTGTCTCCAATGTTGGGTCTGTGTCATTAAATCCTTCAGTCTAGAATGAGATAATTATGAGGGCGTATAGTGAGACACTGGACATTTTGCTCTGATGTCAACATTCATTCGATCATGCTTATTGTCTCTGTGTGAGTCACTCTGTCCCACTGGCCCTGCACAGGAACACCCTCACTGACGGTGTATAGCCCATATATACTTTTTGAGCGGTGTCGGGACTCGGAACCGCTCCAATGTTTGACAGAGAGTGTATGTCTCCCGTGTCTACAGTATATGTTCGTACGTACGGTCTCAACAGCTGCACTACAGCTGGCTGGGCCTACCTTCAAAGTGGCGCTGTTGAGCAGCCCAAAAAGTGCCATTCACAGTACTGAGCACAATAACAATAACAATAAAAGTATAGTCTGCACGGCTCAGTTCACACGGGTGTGATTTTTTCATAACGTAGAAATTGGCAGATCTACAAACGTCGTGCTTTGTCATGCGACAAAAAAAAAAAACAGCGGCGACTCGGACACCGTTAGCCAAGTGGTTAAAAGGCGTGTATACCACACAGACTCTGATGCCAGAGTCCCGGGTTGGATTCCCGAGCCCGTCGGATCTCTGATTCCCGATTCCCTGTCTCTCTTGTGTGGACCATTACTACAAATATTAAAATATCTGGAACCAACAACCTCACAACTGCCTGCCTTGCCTGCCTCTGCCTGCCTGCCTGCCCCTGCCTGCCTGTCTGCCTGCCTGCCCCTGCCTACCTGCCCCTGCCTGTCTGCCTGCCTGTCTACCTGCCCCTGCCTGTCTGCCTGCCTTGCCTGCCCCTGCCTGCCTGTCTGCCCCTGCCTGCCTGTCTGCCTGTCTGCCTCTGCCTGCCCATGCCTGCCTGTCTGCCTGTCCATGTCTCTGCCTTTGCGCATAGCGCCTTTCCATTAAGTCTCTCCAGCTGCTCGACTATCTTTTCTCCATTTTACCTATTTTATCTTAAAAAATTATATATGAATAATGCATATCGCACGCACGCACGCACGCACGACATGCACACGCAGTGGTGTAATGGTATGGAACTTTTCTCTTTTCCAATCACGTGACGCGTCATTGAAGTCTATTACACGCGAGGATGATTTTCATTCAAAGCGTGTTTTGCACTCATGTTTGCGTTGCGGTCCTTAGAGTGTCCAGCACAGGGGACTGCTGTTTGAACAGTCCTCCGTCAGCACAACTCTGGGAGTGAAGCATGTAATATATCTTGATTAAATCTATACATGTGTCTTGAGTGGACGGCTTTGATTTGCGCATGCATGCGTGCGACTGTGCGTGCGTGCGTGCATGAATTGTATGCATATGTGTGCGTCTGCTTGTGTGTTTGTGTGCGTGCAATAAAGCCAAATTAACAGCTTGTCAAATGCATTCGGACGGACAGACAGACAGACAGACAGACAGACAGACCCCACCTACACCCACAAATACACATTTTAAACCATATACGGTAGATGGCATGCAAATCCATATCAGACGGATACAGTTACTACTGTATCCTCCATAACTATAGACTAGTATGTTGAGAGATCCATATGAAAACAAAGTCAGGAAGCGAGACATCTCTTTTCTTCTCTCCTCTCCTGTGGGTCTCTCCTCTTCCTTCCCATATCTCCTCCCCTCTCTTTTTTCTCCTCTGCTCAGCCCCACGCCGCCCCCCTCATCTCCCTTCATCTCCTGCTCTCCTCTCCCCTCGCTGTCTTCCCCGCGGCATCTCTCCTCTCCCCTCCCAGACTGTATATCCATAGCTCCGTTTCCCCCTCCTCTCAGCAGATATATACACAGTAGTGTGTTTCCTACAGGCTATTATTGCCAGGGTCACATCCGATGCCCTTCACTGTCATCGTCTCCCACCGAGCAGATGCAACAACGCAGACTCTCCTGCAGCATTTGACTGCCTGTGAGAGACAGAGGGTGTGTGTATATATATATATATATATATATACGTATACGTGTCCTGCTTCTTTCTGTCTATGCCCCTTAGCTCCTGCTAACAAACACACATACATGCACGCGCACAGGCACACATGCACGCCACGCACATGCACGCACACAGAAGCAAACTACAGATAGCCTATACCGATGACAATGTCAACTGGAGTAGAGCAAAGACAAGTGCCAGAAGGTTGAAGGGCCATGCAATCCATCCGTCACTCAAATGCTCATTCGAACGCACACACACACACACACACACACACACACACACACACACACACACACACACACACTCTCTCTCTCTCCACCGCCCAGCGTGGTGTATGACAGGCTTTGTGACAGGTCACTCCCACTCCTCTCCTCCTTCTCCCTCCAGCCGATCGCTATGGGTTTGGCTCTCCGCTCATCTCTCTATATCTCCACCATCCGTCGCCTCTCTGTCTGTCTCTTCCCGTCTCATAAACGGCGACATCTTCCTCTCATTCAAAGTTCCTTATCTCTCTTGTCACGTACGGCTGTATCTACACAGTATCTACGTACGCCGGTGTGTGGGGAACGCCAGTACCGATCTCTCCGTCGCGCAAAACAGAAATGAGCAAACTGCAAAGAGCATAAACTGCAACTGTCTCCACCTTTTAAAGCGAACTGGAAACAGAGCAGCGCGGTGGAACTGTGGTCTCCAGACACAAAGGGGGGGATTGATCAAAGCACGCACGTGCCACAATGTCAGCATTCCTTTAAGGCCCATATACAGTACTGTTATTTTCTATCTCTCTCTCTCTGAGCCTCTCCGGTGCTTCTCCCTGCTATATGAGACACCCATAATCCCCCATACTAACACACACACACACACACACACACACACACACACGCACACACACGCACACACACGCACGCTTTCCTCTGCAATATATTGACTGAAAAGAAGACAATACTGTGTATACAGTATATATATATAGTGCAGAGGAAGGATGGTGTGTATTTTGGCCTTAATAATACTGTACCTCAGAGTCCAGACCCAAAAAGCAAAAAGGAATACTAATGAGAGAGGAGAGGGTGAGAAATGAGGTCACAGCAAAGTCGATGACTACGGGGGCCACTAATCACATTCTTCATGACCTCTCTCCACAGATTCATCTTGAAGCCTGCACATTTCCCCCGTGGCCAGCAGGGGGTCCCAGGAGAACCACTAAGTCTTTCCTATACGGGGGGGAGAGCCTGACACCATGAAAGCATGTTTTTGACTTCCATCGTTTTGTGACTTGTTGTAATGTTTGTGACCAGACACATAGTTGAAATATGCATACCAGTCCTTTTTTCCCCCAGAATTATTTTAATGGATATAAATTTAGGAAGATGGCATTTCATACCGCCATATGCCAGTCAAAGCAATTCATGGTAATGGTGGTATTTAACAAGCACTATAGTTACTCATCATGCAAACCTCAAATCCGCCCAACACAAAGTCATTTTCCATTTGCATTACTTTGTGGTGGGCGGATTTGCAGACAAGCAACACACAGTATGTTCATACACATACCGCACAGACAATTAGACAGGCTCAGTACAATAGTTTCATACTGTACTACTCGTGATTCACTCGTTTAATAAATGCGTTTGCTCATTATGTTTTAAGACATCTCTCCACTTGCGTGATACCCAGGAAGGACCTGCATAGGGTCCTTCCATACACCCATCCGCTTATCCGTAATCAGGTCACGGGGGTAAGGGTTCCAGCAGAGAACCCCAGACAACCTTGATGAAGTAAATAGGGTATCAGGGTTAAGAGATGCCAGGTGTCCGGGTGACATGTTCTACTGTAGGCCTATGCCATATAGGCCACATGTAAGTGAAATCATTATATTCTAATTCATATGTTTGGACTCTTCAGACTTTAAAAACACAACCCATTCAGGTTGCTATTGTGCAAGTGAGAGTTACTGCATGGAATTTTGCCATACAAAGTAAAGGCTAACTGTGTTAGCCAGAGAGTTTGAATGCCAGGAGCATGTCTGCCAATAACAAATGGGTCAGCTGTGTAGCCTACATTTATAAATTGTTTTGTTAGGTCTAGATTTACATGCCCAAATTCTTTCCTTCCATGGAGCAACATGGCGTCGCCCGTATACGGTCTCCGCGTCTCGTCCTCTTTAGACAGTCCTTGTCCTAAAGAAGGAAGTGGACTTTTTAGAACGTGACAATCTCTATAGTCGACGAGCCAAGCGTCAACAAAAAAAAAAACACACTAGCGCATTTCTTAACGCCGCCCGTCTCCCGTTGAACCTGCGTATACAACGCAGTACACGCTGATCTTATTCTGCGGACTACATGTGGCTCTTGGGCTTGGCATAGTCTAAAGTAAAACAAGTAATAATAATGCTAAAGTAGAATCCATAGCAAACTAATCAAAACACGATACTGGAGCACAGAACTGACTGACACAGCGAATAGCAGGCAGGCTGACAGTGAAGTATAACGGCAAAGAGGCGACGCAATGCAGTGTGTCTGGATTTATTGGAGACAATGTCGCAGAGTTGACGGTCAGTGGCCGTGCGCGCCAGCCATCAAGCACAGCGCCACCTGGAGGCTCAAAGTGTGTTATGCAAGTGTATACCCATGGTGCGCTGTTGAATCTCAGGCAATGTGAATCATGGCAACCGTATTCCGAAACGGTTCGAATTAAAACCGTCTCAGTGTGAATCCCCTATTAGGCTGATTAGGTCCACTGGCAGAGCCTGACCAGAACCTTTGGTATGGTGGTTCTGGAGAACCGTGGGTCCGGCCCGACTGGATACCGGGCACTGCACTCCCTGCGGGGGTGTGTGAAACACGTGTGTGGAATTTGAAGTCGGTGGGGCAAACGGTTCTCGAGTTACGTGCACACACGCACACAGACGTGGACGCATTTATAGTAGGATGTTTGGGTTTACACAAACACGGAAAGATGGGCATAGGAGGGGCTACCCGCACAGCCGCACTCAAAAAGACGAAGGCAAAGAAAGAAAGGAGGAAGGACTTAGCCTAGCCATGACACAGCTTTCATTGTCTCCGTATTGTAGTTCAGACTAACGAACAGCAAATGAGACACACCTGCCACATGTGTTGCAGCCATGCAGTTAACACAGACAACAATACTACATGACCTACAGAGGAGGCGGCACACCCTATACCCCAGGCTGTGCTGGATAATGCTTCTCTATACAGCAATGTTCCATTTGTACTTGTCATTACATGCGGGATGAAAGACACGGGAAAAGAGGTCCCTCGGCAACATAAGTGCAGTATTACTTAAGGGTTTCCCCCTTTTGCGTGACTGCAGTTCAAGTGAGGCTGTGCGTCAACATCCCTTTTTCCCATGGATGTACATGCTGTTCTTTTCGTTGTCATTGTCACTCCAGCTCAACACAGAGTAGCATGAGGAGACTTCATTCCAATTACAAAGCAGGGACTCACACTAGAGGGCCATCTGCAGCCTCATATACATGCAGCCTACGCATTCATGGCTCCATGTGTCCATCTGCCAGCGGTATATCTCTCTGCAGTCGTTTAAGCGGCGAGCCACCGCCAGAGCCGGAAGCGCCCAGAGGGCTCAGCCGTGCTTTGGGGACGAAACTGAATCCTTTGACCTTGAAAAGCACGCAGGAATTGTCTGCCTTTCTAAAAGCCGCGGTATAGCAGTTGTACATCAAAGCTTGCAGTCACCGTGCACGCGTGCAGAGCAGGTATAGTATATGGCTCTGCAGCTGCTCCAGAGTACTAGAAAAAAATTGATTCGCTGACAGTGGCACCACCGGGTGATGCAATGTCTCTTTGTATAACGCACTCGTGAATTCAAATGCCAGGTATTTTCCAGCCTTTCCTGGTGATGTTTTTCTATAACACCATGGCTGCTGGACCTGTTGTTTGTGTATTGATTCAAAGTATAAATGAGCATTGAAGCTTTAAAAAAAAAAAAGCTAAATGGAAATGGCACAGTAATATATTTTCGGATGGCAATTGGATGATTTGAGGGATTTATGTTCCAAAAATGTGTTTAGCAAAACTCCACCATGTTGGTGGCGCTATAACAGGCCAATGTGAAAAGGGTGGGATGTATTCCTCAGCCTATAGTAGGAAAGGCTGTGAAAGATTTCACGTAAATTTGCACGCTGCGTTCATGATTTGAGGCTTTTTGTTCAAAACTTTGAAAGCCAATGTTAGCCAATTAGGATGTAATATGAAATATCGGACAGATCTGGAGGTATGTCTTGAGCACATGACTATAGAGCGGCGCAGTCCCTCCCCCTTTCAGAACAACGAATGGCCCAGGAAATGAAAACGCAATGCATTTCCCCATAGGCTGTTTTTATTTAATTTATTTAAAGACCTTTTAAGCGTCGTACGAAGCCAACTCTTGTCGTGACAACACACACAATATTTTGGACCAAACAAATAATTACAAAGAAGAAAAACAACAAAGAAAGTGTTGTAACCTGCCGTTTTTTTCTACTTTCTAATTCTTTGTTTGGCCCGAAATATTGTGTGTTGTCATGATTTGTCACGACAAGAGCAGTATACCCTGGTGCCCACCGTCTTTGAAAACCTGTGCCGTATACATTATAAGTGAGTATAGAGTGACAGACTGAGGCCGGTCTCACAATGTGCTGTTGTCATGGGAAAGGGAGAAGCTCTGCTAAGCAAACAAGCAAGTAGCCTACACACACACGAGTCACAGCTATGACACCCGGGCGATGTCCTCACTGTTGTCTGTGTCTCCGTCTAATTGGGAGCTATATTTTATAGATGCCTCGCTCGCTCCCTCATAATTAGAGCCCCTGTATTATGGATGTGGCGCGGCCGTGGAGCCACGCGGCACAACAACGTGATGTTGTTGATGACGACGACGCCTGTGTGTTCTTTCGTTCCGTGACAAGATGGAGGATCTTCCTACATGGCGGCAAGGGGCTGGAGCTATAGTAGCGCTGGTTAGCCCCGTAGGCTATGCATTATAGAGCGTAGTATTCGGCAGGGGGCCAAGTGCACGCACGCACGCACACACACACGCACAGACAGACAGACACACACACACACAGAGGTGGGGAGCTAAGCCTTGCCAGGCATCTGGCCTACTGCTGTTACTACCGCTGCTCACTAACATAGTCTGACATCACTGGAACTATAGAGGACAGAGAGGAGGACAGAGAGCCCAACACAGGAAACAGTACGAGAGAGTGACAGGCACACATAGCATGGATATCACAGGCTCCCATCTTACAGTATCAACTGACATAAAAACCACACTCGTGTGAACTTAACAAACATTACAAGTCTAAAGACTTGGCTGCCACATGACGTAATTCCGAAAGCCAGATGCTGGAGGGGATATAGTGCCCCTTAAAAAAAAGAAAAACCTATAGGATCTTCTCAGGATCCCCCTAGAAATGGCATGACTCCAATGTGGATCTCGGACTTCATGTGACCAGATTGACTCAAGTAGGACTCAAAATGTAGAAATGTTTCATAGTATTCACAGACCCTTTGACTTCCATTATAAGAGGCTTGGAGCCAACACATAGTGGGTTTGCACGATCAGCTCCAGACACTCAAAACACACAAACAGACCCACTCACGCATGCATGCACGTACACACACACACACACACACACACACACACACACACACACACACACGCAGGAAAAATAAAATATATATATATTCACGTAACTCCTCGCCTACTAGCCTACAGTGTCTCTGTCTCCAGAGTAGGGTTTAATGGCTAATTGATAATTAATGTTTGATGATATTTATATGGAATTATGGATCACACTCGAGGGCTGCAACGGGAACGGGAGTCAGCGGGACCCAACGTAAACGTTGGCGGCGCGGGCGGTACTTAAAATACCTGCGGGCGGGCACGGAAATCAGCGGCACCCCGCGAACCCTGCATCCTCCCTCAAATTAACCAGATACAGAGCTTATATATACACTTTAGCAAAATATGAATGTCTGAGGAGAACTTATAATTTCCAGTCTACGCTGGACAAGCACCGAGTCACTCTCTCCAGAACAGACATCTTCAGGCTTCAGGCTCCCAAGGCTGCTGCACCTGTCAATCATTAGTAGCCTAATCAGTCACTCTGTGAGAAGTGTGTTTTACCGACGGAGCGAAGAGGAGTTTCCTTTCCCCGTGAAATTTAAGCAAAGAGAGATATTTGTGGATATCATTTATATATTTCCCCTCAAATATCTTAATTTTACCAACATTGTTAATGTGGAATAGTTATAGCTAGCTATTTGGAGCTCTGGTGGTCCCAGACAGACGGGGGGACGTAAAGATGAAGTTATGCCCCGGGCAGATTGAAACTTCATGACTGGTGTTGACATCGCGGATCGTCTAACTCTGACACAACGGAACAGTCTGTACCCTTAACAAAAACACATCAATTCAGTTTCTTTGTAACTAAGATTTCCGATGATGGTTCATCATTTTTCAATGCCGCATTTAGCTACAACGACGGCAAATGTCCAATGCTAACCGACAGTGCTACTACTAGCAGAGATTGAATCCCATCCCAGAGACAATATCCCATAGCCTGGCCAATGACGATCGGCCTGGCCCTCGCGCCAATAGAGTTCCCTCAAGGTACGTCACGTGGTTGTTCCGCTGTCGAGTTTGGAACGTGATTGGCCGACTGGTTGGAGTACTGCTGGGTCTGTGAGGGAGATCCTATAGCTCACGGCAGTAACCCAAGTAACGACCCAAATTAACCAAATTAACTTTTTTACTGAACGACCGAACCGGAATGATCCGGTTCACTGAAAGTTCTCACTATATTCAGCTTCTTCCAAGTCAATTCTGTGCATCTGCTCTTGGATTCTCTCTCTCAATATTAAGTAACTGTCCTCTCCTCCCCACTTCTGACCTACTCCGTTCCTTTCAACCATGATTCACCCGTTAAGATTACTAGATTTTTTTCCCCTCTGTTCTCCTCCCCCTACGAAGCGATCAAGGCACATTTCATCTCAAGGTGAGAACAGATGGAGAGAGACCAAACCAATAAATATCGCCATGAAGCACAACCAATAAAACAATGAAATAGAAATACTCTTTTCATCTCACTCTCATCCATGACTCTCTCTATTCCCCTCTCTCTCTCACTCGCCACAGCATCATCCTCTTGTTTTCAGCTCATTCTCACATTGAGGTTGAACTCGGCCCATCCCCTGCCCGCTTTCAATCTGTCATGTGTTCCCTCCCTCTCCCTCGCTCTCATCTTCCTCGATCAATCAGCTCTACTGCATCCCTCTGCTGGCTGGAAAAGGAGCCAAGCTGTTGGTGACGTGCCAAGCTGTTTAGAGGCTCATCACCACTCTACACTATTTGTATGTGGGCACAAATGAAGATGGCTTCATTGTGCAACTGGAACCATGTTGATCTCTCTTCGCACTCAGTCGCAGTTGTAGTTTCACTCACTCGCGCGCACGCAGCTATTGGCCTTGGTCAATAGAGAAGGCCATAAGTGCACCTGGTCGCTTGAGCAAAAGAGCAAAAGAGAAATAGATGGGCTCCTTTTGTCATCATAGAGACTGTGTACAGTACAGTACAGTACAGTACAGTAGGTGGGTGGGGGGGTCATTAGGGAAGGCCAGGTGTGGGCCAAATGGCTCTCGTTAATGTAGACTGCTCTCTGGCGCTGTAGGGGGCTGCAGATCGCATAACAAATCAATATTATTCCAACCTATATAAGCCCAAACTATTACTCCATGAGCTTTATTATTAAAGCATAACTGGGCGTTTTATGGAATGGAAGAAAAACAATGGATGCATAACGAAGGGGCTAATGGGCGCTACTGCTACTTATTTAATGTGAGGCCTCATGTATTTCTTCTGGTACAATAGTTGCTTTCCTTTTGCCCGGAGGCCAATAACACGTTAACCTTCAAAGTGAACCGAGTATAAGTGACTAAGTAAGCATCTTTTCGAAACAAGAGTTAAAAAGGGGTTGTACAATGAAAATATTACATGAAGAGACAAAAATGAATTAATATAACTAGGCTGTAGAGGCATTAAAATTTCACAAAGGCAAAAAACGATTTAACCCATCCTCCCATTCTGGGGGCGGGAACCCCTTTTGGTGTTTTAACTAAGCATTATGTTATACTTTAGCTATTGAAAAATAGCAGATCTACGAGCTTGTAGGTCTGCTATTTATTATTTTTTTCCGACGTCATGGCCTAAATAAGGCCAGCTTATACAAAAAGAAAATGAATTGGGACATGTTGTATAGTGTTCTTCAACAAAAGGGAAAGGAATAGCCTGCGCCATCGGCCAACGGGGTGAGCTGCGACTCTCTTCCCTTCTAGCTGGAGAGTCACGCTGCTCGGCGTTCCCCGGCGTTCCCCGGCTCAGTTTTCCTGACTCCCTATGCGCCTGACTGTGTGACTATACAACAGACAGAAAGCACTTGCCCCGAGGTGGAAAAGTTACGCTATCAACACATGCCAATAATGTCTGGCATGTCTGACCGAGATTATGTTGACTGTTGTTGATAATATAGACTAACGAGTTAACGTTTCCTTCATCACTCCCACGCCCCCTCCCCATGTCCTCCTGCAGCTTCAGCTGGTGTGAACGAGGAAGCTAATTATTTCAATGATCATCCACATTATTAGGGACTATGCTGAGATCGTGATAACCTTTGTTCATGGACTGGGCTGGTGGGTGGGTGGGTGGTTTATACTGTGTGTTTAAGTGTGCGCGCGCATGTGTGTGCGTGTGTGCGCGCGCGCGCACACACACACACACACACACACACACACACACACACACACACATGCTCATGCGCGTATGTGCACGCTCACTCACATGCATGTTTAATTGTGTCCGTTGGGAGCTTAGGTTTAGCTGCAAAACAGAATCCCCTAATAATTAAGCTCACAGAAGCAACAACGGTATATGTATACCATACTAATGGCTTACCGGCCTTGAAGAATTCTCTCTATAACACTGGCGCACGGCCGCACGCACGCACGCACGCACGCACGCACGCATTTCTTTAAAGGCCAGTTTCCCCAGGCCTGTGAATAGTGTTTATTCTGACCCAGCCAAACACAGTTTTATCAAGTCTTATTCACGATGACCTTCATGTGCAGATATTGGCTGCATTCTCATTCACACCGCGAGCACACTTCAGCTCCATTGCAGGCAGCTCAGGTCTGTGCTCCATAGAAATGGAGCGTTGGAGAGAAATACATGCATCTGGTGCCACGGACGGAGCACGTGTACAGTATGTACAGTATATGTACAGTATCATGAGCGTGAGAAGAGAGCAGTGGAGGAAGAAGTACGAGATTTTAGTAGAAGTAAAAGTAAAGCAATTAGGCATGCAACGATTCACTCAACTCCCGATACGATACGAATCACGATATGAGGTTCACGTAGGATTTTTCACGATATTAATTTACAGTTTCATTTTTATTTTATATAATGTATCTTCCCCCCTTGAGATTTTCTATTTAACTACATTGCAAAAGAAGTAGCATTACTTTTGACAGTGCAGAAACATAGTTGCCTTCCTTGATGAGCATCAACGACCATCATCACCTGGGCACAGTCACAGACACACACAGCTCCCCTCTACAGTCAGACACACACAGCTCCCCTCTACAGTCACAGACACACACAGCTCCCCTCTACAGTCACAGACACACACAGCTCCCCTCTACAGTCACACACAGCTCCCCTCTACAGTCACAGACACACACAGCTCCCCTCTACAGTCACAGACACACACAGCTCCCCTCTACAGTGCTCTACTACTGAAAGTGTCGATTATTTTATTTCAATGAATCGAATCGATTCATATCGCCGGGATTAATATCGATATACGATATATCGTTACATGCCTAAAAGCAATACATTGTAAAGAATAGTAACATGCTTGTATTCAAATGTTTGCTTCTTTAATTGTATAAATAACAGTCCCAAAGTACAAATAGCTCTCACGTGGTACATGTTTCCAGTTTTTCATGTGTCTATGAGGTGACAGTACTTCATTAGACACCCTGGAGTTGTTTTTATGTGCAATGGTGTATTGACTTTGTATTTAGGGTTTCTCCCTGGAGGCTGAACCCTCGACAGTCAAACGGGCCAATGAAGTAAACGGTAATATAGTGACATCACACTATGAGCCCCTCCCCTAACCCCTCCCCCCCTTTATCATACAACTACAGCTGTGGGTGCGGCTTCAGTTCAGGTGGATCACCACCCATCAGGCAAACCAGGCATACTTAACCCATCCTGAACGGGAACCCATTTTGGTGTTAGCATCATGTTATGCTTTAGCTATTGAAAAATAGCAGATCTACAAGCTCATAGCGCGCCACCGAGTGGCGCGCTATGAGCTTGTAGGTCTGCTATTTTTGAAAAATCGAAGAGCGACTGACATTTTTAGAATCTGATCTCAGGTCAGAATGGGTTAATCAGACCAGTGTGTGTCCAGTGGAAACCTCGTATGAATCTGATCTCAGGTCAGAATGGGTTAATGAACTGATGGGCGTGATGTACAGTAGTGGTATAGAAATATATCAGTACTTTCCGCCACTGGAAGAGAGATGCTGCATTGACGTACGAAAAAGAAAAGAAAAAAAGGAAAAAAACATGCTTTCAGTGCAGAATTTGAGAAGGACATTACCAATTCAATGGCATTTCGGAAATGGATGGAATATGGGCCTATTTGTGAGATGCAAAGGCTATGATAGACCCAGCAAGCCAGAACTAAGAGATAGACAGGGCTGTGGAAATTAAGTGGACGGAATGGAGAGAGAGAGAGAGAGGGGGGGGATGCAGAGAGAGACAGAGAGAGAGGGACACAGAGAGAGAGAGAGAGAGAGAGAGAGAGAGAGAGAGAGAGAGAGAGAGAGAGAGACAGACAGACAGAGACAGAGAGAGAGAGAGAGGGGCACAGAGAGAGACAGAGAGAGAGACACAGAGAGAGACAGAGAGAGAGAGAGAGACACAGAGAGAGACAGAGAGAGAGAGAGAGAGACAGATCGAGGGATAAATTCAAGACAATGGCGGTACCGTCCGTCCGTCCGTCCGTAACATGCTAGACGCAGAAGAAGTATTCTGTAAACCGTCATGCCAGTAAAGTCATCAAACCGATTTCTTGAAAATGTTGCAGGACCCTCATTTGATTTTATCTCCATTTCCTCAATTCAATTCCAAAATCAGGCACACTGTAAAAACAAAAAAAAAACACGCATTCCCTATTATCCCTATCGTCATTATAGCGTTATCATCCAAATGGTGGTGGTGATAGACCTATACAACAATTTGGGCCTTGAATTCTCAAAACCTGTGTTGAAAAAAAACATTGCGTGGGGCGGTAAATGGTGCATTTATATAGCGCCTTTATCCAAGGCGCTTTACATAGATTGTGCATTACATTCACCCATTCACTCACACACACACACACACACACACACACATTCATACACCGCTTGCGGCGGAAGCCATGCAAGCTATACCAACCAGCACATCGGTGAGCAATTCGGGTTGCAGTGTCTTTGCCCAAGGACACTTCGACATGTAGACAGGAGGAGGAGCCGGGATTCGAACCGCCGACCCATGGACCTCTTGAGCCAAAACTCGGAAGACAACTAGTTGACTGGAAATCAATGACTCAATAACAAAAGCCAAGTTATCAGGATGTGATGTGTTGTGAGCTTGTATAGTGTGTGAGCTATATTTGGTGTAGCATCGTGTCATGACATATATTTCTTGCCTATACTTGCAGCAGCTGGCTGTTGTGATCGGACGACGTTGAGCGTAAAAGGAATAAGATTGGCTAATTAAAGCCTATAAGCCCTATACATAATCTAACTTTGATATGTTCTCAGCCACGTGAAAGTTATCCTCGACATCCCCTTGCGATGTAAATTAAGATGAGTACTAAATGGTTAAAGGTTAAGACCACTTTTTTGAGGTTTGGGTTGTGGTTACTTTGCCATGATGCAACTCCAAATGTGGAAAAGTTTTATTTTTTCATAAAAATGTTAGATTCCTGTTGATTTTACTATTTGAAGATCTGGATCCGGATCCACGGATCCAGTCCGGGTTTTCTTCCCAATAAAATGGACAAATCAACAGGAAGATAACATTTTAATGAAAAAATAAAACCACATGAGTTTTGGTGATGCTCTATATTGTCTGAATCAACAATGTTTGTGTTTGTTTACGTACTAAAAGAGTGACTGAGAGCTGTTTTAGCTACAATGTAAGTCAATGAGGAGCATATTTTGAATTATCAATTTCTAATCACTGGAGCAGTTATTTTTTATTTCTTGTCCACATTTGGAGTTGCATCATGGCAAAGTAACTACACAACTACACTACAACAAAAGTAAAAGTAGTCCCCATGAGACTATGAAGCGAAACATGGCTTTTGAAACCCAGACGCGGCTGTCCATGCACTCCATAAAGCAGGCGTGCACTGCAGGCGTGTGTACTCTTTGATGGCATGAACCTCGTATCCCTCTCCAGCGTGTCTGAGGTACCGCATCAACTCTCGATTCAACTTAAAAAAAAAAGTTTCATGGCCAGATTGCGCTTGTTTTGCCAGAGTGAGGCGCATAGTGATTGAATTCCACATGGGTAGTCATCAAACTAAGGCTTAAGAAAAGTAAGTAGACAGATGCTACATAAAGATAGTGTGATGCAATAGACTGCGCTGTAAAACAAAACAAAAAACAATGTACTGTACACAACAAGCGGCACGAACATCTCACTATTTTTTGGTCAAATATTGAATAGTACAGTAGTAACTCATGCATACATTTTTTTTCTTTTTTCTAATTTCCATTATAAAGAAATCAAAAAATAAATGTATTACAAGATATACATTTATTTCAGCGAGACGACATGACTTACGTTGTCATTTACTGCCCTAAACAAACAATAAAGTCCATACACTTGGCTGGCCTAAAATTACATCATATTCATAACTATACCCTAATTAAACATAAAAGTCCATAGGCTTGGCTGGCAACGAATTACATACTAATAATTTCCCCTAAAAAACTCCTTAATTATTAGACAGAGTTACCGTGTGGGGGGGGGTCTCTCTACTGTACTGTACGGTCACTGTACTGACCGCGATTCCGGCGAGCCACCCCGCGTCCGAAACGTGTGTGTGTGTGTGTGTGTGTGTGTGTGTGTGTGTGTGTGCGTGTGCATGTGCGTGTGCACATGTGTTTACTAAAGTCCCCGGTGCAGCTTGGCTGGGATATGTGTCAAAGCCTGAGTGTGGTTCAGTTCCACTTATTCTTTGCGCGCTTTCTCGTGTTGTATAAGACAATACTATGACAGGTTGTTGTTATGTAACGCCGTTGCCATTGTGTGTGCGTGTGCGTGTGCGTGTGCGTGTGCGTGTGGGGGGGGTGTGTTGTGGACGGTATTGTCGTGGACGGTGTTGTTGAAGGCCTGGTTCATTTCGAACCCCGCCCGCCACTGTGTAATAATAAGCGTGTTCAACCCTGAGGCAGGCTGAATAAGTCCCGTAGCGCCGGTACACTGTAAGAGCAGATGCTCTCTAAAGTTTCCTCCCGGGTACAGAAAACACAACCCACTCCATGACTATAGGACAGAGGTGCGCTATGTGTCTGTTTGTGGCTATCGCTTCATGCACTATCCTCCACTGGAGGTCAGCTGTCCGTTTTTCAATGGGGGGGGGAGAGAGAGAGAGAGAGAGAGCCCAGCGAAGTACAACAATGTGCAAACACGGCAGCAAAATTTGTGAGTTGCTGTGATAGGAGAAGGATATCAAATGGAACACTATAAAGACTAATCATTGTGTATATTCCTTCACTATATATACCTGCATCGAGTGATCTTGGTATACATAGAAATTGATCTATTGAAGATTCTGACTTTCAAATTTTTTCATTTTTGTTTTGATTGTATTACTGTATTGCACTTTCTGCTTTGGCAATGTAAACGTATGTTTTCTCATGCCAATGAAGCCCTTTGAATTGAAATTGAATTGAAATTGAGAGAGAGATTTGTTTTTGAGGCCCCGGATTTCAAAAATATTTCAAAAACATTAGTTTATGTTTGGGAAAACAGTGCTTATGTTAGAAGGTGGTGTATTGGAGCTCATATTTACGAAGCACAGGGAGCCCCCCCCCCCCCCCCCCCTCCCCTCCTCCTATGTCCCTGACTGTGAGATATCTACGACAGCGGATAGCCTGAGGAGGGCAAAAAGAATTATGGAAGACAAGCAACACCCTTGACACTGATTGTTTGAGATGACGCTGACCTCGAGCTGTCCCGAAAGGCCTGCAGGGCGCTATATACACGCTTCGGCAAGGGCTTTAACCCCACGGCTGTTGTGTAGCCATAAACAATTGGACATAGAAGAGGACGAAAAGAAAAAGAAAACCAACAAGGGTTGGGAAAAGAAAACCGAATGAAAAAATAAAGATTGCTCAAATCCAACATTACACGGTGTACAGTATACTACGAATATAATAAGTTATCGGTCATGCCTTTGCAATATTTTGCAGGCTATAGTTTAAAATGCACTTTCCGATTGTTGAAGAAATACTGAAAACATACAAGCTAGATCTGCAATTTGAAATGTAAAAAATACAAATTGTTGTACATGTTAATACTGTAATTGTGTTCAATTCAAGTTGTGGGAGGTCGGGTCGGGCTGTGTGTTGGAAGTGCAGATATGGAAGCCCATTTTTAGACATAATTTGCAACATAATATCAACAGGATAACCGTGGCAACAGCGGGTATATAGTGAGGTCTTATGTGTCAAATATGGACGTGCCCATATATGGAGAAACCCAAGGGTGTGTGTGTGTGTGTGTGTGTGTGTGTGTGTGTGGCCAGATTATTCCCATAATACATTATGGAGTTCCCGTGAGAGCCATTGGGATTTGGGAGATCCCTCTGCCATTAGCGCAAATCAGCGTCGTTATAGGGCAACAGTTTTTGAGCCCATATTATGATGGAAATCCCAGATGCCGAGCGCTGAATCGGTGTCGTGTGACACAGCGGTTTCGGTGGTGAATGTCACATGCCCATATATACTGTATATACAGTATACTGTATAATGCAGATTCCCTTTGGCGACAAGAGAGATAGAGGGGAAAGAGGCCACAGGGATATAGGGAGAGGGGGGAGGAAGGTATGGGAGAGAGAAAGAGAGAGAGAGAGGGGGGATATTTCACCCACCCATTAACCCTGCATATGCTGCCGACACATGAACACGCTGATCAACGTGTCACAATGTGACAGCTGAGACACTCGTCTAGCCCATTTTGAGCCGGGAACCCCTTTTGGTGTCGGCATCATGTCATGCTTTAGCTATTGAAAAATAGCAGACCTACAAGCTCGTAGCGCGCCACGAGCTTGTAGGTCTGCTATTTTTTTGAAAAATCGAAGAAAGAATGACACATAGAAACATAGCTTTTTCAGAAAACTGTCACGATGTGGAAGACATTTTTTTTAGAATCTGATCTCAGGTCAGAATGGGCTATATTATAGGCAAAGCTGATGACGTTTTCCAGTACTTATGTGGGCATAGAAGCATGCTTTTGTATCTCATTGAAATACAGGATCTTGGTCTCTCTTTTGAGTTCCGCGCTGTTCATTTATAACCCTGCCGAGTGACAGCATGACTCCTGACCACTATACTCCTCCTTCATCGACTGACGGTCTAACATAACCATCTCCATCTCGTCTCAATAGCTGGACCTGATGATAAGACAGCGTTGCAGTACAGTAGATAGGTAGGAAATTGCATATATATATGCCCAATAATAACGGTATTTAACTGTAGGTGCATATGCGTATGTGTGGCACTTGCATTTGCTGTGTACACGCACGCACGCACGCACGCACACACACACACACACACACACACACACACACACACACACACACACACACACACACACACACAGTCATTAGAAGTCGATTACTGCGGGTACATAAACCATTGTTAGCTGAGGTCACGGGACCATTTAGAATGAGTGAATGAACACTAGGCCTCAGATAGCATCAATCCAAAAGGACCGGGGTATATAACCCATTCTGACCTGAGATCAGATTCATACGAGGTTTCCACTGGACACACACTGGTCTGATTAACCCATTCTGAACTACAAGCTCGTAGCGCGCCACTCGGTGGCGCGCTATGAGCTTGTAGATCTGCTATTTTTCAATAGCTAAAGCACAACATGATGCTAAACACCAAAATGGGTTCCCGTTCAGAATGGGATAAACGCTATAAGTGCTCCGTTAGCTCGCACATTTAGCAGAACCGATAACAATGCCAAACTCCGTTGTTTGCTCATCCAATGTACTGTAGACGATTGTGGTGGGAAATGGCCCGGATAACGTGTCCATTCAGACCCTTTCACCCGGAAACGTCAACTGTTTTGGGCCAGTTTCAAAACCTTTTACAAAACATGTATTAGGGTAATTTGTTATGCACAAAAACCAGTGGTGGGAAAAAGGGGGTGCATAGTTAGTTTAGACTAGTCATTGCTTAGACATGGGTTAAGGTTAGGTTTAGGTGTGCTGCCCCGTGGGAGGTTAGGTTTAGGGTGAGGGTTTGAGATAGGTTGTAGGACTAATGACTGGTCTAACCCAATGACTAGTCTAAACCAAAAACTGTCTAAACTAAGTACTGCACCCGTTAAAAGAAGTAGGTAAAAGTATCAATACTGCAAATGTAGAACTACTGCCGCTACAAGTAAAAGTCCGGAATTTAAAATGTAGGCTACATGAGTAAAAGTACAAAAGTATTGGCATCGAAATGTACTTAAAAGTAGAATTCCATGCTTCGAAGGCTTTCTTACCATTCGTTGCAGTTGTGGTCCAGGTGTCATTTTGTGCAAAAAACGCATTATTGGCTATTTTCCCTACCCCACCATAAGCCCTGAATGGGGTGCTGTGTTTTAGTGCTAATTTGCTTACCTGGCTTATGGTGGGGTAGGGGAAATAGCCAATAATGCAGTTTTTTGCACAAAATGACACCTGGACCACCTTGTGCGGAAACTAGCAACCAAGAGTAAAGTAAAAGGATTAATTGTGCATAATATCCCAAATTTATACAAATCTCTTCAAAAATAGCAGATCTACAAGCTCACAATGCGCTGCTATTTTCAAACGGTAGAATGCCACACGGTGAGTTCCCAGAGACGAGGACCGGCAGTATAGCACAGCACACATGACAAATACAAGTCTGTCAGCTTGCACGTATAGTATACAGTAAGCTATTTATCTGTACATGACACCGTTGGTATATTATCTGCACGCACTATTGAGGTTAAGACAGAAAAAAAACGATGCGTTTTTATCATATCCCGTGCACCGGAAAGACGTGGGCACATAATATGACGTCTTCTCGGCGCCACCAGTCGACTGGATGGAACCAAAATGTCACACGGAACAACATGCACACGTCGACGACATCTTATTTGCCGCAGAGACACCACACCTGGAGACCTGATTACAGGGACGGGGGAGGGGAGCAAAAGGAGAGACGAGAACGTGGAGAGAGAGAGAGAGAGAGAGACACTAACTACTATGCCCATTAAGCCGTGCCTGGCGTGTCGCGAAGCAGCCCCGCACCTCCCGGCCATGTATACCCGTCCAGTTGTGTCACGGCGCATGAGTGACAGAACCTTAACCCATTCTGACCCGAGATCAGATTCTACAAATGTCTTCTACAACCTGACAGTTTTCCATTCTGACCTGAGATCAGATTCTAAAAATGTCTTCTACATCCTGACAGTTTTCCATTCTGACCTGAGATCAGATTAAAAAAAAAAGTCTTCTACGTCAGTCGCTCTTCGATTTTTCAATCTACAAGCTCGTAGCGCGCCACCGAGTGGTGCGCTATGAGCTTGTAGATCTGCTATTTTTCAATAGCTAAAGCATAACATGACGCCAACACCAAAAGTGGTTCCCGCGCAAAATGGGTTAACGGTATGGGCCCCAAGCCCAATGGCAAGAGACTGTCATCCCTCCTTCCTGCGCCCTGAGCTTCCAACGGAAGGATATATAGATGAAGTGAGCAGCGCCTGCCATGGCTGTCAAGACTTGCGTCATGCCACATCTTGTCACCGTCGCTAAGTGGACGCGCCCCCCCCCCCCACAAGCTAGTAGCAATATGAGCGGAGAGGAGACGCTGTGACGGACAGGCATGTGATGGTGCGGCGTTTTGCCCTTTGCGACGTGTTTTGGTCAGGTCGATTGTGCGGTTTGGTCGTGTTTTGATTGTACTTGTGTGTTTTAGTGTGGTTGCTGTTGTCATATTATATTACAAAAAAATTCACGATTTTTCAATAGCTAAAGTATAACATAATGCTTAGTTAAAACACCAAAAGGGGTTCCTGTTCAGAATGGGTTAAGCAGAAATTGTAACAATGTCACTTGTCATCCTGTCAAAATCACAAACATGCATACAAACATACAGTGATATACTTCATTTACCCTCATGCAGCAAAATCTATTTTAAAACTATTTCCATGTGTTTAATAGAAAACACATGATCCAATGTGAGCACTTTTGACATTTTCACATGAAGCCAATATATTATTTATAAATTCGCGAGACAATCGCCATAGCAGTGGGTGCTGTTTGACACAATGAATGTCATGTCGAGAGACACAATAAGAGTCCATGGGGAATATAACAGCCAATCCAAAGGGAATACACAAGCATTCCAGCTGCCCAGTTTTAGCACAGGTATTAACAACGTGGCCTTTATCCAATTGAAAGATTGCGGCGCATTAAAGGTACACTACGCAGAGTCATTACATGAATGGACGCAATAGCCATGCATACATATTCACATCTAGGGTACTTGAATTATACTATACAGCATAGAGAGAGAGAGAGAGACAGAAACGAGGTCTTACTGTAAGTCTGAACATGCTGCCGTTTTAACTGCGTTGCCGGGGTATATGACCTTCAAGTTGAAGGGTTCATATACTGTACAGCCTCGCGTAATAATGGAATTATTGTTATGATCAGCTCCATTATTGTGTTTGTTCCCTTTGGGATTACGCGTTTGGCAGAGAGAGAGAGAGCGAGAGAGAGACAAAATGCCACCATTCCATTCCACAAAGGGAACGTGTGAAATGGAATGACATTTAAGTGTATATACCTTGGATATTATTACAATCTGCGAACATGCTTCTTAAGTTGCAGGACCTATATATTGTTCACAACCTTTTCAGACAGTGGGCCGGGTATAGCGACTCTTTATACTAGGCGAACGGCGGCGAATGTCGCATCATCACGCGACAATGACATCTCTACACGCGTTGCGCGTGAGCTTGGAGATCTGCTATTGCTATTACCGTGCGCGACGACATATATATTGGGCGTCTGAGGGTGTATATTACAGTATTACTGTACATTGTTGTGGTCTAGTGCTGGTGCTGGGTGAGAGGACTGTGTACGGTTCAAACCAAGGCTAAGGAGTGAAGTGCTGGATGTCTCGACACTGGCCTGGATGTGCTGCTGCTGCCAGAGGCTGACTTGACCACATCATTCCACTTCACATTGTCTTGGCCAGAGACTACAGGGACAGTGCAGCGAGGAGAGGAGTTTAAAGGAACAGGCCACTGTTTTTCCAACCCCATCGCCGGTCTATTGATTCGTCATTGACTTCCATTGTGACGTTTAGGTTAAATGTGTCAAAAAGTATAGTAGAGAGGAGGGGGTGAAGGGGTTAATGGACTTTGACATCAAAGTCGAGGGGCCAAATCACAGCATTTTTTCTGATTTATTCAGAAAAGCCCTGCAAATAACAGAAAATGCGTGGAATGTGTGGTCATTAGTCCTACAACTATACAACCTATCTCAAACCCTCACCCTAAACCTATAACCTACGTGGCAGTGTTTGACATGTTTGCCGATAATCACTTGCATGTCTATAAGCTTGCATGTTTATAGTGCCACCTCCTCAGTGATATGCCATTTACACTGACTGTTCATAAATAAATAAAAACATTTGTCACGTTTTGTTTTATATCACTTCACTTCATTAGGCTATACAGCCCATCTCTATGAGGCATCTCTACGCTAATATGACCCAATCACAGACGTCTTCACATCAGTTCCCTTTCTTTGATCTAAATACAGTCAACGTGGTTGTGTCACAGTCACGTTGACTCGATTAAAACAAAATAGCAGACCTACAAGCTCGTAGCGCGCCACTCGCGCTTGTAGATCTGCTATTTTAATAGCTAAAGCATAACATAATGCTAACACCAAAAGGGGTTCCCGCCCCAAAATGGGTTTTAAGACAACCCGAAAGGTTGAAAGGGCCTTTCTGTGAGGAGTTTGCATGTTCTCCCCGTGTCCCCTAGGGTAGGTACCCTCACAAAAACATGCAGTAATCCTGGTCTCTAAACTGCCTCCCCCTGGCCAGCCGGGGCGCCTGATGGAGGGGAATGGAACTGGTTGGAATAACGTGTTCCCTCCACGCGCTATACGTCCAAACAGGGGAAACTCCCCCCCCTGTCAGGTGTAAAGGAGCAACTTGGACACTCAGGCATGAAGGAAGCATGAGTTCAAGTCCGTTGCTCTCCCCAGGTTGGCGGAGGGTGTGTAGAGCCCAGGATCACATTAGATAATTGTCACAGGGGTGAAAAATGGGTTACAAAATCGTGGGATAAAAATTATAAAAAAGACATGATTGGTTGAAACACGAGACAAAGTGCGACAAAAATGAACTGCGATGTGGTGCCTTTATTTAATCAACTACAACCTCACTAAAAAGATACAGGTGTCTTCACTGATGGCATGCTTCAGTATATGCAATGAGTGTGTCATGCAACACGTTGTATGTGGCCGCACACACACCGAGTCGTACCGTACACAGGCTATAAGAAACTCGTGTGTCACCGTCAAGAGATTATGCCTGTACGGATATGGGATGGGATGGGAGTCTCGGCTGTCAGTCTGTCTGTCTGTCACCGTGCTATATTCTGTGGGATGTGCATTGGACCAGCTTTTCCAAGTCAGCGGTTAGGGGGAGAGAGAGTGCAGCAGCTGCCGCCGCACAGGGAGCACAGAGAGAGTAAATGAGAAACGTGCTTCTGTCATGATCCACTGCTCTCTCTCTCTCTCTCTCTCTCTGTCTCCGTCTCTAACTCCCCCCTCCCCTCCTCCCTCCGCCTAATCAAACACGCACACCCAACAAGCCGGTGGGAAAAAGAAAATGCAAGAGGAGGAGAAGCAAAGTGAAGGAATACGAGAATACAGAGAACAGAGGAAAAGGAGTATTTTGCATTATACTGTAGTGATTATATATGAACCTTTATATTGAGGAAGGATATCCCCTTGAGATGTATCGTCTCGTTTTTTCGAGGGGGGTCCATGCGCAGCAACATACAGCAAATTAGTACCGTTTGTACAGGGAGTACTAGTACTATAGTACATCGAGCCGCGTCACGCTACAGAGACAGGAGATAACAGGCTCCTGTCCTGCTATATACAGTATGGCCACGTGTCTCGGGCAAAAGGCTTACTTATAAAGATAGATAGAGGGCAAATGGAACAAGCTATATATAAAACACTATACTCCTATGTGTAAACAACAAATGCTATGCATTCATCAGTGCTCAATAATTCAGACGGACGATAGCGTTCCGCGTGCTCAGTGGCGTGATCTGTATTATCGGGAACACTGCCAGTGTGTCAACAAAACAACACCACAACAACAACAACAACAGCAGCAGCACGCCCATAGAAAATAACGTGACTCCTTCGTTCCCCGCTTTGAAGGCGAGGTTTTGTTTGTCGTCGTTGTTGTTTTTTGAAGGTTTTTCGTCGCAAAGTCCACTATATAGAGCGCCACCGCAGCACCAAGGAAAATGTTATGCTGTGTTCATCTCCGCAATAAAAAGGAGATTTTGTCGTCCCCCCTCCCCAGTGGATCTTGGATAAATACAATGCCGTGGTGTACACGGCGTGAGGCCTTATTATAACATGGGGAATATATAGGAGAGCGTGCCTGTCCTTGGCCGACCCAATAAAAGAACATCAATAACCCATTCTGACCTGAGGTCAGATTCTAACGCGCTGAAGAATGGTGGTTCTTTAAACGCATTTTGACCCGAGATCAGATTCTAAACATCCGACAGTCTGACAGTTTAATTTTTTTTAGCAGACCTACAAGCTCGTAGCGCGCCGCTATGAGCTTGTAGATCTGCTATTTTTCAATAGCTAAAGCATGACATAATGCCAACACCAAAAGGGGGTTCCCGCGCAAAATGGGATAACGGCGTATGGCACGAGGGGAGCCTTCTATCAAGGGATCGATGTGTGGAGCAGAGCGATGTGTGTCCCCCACAAAGGAGAGAGGAGGAGGAGAAGCACTAAAAGCACGTGGTGGGTGGGGGGAAAAAATAAATAAAAATAAAAAATACAAATCTACTCATTTCATGTGTTATAGAAGAAACGAAAGCCGAAGGCGAGGGGAGTTTGTTTTTTTTTACGACGAGAATGAAAGTGAGAGGTTTGCAAAGAAGACACAATAAGGCGGTGTATACCGGAGAGAGAGAGAAAAATAAATAAAAGATACTGAAACAAATGATATAGGGCGAGATCGTGGGAATGTATAGACCGATTCACAGAGTGGGTGCCCTGGGCGCGGCCATTACTGAGGTGTAATCCATGGAGCAGGTGCTCCGTAGGCCAGGTGTAGCTAATCAGTGCTGTTGCGCTTAATGGTACACCTCAGTAATGGCCGCAGCCAGGAAACCCTCTGTGAATCGGTCTATAGCCGTGGCAGCTGGGGCCCGGGCCTAAACACTTCAATGTCAGACGCTCACACACGCACACAATATCCAGAGTGTATTGGGGGCCTCAGGGCGCAGTTGGGCCTCAGGGCGCAGTACAGAACAGAAAAAAGGCACAGCTCTAACTGTGAGCCTGCGTCACCGTTGGCACAGTGTCACGACAGGAACTATTAAACTGTCCCGATGTGTCAATGGGGGATACGCGGTCGGTCGGTCGGTGTGTGTGTGTGTGTGTGTGTGTGGGGGGGGCACACATGTTTTAGCGGCGCCACAGGACTGTTTGCTTCGCATCTCATTCTGCTGCTCCTGTCCTTCACGTCACTGGCTTTAATTTGGATTTTGACCGAACCGCCGCTGGCTGTGACTGTTGGGAGCGCTCCTCCATGCAACGTGATGTCAGATGTTCCGTGCTCAGAAAAGGATTTAGAAGACAGGATCCGTCCGGGTCCCCTGAGGTGGAGGTTGTGTGTGTGTGTGTGTGTGTGTGTGTGTGTGTGTGTGTGTGTGTGTGTGTGTGTGTGACTGTGACTGTGACTTGGATGTGGACGATACAGGCGGGTGATGGATTAGTGAGCCAAAGGATTGAGACGCAAGCCAAAGGGCGCACAAAGGGCACGTGCTCTGGCACTGCTGAGCTTTATTCATGTGAATATGCTGCCCATGGAAATGTCTTGGCTGTTATTTCTTTGCTTATTATATATTAATGTTGATTTTGTCGACTATGACGAAATGTCAGACCAAAAAATGATGATCTTATACGAGCTCACATATTGTGAGCTTGTAGATCGGCTGTTTTTCGGCATTTCCATGGCGCCAAAAAAAAATCGACTAAAACTACTATATTTGTTGAGTAAAAAAAGTCAACTAAAACAAGTGAAAGTAAAACATTTCAGGTGAATAACTATGACTAAAACTGAATAAAAATCAACACTCCGTTACATCACTCACACACACACACAATATATAACATATATACAGGTTTTTGTGTATGTGCAGAAATACAAATACAGTGGCGTTTACATATGTACAAGCGTGTGCACGCACGCACACACGCACGCACACACGCACAGAGAGCATGGAAGGTCACAGATTATTCTACAAAAAGGACCACAGAGGTTCTGTATAATTTAGAGTCAGAGGTGGTGACATGAGAGATGGAGGAAGTATGAGAGAGAGCGAAGGGCAGAGAGAGAGAGAGAGAGAGAGAGAGAGAGAGAGCGCAGAGCATTCCGATCGTGTTGAAAAGGGAAAGATTAATTGTGTTGTCATGGATGAGGGGGAGCACCAGGCACACCACACCTCCATCCATCTTTGCTCTGACTGACAGAGACAGAGACAGAGAGACAGAGAGACAGAGACAGAGACAGAGACAGAGAGAATCAGAGGATGATAATGAGCGGAAGAAGAGGTAGATGGAATCAGAGAGGGAGAGGAGCAGAGAGAGATAGATATAGAATCAGTGAGAGAGAGAGAGATTCATTGAGAGGTATAGGGAGATAGGATGACGTACTGTAAATAGAGGGTGTATAAGTATAATGTATGTATACAGTAGGAAGACAGTCCCGACATGCAGGCACAGAGTTACCTGGGACTGTACATACATACAGTACGTACACACTGCCAAATCCGGAGTGTCAATTCAGCTCCCCGAGTGCATCGTGTATAGAAATGGCCCTGCAGAGCTGGCTCCATTTTTTATAACAGACTCACAGTTGAATTGACACGCAGGGTTTTGGCAGTGCACCGTTATAATACGTAAGCCCTAATTCCAAAATAGCTCCTCTGAAAAGTGAACAAAATGTTCTCCCCTTTCTGGGGACCTTGCTCGTGTCACACACACACACACACACACAGGAGGACACGCAGTCCTCGGCGTGCGGAACACTGTGACATCCTGAGTGTTCATTTGACTCCGAGAGAGTGCAAACGGAACCATATTGTACACTTTCAGAGACACAAAATGGAATACATTGACACTCTGAGTTGTGCCGTGTGTGTGCGGTACAAACTGGTTGCATTCCATTAGCTTAAAGAGTGAGGTATTTTTAGTGCACGGTATGTGTCAGCTAGCTCTCTTCTCCCTTTCTTATACTCCCACCATGCCAGCATGCAGACGTTAGTCCATAATTATTCCCTCATTTGTTATTTTCCTTTTCAGCCTTCACCCCCTCTCTCTCTCTCTGTGTCACCTTCTCTTTAATATTCATGGCCTGACGCGTGGTCGTCCGCAGGAGACCGGCACTTGTTAATGTGTCTGGGCCAAATACAAAAATGTGTGTGCACTGTGGGCTGTGCTGCCTGGCTAGAGAGAGAGAGAGAGAGACGGCCAGACGGACGGACGGACGGACGGACATCTCGAATGCTTAGCATAACACCGTGCCGATGGAATAAGTCTGGTACGAGATAAAGAAAATAACATTTCACTCGTGTGTTCAGTAAAGCGCTATTCCGTGTTTCTTGTGGTCGTTGCTCTGATGGCTGACATCAGTGACCAGGCAGAGCAGAGGCTGCGCCCTGGACGAGGTGGTGTTTATCGGGTGATAATCTACTCTATAGCGTGGTCATCCTGGCGGAAGTGCCCCAGACACATTGCACGGCGACGCTCCAGAGAGACCGTGCGTTTGTCAATATCGTATTCACGCCACAGTTAACGCCGTTAAAATACCTCGGCGTTCGTTTCGTTCCGAGACTGAGAGTGGTAAAAAAAAAGAATACTGACCCGTAAGGGTAATAATGTGGCGAGATATTCATTAGTTCATTATGTCCGTATAGTATATCGAGGAATGTCATTAAATTGTTTCGTTTCGCTTCAGACTCGACAAGAGACTATAAGATTGATTGTTTTTTATCGATTGTGATAGCTGTACTATCAATCTCCAGTCATGGTGGGGGAGGAACGAGGGTTTTAAAACACTGGGGGGTGTCTTGATAGTGAGAATTCTTTTCCTTCCATAGACACAGAAGTAACAATGAACATGTAGAGGTAGTTTGTCAGGTAGACACATACTTCTCCTTCCATAGACCACAGAAGTAACAATGAACATGTAGGTATAGTTGACAAACTAGGTATAGTTTGTCAGGTAGACACATAAAGGACACTAATGTGCATGCAAAAGGATCCATATCATGTCCATGTCATCAAACCAGCGGGCACAAACACAAACCTTTAGTTTTAATTACTCAGATTTTTACTTTGATTTTGTCCAAACATCACGCAAATCAGTGCACAGTTTGTGGCTTCCAGAATTTTCGGCAGTGCTCCGTTTTTTGACCCAGATGCCTCAAATCATGAACAGGACCGATTTGGCCTCATGGTGGCGCTATAACAGGACCGATTTGGCCTCATGGTGGCGCTATAACAGGACCGATTTGGCCTCATGGCGGCGCGATAACGGGGGCCAATTCGACGTGTTTACCTATGAAGTGGACCGTTTGGCGTGAAACTTTGCACGCGCACGTCCTATAGAAGGCCAAGGGCAGACCTCGGCCCTGCATTTTTCACATCAGTCTTTTATAGCGCCCACACTTGGTAGAGCGCTCAAATGGGCTCCTAAGTGGGCGTGGTTGCCTCTCCCTGCCCCCCCCCCCACACACACACACACACACACACACACACACACACACACACACACACACACACACACACACACACACACACACACACACACACACACACACACACACACACACACACACACACACACACACACACACACACACACACACACTTGACGAGAGCACTGTGAGAACACCGTGTGCTTCTGGTCGCCTCAAGGGGCAGGCAGCCATGTCACACACACATACAGGAAATCAATCCAAGTTGGCAAGTCTTCGTTTCTCCATCCGTCTTACAACCAGCTGAAGAGAAGCCTGCTATATACTGCAATGCACAAATACTCTGTTAAAAGTTTAAAAAAAAAGCCTAGCTGTGATTCAAAACGTACCTAAAAGTACTAAACTAAACGTACTCATTGAGCAGCATGTCCCGTTTCAAGTTATCAAAATGTATAAGAATCTTTTGAAAATAGCAGAGCTACAAGCTCACAATATATGGGGCGGATGTTGGGAAGTGTATTTTCGTAATAATAATCAAAATCTACAGTAGGGCTACATAAGCAACTACTGAATTCTAGTAGTAACCCCTTGAACCCGAGCATGCCAAAAATAGCAGATCTATACTGTCTCGAAACGCGCCGATATAAGCTTGTAGATCGGCGGTTACACTTACAGTTGTAACTCACGTCGGTTTCACTAAGACTAGACTAGGGCTTAACCCATTCTGACCTGAGATCAGATTCTAAAAATGTCTTCTACATCCTGACAGTTTTCTGAAAAAGCTATGTTTCTATGTCAGTCGTTCTTCGATTTTTCAAAAATAGCAGATCTACAAGCTCATAGCGCGCCACCGAGTGGCGCGCTACGAGCTTGTAGATCTGCTATTTTCCAATAGCTAAAGCATAACGTAATGCCAACACCAGAAGGGCTTCCCGGCGCCCAAAATGGTTTAAGTGGTTAGGAACACAACCAGTGCAGTGTGACTGTTATATATGGAGAAGTATAGGCCGACTATAAAGGGAGCACCTCAGCCCCCCACCGCCCCCCCCATATGCGACTAAGATTGATAGTACCAATATCAGAATCGATAAAAAACAATCAATCTTAAGTCTCTGTTGAGGCTACGTCCACCTCAGTTACTGCTAGATATGGAAAGGCACTCTCACGCACACACACACGCGCGCACACACACACACGCACGCACGCACACACACACACACACGCACACAGAATGTCACTCACATTAATTTCATCCAAGCGGATTATTAACGGTGACTGCTTCATTTGCATGGAACCAATCACCAAAGGTTCCGCTTCTCCCCGTGTGTGTGTGTTCTGCGTATTGACCCCGTGACGGATCCTATATTTATAACCACCTTTATACAACTTATACCCGCCGCTGTCGTCGGGCGCCAACAACCTCGTAACGGAGCGCTTTAAACCGTCACTTTGCCGCGTCGCGAACGGATCCACCGTAGTTGTTATTTAGTCATAATAAGCTCTTGTTCATTTGTGTCATTGGATAAATAATTGATAAAAACCCATAGACACACACTTAAGAAAATGGCAGTTCTACGAGCTCACAATAACACCACGCTGTGAGCTTGTAGTAAGATGAGCTATTTTTGTGTTACTTTTGTGTGACACTCTTGTACAACAAAGTAGGGCATTCATTTTAACAAAACGACGTCAAAGGTTGAAATAATATGGGATATACAAGGTTTCTGCCCGAGAGCAACGTATGTACATTTGACCTCCAGGAGACCAAACACTGAGCAACCACTCAGAAACACAGGGCCGTATACGTATGACTACAATGTGTTCAGCCTCAGTTCATTAACTCCAGCACAGATTGCAGGTGTGCGTGCGTCCGTGGCACATGCTTACAATCTCACTTATACTCCATTTCTTTCCCTGGAGCCAGGAGACTATAAAATGTATTGTAAAGTGATACTTTTTTGATTAACACAATTATACTATTGCAATTATAGTGTTTGTTTCAGTAACAGGGGGTCTCTCTAGTCTCTCCAGCTCTTTAATCCGTGTAGGCCTGACGTCGAAATTTATAAAAAGTTCTCTGAAAAACATTTTCACGATTAAAAAAAAAATAGCAGACCTACAAGCTCGTAGCACGCCACTCGGTGGCGCGCTATGAGCTTGTAGATCTGCTATTTTTCAATAGCTAAATTATACCATAATGTTTAAAACACCAAAAGGGGTCCCCGCCCCAAAATGTGTTAATAAACAGAACATGCGTTTTGAGGTAGGTGACAACATTTCTGCCGATCAGGACAGAGTGGCCATTTATCAGCTTCATTATTATCACATATAGTGTTCCAGTTCCAAATCCAATCTTGTCTTGTTCATTTCTTTGTCATCACTTTCCAATTTCACTTGTTTCATCTGAATCCTGACTTGAGTTCTCTGCCCTGATTGGATAAAAATAGGTACCCTGACCTGAGAATGCATGTAATTTTCAATGTAATAAAGAAGCTGGAGAGACACGGAGACTCATGTTATGGAACAAACACTACGAATACTATAGCAACGAGTACTATCAGAAAATATTTAACACTTATTTTAACCAAAGAAAAAGCCCTGCCTTTAAACCACTCCATAGAGGAAGTTCCATGAAATATGAGACTACTTTTATTTGTATATTAAAGAACGGTTGCATTAACAATTCGTAATTGGTAATACATTACAGATGATATAATCACTATTGTCAACAACAGAATGTGGAGGGGTGTCTTTTTTCTTTTTGACTGCTACACAGTAGTTGTTTTGTTTGTTTTTCTTGTCTCTTTCTTTTGTGTAAGTGTATTTTGTATGCTTTATTGTAAAAATCAATTAAAAACGTTGATGACAAAAAACAAACACAAACAAATTACTACTCAATAGTATGACGGCATTGCTTGTTGAAAAGGACAGATAGTTTTTTTTTCTTTTTTTGTTTACTTTAAAAAAAAGAAAAATTCAGTTATGTGTAAACTAAGCTTAAATTGTCCCTCTCCCTCTACTGTCAACATGTTGAACCTCAGACTGTCTCAATGTCTCATGCTGTGCATCTCTCTCTCTGGTTCTCATCTCTACCTAATTTCCCCTCTTCCCTATAGGTCCTACTGTGTTCATCATTCTCTCTCTCTCTCTCTCTCTCTCTCTCTGCTAGTGGTCATTTGTCTCCAGGGGTCTCTCACTCAGTATGGACGAGTACAGATCTACAGAGCTCAGCCTGCACCCCGCAGGGGCGGAGTAGGAGAAGCCATTAGACTGTTCTTCAGTTCTGCCACAACATTGGACCACGCACGCACGCACGCACGTGAACACTCTACGTCACAGTAGTCTATCCGGGTTGAATATATACAACGGGGGAAAGTAAGTGCCTGAGCTTCCACAGACCTTCAGGAATAACAGCACATATCAAAGAGAATGTTCAGGGTGGAACTGAGTTCACTCAATGAAAAATCTACTACTACTGTACTACACTATACCACACTAACACAGCACCAAGAATCACCCCCCCCCCCCCCCCTCCCTAATCTCAGCTTGAACCTTTGTCTTCCGACTACTGATGTAGTGTGTGTGTGTGTGTGTGTGTGTGTGAGCATACTTTTCCATCTCATAGCAGTACAAAATAAGAAGAGTATATGAAACCTTTAACAATATATGCCTGAATAGTGCCTCTCCCACTGAACATATTTAGGATAATACCTCCGCTTTCTTCCATAGCTTTGCCCTTATGTAGACAGTAGACAGTAATAAAGCATACAGACAGTCGTACAGGGCTTCACAATCAAGCGACACGTGATATACGCATTACTAAATATGGAAACGTAGACTTTGATACGGGGTGTGGGAAGCTTGCTGGAAGTGTTAGCTGTGATGTTGTGAAAACAGCTCTCTCTCTCTCTCCTTGCACTCTCCATGCACAGTAAAATCCTGGGTGTTCATTGAACTCTTGAGAGTTAAATATTATACAGTATGCACTCAAGGATTTTACAGTGATCACAAAAATATTCTATTCGCGTTCTCCTCCAGACACCTCCACACATCAAACCCAAACTGTGTTTGATTCCTTTCACTTTGTGCGCCGGGCGCATACATTATCCCATTCTGAACGGGAACCCATTTTGGGGTTAGCATCATGTTATGCTTTAGCTATTTAAAAATAGCAGATCTACAAGCTCATAGCGCGCCACCGAGTGGCGCGCTACGAGCTTGTAGGTCTGCTATTTTTGAAAAAAATCGAATAACGACTGACATTTTTAGAATCTGATCTCAGGTCAGAATGGGTTAATCAGACCAGTGTGTGTCCAGTGGAAACCTCGTATGAATCTGATCTCAGGTCAGAATGGGTTATGGATGAAAGGCGTTGAGCTTTTGAAGGACTTGCAGTGGGCAAAATAACCTTTTCTACGCGCACACTTTTACATCCGACGAGAAAGGCAAAAAAGGACTACGGCTCTGGTACTTAAATGCTGTACAAATTAAGTGCAATTATGAACAGTTGTAAAAATATTATAGGGCAGGCAAGGGTTCAGTCCAATTAACCCATTTTGGGTGGGAACCCCTTTTGGTGTTTTAAAGGTCTGCAATTTTTGAATAACTGTGAAAATATTTATTTCAGAAAACTATTTTTTTCAAAATATTATAGGGCAGGCAAGGGTTCAGTCCAATTAACCCATTTTGGGTGGGAACCCTTGGCGTTTTAAAGGTCTGCAATTTTTGAATAATTGTGAAAATATTTATTTCAGAAAACTAAGGTTTTTAAATTTTGAGGTCAGGCCTAAATGGGTTAATACTTTGTCGCATAATGGTGTCGGTCGGCACTTAAAAAAGTGCACAAGTTCACAATGCATCGCAGATGCTGTCGCGCGCCAGCATCAATTAGGCTGCACGGGGTGGGAGCGAATGGTACCATGACACACAGAGCATATTACAATGTATGATATATATGACAGTTCTGTTGCACTGGCAGTCTGGCACTATCACTTACGTGTTTGCTGCTAAATACACTTACATAAGTGCTGCTAATGTCTTTCACCTGCACAAGAGACCGTGTTGCTATAGTGATGCAAGTTTTGCCTCTACTCGCACAGGAATCAATTCCTTGATTCCATTTCTACTTTTGACCCGTTTGACATTGTCTAGGTATACTTGGAACCTTCTCCAATCCTGAAAATACCACAAAGGTCCATCACAACACTATGACATCCACCACGCCGTTGCTTAATGCCAGTTTGCCCCTTTCCAAAATAGGGCCCTGGTTCCTCAAAAAAAAAAAAAAGTCTACTATTAATCTTTGTCACTTAGTGCCAGTCATTGGATGTAGTTAAATGAGCCATGTATTTGACAGATATGACAGTTAAATGAGTTATAGTTGAATGACAGATGCTGCAGTTAGACGGCACACGGACGGAGATTGAGCGTTGGGACTCGCACGGCGGGTCCATTCCCGCAGATACTGTATTAGTATCTGCCATATGTCAATCCCACCCATGCAGGACAGATCCTGTCAATGTGTTTTATATAGTGCGTAGTCATGGCTGTTGGGCAGGAGGGCCCCTTATAGCCTGCCATGGGCCAGACTATAATATCATATCTGCGTAGATATCAGTCTGGAAGATTTATTTCCAAAGGGGCGGTTACAAACATATCCCAACGACACAGCAAAAAAAAAAGTCTCGCTTTGAATTACGGGCTCCGATTGGTCACCCACAACTCTGGCGTGAGCAAAATGTTAATTAAAACTGAGGAGTGCCGGACCGATCTTCCCCGGGGGATTTTCTTTTTCTTTGGCAGATTCGTCTGGTTTCCAGGCTAGAAGCCCCTGTGTGTCCATGTTTAGTTGGTTTTTTTGCCTAAATGAATGCCCTACAATAGTATTAACCCATTTTGGGCGGGGAACCCCTTTTGGTGTTTTAAACATTATGTTGTAATTTAGCTATTGAAAAATAGCAGACCTACAAGCTCGTAGCGCGCCACTCGGTGGCGCGCTACGAGCTTGTAGACCTGCTATTTTCTTTAAGTCGTGAAAATATGTATTTCAGAAAACTGGAGGATTTAGAAGACATTTTTAAATTGTATAAATGGGTTAATATCATTTGTCATGTTCAAGGTGTCTGACAGCAATGATAGGTCCAATGCATAACAACAAGTCACTGACTGTAGCAAAGGGTTATAAGACCACTATGTCACTACCACTTTAAGGTAACCATAGCGACCATCAGCACTTCAGCGCTATGAGAATTCTCATGTTGAACCACTCCTAGCACTAGAGATCTTACCCCATGCTTTGTTTCTAATGTCTAGAAATCCTCGGTTGTCACATTTCTCGATCTACTTTGATCCTCTCTGATGCTCTTTCCGTCTCCGCTCTCATGGCATAAATTACAGCCGAGGCCAGAAATCTCACATTATCCAGCTCGATACAAAGGATTGTCCCTGTTCGCTGACTGTTTGATCTATTCTCATCCCGTGCAAAAAAATATCCCCCTGAAACCAGTGTTGTTTTTGGCAGCAAATTTAGATTTTAGTTTCAGTCATCATAGTCTCTTGAATAGTTTATTTGGTCACATTTTAGTCACCCGGAATGTTTTAGCGTTAGTCTAGTTTTAGTCGACTAAATATCGTGAGATTTTAGTCGACTAAATCTACAGTTGATTTAGTCGAACAAAATGTATTTTGGCGTGCCTTGATGCTGTGGTAATGACCGTTTTGGACGATCTACAAGCCCAGAAGCACTACGCGTTGTGGGCTTGTAGATTGTCCATTTTATAGCATGCAACTAATTGTAAAATGACTTATACTGGATGTCCACTAGTCCCTTCCTAACATTTTAGTCTAGTTTTTATTTGTTGACGAAATTGTCAGTATATTTAGTCTTAGTTTTAGTCATCGTAGCGTTGTTTTTATTTCGTTTCCATGTAGTTTTCGTCAGTGAAAACAGGTAGTCGACGAACATTTTTTATTTTGGTTTTAGTCGACGAAAACAACACTGCCTGAAACTGCCCGCTCCTCCAGACTTAAAATCTTATCTAAAATATTTAGATACAGAGATGTTTTGGAGAGCTGTGGTTTGTAGCCTACAATACATGGCAGATACGTTCTATTCAAATGCCAATGGCAGTCACCTAGTTAAACTTTAACGCGCAGAGCATTCAAAATATAATCATCATTGAGAGTTCTACTTAATGTTTCCTGGCCTGGTATAAACGATTATGTCAATTACAGTAGTTTTAGACCTACTTCTAAAAGTCCAGTCAAAGAAAACTACGTCAGAGGCGCTGAAGAATAGTTTGCAAGAACAACACAGCACCACAATTAGGCACACACAATGGAGCAATTTCGTATTACTACTTTAGTACTTTGATCATACGCTCATTTAAAATGGCAACACTTTATCATGTCCCATCCTCACCACCCTATTGATTTGTACCCTAGATGGAGAAAATATCCCTGGTCGCACATAGACGGGCGGCTATCTTGAGATTGATTTGTGATACAAAGCATTGATTCCTCAGCAGTCGACCTCGATTACACTCCTCGCCACTTTCCCTTGTACCACCAACAGCAATTGTGGATCCTGAAAATGCCTCTCCTGTAGCTTTTTCAGAGCCACCCGATAAGACCCGGTCAATCCTAAACCATGGCCATTATTCACAGCGATCATTTCAAACTGTTCTGAAATTCAAAGAAATCAGAGATGTCTGGCTATACTGATTTGTCTGGGAAGATCCTAAATTCAATATACAGTGGCAAGAAATGGCAACTCACAAAACCTACGCCCACTGCTTTGAAAACAATATGAAGGGCCCACCCTAATATCTTTGCATTGGTTTTGCAAAAAAAAAAAAATAATAATAAAGTGTCCACCCAGTTTGACCTCATACATTGATTTGAGATGTCCCCTAGACTTATCAGTAGGCCGGAGATCTCTGGTCCCTCAAGGCTCTAGGTGTCTAAAAACCTCCGACTATCTGCCTTATAACCCTCAGACGAAACGGGGTCAACATCCCCCAATGCGACTCAACCCGCTTCAGTAAAGCTTTCTATATAAAGCTGAACGTGGTGAATCAAACTTCTCATTCACTGCTCACTCAGCCAAACACGGCGGGGGGGGGGGGGAAGAAGCCATGAAGGCCAAGGCCGCCACATAGCTCTGCTGGGGCCGCGCGGCGGCGGCTAGATTCTCATCTCAACCCTCTCTCTTTCAACTGGCTCTGAATAATCACAGTGCGTGAAAGCGAGTTCCATCACACGCAAACATATAAAAACGATGTTATCAAACTTACCTGTTGGGTGGGCGGCCATGGAGAAATCGGTTGTTTTTTGGCGAAGAGGAATGACGGAGGATGACACGCCACAGTCCGGTGAAGCATGGAGAGAGAGAGAAGGGGGGAGGGGGGGGGGTAGAGGAGAGACAGTCAGGCGTAGATTAAAAAAAAAGACCTTTGTGAATAAATAATTGAGTGTTTTCCTCTCTCGTAAACCCCCCTCCCCTCGGCTCTTAAAAATAGCATTTTCAACCATTTTATTCAAATGAAAAGGGAAAACCTCATGGGATGAATTATTAAAAGGAAGCAGGTGGCGGCGAGAGAGAGGCGAGGTTTTTGCATCTGCACGTCCTAAGGTCACAGCGCCCCGAGCCCGTCGACAACAGGGGCGGGAGGTCGCTGTGAGGCGGGTGTGTGACGAGGCGACATACCTCAACCTCGTCCTCATTTAAACACATGCACAAGCGGACGCAGATGACCCACAAGGCAGCGGCATTGGAGGTGGCATACAAATCAGTACATAACTATATTATACCATCCAGCCAGATTGCTGGTTCCTGGAGCATTATGCCGTTTCATATCATATAGCTCTCGATGTAAGGGCTCGATGATCTGAGAGTTCATTTGAAACTGAGTGTGTAAATCCTATTTGGGATGGGTATATGTGGCATTTGTAGGCCCTAATGCAACCTAAGAATTGGGGATTATTATAAATGTTTGCGTAACTCTCGTGTCGTATAGGTAGTGTAGGACAGCTCAATATTTTATATATGAATTGAAATAGCAAACAAATAAAACAATGCTCACAAACATAGGACATTAGACAACAATAAATGAAATAGGTACTTTGGTATCAATAAATAAATCTTAGGGTTTTTTGAATCTGTGGGTGCACCCAACTACTCTGACTCTGACTGAGAATACCTTGTGCAATTCAATTGCAGTATTTAAAGCAGTTCAGTTAGTATCAATCCAATTTCCACAATCAATCGCTCTTTGAATTTGAATCCAAAAATAATCACATTCACAATAACCAAAACAATAAAGCAAAACACATTGACAGTAAACCCATGCACACCACTTAGTGGCTATGAAATAGTCCAAAAGACACAAAGTGTCTACATCTTTAATGTGAGTGTGTGTGTCTACTGTTAGCCTGCACTGCTCCTTGCAGGGCAGAGAGTTGGTGTGTGCTACTCTTAATTGTCCAGTCCTGCACTGTTCCTCACAGGGCAGAGGGTGTGTGGAGTATATGTGTGTGACAATGTCCAGTTCTAGTGTGTGTATGTCTGTGTGTATCACCGCCCAATACTGCACTGCTCCTTGCAGGGCAGTGTATATGTGTGACAATTTCCTACCAAACTGGGGGGAACAAGGCTACGGCTCTGGGTCTGTCCCAAGGAGAATTCAGCAGGGTCTGGGTTCTTCCAATCACGGGTAGCTCGCCATCCTTGGGCCGACCAGAGTCGGGCTGAATCAAAACAAACGTATCCACACCAAAAAGCCTGACCTGCATAAAAGCAAGGCCAGAGGCATCTCTGTGTTAATGTCTAAATGTAAATGTCTTCATTTACACAACTCTGTATAAGGTTTCACTTCAAATACTTATTGGAAATAAATACAGCAACCTTTCAAATACACAGTAATGTAACAATAACAATTCAATTCAACAGTAGTCCAAACAAAACAAAATAAAATAAATCTTCCTCTCACCGATGGTGGTTGTATTCCTTACACTCAAAGTTAGTAACTGCAGGGTCCAGCAATTGTGAGTGAGACACTACAAATAAAAATGAATGACACTGAGTATACACATTCTTTTTACCAAAATAAATTATAATACACTTTAGTGTAAAAACGTGTTTAGCTGAACACCAAACAAACTGTAAATTATAGTTGCATTACTTAACTCTTAATTTGAACAAACAAACAAACTAGTCACCAGTAGTGCTGAGGCTTCCCTCATGTTAGCCACCTAGCAGCTAACGCATCAAACACTGCTAGTCACTCACCAGGGTTTGCAAATGAAATCAGTGCTGCTTTAGATGACTCAATGTTGCTCCTCACAACAACCTAATGTCATTAATGCTGTGTTTTGTTCTACACAACTGACATTATTATTCTATATTTTCTTAAACAGAAGTTTAGCTTTTCACTCTGTCTGCACTCTGCAGTTTTCCTCTCTGTTCTCACTCGGCTCTCCCTCTCCCTCTCTCTCTCTCTCTCTCTCTCGCTCTCTCCTTGATTAGGACTCGTTTCACCTGCTGTCCCTGCACACAGGCAACAGGCTCAATTGACACTCGTTCAGACCAGTTTGGGCAATGTCTCTCATCTAATTAGGATGAACTGATCTGAGAGGGTTTTCTGTGTACATTTCAGTGTAGCGAGGGGATATGACTGAATGAATTAATTGTCACTTGAGGACTTTTTAACAGTTATTTATTTATTCATATTGAAGGATGAGTTAGCCCATTTTAATCCATTGTATTTATATATTTATTGTAAAGGGTGATTTAGCCCATTTTAACCTATATTCTGGAACTGGGTTACATCTGCTTGCATTTATTTTATTTCATATGAAAGTAGGGAATTAGAGCTATAACATGAGGTGTTACTTCTTTAGAGTGATTTGACTGTTTAGTTTTTGAACTACACGGTAACTACACCGTATATTGTGAATATAAAACACATGGCTCTTTTCATGTCTGGCCATACTATATTGCATATTACTGTATGTGGATGCATGGAATTCAAAGTCTCAGATGCCCAATTTCGAGATTTTTCCTTGCAGGTATACCTACAGTACCTACATTGGTCAGCTAAAGGTACTGACTGTAACACTGTTTGCCTGTATCAGTGTACAAGTGTCTATGCTCAGTGAAACTGACAGTAGGCCACAGTATATGTATTGGTAAATTAGATCAATCCTGACGAAGACATCTGTGCTTGTCCAGTCTCACCATTAGTTTTATATATATATATATATATATGGCCATGTGAGTAGCCTATTGGAACATTTCAGCAAAACAAAAAACAAACAATTGTGAACATCCATCTCTATGAAATGGAACCCAACCTATAAGAGATACACAAGAGAAGAAGAGCTGCTTGGAATGCTAGTGTCTCATTGCAACATATCAAACTATAACAGCATAGAGCGCCAATATCTATAAAGTCTATATGAAACCATTTATTTGAGGGCCCCCTGTCATCCCAGGGCCCGCATGGTATCTTGGTAACTTATGGGCAGAAAATACCCCATCAACATATAGGGGATCAATCATTTACAGCCTGGGGGGCATTTGGCCAAGAGAGACTCCTCCTTAACATAAATTGAGCAGTCTTATACGGCACCAGAACGCCCTCACCAACTTGTCCCCATTTGAACACCGGGTGTCTTCAGCATTCCTTTGCGGGCAGCTCTCCAGCTCTCCAGATCAATAGATAAGTATGCCGGGAGGAGGAGGCGTGTTGAGAGAGCTTGAGGTGCTAATTCAGGACGTGGATCGGTGCCAGTGACAGAACCACCGCATGCACGCCGATGATGAGACGTTCTCTCAGCAGCAAAAAGGATTTATAAAGTGCTGGCTCGACATTGCCGGCCAAGTCACCGCGACTCATTTGGAGGAACTGAGGCGCTTTGTAGCCTACATTGTGCCCTATAATTCCCTCGTGTACATGTAGTAAATCTCCAAAATGGTCAGGATGCTGTTTGAGAGTATAAGGTTTCGGTTATTTTCTTAAACTGAGCCGTGTGATTATATTACTGCTATACATCACCAGGTGGCCAGCAGGCTGCTAATTGTGGGTGTCCGGCAGGCTACTGTTTGTGTTGCCATTGCCCCAGCAGTATAAAATCCTCAGTTTTCCCTCAGACACAAACACACACACACACACACACACACACACACACACACACACACACACACACAGTGTACACTCCCAGCCAGTCAGGATCGAGAATTCAACAGAGATCTTATATAAGCCTTGAAAAATTCATGAACACTTTTAGAATACATTTCCTATTCTATTTGCGATGTATTGCTCTGGAGAGCAAAAGATTGAGTGTGTACGTGTGTGTGTGTGTGTGTGTGTGTGTGTGTGTGTGTGTGCATGCATGTGTATGTGTATAGGGGGAGCGTGTACAGGGGTATTGGTTTATCCTATTTCACCCCCACGCCCCCCCCCCCCTTCCGCCCTCCCAATTCCCTCCGTTGTTTATTTCCTCAATAAACTCCCTTACCAGTTTTATTTACTGTGCCTGTATTTGGGGCCCGACTAAAAAACAAAACAAGTAACGCAGGGGGCACGGAGGAGACATATACTATTTCAACATGATAGTTTTTCCGGCTGAAGGAACACAATAAACAACCCTGTCTGCAGATCATGTGTTTGGTAGTCAGTGAGCCGTGTGAGCCAGCCAGCCAGCCAGCCAGCCAGCCAGCCAGCCAGCCAGTCAGTCAGCCAGCCAGTCAGTCAGTCAGCCAGCCTGCCGTTCCAGCCAGTCAGCCAGCCAGCCAGCCAGCCTGTCGTTCCAGCCCGCCGTTCCAGTCAGACACAATGTGACTCAGATGCTCGATCTGTCTTATCCTTGCCTGGTGGGAGAGACCGGCCTCCTGCTGAGGCTCTAATGCCTGCCTCTCCCTGTATCTGAATTCTAAAACAGCACGATGAAATCTGGAGGAAGGGAGGAGAAACATGAGCCAAAGAACACGACAGATCTTTTTTTCTCTGTGCTCCAGACTTGTCATCCGAGGACAACACAGTGTTTATCAAGAAAACATGTAACAGGTCCCCCTGTGTATCACCTTTTTTTTTTACCCCAAACACATGAGCCCAATTACTGTTCTCATATTAATATTAATTTACAATTGCACTGTGGTCGTTTAGCAGACACTCACCAGAGTGATTTAAGAGGGCAAGGTCAGATTAATCCAAGTTAACAAACAGCAGGGTAAGGGCCGATTCATACTCCTATTTTAGAGCCGAATAAAAGTCGGTTCGGCGCTGTAGAGCCTACAATGTGACGTCATTTGTAAAATAGAGTAGTATGAATCGGCCCAAAGTGGTCAAGTACTGTAATTAGAGGGTTATTAATTTAAAAAAAGTTAATTACAAGTAAAGACATGAAATCTACCTATCTAAATATCAGTATCGACTGTATCTAAATAGCCCAATAATAACATACTGTAGATGTCCATTATAATTTGTTCCCGACATACAGCAGGGAGGTGTGCGTGTGCGTGTGCGTGTGTGTGTGTGTGTGTGCGCGCGTTCGTTCGTGCGTGAATTCATGCGTATTCACGCATAGGGCGGGGTGTCCATCCGCCTGGCCTCTATACTCGCCATCCTTTCACCAACGAGCTCTTTCTTCCGCCATTCATCTTATCACAGCTTCAGTAATGGCCCATAAAACATTAATTTCATTATCCCCGGCCAATGTGGCCCTCAGCCAGGACAGGAGAGGGTTGGGGGCGGGGGGGGGCGCGGTCGGAGGGAGGGAGGGAGGGATGAATCAAAACGTCTAGACGTGATTTGTCATTATAAGTCTTTCCACATGAGCCTCCTCTCCTCTCCCCTCTCATCTCGGAGTCAATGGTGTGCTTCAAAGCGTCTCGTGTTGCATGGAGCGCGTTGCCTTTTTTTTTGCATTCCAATTGAATTAAAGTGAAATTGCTGAAGCTCTCTTGTTTTGCTAAATATATACTGACTGAGAGAAAACATCCGTCCGTTGAGACACGGGCGCTTCTAGACATATTGATTAGTGATTACACTTCAACCCAGACTAATATTTGATGTATTGTAAAGTATTACTTTTGTGTTTCTACTTGTGTGAGTGTGTGTGTGTGTGTGTGTTCGCGTGCGTGCGTGCGTACGTACAATAACAACTACAACAAAATGGATGATTAACCGGTGGTTTTGAAACCCAACAGTAAGTATATCTAGACAAAAGGTATCTCCAAGTTGTACTGCTTGTCAAAGTGTAATTTGCCTACTTAAAAAGAAAAGAATCCAAGGCACTCCGTCTTTGGCGGAAAAATGTAAAGGACGGTATTTGGTTCAATTCTGTCATGAGTGTGCACGCCTGCACACACACACACACACACACACACACACACACACACACACACGTACATACACACACACGCACGCACTTAAGTTCTCCTCAAGAAGACAGGTCTGCACTCCACCGCCAACATGAACTGTTCAGTGATTTTCCATGTTTGGAGAATGCACGGACCACAGGAAAAGTCACACTGTCTGGATTGTCTGCATACATATGAGGCATTTCAACAGCGGGAAGTGTTTTAAATTGCTACTCTTAAGGCCCTGCACTTACTTTTGTTTTTGTTTTTGTTTTAGATGGGGTCACTGGAGTCCAGACTATATATTTCTGAAGGCCTGATTGCTCTTTCCTGATTGCTTGTTCCTTTTGCTGCATACAAAACAATAATAATAATAATACGCTTATGCCACATTCAGTGATGGACAAACTCTCAACACGAATACTTCAAAGTATAGATACAGTACAGTATAATATACCGGTAATATAATATAATATAATATAATATAATACATAGATGTATAGTATACTCCTGGTCAAATACTATAAGTCGCTCAGTCAAATTACTGGTAGTAATTGCTTTTTGAACACTTGAGTATTCAAAAGTACAAATTAGAAAATACATTTGCTTATCAACGCATTGCTGTATTGGAATTTATTTCAATACATATTTCCAAAAATAGCTAAAACAACCCCCCACTAAAATAACCTGTGATTTGTAGAGCTCCGCAAGAACATTGATTCAGACGCTGCATGTGCTTCCCTGGTGTATATAGTCGGAGGGAAGATCCATGAGGCACAACACCTACTACTACTACTCCACGCTTAGAGTGAGATGACCTTTGGAAGCTATACTGATACTTGCCCTGCTGTGGGGCGTTTTGTAGGTGGGTTGATTGTGTGTGTGGGTGGGTGGGAGACGAGGAGATGCTACAGTGTGTGTCTGTCCGACTGCTGATAAGTGATAAGATGTGAGAGCGGGTAGTAGAAGATGCATATCTACTTGACTGAGGGGTGCAGGAAGGCAGGCATAAGCCTCTGGCCTGCGTTTGTGCGTGCGTGCGTTTGTGCGTGCGAGGCGAGTGTGTGTGATCCCGTGGTTACAAAGGTGACTGCGAAATCTAATCTACAGCCTCCCGAAAGCATCGTTCTTCCCTATTTCTTGTGTCCAGACTCCAGAGAGGCGGATAATAGTGCAAATTAGAGTAAAGTATACATGAGTGTATATATACGCCTACTGGTTAGAAATGGAGCAGAGCGGGTTGTAGAGAGAGGAGCAGAATGGAGTGGATGAGTGGATGTCAGTAGACAGGTGTGGGCTGGAACTCACAATTTTAGCCATTGGAAGAGGCAAGCGCCGAAGCACATGGCCGCCTAAAAGAGGGCAGGATTTGTGAAATGAATGACGTAACTGAAATCTGTGGAGCTGCACTTTCTAAATGCAAGCGAGAAAGGTCGTGCTGGACATGTACTATTACACAGACTACAGTATGTGTCATGGTGTAGAACAGTGGTTGCTTCTCATCCTTTGCCGGATCAGGGCCCGGCTTGAAATTCATAGCATCGGTTGCTATAAAGAATCCCCCCTTTACGTAACTATAGCTTTGATTTTAACATTCTTTCACATAATCAAACAATGAACTTTTAGAAGTGGATCTTTGGATGTCATGTCAATAGGTATATTCGTATAATTATCCCGATAGGTGCCCTGTATTAAAACATATTAGCCTCTGCTATCAGAGAAATTCCTCTTAAGGATATTGCCCACTGAAGTCCGTATTTTCGTATGCGAAATACTGACAAACAAAATTATGTTTTATGACACTACTATCTCTACAGTATATGCTGGTAGAATACTCAATCCTCAAAACACTGCAACAAACTGCACAGACGAGATGATCTTTTACGATGACCTCAATTTGTTATTGATTTACGTGTACCATGTTGTATTTTATGTGATTCATGTTGTCTGCCTGTTATGATGCTTTGCTGTACAACCAAATCGCCCCTCTGGGACAAACACATAAATGAACCCGAACCTGAGATAATCAAGATGACCTCAAATGATGATTTCCTTTGTTTTAGGCCATATAGAAGTGTATAATTTGTATACGTCTCTAAATGTCCTGATGAAATGAAAAAGGTGGACCCTGTTGTAAATAAGTGTAATTATGCTTTATGGCGTCGTCCACGGGTTGACAGTTTCTGTATTGGAGTTGTGCTTGGAATGTAATTCTGCAAACCGTTAATAAATACTTCAAAAATGCAGAAAACCAAACCTGGTCTGAATAAAAAATAATGACGAGGAAGTGGTAAAACGTGATTGAGGCCAAATTTTTTTTTTTATAAATATGCAACTCAAGTCATCAATGTTAATTGACTCAGTGATGACAAGTGTGTATGGTTACGTTTGCACACTGCAATAAAGCAGTGGAATATTGAGTAGAGTCGACCTCTTATTTTCTAGCGTGCATCCTGTTTACCGTGCGTCTGCATGCGGACATCTAGCTGGCCTAAACAGGTCTTCTCGACTAAAATCTTGTTCTCTCCGCTCCCTCTCCTCCCCCTCTGTTCAATTAAGTTTATGTTTTCCTCACTTTCTCTGTTACAAGCCCCGTGTACAGTGTGCTTTCTAATAATAATAATAATACACTGGCGCAAAGCTGTGGGGAGTGGAAACATGTTCTATAATAGTCCCTGGACTATGAGGCTCTCTGCTGCCCTTTCACTGGGCCCTGGGATCATACATCACAAACAGGCGAGAGCCACGACAAGCCCAGAGCCCCGCATTTGAAAACACATTACTTTTTTAACCCATTTAGGCCCGACGACGTCGGGAAAAAAAAAAAAAAAAAAACGTCTTCTAAATTCTGACAGTTTTCTGAAATACCGGTCTCTGTATCAGCGGTGCTCAATATTTCATGTCAAGGACCCCAAAAACTATTATGCAATATTCCTCTGCGCTCCCATCTGAAAATATGTTGTTCCAGGGACTATTCAAAGATTTGCACCACATTTTTCAAAAATAGCAGATCTACAAGCTCATAACGAGCTTGTAGATCTGCTATTTTTCAACAACTAAAGCACAACATAATTGCTTAAAGCACCAAAAGGGCTTCCCGCCCGGAATGGATTAAGACCCCTTGAGAAATGGCGAGACCAGGAAGAGTAATAGCGCTTTCCCACTCTCTCTTGTAAAGCACCCGCTGTGTCACATATGAGATTGTGTATCTCTCTGTGTTCGTGACATGTGTTTGTCTCATTGTCTGCATGTATATGCATATGTGTGCGTGCGTGTGTGTGTGTGTGTGTGTGTGCGTGCGCATGTGCACGTTGTGTGTGCATAATACAGTACACATGCATGTATGCATGTACAGTACTGCGTTCGTCTGTTTATCATTATCTGGGCTACGGAGCAGCAGATAACAGTGTATGGGTAAAAACATTCCATTATCGTCACCCAGGGTGCTGGCGAAACAACTACTGCTATTCTTTCCTTTCATATTTACAGCTTGAACGCCTGGATAGAGCTCTCCAGCCCACTATATAATTTATAATGATGAATTACTGCGATAATGCATAATGCATTACCAGCCACCACAGTCCAAATATTGTTTTAGGATAAGATAACAGATGATATATGGGGAACATTTTAACCCATTTTGGGCGGGAACCCCTTTTGGTGTTAGAACTATGTTATGCTTTAGCTATTGAAAAATAGCAGATCTACAAGCTCATAGCGTGCCACCGAGTGGCGCGCTACCAGCTTGTAGGTCTGACATAGAACGACTGACATAGAAACATAGCTTTTTCAGAAAACTGTCAGTATGTAGAAGACATTTTTAGAATCTGATCTCAGGTCAAAATGGATTAAACTCTGTATATCATAATAAAATCACAGTCAACCTATCAAATACTTTTATATAGCCATCGGTACATTGTACATTCATATAGTTTGTGTTAAAAACCCCAATGAGATGATAGGAACGATGGAAATATGTGAAGATGTGCACATGGGGCCGGAGGGATACCGTAACAAACTAAAGGGTGGGTATAATTTTATGAGTGCATGCTTATGTCTTCTGTTTGGCTCTTACATCTTTGGTCACAGGCCAGGAGATGTGTAAGTAATCCTAATTTGGAAAGGAGAAGCTTTGTGCATCGCAGACTCCATTAACATCGGGGCTGTGAGCTAAAGATGGTCGGCAGGGCATAACAATGGTGTCAAAAGACGACGGCTGCACTTTTGCCTCGAGTTAATCACTTTTCGACTTCGTACAGTTGTTCTCCTGTTAACATTAACAGGTTGAATGCCGCCATGTGCGGTGGTCTGATAGCCTATAGACTGCCTAAGTATAGTCACCTTTTGAACAGCCACTGCACCAACCGCTGAGTTGCTTGTCATGAAAATTAAACACTTTTAAAAACGGTGCAAATCGCTTGTCGTGGTGTGGAAAAGTATCACATACTGTAGCGGCAATCACCACAACAACAGCCCCGCTGAGCGCACGGCTTATTCCTCCGGCAAATTGGACCATTGTAAACAATGGGACTCAATTTCCCAGAACCCTTTGCACGCCGGCGCCGGACGGACCTTTTTTGCGATGACGTCATCAAAACGCGTCTCATATCCCATATGCCGTCCGGTGGATTGCCCGTATGACTTAAAACTGATTTAAAAAAACGTGCATTAAACAATGAATGCATAACTCGGGCAACTCGGGAATCGCAGGGAAAGTGTTCTACCACGAATGAACTCGGGCAACTCGTTAATAGAGGTCAGTGTTAACGGTGTTAAGTTAACACACAAAATAAAAACGTCAATACAGTTGTTAAGAGAGTTACGATGACTTTACAAGACTCATAAACCTGCATGTGCTTATGGGGATGGTGCCAAAAATGATAGCACAATGACGTATTACACGGATTGGTTGAATGCTCGATTCTGATTGGTCAATCACAGCATTATTTTTAGAAGACCATTGCTATTTGTAAGTGACCGTTAATAGACGGAGACTGAGCACCTGTAGCATGGCAATCCACAGTGCTTGAGTTTTGCTATATATATCCAACATGGCGGCCATGTAAACAAACACAATATAATAATAATACATTATTAATAATAATAATAATATTCCAGCTTAACAGTACACTAAATAATGTTTCAGAAAGCATCCTTTGAGAAATAGACAATGCAGTAACAGAATATTGGCCCAAATACTTCCCACCGGAATTTTGCAAGTTGGCCATGTTGTTGAGCAGGAAGGATCTGGCATAATCTAATGGACTACTCTCTCTCTCTCTCTACAGTAAGCAAGTAAAGCAAATCCTTTCAAATCAATTCAATTGTTATGTTGTAACAATTTGCCACTATTCATTTCTTTCTTTATCAAGCAGTTGTGTAATAAGCGGAATAATGAACAAACTGTGAGCCGGTCATTGTAATGAATTAAAGACCTTTCGGGGTGACTAGGCATCTCTGCTTTGCATCAGCTGGGTCTAATCAACCCAATGACTCATTCATTGTGATTTGCACAGAATGACGCTCAGGAGGTAGAGCAGGTCGTCCAATGATCCCTGGGGGTCGGCGGTTCGAGTCCCGGCTCCTCCTCCTGTACACATGTCGAAGTGTCCTTGGGCAAGACACTGAACCCTGCGTTGCCTCCAATGAGTCGGTCGGTGTGTGAGCTCGCCACCATTGGTGTGTGAATGTGGGGGACGTGAGGACGCTGGCGTCGACTGTTCGCCACTTCACCTCCCGATACAAAAAATCATTTTCGTGAGTTTGAAAGAACAAAAGGAGAAAGACACAGCGAAGCAGGCAAGTCTCTTGATACACACAGTACCACTAATACTTCTGAAAAAAGGTTTGGAATTAAGCTACCAGATGTTGCAAAGTAAAAAATGCCACATGCATTGGCAGAAACAGTAATAGCCACTTCATTCAAACTCGCGGTGGGGGTGTGGGCTTGCATAGCAAATGTGCCACTCTCAAATAACAACAACAATTGGTCGACGCATTGAAGATGTCGAGTGTAAAATTTGGTGGATGAATCAACAAGTGGACACGCACAGCTGTTGGTAAACATGAGATTCATTGATTGGGACACAGATGGTGACTTCAGAGAGATTTACCAACAACTGGCTGGAAATACAACAATAAAAGATCTTATTTTTATCAAATATCTTTCAGATTTTTTTTGTGTACAGAAGTATTCACATTTAAGACCATTGTATTGCGGCCAAAGATTTTTGTTCTTGTTTTTGCAACTCTTTTTTTTTATTTAAAAGTATTACTTTGCATACGTGCTATATTTTGTATAAAGTTTTTCCAAAATAAATTGGTGAAACTGAGGCACTGTCTCTTGTCCTTTTCTTTCTCTTTTTATTTGGCAAGTGCTGTCATGTGTGTTTTTATTTTAAAAGTATATTGGGTTGAGTATCAAATAAGTTTTAATATGTACACATACATACACATATCTGTATAGTGTATATATGCCTATATATATACACCGGGTATCTAGGTGTGCCCCGAGATTTTTTAGGCTATGAAAAGTGTACCCGCTGGGACAACGAATGTTGGGAAACACTGCATTACACTACACTCAGGCAACAGTACAGTAACATTTCAGTTATTTACGACGCATTCCATCATTGTCAACATGGTACGCTAAAGGGCGTCCTTGCGGTCAGCTTTGGACTTCAAAGCTATACCTGACCAAGGCATTTGACGAGTTGGGAGTGAGTGTTGCACGGGGACATGAACCACATTACAACATCTAGATTCTAGACCAAAGATCGCAGGGCAACAATGCCGTTGAATTGAAATTACAGATCACATCGTAGATGGTCAATTGTTATTTGTTATTATTCTGGTATAGAATAATTAACTAGACTTTTATATTCAGATTTGTCAGTACCGTCCTAAAACATTTCCACTAGTCTGTGCTTTGAGATAAACACAGCAGCAGACTGTCACTGTCTGACTGTCAGACTCCACGGCCTTCAGTGACTTTGTTTACTGTCTGACATCAAAGACAAACACGTCTACTGTAAGACGATGCAGCTATTGAGCGTTGACAATGAAGCTGTCCGACGCTTGACTGAACTGGTTTAAATTAAAAGGCTCATACAACAAGGATTAAAACTTGTACGCATGTCAGTGCATATATGAACATTTATTTTGTTCTACAAAACTTGAATCATCACAGGTGATTCAACTGAATAGTGTCAGGTAACATGAGGACCAGCTCAGTGGCCTTGTGGTTAGAGTGTCCGCCCTGAGACTGGGAGGTCGGGGGTTCAATCCCCGGCCGGGTCATACCAAAGACTCTAAAAATGGGACCCAGTGCCTCCCTGCTTGACACTCAGCATCAAGGATTGAGGGGTAAGTCCCTGCGACATACTAGCGTCATGTCCAGGGGGTGTACTGGGCTCCTGCCCTATGGGCCTCATGGCTCGGCAAGGCTACTTACTTAACATGAGGATTAATCAAAATGCCATGAATGCTATTGCCATGGCTTCTAAAGTGCTCATCAGAATCTTCTTTTAGGTCTGTCTGACAACATGCCCAGTACCAGATTGTGCAATGTCCACACGACTGCAAAGTTCCAGGTTGAACTCCTGCCGGAAACATGTGTCGCATGTCGTTCGTTCCCCTCTCTACCCTCAGTCTTCCTGTCTGAATAAAGCATAGGGGGAGGGGGGAGGGGGGGCATTGTAACAAGCACGGACAGGTGCCGCCCCGGCCGTAGGAGCATGTACAATTTGTGCATATACTCCTACGGCTGGGGCGGTCACCTGTCAGTGCAGAGCGTTGGATGGGAGGAGTATAGAGAACGAAGGCTCCTCATTGGCAGGTGAGTCAGGACTCAGTACTAGGATATGGCAGCAGTGACAACACAGACACGTGTGTGTGGAAAGGAATTAATTGGCATGACTACTATACTAAAGTGTGGAGAAAAGGGGGTCTTTATCTACAATTATTCATTGTCTTATGAATGAAGCCCCACGGTGCAGTATACGTGTCTCCAGAACAAAAACATAGCGTTTGACACCCAAGAGACAAGTGACGTGGTTGAGAACTATTTATGGAACGGCATGATGCACTGATGGCCTAAACCCGTGGGTTCCCAAACCTCTTCCTGTCAAGGACCCCCAAATCAACATGTATTCGGCCACGGACCCCCATTTGAAAACATATGCCAGTGATCCCGATAAGGGAGGATTTGTATGGCTCTAGCAGAGATTCAGAAAAAAATATTAATTTCATGGACCCCCCCCCCCCCCCCCCCCCTAGTTTCACACGCATTATGCTATACCGACCCCCGATGTAATGGCATTTCTATCTCTGGGACCCCCCCAATTTACAGTGTAATTACACTCTCCGAGTTACAGACCCATAAGGGTCCATTTGGTTCCCAACTATCTCTAATTGAGCTACTGTAGGTACTCCCTCAAGTAGTACCCCCAGGGGTCCCTGCCGTACCCCACTTTGGGAACGCATGGCCTAAACTTTAAAGGACATAATCTGACCAGAACCCTTTCTTTCTCTCTCTCTCTGTCCCTCCCTCACGTTCGTATTAATCTGTCTCAAGTGGACTATAGTGAAGCGTTCCACTTGTTTAATGTGGTTTGAGTGGAAGCAGCAGACTCCCCTGCAGCCCCCTTTTCAGACAAGGGGGTCAGTCTGTGGAATAGAGGTGAGAAAGGACGGATTGGCGGGACACCAGCAGGGGCGGGTTCAAAGGTGACTGGCACCTGCTGGGGGTTTTCGTCTGATGTAGCACGCACACGGCCACATGCACGCGCGCACACACACACACACACACACACAGTTTCAATGTTGCTTTGAGGAACGAAGTGAAAGATGCTGAAAGGTTAATTAGTTACCATGGGGTAATTTAAAAGGGTGCCGGCTCTCTCTCTCTCTCTTCTCTCTCTCTCCCCCTCTCTCCCTCCCTCCTCTCTCTCTCTCTCTCTCTCTCTCTCTCTCTCTCTCTCTCTCTCTCTCTCTCTCTCTCTCTCTCTCTCTCTCTCTCTCTCTCTCTCTCTCTCTCTCTCTCTCTCTCTCTCTCTCTCTCTCTCTCTCTCTCTCTCTCTCTCTCTCTCTCTCTCCCTGCTGTGATTTTGATTCCACTGTGTGAGGGGAAAAGACCAACTTCAGATCTAAATTAAGAACACGAGTAAAAGAAAAAAAAGAAGAAGATGACTAAAAATAATGGCTTATCTCCTCGCTGTGCAGAAACGGAAAAAGGAGCGATTGATAGATGGGCGGGTGTAGGAGGGAGGGTGGGTGGGAGCGAGGGGCTGCACCATTTCCTCTCTGCACCATAAATCCATCAGGGTACAGGGAGGGAGGGCCCGGGGGCTCATGCACAGTATACTGTACAGTACATGCAAGTCATGCATACATGTATATATATATATATCTGCATCCGTGGGCCTCTGCTGCTACACATCGCTAACGAAGCAATGCCGAGGAAGCGTTTACCAGATTGAATTCATCCATCAGACATGTCTACCTGCCGAATCTCTACACACGGCTGTTTCACCCTTATACTCAATGCATCCTCAATGCAGCCCTATGTTGAACAGCACGCTGCATGGAGAAGGAACATGTTAAATCCTATTTTTTTATATTTTTCACACTGCACAGTGTGCCATGTTTCCGTGAAACTATACACACACATTTCCACTAGGCCCGAGGACGACATGCCACTCATTTTCTTTCCAAATCAGCCTCACGGTGGCGCTATAACAGGGCAATTCCTTTTTTTTTTTACCAATAACTGCATCGATCTGTGTACAATTTTGTATATGCACACTCCCTAGAGGCCATGGAAAAAACATTTTCCCTGCATCCCTCCACATCTGCCGGTTATAGCGCCACCATGAGGCCGATGTCTGCAAAACACATTGTTTATGTTAGTTGCACATATTTCATGCAAATCTCACGCACATCGGTATACACATGATCTCTGTAGTCATGTGATCAAGACGAATCTGTTGGATTTCTCAGATTCTACACTGATTGGCTATACTGTATATATGAATACAAAGGCCGAGCCATGAGGCCCATAGGGCAGGAGCCTATATCTCCTGTTTCTGTAGCGTGAGGCAGCTTGATGTACAAGTACACCCCCTGGACATGACGCTAGTATGTCGCAGGGACCCCCAATCCAACCCTTGATGCTGAGTGTCAAGCAGGGAGGCATGATTGGGTCCCATTTTTAGAGTCTTTGGTATGACCCGGCCGGGGATTGAACCCCGACCTCCCAGTCTCAGGGCGGACGCTCTAACCACAAGCCATGTCACCATACCTAGTTAAAGGTATGGTGTGAACACAAATAATTACACTATTACGAAATTGAAAACTATCATTTCAACAGCGATTTGGATTATATTTTTCCGGGGGGCGGCTAGTGTATTATGGTGTGTGCAATATTAAATGTGCAGCTTACCATAATCACAGTAATCCTTGCACTTCCTTGACTCCGTGCAGTCACTTTCAGTAGAGCACTGCAGAGGGGGTGTTTGTGTCTGTGACTGTGTCCAGGTGACGGTCGTTGATGCTCATTAATGCATCAAGGAAGGCAATTATGCTTCTGCGCTGTCAAATAGGTCTACATCCATCCTAAGATAGTAGCTTCAATACAAGTTGTGAAAATATGAATTATTTTGCATCATTTTATGAACAAAAGTGCAGAACATTTTAGGTTGGGGCCGTGAGTCAATGGCAGCATTCTTTTGTGGTCGTGGGCTGAAAAGTCTGGGAACCCATGGAGAGACAGACAGTATAGGGAAGCTGAGAGGGAGACAGTATATAGGAGAGACAGACTGTTCTCAAGCTTATACAGTAAGCATTTGATCCTCATTTGTGTTCAGGGATTTACCTATCGTCTCTTACTATGAGATTAACATATTTGCCACAGACAAAGGCCTTCAGTACATGTATCAAGAATGTTTGAGAAAGTACAGTACTCTCTTCCAATTTACAGACTAAAAAAGTGGGTGTGTTTGTGCGTATGTGTGTCTGTTTTGGAATTTTCCCAGAGATGTCCTGAATTTACCCCACACCTTTGATGTTGTACTGAGATGGCTCTCAGATTCAAAAGAATCCTTATACACAACAGGGAAAGATAACATGCTTATTTGCAAAGTTCTGATAACATTCAGCTCTTTGATGATCACTCCCACTCTCGCTCGTCTTTCATTCTCTCGTTCTCATTCGCTCTCTCTCTCTCTTTCTCTGTCGCTCTCATTCTCGTTATCTCTCGCTCCCTCATCATCATACCGCTCGTTAACTTGAACCTGTGCAAGGGGCTTCTATTCTTACCCGACTTGGAATTGGCTTCCTAATAAAAAATGATGGGCTCAACAAAACAGCTGACACAAACACATGCAGTATACATACAGTTACACAGTACAGTACTAGGTATCGCTCCGAAATGTGAGGGGAATCTGGGGTCGCCCTGCAATATTGGCATTGAAGGAGAGGATGGGGGGGGGGTGAAATGAGTTGTAATGTTTTCTCTTTTCTGTGAGTTGTGTTTACAAGCTTAAGCCACATAATACTACTCGGTGTGCATGCAGGGACGGCTCCCTGGGGGGGGGGGGTAAGGGGGTTTAGCCCCCTCTGGTGGAAGCTTAGCACCCCCTAAGCCCCCCTTCAAAACAAGCCCAATTGACTGACTTCTGTACTGTATGTAAACCAAGATTCATTAGCCCCCCCCCCCCCCCCCCATTGCGCCTTTGAAGCATTGAGTTGGGAGAATACAGAGAGCATAGAGTGAGATGAGATGGCATATACAACGCATGTTCAACCCGCGGATTCAAAGGCAGGATATTGTACAATGACAAACTCTCGGAAAACATTTCTCATCTCTACATTTCCCTTGGGGAATTGCCACGACTTGATGACGTTGATGCCAATGATGAAAATGTGGAAAGATTGACTGAAGATCCTTGTGGCGTGTGAAAAGTGTCAAGTGGAAACATATGAATCGACTGTAGAAGTGCTACAGTCGATTCCATTTAGAGTGAAACCCTATACACTTTCGACAACACGCGGCGGGGACGGATACAAAATTATATCACAACCTCCTCCTCACATTCAATTTTTTTTTATTAATGACTGCAAAGATTACAAAGAAGTTTGGCACTGATTTGACTCAGGCACTGATTTGACTCAGGCACTGATTTGACTCAGGCACTGATTTGACTCAGGCACTGATTTTGACTCAGGCACTGATTTGACTCAGGCACTGATTTGACTCAGGCACTGATTTTGACTCAGGCACTGATTTGACTCAGGCACTGATTTGACTCAGGCACTGATTTTGACTCAGGCACTGATTTGACTCAGGCACTGATTTGACCCAGGCACTGATTTGACCCAGGCACTGATTTGACTCAGGCACTGATTTGACTCAGGCACTGATTTGACTCAGGCACTGATTTGACTGACCAGGGTTTTTTTTTAGCACGACTCAGGATTTTCAATCTAGCTTATATCGCAAGCTTTTCTGGCATAATGAAGGGTTGCTAGCCATGCAACTACACACCATTCATGAATGCCAGTTCACGCTAATTAAAGTACTGTAACAGTGGTGATTCAATGAAGCTGCTGTCCTCCCCTTCCTTCATAACAATTACTGTCAGTGTGTGTGTGTGTGTGTGTGTGTGTGTGTGTGTGTGTGTGTGTGTGTGTGTGTGTGTGTGTGTGTGCGCGTGCCGTGTGTGCATGTCCATGTGCATGAGAGAGAGAGAGAGAGAGAGAGAGAGAGAGCGAGAGAGATTGCTGTACTTGGTATATCCTATTATTTTCCTATTGTGAATAAGATTTTAGTATATTTCATGTATTGATTGTCCTGTCCTGTGCAGTACAGTAGGCCTATATGCATTGTGCATTCTAAAGTCAAGACTAAAATGGTGACAGTTTGTAATGTCATTTGTACAGGCTATATATTCTATAATTATCTGTGAGAAATGTGAAGGTTTTCCAAACAAAGGTCTGTACTCTGTAGAAACAAAAGTATCTATCACATGTCATTCCTGCCTCCTGTGTTACTTCCAGGATTACCAGGGCTGTCATTTATTGATTCCTGGTTGGCTGGAGAGTTATATGTGCCATTTGGAATTCAGTAGAAGGTCAATGTCTACTTGAAAAAATAATGACTTTCACTTCACTTCAGTACAATGTAAAAAAAAAAATACTCTGTACACCGATAAGAATATAAACCCTTTCGTGGCCGTTTGGTCACATTTCTAAACTTGTAAGGGCTGGGCTATATATATGACTCTGATCATGATTATTTCAAACATTTGCCTCAATCATAATTTATGAATGACACAAAAAGCAGATCTATAAGCTCAAATTCGCACTAGTGTTTGTCATGCGTTTTTTGGCATTGTTTTTGCAAAACGGGACAAACTTTGGATATTATAAATGTAATATGAAAAAAAAACCTCTTGATACATGACTCCAACAAAAAACATTTGTTTACAAAAACAAAGAAGGTTCCATCACGATCCAAGGGATCCAGGGGAAAATAAGATTAATGACATGAAGTTACAGGGCATAACCATTTTGTGGTTGCACACGAAAATAAGTACTGTCACTCATTTTTCCCCTTAGATTTCCAAAAGTATTTACATCAATTCATTGAACCCTACAGAATCAAGCCATCCAAAATTGACAAAGCAAAGGGTATTTATTAAATGAATATAATAAACCATATCATTAAATATTCAAACTTTGTTTCCCCCCCACAGAATAAAATGTTTTATATGTTCACGATTCACCAGGATCTTGGATGGCTTGATTCTATAGGCTTAAAATAATTGATACAAATATTTTTGGAAATAATCTTACTTGTGGCAGTGTGCGCGCAAAGTCTCACACTGATCGGTCCAGTGGTGAGATTGGCTCTCCACACATTTAATAGACTGCCAGACTCACAGGCATGAAGCACAACATAAGCCAACATTTCCGTCCGTCTGTCTGTCTGTCTGTGTAATATGTATGCGCGTGCGCGTGCGTCCATGCATGTGATTTACTGAAGAATCTGTGTTGATATTATTGCCGCTGGCCCCCCAGAGGAAGTTATAGTTGCGATCGTGTGGCGTAAATCCTGTGTGATAGAAGTTATCTACGGTCTACTGTTGATATTGTTCTGACAGTTATAGTTGTGATCACAGGCTGTGGCCTGTCAGTGTAAATCCCATATAAGCTACAGGTGTTTCCAACAGATAGTAAACGCCGCGAGTAAATTGCGCGAGCGCACGTGCGTGTGCCTGTGTGTGTATGTGTGTATGTGTGTTTGCTGGTGCTACTATACTGTTAATCTGGTGGTCACTGTTAATCTGTTACTGGCTCACAGCAGTCTACAGTATTTATTTTACACGTGCACAAGTGCGTGTTTGTCTGTGTGGGTGCGAGAGAGAGAGAGAGAGAGAGAGATGGAAGAGCATTGAATAATTCAATACTGTAGGTAACATTAACAACATAGGTGGGGGACAACGTACCAAAAACCACCTGACCACATCGATGCAGGTGGTGTACAGATCATCCTCCATAACACAAACATCGCAGTGCACTGCTTATTTCAAATGACACACTCCCTATACTACTACAGCACCATCTGCTTCCACAACCGTGCACGGTGATAGTCCCCCAAAATACTACCGTAGGCTCATTGTGCCTTAGCTATATAGGCACCTTCCCCCAAAAATAGGGCAGGCACTATAGTGTTCCAAACTCAGAAACCCTCGTTATTATGATAAAACCTTTTGTGCTTTCTCTCGCTTCTGCAAGTTCTCTCTTTCCCTTCTTTCTCGTGTTTTCTCTCTGGCTGTTTCAGAGACCGTCTCTACCTTTTAGCAAAGGGGGCTGCTGTTGTCGTCTGCCTTTGATTATAGGAGAGGACAGACTGTCTGATTCCAGGAGCCGGACCATTAATCTATGGCCCAGGCAAGACTAGGGCGCAGACACACACACAAGGGAGGGCCTTCAGCAGCAGTGACCTGCAGAGAATTAACTGCTGCCCCCCCCCCCCCCCCCCCCCCCCGGCCTTCCGCGGGGAGTCGGGGACCCACCTGCTCAGATCACACCGTGGAAGACACTCACCACTAGGGGGCGGCTGCTCCAGACACCGGTGTAGAAATAATGAGTGGTCGGTGGGTGCCACATTGAGCTGATATACAACTGCTAGTAAACCTCACTGTATACAGTGGCCCTGACAATGAAGCACATTAACCGCTCTGTATACTGTGGGGGAAACAGATAATATTGTGCGAGTATACTCAATGAGAGGCGCTCTCATATACAGTAAGTAATGCACTCGCATTAGGATATAATAATGGAATTGGAGTATGGGACAATCACAATTATACACACTTTGCAATGGTCGTTGTGCGACTATACAACCTTGCAAGGATTATTATGTTGCGAGACAGATTTGCATTAAGTGCTGTTTTTGAATACTTTTCCACAGTTCCACTGAATATGGAATAATGAGCCTAGGCTATATAACCGCAGAAGAGCTTCTTCAAGTGAGTTTTCAACCCATCGCTCCATGAAGAGATGTAGACACGCGTGCATATAACTACCATAATAGCATGTCGACTATAAAAATGAAACGGTGCAGTTTGAGGAGTATATACCGTTTGACCCAAATCATTTCGTCGTTTTAGAATGTGTTTGGGCATTCTGCCGTGAAAAAAAAAGGATTTCATATGTGTCCCTGAAAACCTCTCAAATTATGCTAATACACTAAAGCGAAAATTGCTACCATCGTGGGACACGTTCGCAGCAGATCATCATATTCAAAATCTGTTTCATGAGCGGGAGGGGGGTTATAATCTGAGGGGAGAACTCAACTTTAAAACTGTAAATCGTAATACCACATTGAAAAGTTTCTGCATTTCCATTTCTGGTGTAACACTTTGGAACAGCTTGAACAAGGAACAAAAGCAATGTCCAAGCATCAATCAATTTAAAGCAATGTACACAAACATGATATTTTCAAGATACAGGGAGGAAGAAAATCGATTTCACGAGTACTCAAAATATATTATATTTATGTATATTATATACTATATTATTTTTATGTAGAATGTTATGTTATATTGGTATTTGTCTATACATTAAAATAGACAATCTTTGGATATGTATAATATGGATATATGTGTATAAGTATATATATGGGTGTATATATGTTTATATGTTTATATGTATACTAGTATTGCTCTTGAAGAGCAGCTTAACTGGCACAGAATCCAGCGAGTAATTTCAGTTATAGAGGGGTGGGAGTTTATACCTTTTTACTTCTTCTCACTCCTTTTCGGATATGCTTAGATTTATTTATTATTTATTTTCCTTTTATTTATTTGTCTTGCTATTTGTTTTTGTTACAATTTTTTTAGTTTTTCCTGGTGAAATGCAAGGAATTGTTTCTGTATATTGGCATATTCGGAAAAAAAACATGACAAACAAACAAACAAACAAACAAGATCACTGTTACATCGAGGATGCTATGGGAAGACATTCATATACTGTAGTGTACAGTATAGGCTATACTACACTGTTGGTCTGCCCCTTCTCTGTAGTGGCGTGAGTATAGTTCATAGAATAGTTGACCCTATAACATTGACAATAGAATAAATCAATCAGGCAAACCTTCAACTTTTGCCCCCCCCCCCCCCCCCCGTTTGTATAATGGACACATTTTGTATTCTGGAATGTACTGTATATGCAAATTGCTGTTATGGTACAGATGCTGGGGGGGGGGGGGATGCTGACACCCTGCACTTGGCACATGATGGATGGAGCAATGGAAGGGGAAGAGGGGCAGAGGCAGGAAACAATGCAGTGACATATTGAAGGTTATTGGGGATTTTGTATTTTTATTTTTTAACTACACTTTTTTTTGCATTCCCAATGACTTATACCTGCATTGTTTCCCTATATAACCATCCAGCCGATGCCGTGCACTATATCTGAGGAGATAATTTATGCTGGCATCATCATCTGGCAGTGTGTCTGCTCTACTGTATGTGAGGGCTGCTGTGTGAAAAATGTGTCGGTGTGTGAGGCAGCGATTCATAATAGTTTCTCCAGTAAGGGGTTCGTTCCTTGAAGCGACACTCGGATGGGAACAAGGAAAAGAGCAAACATCATTTGACACACAGAAACGTGTGACACGTTCAAAAGCGTCACAATCCCCGAGATTATATTCTTAGCATAATACGAGTCTTGGTATATAGGAATCCGTCTGCTCTAGCTCGACACACGATTGTTCTAGGTGCACGTTGCTGGCTGGTGCTGCTGTGAATTAATTCAATTAGTGCTCTACTTCATAATTAGGGGGGCTCTGTTTTCTATACGAGAACCGGCACCGGCATCCAGTAATTATAGAATGTTTGGCCACTGCCATTTCGATATAGTTGTAAAAGACGTGTCGACCGGCGTGTACCTTAACCCATTCTGAACGGGAACCCGTTTTGGTGTTAGCATCATGTCGTGCTTTAAGCTATTGAAAAATAGCAGATCTACAAGCTCATAGCGCGCCACCGAGTGGCGCGCTATATGAGCTTGCAGGTCTGCTATTTTTGAAAAATCGAACGAACGACTGACATTTTTTTAGAATCTGATCTCAGGTCAGAATGGGTTCATCAGACCAGTGTGTGTGTGTGTGTGTCCAGTGGAAACCTCGTATGTGAATCTGATCTCAGGTCAGAATGGGATAAGATCGAGTATATACCCGACGTCCCTCATACTCTGACATTGTGACGGCACCTCAGCCAGGTGCATGAGGGCTTCTTCCGCAGACCTCATAATGGGATCCAGCACTTCCTAGCTATAGCCTGTCCCCAAGCAATTACAGTACACAGCAGAGAGAGGGAGAGAGAGAGATAGAGAGAGAGAGAGAGAGAGAGAGAGAGAGAGAGAGGGAGATAATACCACATGAAATGTGAGCTACAGCCCTCTCCCTGCACCACTGCAGCCAAGGCTGAGGTGAATTCCAAATGACATTTTGGTGGGGTCTGGTCCTCGGAGTGCGGTTCTGAGTGCACATGCTGCGTCAACATCGGCCGTGCTCGCTGAAAGCCTCATCTCTCTCCTTTAACCCGTTCTGACCTGAGATCAGATTCATACGAGGTTTCCACTGGACACACACACACACACACACAAACTGGTCTGATGAACCCATTCTGACCTGAGATCAGATTCTAAAAATATCAGTCGTTCTTCGATTTTTCAAAAAAAATAGCAGACCTACAAGCTCGTAGCGCGCCACTCGGTGGCGCGCTATGAGCTTGTAGATCTGCTGTTTTTCAATAGCTAAAGCATGACATGATGCGGACTCCAAAATGGGTTCCCGTTCAGAATGGGTTAAATCAAGAGGAAATCCTACAGGGCACTCTATCATGTTGTATTTACCGTGCAGGTAAACACTGTTATTCCACTCGTACAGTACACAGGATGTATATACCACCGTGATATTTGCAAAGGGACGCCTCCTCAATGATGAACAGTCATGCCAGGCATGCATAAGTGCACCTCCCTTTCTTAGAGCGAGAGAGAGAGAGAGAGAGAGAGAGAGAGTTTGTGGATGAAGCTATAAAAACAATCCATCACATAAATAGAACCATGACTAATGGGAATGTATATATACGTGATTAGTCGATTAAACCATTTGGCGACTATAGCTGAAATCAATATTTTTGTTTTATTTTAGGAGCCCGCACGGCATCCGCGACTAATCTTGCAAACCATGGCCACATTCCTTGCACATGCTGCCAGCAAGGATATTGCTGCACATTATTGTCAATTATGTGTGTGAATTAGTGGTGGGCATAGATTAAAAAAAATTCATCGCGATTAATCTCACTGCAATACTGGAGTTAATCGCGATTAATCGCGATTAAGCATGCGTGATAGGTCCTAGCCAATGAACACGATGGCCTACTTAAAGGTATATTCAGTGATTTCACTTAATTCAAATATCACTTATTTTTTTTGTTTTGTTGTGATAATCCTCTCTACTATAGAGTGTGCTGACCATATAAGGAGTTCCTCCCTGTCCCCAGTTAACCCCTGGGGGGGGGGGTCAAAAAACCTTAGGTTTCGTTTTTGACTCTCTATCCTGATTGGACGAAGGCTTAGGTCCCACAGCCAAAAACGAAACCTAAGGTTTTTTGAGTGAAATCACTGAATATACCTTTAATAAACTTCCAATATATATTCCAATATAACTGAAATATAGTATATTAAAAGATCTTTAGAAAATAGCAGATCTCACAATGCGACACATTGTGAGCCTGTAGATCGGCTATTTTCAAAGAAATGTATAATTACTTATAGGGCTGAAGTGGGTAATGTATATTTGTGGCTAGTAATTAAAATGTACGGCGCACTTGTTGGGGGGGGTGGTGATGATGTCACGACTATACAGTAGTCTACTAATTGCCAAATAATTAAAGAAACAATAATGCATGTATTTTAATAATGCATACATGGAGGCTTTGAAGCTCTCTAGGATGAGCCTGTTTTCTCTGGGCGTCTGTAAAGCAGCTGTTTTGAAACTGGGCTTCAGGGAATAGTTTAGATGCTTTATACTTTACTTTGTATACTATCAACTTTCTTTTCCCCCTTTTTACTAATAAAACCTGGCTTATAATACCTCCCCAGAGGCAACTATTACCCGCGTTCCCATAGTGGGTTGATTCAGAAACTTTCATTTTAATTTTCAAAGTGGGGTCCAGGGACCCCTAGAGCCACATGGTCGTTGACATTTCAAATGGGGGCCTGTGGCCTAGAACTGTATCAACATGGGAGTCCTTGTAATGAAAATGTTTGAGAACAACATACAGCATGTAGCGAGGAAGCTTTAGGGGACTATGTTTGAAAGAAAGAAAGAAAGAATGAATTGGTCTGTCAGCAAAAACTGTCTAAAAAAACACTTTTTTTTTTGTCAGGTGAAACCACTTGACTAATGAAAGCTCATGAAACGTATACGTATAGACCTTGTCGTATCGTGGACCTATAGTCATACTGACGGCATAGCCTGATTGGCTGCCTCGTCTTGCCGCCGCCAGCCAATCGCGTAGTATCATCGCCTGTGCCTCCTATATATATAAGCACCGCGGAAGGGCTGATTTCTGCCAGGCAGCCACTCTATACGACCGCAACTCGACAAGCGACAACAGCTGCTAATGTTATATGAGCTAAACTGCATGGACGGACGGCCCAGGAAAGCCGCGACAAAGCACAGTCGTTGAAACCCCCGAACAGAACGTCGCAAACGAACGCAAACAACGGCCGCGAGGTTGTCCCACGCAAACAACATACACGTTACTATAATAATAATAATAATAATGATAATAATGACGATAATAATAACAACAGACACACAGGGAGGAGAGCTTGTACAGTACATTACACAGTATATGTACATGTACGGCATTCAGACGGGTCTGATTTTTTTTATGAATTGTTTCAGCCTTTGCTGGCCTTCATCAGAATTGACTCTAAATGGTCCTATATAATAAATAAAGCAGAAATAGCAATAATATATTAAGTGATTCTCAAATAAACTGCAAAATAGGTCAAAAGAAATGCAAATACCATAGCGGACTCTCCGGTCAATTGAACAGAGTTTCATATCATGCCACTTTAACATTGAATACGCTAAAATGTGCTTATGGGTGCAGCTGGGTGCATGTGTGTGTGTGTGTGTGTGTGTGTGTGTGTGTGTGGTGCAGCTGTGAGAGCTTGAAGCCTGTTGTAAATGAGGCCAGTGTGTCAATGATAGAGTTTCAGTGTTGTTTACCTGCAGACAAAAGGCCACACTAGTAGTGTGTCAAACTGCAAAGTGTGCACATGGAGCACACTTTTAAAACCACACGGCACGCAAACACAAAGACACACAGATAGTACACACCTGGTACGGAATCAAGTGGCATTGATGATGACTAGGATGAGAGAAAATGAGAGAGAGAGAGAGAGAGAGAGAGAGAGAGAGAGAGAGAGATATGCAAACATGAAAGAGGTGTTTGAGAGGACAGCTGGCACCTCCTGCTGTCTCCTCTCTTATTTATTCCCTCCTCTTTCTTCTCCTGTTTCAGTGCCTCACTCTTTCACACATCATTATCCGTCTATCCGTCTATAGCCATCCACCCCCCCTGCAGTGAAATGAAAAAGGTGATCTGATTGAGTCCAGCCTTCCTCTCTCTCCTCCGAGGGAAAGGTTACTGGTGTACCACCGCACTCACAGGGGCCATCATACCCCATAAGAGTTTTAAATAATATAGGTACCGGAATCCCCCTCCCCATCCACTTGCATGGAGTTTCCTGCACCCAGCCAAATACTCCCCTTTTCAGCCCTTCTCCCGGGTTGGGAAAACCGGTGGGCTCTGCACAATTTGTGCCTATACTCACTGTATCTACGTCATAGAATTGCATTTGTGAATGAACGCGCCGGGGCCGAAAGCACGGACGAGCACTGCAAGAGTCGTTCGTGTATACGCACCCATAATGACGTAGATATATAAGGCCGAGCTGCAGTGCCTATACAATGGGCCAGCGTGTCCATTTTGGCTTCAACGCTTCCTCTCTGTTGCCCCGGGGGCTCCATCACATCCGCATGCTCTTCCTCTGTTAGACTGTTACCTATATGTCTTATTTACTGTTCCCATGCACTTGTCTGTCTGGGTCTGACTAATGAAATATCTATAGGAGCTCTGTGAGAACAACGTGTGTGTGTGTGTGTGTGTGTGTGTGTGTGTGTGTGTGTGTGTGTGTGAGAAGGTCTTTATATGCTGTATACTACAGTATATACAGTATTGCTGTTCTCCCAGAATGTTAATAATATATAATTTCTTTGCTCTCTGCTTTTCCACCAGTTTGCGTTGATTGTGCTAAGTCACTGCCGCCTCTCTCTCGCTCTCTCTCTCTCTCTCCCCCTCTCTCCCCTCTCCCCCCCTATCTCTCTCTCTCTCTCTCTCTCTCTCTCTCTCTCCCTCTCTCTCCCCCTCTCTCTCCCCCTCTCTCTGCCTCTCCCCCTCTCTCTATCTCTCTCTCCCCCCCCTCTCTCTGCACCTCCCATTCTCTCACTTACTGTCACAATCCTAGATTAGTGGTTGGGAAAGGTATAATTTCCAGGGCGTCCATAAAGAGGGGATAGAGGGAATTCATTAATAGGACATGACTTATTCAATCTGAGGTTTTGACATTAGATTGCACTCTGTCCAACATTAATTCGTCCATTTGCTGCAATGCATTCCCCTCTCTCTCTCTCTCTCTCTCTCTCTCTCTCTCTCTCTCTCTCTCTCTCTCTCTCTCTCTCTCTCTCTCTCTCTCTCTCTCTCTCTCTCTCTCTCTCTCTCTCTCTCTCCTCTCTCTCTCTCTCTCTCTCTCTCTCTCTCTCTCGCCTGTCTTTTGCAAAGTTGCACTCCCCACTCCCCTTCTTTCGTAGAGTTCTATCATTTGAATGCAGGGTGTGAAAGATGCAGTGGGGTCTTGTTGTCTGCATGAGACCCGGGAGTAGGTGTTCGACCCACTGTGTGGCAGTGGGAGATACTGTTGACACCAAAGTCAACAGTCCAAACCCCCACAACGCCAGTCACGTGTTTTCTTTTTTAGTGGTTTTAGTTTTTAAACCTAACCTAACCTATACGATTCAACGTTCCAGACAGTCTCAATGAATCCAAGAAACCAGGAAATCACGTGCGGTCACTAATAAGACACCCGTGTCATTCCACGTCCGCACGCAGCGACCACCATTGTGCACGCAGGCACTATAGCCACGGTCTCTTAAGAGGCATAGAAAGAGAAAAGAGTGCACGTTGTGTGTACTCAATTATCCTAATTGAGATCAGCATAATTGGATGAAACGCATTCCAGTCGATTCCTTCCTGTATTCTAGTCTTTCCCTTGACCAGAGGTTTAATGTGTTCAATGCACTCTACTGTATATATAGTGCACTATAACGTATCATTAAGCATTGTGAAATTCATTAAAGTGTCTATACAGTAGCTATAGCAATCTGTGTCTTTTAGTATAGAGAGCCTGAAAAAAAACCTTGTGTAAAATATTTAGTTTGCACACCATTATCACAGTGGGGTTTTAGTCAACCAAGTACCCTTTATTATCTGCTGGAAGATATAAGGACACATGAGAGAGCAACGTCCACAAACCGAGCCGTGGACATTGCTCTCTGCCCTTATGTTTTCTATGTATGTAGTGTGTATTATATTAAAAAAAATCACACCTGTGTGAACCAAGTGGTGCAACTCCCCTCTCTAAAAGCTGAATAACTCTACGGAGCTCTCCATGGTTTGGTCAATTAGCGCGATTTTCGCTGATAATCCGGTGGTCTAGATGGAAACATTGGTGCTTTCTAGAGCAAGGATGGCTATATTTTAGCTCGCTAGCCTTGACGCTCTTTATGTAGCGACAACATCCACACACGGGTGCGGGTGCGTGCGCACACCAGTGGTGCACGCGCACATGCACGGCACTACACACACGGGTGCGGGTGCGTGCGCACACCAGTGGTGCACGCGCACGCACCCGCACACCACTCGTGCTCATTGACCTACACAAACAGGTACATGGACATTGCGAGCTGGTTGTAGAAGTGGTTGCACCACTTAAAAATTGTCCTGCGTTATGTCAAATGTGTATGTGTTGCATACAAGGCCCCTGGGGCTCTCAAAACGAATTTCAGTTCAAACTGACAATAAAGTACTATATCATTATCATATCATTTCTCTGCGTGTGCAGAGCCACGTGACCGAAACACCGAGAAAACACAGACACACACACACACACACACACACAGCCGTTTAAGGCCAAACCACACCGATGACTCGAGACGCACCAGAACAGTTTTCCGTGTTCGTCTCAGCGGCGCGTGTTTCTGCATCGCATTGCAAGTGATTCAATTCAAAGGAGCTTTATTGGAGCGTTACGTTATCCGTCTGTCCATCCTTCCATGTGTGTGTCCTAACCATCTGTCCATTGTACCAAGACATCAGAGACACATACTTCCCACAGATTACAACCACACACGGAGATTTTGAAAACATGACCAATGACAAAAAACTATCTGCTGGGCGAAGTACAACAATGTGCAAACACAGCAGCAAGATTTGTGAGTTGCTGTGATAGGAGAAGGATATCAAATGGAACACAACCACCCTAAAGACTAATCATTGTGTATATTCCTGCACTATACCTGCATCGAGTTATCTTGGTACACAGAAGTTGATCTATTGAAGATTCTGACCTTCAAAGTACATAATTTTTGTTTTGATTGTATTGCTGTATTGTTGTATTGTTCTTTCTGCTTTGGCAATGTAAACGTATGTTTTCTCATGCCAATAAAGCCCTTTGAATTGAATTGAATTGAATTGAAATTGTGTGTGTGTGTGTGTGTGTGTGTGTGTGTGTGTGTGTGTGTGTGTGTGTGACTGTGTGTGTGTGTGTGTGTGTGCATGCGTGCGTGCGTGGCACACACTAGCCAAAATGACTCATTCTCCTTTTTTAGAAACTATCGCACATGCCCCCGCCTCAAGCACCGTCCCTGCTCTTTTACACCAGCTATACATAATGTTTCCAGCGTTGCCATGATGTGGCTTCTGGTTGGAGGCCCTATCGTGATATACAGGGAGACTGTCTGCGGGCAGCCAGGGGATCAGGCAGATGGCCCTCTCCAATGCCCGGGTATATAGCCCCCTCAACCCCCTGTAATCCGGTGCCAAGCCCAATCTTTACGTGCCCTTTCTCCTCTCTCAACCGTCTGAGTCGTCATGCACGCGAACACCGAGCACAAGAGGACCCGCTCCTCCTGTTCACCTTCTCCCATAGCGCTGCAGAGCTCCCTGGCATAGCCCCACAGCTCCTTCAACCCTAAGAGCTATTATTATCTACTTAACAGGTGTGGGAGAGGGGAGAAAAGGGAGAAGTGACTGAAGTGTTTGCAAATCAACAAGCCATGATTTTGGTAGCACGAAAGAGGGGCACAACAGCGATCCTTCTTGAGACTCTCTCCTATATACTTCTGAATGCCAATCACTCACCGTGGTTGCGCCTTCTTCTCAAAACGCTATATACACTGGCAAAAATCGCACCAGTGTTCATTTAACTCTCGCAGTGGCCACTGGCAAATTTGTATACCGTCACGGACACGGTCAGAGAGGGAGAAGGATGAGGCTGTCTCTGGGGGCAGTACATTCGTCACGCGGAAACTAATGGCAGGCAGACGGACACTGCGTGTGGAAGCCAACCCGGGACACGGCACCTATACGTATACGCTGCAGCGTGAGAGACAGCGGATCCACAGCAGAGTGTGTGGAGGGCCTTGCGACGCATGTATACGTGCTACACCGTATAGGAGTTAAACATACGTTTAAGCTCGATTTCATGGTCAACCAATGTGTGTATAGCACGCCACAACGCTGCACAATGATGCCACACACACACACACACACACACACACACACACACACACACACACACACACACACACACACACACACACACACACACACACACACACACACACACACTTACTGCCTCTCTCTATCTTCTCTCTCTCTCGGGCACATGCTGCCCAGTAGCAATACGCAATTATACAACTATCCAAATCCGATGATAATAATTGTTTTGGGATTACTTGTGATTATGAAAAAGGGCTGGTGCGGGTTTTATAATAGAGGATTCTGATTACAAATGGATTTCAATTACTTCTGAACACATTCTCTTTACTTTGGATTGAAAAGATTACACAGTGGCCTAGTAGGTTGTAATCTTGCACTCTGTGTTCAATAATAATCTTTCTGGTTTGCACGAATCTATTATCGCAGACAATGCGAGTGCAACACCATGGAGGGATGATCGCTGTGGTTGATTGGCTGCAGCTGGCTGTCAGGCAAACCGGCTATATCCAGTGGTGTACTTCATCAGTGAGTGAGTGAGTGAGTGAGTCAACTCGGAAAGGCAATTCTGGTGGGTTTTCAGGGCGGTTTGTAAGGTATAAGTGATGGAGGGGGGGGGGTCTCTGATATGTTTGAGGGAGTGTATTCCAGAGGGAGGGCCGGGGCAGCCTCGGAGGGGAAAGCCCCTGGCTGTCACCCCCAGGTTTGGAGCCTGGTCTGGGGGGGAGAAAGCCCCTGGCTGTCACCCCCAGGTTTGGAGCCTGGTCTGGGGGGGAGAAAGCCCCATGGCTGTCACCCCCAGGTTTGGAGGGACGGAGCACTGGACCAGAGGGGAAAGGGACGGAGCACGCAGCTTGAGGAGGTCAGAGAGGTAGGGGAGACAAATATGGTTATAACCGTACTGTAAGTTTGAACCGCACCGTTTCAATAGTGTGCGTATGCCTGCCCTGTGGGTGTGTTGTCACAGCTAGAACACCTGCCTCATACGGTACTATTGATTGTTGCTGGCTTCAATGCAGCAGGAGCATTTGGCTCATATATGACACACTGCAAAGATCAAACACTGGTCTGTCACTGGCACGCACAGTGTCGCACACGCGCACACGCACATGCACACGCACACACACACACACACACACACACACACACACACACACACTCGCACACGCACACGCACACACACACCCCTCTTCTCACTCTCTTTCAATTAAATTCAAAGGTTGGTTTAATGGCATGGTGCCGAAAAATCCACACATAGCCCCAGCAGGTGACAAAATGAACTGCATGCTATAGTAATTATCAAAACAATATAAAAACAAAACCCTACTTTTGCGTAATCAGGTTCTCTGAGTAAAATACTGTACTATTATGATATAGGAACGCCTGCAAAGGCCACAGACAAGTGCAGGGGATGTGGAACAATCTATAACTCGCACTAAAGATTGATGCCACAATATCCTTAATAACCTGCTCTTAAAGGGACAGTTCACCGCTGGAGGAAACTCCAGTCACTCAATGTTAATAGTATTTTGTAGTAGCACAATTTGATATTTGCACTGTATGGCCAGAAAAATAATGTATAGTCTGTGTGTTTGACTATATGGTTTGACTGGATTGCTGAATTCCTACAATAACCATAATTATTTGGTGCACTCAGCCCCACCTTGTGGAGAGGGGGGGAGGGCTGTCTTATACTGAGACAACATGTAGTCCAGGAAGGAAATGAGTGTCTGTCAGAATCACAGACACTTTGAAATACTAAAATATCTATTCTATAAAACACATATTATACCCACATAAAACCCCCAGGAAAGTGTTTCTTGTCTCCCCCAAACACAATTCAAATAAGATGTGATTTCAAAAGGGGTTGAAGTGGCCCTTTTAAATCTCCCTACCTCACTATGTAACTCTTTTTTTTTGTTTCCTGTTAAATAAGACACAGAAACAACAAAACACGTGTTGTCTTATGTGTGTGTGTGTGTGTGTGTGTGTGTGTGTGTGTGTGTGTGTGTGTGTGTGTGTGTGTGTGTGTGTGCGTGCGTGCGTGCCAAAGGGGGCGTAAACATTTGTCGCTTCCAGCCCGCATCCTTGTTGTGGGGCAAGTATACGGACCCATCCACACTTTTCCTGGGCTGTGTGTGCTCCAGTTCCTGTCGATTTGATCCAATGAAAGCCAATGAAACTGGTCAGATGACCAATGATATCCAATGAAATCAACAGGAACTGGAGCACACACAGCCCAGGAAAAGTGTGGATAGGAGGGACACGGATCAATCACTTTTTGCTAGAGTGACATGACGAGCTTGTACTGTACATACAGTAAACAGTGACTTTTCCCATGCTATAATGGCTACACTATACTTTAATGGTGCAGATTTGCTCGGCTCATACTTTATGCCACAACAGAAGGACTTTAGAAGGAAGCATTTCATTGTCTGGACTTTCTATTATCAAACATGCATTAAACCATTCTGGCCGGGAACCCGTTTTGGTGTCAGCATCATGTTATGCTTTAGCTATTTTTGAAAAATCGAAGAACGACTGACATTTTTAGAATCTGATCTCAGGTCAGAATGGGTTCATCAGACCAGTGTGTGTCCAGTGGAAACCTCGTATGAATCTGATCTCAGGTCAGAATGGGTTAAAGTATCAAGCTAATGTGCACGGTGCTGACGGCGCACAGAAACGGTGGATGCACGCAACAGCCAAGCACTGCATTGGTCATTTAATTAAGCCACATACACACATTTATATATAATCTATGAAGTTTCTATTTTAATTGGGTGCATGTCTAGCTGGTCATGATTTTATTTATATATATTTATACTTTATCACTATTAGCATATAGCACTCGACTAGAACAAGTATCGACGCTTTTCTGTTTTTGCACTAGTCTGTGGATGTGAATCAGCAGTTTGAGCACCCACCAGCAGATGTAAATTAAATAAATAAACATGGGGCATGAAAGATTTCTGAAGATGTTTTCGCTAAGCAATTACATGTGATGTATAGGCCTATTATAGTTGGTTCCTTCAATAAGGTAGGCTACTGCGCTGCACATCAGTTGTTGTGGGGCAGTAGCTGTCATCTTTCCATTATGTGTGCGAGTGTGTGGTCATAATATCCCCGAATTTGCGGAGATAAAGCTCTCTTCCTAATAGCTTGTATACGTATGTTGAGCGCAAGCCTCGTATTTCCATTAGTTTTCTGCTCAATCTTTAGTCGGAAAATGAGTGATTTTACAAACGCAAAGCGTGTGAAGTGTAAATTAGGGTAAAACTCAATGTTCTTTTCGAGAAAAACAAAGGTTTCAATATATATATATATCGCAACATGTCAAATAAATTACAATATATGGCAAGTAGAAGTTGAAGTTGCTTGATCGGACCAGGGATCACATGGGTATATCTGAAGTGGTTGACGTCATGGGAGAGAGGCTGATTTGAGGAGATGGGAACCAGGGTGATTAATATTGGATGTCCTAGACGCTATATATACAGAGAACCAGACAAGTACCGCTCGCGTCTGATGTGCGCCTCACTGACAACTCACCAGCAAAGAATAGCCAGAGCCGCCTAGACAACAAGCTGATTGAGCAGATGATCAATATCACATGCACTGCAGCAGGGTAAGTCAACAATATAGAGTGGAAAACCTTTGATGCTTCATGAAATGGCTGATTAAATGGTGAGTCTGTCGGCCATAGCAACACGGTGACGGTAAACAACTCCCTCCATACACTGTTAAGGGAGAATCTCAGCAGGACTCCATTTTAATTGACCAGGGTTGCACTATACGTGGAATCCTGGATGTTGTTGTTGCCAAAGTATAGGTTATCAGAGCATGCGAACCTATAACTTAAAACAAATCAATATACTACACACCTGAATTTGATTGACGAGTACTGCGCTGTTTCGTAAGCAAGACATTTGTATAGGTTATATTAATCGTGGTTTATTTAAGGCACTAAGCACAGTTTCATTGCTGTTTTCTATAGTGTCTATTAGGACATCCGTCAGTTGTTAGACAAAACTCCTTCAGCTGTCAGACAAAATGCTAATAGCTGTAAAAAATAAATGAATAACAAACACCTAATATGGACACTGCACAGTTGGATAAGCTTGGGCAACGATGAAAGCCATGGTGATAATCTACCTACAGTAGAAAATACATAATATAGTATTACACTGCATATATTCTACCACAGGTCGTTTCGAGGAAGCAATCCGATTGGTTGAAACAGCCTTCTATAGCCGTGGGTTAAACCAGCACCGTTCAACACCTAATCAAAACAAAGAATTCAGCTGCTCTGTTCTCCCAGAGCGCTAGCAAACTTGGTGGCTAGGCTAGCTAGTTTCTTGGGACATTCCATGACACAACAAGGAGGTAAATGGTCTGAGGTTGATTGTACCAGGTGTTTGACTGTTCGTAAGCTCAGACAAAAACTACTTGCAGTTTCTTTTTTTGTTGTGGCGGCTAGAATCCCATCTAACGCACTTGGAAGCATTTTAGAGGCAATGCCGTATAAGTTGTTGTGTTGATTTCAGTTAACTTTCTGTACAACTTTGTGAATTTGTGTACATGTTTATTTGTAAGAGGAAAGTTATTTATTTAACAATGTTTGCTGCTGTTTGCAGAGCATAGTATAGCCTAGAGTGCACAGGTGTAGGGCATCCTGCTAATTGCCTTGGTGTGTGTGTGTGTGTGTGTGTGTGTGTGTGTGTGTGTGTGTGTAGGTCATTTAGCTACTTACCTGCTTTCTTTTTTACTGTGAAATGATGTCAATTAAGAACAAACCCTGAATGTTTGTATTGTTGTTATGTTTGCAGTTTTCACCGTCATGACACGAGGAAGAGCAACAGTAAATGGTCAAATCTTACTTCGTCTCTGTCTTCATTGGCTGCGTTTTAACTCTGTGTTTTAGTGACAGTTCTCTACACTGCACGAGAACACTACAAGGAGGGCTATAATACCCGGAGCAATGTAAACAGATCGATGACGCGTTCATATATACAGTAAATGTTTGTCTTCGCTTATAAACGTAGCTGGCAAGAACAGGTCACATTATTGATAGTGTGAGAATAGCAATAGTTGCACTTTGACCTTTATTTTTGTTATGCCTATCTCTTGTGCAACTTCACAACGTGAACGGGTTGTGATCCTGTACAGTGGGGATCTGCTATTTTTGCAGAATGTTTGCCACGGCTTTATATAATATAGGTTATAAAGACATTTGCTTTTGCTGTTTATATTTGTTTTGCTGTGACAACTGAGTCTCAAGAGAAGCACAGTGCCCACACCAGCCACTGACACACGTATATAGTTCATAATGTTCATCTGTTGACGCAAATGTATAACAGCAGAGGCACACAACAAAAGGTTAAGGTTAGTATTAAATTGTGTTATGTATTCCGAATCTCTCTCTCTCTGTGTGTGTGTGTGGCCAAAAGGCTATAACAACATGACATTCAGACAGATGCCAGACATGGCCCATGTGGACTTGACAGATCACTCACTCACACACACACACACACACACACACACACACACACACACACACACACACACACACACACACACACACACACACACACACACACACACACACACACACACACACACACACACACACACACACACACACACACACACACACACACACACACACACACACACACACACACACACACACACACACACACACACACACACACACACACACACACACACACACACACACACACACACACACACCGCGATACGTGCCCTGCGTTTTCAACCCAGATCTGTGGTTTCCCTTCCCGTGATGCGCTGGCACGATAAGATAAAGTGTGTGTGTGTGCGTGTGTGTGTGTGTGTGTGTGTGTGTGTGTGTGTCTCACTCGGATCGCACCGCGACACAGACACACGAGGCTCCATTTTCGTCTAAACCGCTAAACTTCTTTGCCTTTTTTAGTTTTTCTTTTTTACTATTTTGCAAAACATTTTTGAATAGTTAAAATGGCCCAGTCTATACAAGCTCACAACGTGTCAATGTAGATTGGGCTAGTTGAACTATTGAAAAATGTTTTGCAAAATAGTAATAGTAAAAAGGCAAAGAAGTTTAGGGATAAGGGGTTTAGCGTTGACGAAAGAGCGTCTACATTTAGACAAACCTATATAATACACAGACACTTTCACGTATACAGTATAGTATTGAAGATTATAATTAGTACTTAGTACTTCTTTCTAGATTATTGTTTGGCAGGTTGTTTTAGGCTGTGTTTTTTATTTAAAAAAAATTGTAAATTAAGGATTCATTCAATGTGAACATTCAATATGAACACAGGGTGGGAACGGTCATGCAACAGGTTTTATTAACAGCCTTTAAAGCTCTAATATAATGTCAAATTATGTCTCAAATAATGTCTGGTGATTTTACAATCATGCATATTTTGACAACACACACACACACACACACACACACACATACGCACACGCACACACGCACACACGCACACACACACACACACACACAAAGGTTAAAAACTGTCTTGGTTGGATTTCTAATGGCTAATAATCTCCTGTCCCTCCTGACAGACCTGACAGACCTCACACACACACACACACACACACCTCAGTGCCCAAAGCCGCCACAATCACCCTTCTGTGTCAATGCAATGGTACCTTATCCTCAAAGCAATTTATCCTTCCTTATTGTATTGTCAAGAGATAGTGTTGTTGGATTCTGTGCACGTGTGTGTGTGTGTGTGTGTGTGTGTGTGTGTCCGCCCAACATTTTACTATTCTATGTGGACTTTACTATGCAGTACAATGTTGGCTAATACTTTTTCTTCTTTTTAAGGCTATATGTATATATATATATATATATATATATATATATATATATGCCCCCTGTCAAAACGGGAGCACCCCCCTCCCTTTTATATAGCCTTTCCTATATACTGTGATCCATTCACTTTGTCTGTGCAGCGTATATAATCAACACTAGAGGGCGATGCAAGCCAAGGCATCCCATTCTCATTCCCGGACTATAACGCGGCTATAACGCGTCTTGGCGGTTTCCGAGAAGTGGAGGGGAGATTATTTTACGATTCTGTCCCTCATCGGGTCATAACTCGGACGGCGCTTGAAGTCGGTTCAAGAAAAAACATTTGCAATGTTCGCGGCATGGCCACTCGCTAGCTTTGGGGGTGCCGAGCGGGAAGGTATACAGGGAAGAAAATGCTGGCGGAGCCTGGTTAACAGTGTTGTTTTCGTCGACTACAACTAAGACGGAAAATGTTCGTCGACTACCTTTTTCCACTGAATAACACTAAATGGAAACTAAATGAAAACTGTGCTATGATGACTAGAACTAAGACTAAGTATACTGACAATTTCGTCAACAAATACAAAACTAGACTCAAATGTTAGGAAGGGACTAGTGGACAAGAGATCCACTATAAGTCATTTTACACTTGGTTGTGCTGCGACGCGTTGTGAGCTTGTAGATCGGCTATTTTCAGCAAGTGTAAAAGCAGTCATTACGACGGCATCAATGCCCACCAAAATACATTTTAGTCGACTAAATCAACTGTAGATTTAGTCGACTAAAATCCCATGACATTTAGTCGACTAAAACTAGACTAACACCAACACATTCCAGGTGACTAAAATGTGACTCAAACTAAATGAAAACTATTCAAAAGACTATGACTAAAACTAAAATCAACTGCCAAAAACAACACTGCTGGTTAAAAAAACAAACATAAAAACAACAACACGGTGAACGGCGAACTTCCGAAAGGGGGTCGACCGGGGCTGTGGCCGTCAGCCGTCGATATGAAGATGGAAGAAGATGACCTGATACATATGTGGAACCAGACCCACATTCAGACTTGAATATTTGCGTGGGGAATTCGACAAGTGAAGGTCTTTTTGGCAGTTGACGTGATGCACTGCCAGCTCCATGCATTATAGAACTCTGGGCCATATTTATGCTGTTTTTTATATACTGTTGAAGGTATAGATAGATATATATATAGGAGCTCTCCCCACCGGCAGAGGTCTTGGATTCAGAGGACAGACAGAGGGTGTGGAGAGAAGACTGATGATGTCTAAACCAAGCTCCCAAGCTGGATTGGATTTCAGGATATTAACCCAGTCTGACCTGAGATCAGATTCTAAAAAAAATGTCTTCTATACATCCTGACAGTTTTCCATTCTGACCTGAGATCAGATTCTAAAAAAATGTCTTCTATACATCCGGACAGTTTTCCATTCTGACCTGAGATCAGATTCTAAAAAAAATGTCTTCTACATCCGGACAGTTTTCCATTCTGACCTGAGATCAGATTCTAAAAATGTTTTCTATAGTCAGTCGCTCTTCGATTTTTCAAAAAATAGCAGACCTACACAAGCTCGTAGCGCGCCACTCGGTGGCGCGCTACGAGCTTGTAGATCTGCTATTTTTAAATAGCTAAAGCATAACGTAATGCGTAACGCCAAAAGGGGTTCCCGCCCAAAATGGGTTAAGACCTTGGTCACACAGCAAGCAATACGTTAGGTATTATGTTAAGGAAATTGGCTTAAACGTGGACAGACTGGAACCACAGCAAGATGAACGGCACATTTCCGTCACAGCCATGCAAAGCTAATTCACCCTACCAGTTTCCAATGCAATTAGCTTATTGCTACAGCTCCCTATCTTCAACAGAGTAACTGCACGACTTAACGGAAGAGAATTACCTTTCTAACTGCCAACCATAATCTCCATTATTGGCAGTTTGGGTTCATTTGCAAGAGTGAACACATTGTGTCACAAACAAAAAATTTGCATCGGGATGGCTTCGGTTTGCGTTGATAATTATTCCTTATAACATAACGGGAGGGCCCCCCGTATTTATTGAGCAATTAAAATCTGGGTAACCGTGGCATCTTTAAAGGCCATCAAGAAGCATCTGTGCCAGATAATCAATTTCATTTTGTGTGCAATGTGTGTCCCGTTGCCATTGGTGGTGGTATGGCATTATCAGCCCCACGATCACCCCATTCAGTATATGTTTAATCTGCAGCTGGGCTCATTGGGATGGGAGCGTTTATAACAAGTATTTATAATGAGCAGCGAAAAAAAATGGCCATCCACTGCTACAGTATATACGCCCTATACTCCAGCCACATTAACCCATTCTGAACGGGAACCCATTTTGGTGTTAGCATCATGCTATGCTTTAGCTATTGAAAAATAGCAGATCTACAAGCTCGTAGCGCGCCACCGAGTGGCGCGCTACGAGCTTGTATAGGTCTGCTGTTTTTGAAAAAAATCAAAGAACGACTGACATTTTTTTAATCTGATCTCAGGTCAGAATGGGTTAATCAGACCAGTGTGTGTCCAGTGGAAACCTCGTATATGAATCTGATCTCAGGTCAGAATGGGTTAAAAAGAAGACCACCACGAACAGCAGCTGACACACTATGGACAATGCGCACACGCACGCACACACACACACTTGAGGAGTAGGTCCTCCTATCGTCCCATTGAAAGGTGCGTGCTGCTACAGTATGAGCTACAGCCTCAAAAACACTAGCCTGTTAACCCATTCTGACCTGAGATCAGATTCTAAAAATGTCTCCTACATCCTGACAGTTTTCTTGAAAAAGCTATGTTTCTATGTCAGTCGTTCTTCGATTTTTCAAAAATAGCAGACCTATACAAGCTCGTATAGCGCGCCACTCGGTGGCGCGCTATGAGCTTGTAGGTCTGCTATTTTTCAATAGCTATAAAAGCATAACATAAATGATGACACCAAAAGGTGGTTCTCGCTCAAAATGGGTTAAAAAACCCTCCCGGTTTGCGGAATTCAATTTCATTTTCCAAAGTCTGCTGAATGAAAATTAAATTGTACTTGGCGACCGGGAGGGGTTTACCAGACTGTATCAAAACACTGCAACCGACACGACGGTGCCAAAAAAAATTATTAATATGAAAATGTATAACCAAAAAAAGTAATGACAGACAAACATTTTTCCAGGGGGCAGTGCACGGGGGGTAAACATGATCGAAACGTCATTCTTTTGCCTACTACTACACAACTTTTGTGTGTGGTGTAATGTAACAATAATATAATGTTATTCACGGTGTCTATTTTCACACCATCCTACAGGTATATACAGAACAGTACGTAACGTGCCATCAGACGATTTTATTTAACAGCCCCAAAGAGTATATAGCCCCAAAAGTATAAAGTCTTTATAAGTAGGAGTCCCGTGGTGAACACACAAAGACCGCCCGGTGAGATGAAACACTAGAGTCTTCTCTTGAAATGGTGATGTAGTTTAACCCATTCTGAACGGGAACCCATTTTGGTGTTAGCATCATGTCATGCTTTAGCTATTGAAAAATAGCAGATCTACAAGCTCATAGCGCGCCACCGAGTGGCGCGCTACGAGCTTGTAGGTCTGCTATTTTTGAAAAATCGAAGAGCGACTGACATTTTTAGAATCTGATCTCAGGTCAGAATGGGTTCATCAGACCAGTTGTGTGTCCAGTGGAAACCTCGTATGAATCTGATCTCAGGTCAGAATGGGTTAATTACTGCGTCTGAAATAGCTTCATCTTAACCCATTTAGGCCTGGGAGAAAAAAAAGGTCTTCTTATAAATCCTGACAGTTTTCTGAAATACCTGATGTAATCTAGACCTATATATATATCACTCAATATTTCATGTCAAGGACCCCAAAAATGATATGTGTAATTGGCCTCCGACCCCCCCCCCCCATCTGAAAATATGTTGTTCCAGGGACCCTCCCCAGAAGCAACGATTTAGTTAAAAAAACGTTTGTTCTGAATAAATATATTCCAAACTTGAGGCACATTTTCACGACTTTTCAAAAAATAGCAGACCTACAAGCTCGTATAGCGCGCCACTCGGTGGCGCGCTATACGAGCTTGTATAGATCTGCTATTTTCCAATAGCTAAATTATAACATAATGTTTAAAACGCCAAAAGGGGTTCCCCGGCCAAAAAGGGTTAAAAAAAAAAATGGGTCTGTTAAATCAAAAGAATTAGAAGTTGTGACGAGCGTTCGTTCGGCGACGTTCATTTGCGTCATACCGTACCTCGATAACAGCAACGCTCATGACCTTCTATTTCCACAAACTTGATTCCGAAGCCACATATATATACTTTGAAACAGAGATCTTCAAAAGTTTTAACCACAGTATATAGTTCTTTATGACGAGTTATAACAAAGAACACACACGCTGACTCAAACAGAACAATCTGCATCGCAACCTCCATCTCTCCTTCAAATAGGGGTATTTTTTTATTTTCTGGGGAGGTGAAAGATGAAGAGCTATGGATGAATGCAACAGTGTGTGTGTGTATAATTTGCAGTCTCCCTGGGTACTCTCTCCCTGGGAGCAAGTATGAGCGTATGAAAGGGACAGAGGAAGTTGGGAGATGTTAATAAGCTCTACAGCAAAAAAAAAAAAAAAAAACCCCCGTAGCAGAGCAATGGAAATGTTGAAGTGGGATTTCTTTTCAACGGGACAGCATTGCTGCCATGGTTACCGTTCCTCAGCATGGGGAACCAGACAAAGGATCTTTATACCTGATCCCAAAAGTCTGACATCTACAGTATCCCTCTTATGTATTCTCTCTATCCGTCTCTCTCTCTCTCATTATCTGAGTTTCTGTGACACATAAAACTTGATGTATACTGCCACATAAGGATTTGCACACAAAATGTGCGCACGCATGCACGCATGCATGCATGCAATGCGTGCACGCACAACCGCCACGCACACACGTCGCACACCCCCAAACACAGCTTAGCAAATGTTCTTTAAAAAAAAAAAAAAAGTAGCAGTACAGTAGTTGCCAAGTAACCAACATTTCTAAAACCCCAACATGGTGTCACGACGTGTCAAAATGTGATTTTGATACCACGTTCTAATTATTAGTATATAGGGTCAATATTGATTGGTTATGGTCTATATATATAGGTCTCTGTCAGAGACACGTTGAAAACGTCAAAGCCACTGCTTTTCAGTCCAGACGGATCAAAACTCATTCCTTATACAGTCTGCATTAGTCCAATATTGACATCTGTGAGACATTGCCTTGCAGAAGTATTTACATGACATTTTGACTATACAAATAGTCTATATTGGAAAAACATTGAATTCTGATGATGGCTTGGTGGGAAACAAGGTTGTGTTGCATAACTAATATCACAGATTTAATGCCAGTAGACAGGGAGTGTTGTTTAATGAATACATTTCTTTATCACTATACATACATTGTGATTTTGTGCATTATTGACAATTGTGTGCCTCCTTGCTATGTGTCTTTATATTATGTTTCTCTGTTAAAGCACTTTGTGACTGGTTCTTAAAAGGCGCTATACAAATAAACCTTTATTATTATTATTATTACAGTACATTTTCACTAATCACATTTGAACTGAAACTAAGATGAGCGAATATTACTCCAGTTTTAGCTTCACTGCATCTGCTTCCAGTTGTGTTTAGGATTGATTTTAAATTCCCTTTACTTGTTTATAAAGCTCTCAATGGTCTCACACCTTCCTACAGTATATGTGACCGAGTACAGTGGTTTGATCAACAAGGGGGCCATGGTCATTTTTCATTTTACACATTATGAAACTACATAATGTAAGCTTTCATATGTTTCATATTGTTCATTGAAATTGGGGGGAAAAAATGAAGAAGATAATGACCATCTGAAACTTGTCGAACCTGGAAACCTGCCTGCCTATATAGTTCCAAACCGTCCCCTCAGGTCCTCCACTGCTGGGCTTGGTTCGATGTGCCTAAAAATAGTGCAACTAAAAAAACACAACGAAGCAGCTTTCTGCTTCTGTCGGCCGACGGCGTGGAACAAACTCCCACTATACTCCCACAAACTCCCAGCATGAGGGTATGGTCCAGCATGAGGGTATATGGACAATGTTACAAAAGCAATTTCCATTTTCAAAGGCTTATGGTAAGCCTGGGGCGGAAGTACATTAATCAGTGGAGAGCCAAGCTTCACTGTGTGTGTGTGTGTGTGTGTGTGTGTGTGTGTGTGTGTGTGTGTGCACGCGCGCGCGCACACATGCGTGTGCACGTGTATAAACGTGTGCCTATAGTCTCAAACACTGTCACCAAGTCATCACCCATGCAGGCTATTATTACCAACTTCCATGTGCATGTGTAGACTACCATTTCTCTCGCTCGCTCTCACACACACACACACACACACACGCACACGCATACGCACACACACACACACACACACACACACACACACACGCACACGCACACTCACAGCCCTTCTTGAAAGAGCACACGAGGATTGCGTCTTGCTCCCTCTCTCTGTCTGTCTGTCTGTTCACACATTCCTCATCTCTATTCTTCTTCTATCCTTTCACACTGTCCTCTCTCTCTCTCTCTCTCTCTCTCTCTGTCTCTCTCTCAGGTCGTATAACAACAGATGATGAACGAGGGGGTCTGGGAGTCAGACAGCAGCTCCGTATAGTTACAGAGGAGGACCATCCCTCTCTCTCTCTCTCTCTCTCTCTCTCTCTCTCTCTCTCCAGGTAGCTCAGCAGCGCCCGCCGGCCATCGACAACGAGCCCCACCCTCCTCAACGCCTCCGGCGCTACAAACGTCTGACATATAGACGCAAAGAAAGGAGCCGAGGGAGAAAAACATAACAGTGGGGGCGGGGAGGAGGACCTTAACCCATTCTGAACGGGAACCCATTTTGGTGTTATAGCATCATGTTATGCTTTAGCTATTGAAAAAAGCTCATACGAGCTTGTAGGTCTGCTATTTTTGAAAAATCGAAGAACGACTGACATTTTTTTTAGAATCTGATCTCAGGTCAGAATGGGTTAATCAGACCAGTGTGTGTGTTTCCAGTGGAAACCTCGTATGAATCTGATCTCAGGTCAGAATGGGATAATTAACGGACGGTAACCCCGGCACTGCAGAGCTTAATTAAACTCACTTTTCTTGGTAGCATTCCCTGTAATCACACACGCACGCTCACACACGCACACTCCACCCCCCCTTCGGTGGTGCTTAAGGCCGGAGAGATGATTTACATTAGTTAAATGATGAAGCAAAAATAGGTCGATATGTTGTAATAGCAGATGCCCATTGCAACTCTTAGACTAATTCCATAGTCTCTCTCTCTCTCTCTCAAGACACCCCCCCCCTGCCCGACACACATAAACACAATACCGATGCCTGGGGGGGAGAGAGAGAGAGAGAGACTGCAGGCTGGGTAAAGATTGGGTCTGTTTTAGCTGGCTATATAGTGAGTCCAATCACCCGGAAAGGGAGTTGGCTGGCCTCAGATCAGCGAGTTTCCACACTTTATGATCCCAGAACTCCATAATGCAGGGGGATATAGCCACACAGTGAAGGGCTGCAGGGAGCCAGTCAACAAACTGTGGAAAAAAGCAGATTTCAGGGCATTCGATGCTTTAACCCTCTAAGACCCAGCGTTGCTTTTTAGCTACAATTTAATTAATTACTATATATATATTTTTTTTTTCTGTTCTTTTTTCACCTAAACGTCATCAGTGATGTTCATTGCAATGCCATTTCAATGCCATTGGTCATGATATTTGCATATAAACACCCCCCACAGAGGCTGAAATTCACACAAATTAAAAATGTCTGGACTTTTGAACATTTTTTAACCTAAGACTTTTGACCTTTACCCTAATAAAAGTAGGTAAAATAATTGTAATATATGTTTTTTTGTGATCATTAGAATGTCCAGAACATGTTTTATTCATTATTGTGAAAGATATCCCCCAAATGTAAACGATTAATTTATTATATTATTATATAATTATTATACATTTTTCATCAAACTTTATTTTTTAATTTTTTTTAACTAATTTTGTCTTAGTCCTATAGTAGTACAAAGTAGTAGTAAGGTTGAAATCTATTTTTTGCAAATATAAATTAATGCGGGTCTTAGAGGGTTAAAAGCACGCTTTAAATCGTTCGTCACAAGCAATACACGAGTGTGGACCTCGCGATAATCAGTTGAACAGTGCGCTTACACTTCTGACTTCTATCGCTCGCCCGTATTTCAAATACAGATGAAAATGTTACAGTGTAACTTAATTTAACTTAATAACTAGGGCACCCGCTTCTAATGTCATCACTCCTTAAAGGACAACTTGAAAATGTGGAACACGCTCTTGATTCAAAACTAAAGTTGTCCTTTAACCCATTCTGACCCGAGGTCAGATTCTAAAAATGTCTTCCACATCCTGAGAGTTTTCTGAAAAAAGCCATGTTTTCTATGTCGGTCGTTCTAAAAAGAGCAGACCTACAAGCTCGTATAGCGCGCCACTCGGCGGCATAACAAAATGCTAAAGAAAAACACCAAAAGGGGTTCCCCGCCCCAAAATGGCTTAATCAAGAGTATATGTGCGTGATCAAGCTTATAGAATACACAGCCAGTAATGTGATATAACCAGTAACCACACATACTATGGGAAATGCAGAAGTGAAACTATACTGACACGTTTATAGGGAGCGTTTAGCTCTTTGTGACAGTGACCATGGCCTTGAACATGACGGAGCACCCTTGTTGCCGAAAGGTTGCCGGTTCGATTCCCCCGGACGGGCAGGAAAGAAAATCTTGGTGGGGTTATAGTGATTGGTCATCACTCACCCAACACCGCTGAAGTGCCCCTTGTGTCTGTCTGTGTATTGAAAATGTGCACCCTGTGCTCAGCTACTTCCCTGGATAAATAAAGAATGAAAATAAATACAAAATAAATGAATCCGTCTGTAAACTCATCATAAGCAAGATCTCATAGTTCAAATGGACACTTTGCTACTACATAGCAAATGTTCACTGCAAGTTGCTGGTGTAACACCTGGTGCCTCCTCCCACAGGGAAACCCGTTGCGGGTCAACGGGTTTGTAACACCATTGTATAACAACTGGGAATCGAACCCGGGTCTCCTGAGTGGAAAGTCCTAACCACTAATCCAAAGGGATATATGACTGGGGGGGGGGGGGGGGAGATATTGGACTTTTAGGAGGTTTTTTTTAGCCACTCTGCTACATTTTAGTTTGTCACAGAATGTATCCATTTTCTGTCAGTTATACCAACTAGCCGTGATAAATGTTTCCAAGTGCAAAGAAGTCATTTTAACACTAGCTCAAAGGCACTTCATGTATGCAGAGAGTTCTGTCCCCACGGTATGACAAGAGTCTGCAGAAAGAAAAATAACAGACTTTATAAAAAAATCCAAAGTCACGGTTTTATACCCATCATGGGAGATTTAGCTGTTTTACTCAAGAGTGTCTTGCTCTAATTTCATTACCATAGAATTTGTCTTGCTGCGGTGTGTGGCTGTCACATCGCAACTGCTCTCGGGGAGAAGAATCTGTCGTCAACAGATTTAGCGTCTGTTTTCGCTATATACTTGTGAGAGAAAAACAGAATGCCAAAAACAGTGGGAGTATGCTATTTGGACCTGAAACTGTCATGAAAGTGTTCATGCACAGACATGACAACAGTAATGAATGGAAAAAAATAAATAAAATTCGCTGTTTTTTTTGTCATCTCTTCATTGACCGTATCTATCCATTCCAAGGCCTCTGCTTTTTCACCTCTATACCTAAATCTTCAGGCAAAAATAAAATATCTGATCTACAAGCTCACTTCTTTCTTCTTTCGTGTATCATCAGATGGGCCGACTCAGTGTGTCATGCATGCAGACATTGCCCTCGTCTCTGGTCCTAAAAAGTAAAAAAAAAAAGGCCAGCTTCTGAGGGTGGGCAGTCTGTGATGACGTATAGCCTGGTGGATCCAGCCCAAAGACCCCGCCACACTCTCTGAGTGGACTGCTTCAAAGAAAGCAATACAGTCTGATAACCAGGCTATATAGTGATGACGTGCTCCTGCTCGGCAGTCTGTTCAGGCTCGCCACGACGCTGTCCGATATAACAGGCCCCCACTTCTTCACAGATGACTCGAAAGCGTCCCGACCACGCCACAGAACCGCAGACGGTTTCAGCGGCTCTCCTTTTATATACGCCACCTGGCTGCTGGGTCCCCGGGTGTATTGTTGGAAGCGGCCCGTCTCCCACGACTGTTTCCAGGATGCTGCCGTGCAGCCATGAGGCGTCTCTCTATGTGGACAAGTCCTCAGGGAATCGACTGTGTAGCATCTCTTGAGCTATGCCTCGCTGTAGGGTTGGGCGAGCCTTTGAGCCTGCCCGGTGTACACAAGCTCACAGTGTTTTGCAATGCTATATAGGATTCCAAGTGGTTAACCCATTTTGACCTGAGATCAGATTCTAAAAATGTCTCCTACTGTACATCCTGACAGTTTTCTGAAAAAAGCTATGTTTCTACGTCAGTCGTTCTTCGATTTTTCAAAAATAGCAGACCTATACAATCCACTCGGTGGATTGATATCCCCCCATTGATTTACATTCTAATTGTATGATAGATTGTGAATTATCAGTTTTCCTATTGGATTTTCTCCAATCCCTTTCTTGGTGTGGTTCTTCTATCTACAGTATGATCTGTATTAATTTGCGTTGTGGACCTATTTTACCGTATAGGCCTATACTATCCGGTACATTTAAACGATGTGAAAATCTCTCTTTCATGACAGGTAGAGTATACATTTCACACAACATCAACAGGTCACAACAATAGACAACAGATCCTGCTGCACTCGTACCAAGAAGAATATCAACTCAGTTGCTTATCCCATTTGGTGGTAGCATTATGTTATGCTTTAGCTATTGAAAAATAGCAGATCTACAAGCTCATAGCGCGCCACCGAGCGGCGCGCTATGAGCTTGTGTAGGTCTGCTATTTTAATATTTTCTCAACAATCCTGCACGTGTCATTTCAAAAGCTCCCAACCTAAATCGAAACAACGCAGGATCTACAACCAAGCTTTAAAAGCAGGCCACTTATTCTCACTGTGTACAGTAGTATGTGTGCGTGTGCGTGTGCATGCGTGCACGTTTATTGTATTTCGTATCTGGCTTACAGTGAATAAAACGGACTTGACTTAACTCGACCGCAGTGTAGCGACACTGCTGCCAAGCGCCAATTTGGCAACAAATGTATAGCGCTCCACCAACCATTAAACAGCACATCCATAGTGGTTTCCTGCTAATCGCCACATGGGTGGTTGGCTTGTCGGCAAGGCGAAGATAGTGCTGTGAACAGCGAAAATTAGAACTATCCATTATCTCAGTGACTTCTGGAAAGAGTTTAACCATTTTAAAACTGTGATAATAGCAATAATAACTGTTCCCTTTGTGTGTTGAGATGTTTTTTTTTTAAAAGAAGCCATTACAGAGTGGGACGTATACTGTACATAACACCAATAGATCTAAATATTACTATTAATAGATCTACAGTGTATAATACTGCGGAATTCCATTCCTGTAACCTCTGGAAGTCTAATTCCTCTAGAGACACACCATGGGCTCCAAAGAGACTGTGAGCTAAATCTGCGCACGCACGCACGCACGCACGGCATCGCATGCACAAAATCTATTTTTTATCTGCTGGCCCAGCCATGGGACATTGTTTTATAAATAGTGTTGTTATAATGTCACGGCTTTTCTCTTAAACTATACAACAAATAGTACCAAGTGGTAAAATCAAGAACTGGTGAAAAAGAATTGGACAGAGTGTATTTTGACCGCCCCACTTAACCCATTCTGAACGGGAACCCATTTTGGTGTCAGCATCATGTCATGCTTTAGCTATTGAAAAATAGCAGATCTACAAGCTCATAGCGCGCCACCGAGTGGCGCGCTACGAGCTTGTAGGTCTGCTATTTTTGAAAAATCGAAGAACCACTGACGTTTTTATAATCTGATCTCGGGTCAGAATGGGTTAATCAGACCAGTGTGTGTCCAGTGGAAACCTCGTATGAATCTGATCTCAGGTCAGAACGGGTTAACTGGTGTTTTTTTGGTCAAACAGCTGTTTCATAATACCTACTGCACACCAAACCTTGTGTGTGCTAATGTTTGTCCGTGAGTCTATTCCCTTTGTCAAACAGCAATGTTTGACAGAGAAATTCTGTCTTGTTTCTGTCTGTGTGTGTGTGTGTGTGTGTGTGTGAGTGTGTGTGTGTGCGCGCGAGAGCGTGCATACTGTAGTGTGTGTGTGTGTGTGTGTGTGTGTGTGTGTGTGTGTGTGTGTGTGTGTGTGTGTGTGAGACTGGAAGCTGGACTGGCCTTTGTGGATGCAACTGAATCGATAGTACATTTCTGCTCTCTGATCGCCTGGGCCCGACCTCTCCCTCTCCTCACCGAGGGCCTCTCTAGCCCATTCTGACCTGGGATCAGATTCTATAAATGTCTCCTACATACAGTACATCCTGACAGTTTTCATTCTGACCTGAGATCAGATTCTAAAAATGTCTCCTACAGTACATACATCCTGACAGTTTTCTGAAAAAGTCAGTGGTTCTTTCGATTCTTCAAAAAATAGCAGATCTACAAGCTCGTAGCGCGCCACTCGGTGGCGCGCTACGAGCTTGTAGATCTGCTGTTTTTCAATAGCTAAAGCATAATGCTAACACCAAAAGGGGTTCCGGCCCAGAATGGGCTATAGTCTGTACCTCTCTACCTGTCCTCTTTCATCTCTTTCCATTTCTGTCTCTTTTTATCTCCCAGTCCCCCCCCCTCCCCTCCCCCCCCCGTCCTCTCTCTGCGTCTGTGTCTCTCTCACACATGCTCACCTACACACACACACACACACACACACACACACACACACACACACACACACACACACACACACACACACACACACACACACACACACACACACACACAATGTCCTTGTCAGTTATAGAGGATATAGCAGGTCAGATATTTTGGAGGGGGAAAAAATATATGTTATAGCCCGAGGGCAGAGAGAGAGAGAGAGAGAGAGAGAGAGAGAGAGAGAGAGAGGACTTCTAAAAGTTATTGTAGTACGTTATTCAAAAAAAGTTATTCGATCCACATTGTAAAGTATAAAGCGTGATCGATGCACCGATGAGATCCGGTTTCGCAAATTTGTAAAAATGGCCAGTGTGTGAACTCCCATAATTGAAATCGATACATTGGGCTATGATGTATAATAACAGTCTCTCGAGCCAGAATGTTATACTGTACGTCTCAAATTGTTTTCCTCCAAGTGATTCTGTGATACAGTCTGTGCAACGGAAGCCCTGAAAACAATCCCGCGGTGCTTAGCAGAAATGAACGGAAATGACCAGGATTTCTCAGCTTTCAGGATGTGTAGTTCCCAGACTCTATTCGGAGATTGTGGAATGGTATACTGGTGGCCACGAGTACAATGAGTTGAGTGAAAGCTGCTAAACCACTGTGGTGACATTATCATGTTCAAGTTTAGACAATAACACACGCACGCACGCACACACACACGCACACACACACACACACACACCCGCTCAAATTTGCTGACTTGCATGTTCGATTCCCTGAATCAATTCCTGTTTAAGTTTCACACAAACATCTCTAAACAAACTTAGCTTGAGGAAGTTTCAAGGAATTGAAGAAGTATACATGTGTGATTCCCATTTGTGAACAGGGACTTACAGAGAATTATTTATGGGCACACAAACGCTAATTAACATATGTTCACCACACATAGGGCGGGTGACAAATGAAAGGAAAAACCTGAATAAATGAGCAGAGGAACATAACAATGTTGCAGATGTCTCCATGCAGGTGCACTGCATGATACAGTCAAACAATTAACCCAATGAACCCATTTTAGCATTATGTTATGCTTTAGCTATTGAAAAATAGCAGATCTACAAGCTCATAGCGCGCCACCGAGTGGCGCGCTATGAGCTTGTAGGTCTGCTATTTTTGAAGAATCGAAGAACGACTGACATATAGAAACACAGCTTTTTCAGAAAACTGTCATTTTCAAACAGACATTTTTAGAATCTGATCTCAGGTCAGAACGGGTTAAAACCCAAACATGCTATAAAGCAGGCCAAGTTGACCTCGATTCTGGATTCCGGATAAAGATGGCGAGATTAAAAAAAAAGATGTGATTGTGAAAGAGGGTTTTGCACGGATGGGCAGGATCTGCAGTCAATGACAGACAATCTAAGACAGAAAATGGGGTTGGGAATCGGAAACATCCCCCATTCTACTAACACACATAATATATATGACACACAAGGCCATTTTTAAAAATGTTGGCCAATTTCCCAAGTTTTGAGTCAGCATCATACTGTATTCATATCTCTTTTCCTTTTGAAAGTGTGGATAAGCACCATTTAGCATTATGAATGAACGGAAGAGAAGCCTATCTGTGTCGGTCGGGGCTGACGGATATGCTCCGGGCGTCGCCCATGACATGTCGGCTGTGAGATCAGATGCGAATCGGAAGGCAAGATGGATATCAATTGAGCGGATTGTTGAATTAAATGTAATTGAATAAAAGTTATTTAATTCACTGCTCTAATGCGTGTCGGGGGGGAGGGCGGGTGGGTGGGTTAACCCATTCTGAACGGGAACCCATTTTTGGCGTTAGCGTCATGTTACGCTTTAGCTATTGAAAAATAGCAGATCTACAAGCTCATAGCGCGCCACCGAGTGGCGCGCTACGAGCTTGTATAGGTCTGCTATTTTTGAAAAATCGAAGAACGACTGACATTTTTTTTAGAATCTGATCTCAGGTCAGAATGGGTTAATCAAACCAGTGTGTGTGTGTCCAGTGGAAACGTCGTGTGAATCTGATCTCAGGTCAGAATGGGTTAACCAATAATAGGCTACATCTGTACAGTGTGTATATATTCTCTGTTTCTCTTCCCCCACTTCAGTGTCCCTGTGAAATGCCACACCACGTCTTCACACCTGCTATTCTGAGAACTCGGGTGGGAAAGGCATGGCGGAGAGAGAGAGAGAGAGAGAGAGAGAGAGAGAGAGAGAGAGAGTGAGAATAACTGGATAAAAGGCAAAAAGCTGACAGACAATGGGGAAGTGCCAGCAGGAAAAGGTGCGAGTGGTGCTTTTTTGCGATTGTTAGCACTGCATAATCTAACATGCAATTGTGAGTGCGAACACATTTTGTCTATATAGTGTATAGTATATAGTTTGTGGATGTGAATCTCGGAGCGTGTTTGTTGCAGGCTATATATTCATGGGACTTCTAAGAGAGGTGGAAGCGATAGCTAAATGAGTCGGCCATCCCTGTCTGCCTGCCTGCCTGCCTGCCTGCCTGCCCGCCCGACCATAGATAACTATAGTTAGTTTAGTATGGGTAAATATCATACTACTTGTACTTAGTCCCGCTCCAGCCCCCTCTCTCTCCGACTGACTCATGTCTAATAACCATTCCTGCACGTTCCCACACAATCGTATCTTTTCTGACTGCCAACATAACAAATACCAATATTTCCACTGAGACCCAAAATACCAATAACAGCAAACACACAATTGGGATTTAAGCGTGTTTGCTTTGTTGTTGCGCGTGTATATATATGCTTGCATCTGTATAGCATGCCTTGGTGGCGTGTTCATGTGCACACTAAGGAGACAGACTTGCTTATGTTTGCATTCTCTGGCTGTGATCATTATACATCCTTATTCCCAGTACATGAGAGGGGTGTGTGAGTGTGTGTGTGTGCGTGCGTGTCAACGTCAATGGAATGTATTATGGGAAAGTAACAATGTATATTCTCTGTTTCCATTCTATTGCAGGTATAACATCTAGCCTGAACATATACCACTATAGCCAAGCCTATAGCCACCTAGCCTTATATAAGCCTGGTTATACCTGATACTAAAGGTGGCCAGCTTACACTAGCCGATAATCGGGGCATTTTTGACGTTCGGGGGGGGGGTGCCCGACTCAATCGATCTGCTCGTGTGTGTGTGTGTGTGTGTGTGTGTGTGTGTGTGTGTGTTTGAGTGTGTTTTTCATCTCCCTCAAGGGATCGTTATAGGGTATCGCTATAGGGTAGTGCAAACTGCAAATACGTGTCCGAGTCAAACAAACACTGGCGCATAATATACAACATAAACACCGGTCCCCTCGCTGGCAGGACAAACAAAGACAAGACACTGCATTCAAGTTCAAGACTCACAGCGTCTTTAACCCATTCTGAACGGGAACCCCTTTCGGTGTCAGCATCATGTCGTCCAGTGGAAACCTCGTATGAATCTGATCTCAGGTCAGTTAAGTATACGTGCACCACAGACTATAGCTTCGCTGCCAACTACAGTATATTGAAACCAAGAGTGCGTGCCGAGGCCCATTTGGGAGAAGCTACAGTATAACGCTGATCAAAAAAAAAAAAAAAGAACGAAAATATAGAGAGAAAGAGTGGATAGAAAACACAAGAATTGAGGTCAGAATTTGTCTCCGAGATGGTCCAAGTATAGCCATTGTTAATGCGACTGCAGTTATGCAACCCGTGTACAGTACACACACTCATATTCCTCAGTGCTATTTCATCCATTTCTATCTCTGAGAGTGTATACGGTATACATGGGCCCATTGGGGTTCCAGTTGTATACACTCTCAGAGTACATTTTACACTGGCGATTTGACTGTGTGTATAGGCATACGTATGTGTAGCCTATACTATATGTAATGCAGCAATGTTATAGGAACATGGCTGGAGGCAAGGAACGGCATCTAGAAAATCTAGAATACTATAACGCAGAGCGTCACGACTTAATTGAGCTCATTTTGAATGTTTCATAAACAAAAGCCAAAGGAACGATAACCAGGCCGCTTGCAGCTATGGGGATGCAAGGCTGCACCGCGTGGTGCTGATTGTGCAGCATTTCGAGTCGAACAGTGTGTGTGTGTGTGTGTGTGTGTGTGTGTGTGTGTGTGTGTGTGTGTGTGTGCGACTGTGCGCATTCGTCTGTTGTTGTTGTCCACAAGGATCAGCTCATTAACCTTGCCAGTATGCACCGATCTGACGGGACACACATACAGAAATACAGCAATCACTCACTCTCAATGCCACAGAATCCCTCTCTCTCTCTCTCCCACAACACGTCCCTCTTTGCTGCCTCCCTGAGAGGGCGCACCCCCCCCTCTCTCTCTCTCTCTCTCTCTCTGTCTCCTGCAGCTGCGAGCGCTCATAAATAACCCATTCTGACCCGAGATCAGATTCTAAAAAAATGTCTTCTGCATCCTGACAGTGTTCTGAAAAAGCTATGTTTCCGTGTCAGCCGTTCTGCGACGTTTCAAAAATAGCAGACCTATACGAGCTCAGTGGCGCGCCACTCGGTGGCGCGCTACGAGCTTGTAGATCTGCTAAGTCTTTTCAATAGCTAAAGCATGACATAACGCTATAACAACCAAAAGGGTTTTTTTTTTCCCGCGCAAAACGGGATAAAGCAGGGTTAGATTGCAGTGCGCCCGCGGAGATAAAGGCTCGCCGGCTGAGAGAGTGCAGGACCTGCCCTGCCACATGCAGGGGAGAGGGCATGGAGACATGCAGGGAGGCATGGAGAGAGACACAGTATATAGCTAGAGAGAGAGAGAGAAGACGCCGCACAGTGGGAGGGAAAAGGTGAGATTGACAGGTTCAGGGTGGTATAGAAAAAGAGAGAGCGAGACGGAGCAGAAGATAAAGTTTTTCTGTGTGTGTGTGTGTGTGTGTGTGTGCGTGGCGTGCGCGTGCGTGCGCATTGGCCGTGGCGTAACAAAGCTAAGCGATGCTATCTCAGGGACGCAGGGGGGGGGGGGGGGGGGGGGAGCTTTCAATAAGCCCCATTACCCTGCATTTGCCTTTCATAAAGGATAAACAAACAAAGTGAATAATGCAACCACAGAATAACAACAATAATGCATCTGGCATCGCGGGGGCAAGACAAATCCCCTCCCCCCCCACACCACCACCCTCTCTCCCTCTCATCTGTAATGCAATCTGCGGCTGTGTTGAGTTCTGTATATACGCGAGGGGACTCGATCTATCTATAGATATAAGTCTATACCTTCACCTCGATCTTCCCTCTGCTTTGATGGAGAACTCATCACACGCACTGTCTGTGATGTGGAGTTTTGCGCGAGACAAGACAGATTTATTTTGTGTGTGTGTTGCCCGAGATCGGGGCGCCATTGAGGTCGGTTTTATCTTCAAAACAGCATCTATACGGCAATCTAAGCTATAAGCTCTTTGCAGGCTTGAGATCCGTTTCAGTTTCGACGAGCTATAGGAAGCCATACCGGTATCAGATTCAGCGTCGAGATCTATTCACCCCCTGTGTTTTTCCTTTTTTTTTTATGGCAGGCGGACGGATGAGCGCTATATACACAATGACGTTGCGTCAGTGTGACAAAAGGGGGTCAAACCGTTCCCCGCAACGGGCGCACGTCCGTGAGCATATACACACAGGACATATATGATGTATGAAGACACCTACTGTATACACACATTGTGTATATAGTTAGATCCTCTGTCTAAACTAAAGCATTTTGCAACCACCAGGCATGAATTATTGAGTTCTGTGTTTTTTTTTTATAAAGCATACGTCACTATACTTTTCCCCCGTTCCATTCTCTCTCTGGAGCTTTATGTTATTCTCTGTCATGTCGCCGAACGCCACTGTGTTGTTGTTGTTGTTGTTGTTGTAGTTTGTGTGTTTGAACCGATGACATGGTCAGTTATACGCATCCTCGTCGTTTTCCCCTTTGATTAGAGTAACGTTCATCATAGTTCATACAGTGTATAGACAGTTTGGAATTTGAAACGGTTTCAAATTGATTTAAATATTTTAGATTCCATAAGATTTGAAATGTAAAAAAAAAAAAAAAAAGATAATAAAATGCAGATGTATACCAGCCCCACAATGCAACACCGTGTGAACTTGTAGAATGTATTTTTTTTTTTAAAGGGTGGTTCAACTCATTTTGGCACCAATTGCATGACAGACTCAGAGTAATCTAGTAGGAGAGTAATGAACACTCCCGTTGACTCCCATTGTATAATTGAATTGAATTGAATTGAATTGAATTGTATAACAATGGAATGTGGAAGTGCTCTTTCTATCTCAATGGGATAGTTCCAGCCATAGGAGCAATGTTTGGAACTATCGCCCAATAAAATTAGGGCTGCAACTAACGATTAATTTCATAATCGGTTCATCGGCCGATTATTTAAACGATGAATCGATTAATCGGATTATGGCACCTTTTTGCAATTACTTAAAAAAATTAGCTTCAAGTTATTTTAGGCATGTTGTAACTAACAATAAAGATAATAAAAATGAATACTCCTTCAAAATGAATATGTTACTCCTATAGCTGACTGTCTTTCTTTCCATTTCTATCTCTATCTGGGACCCCAATTTTTATATTTTAATTTCTATTGTAAAATCAATTTAGAGTCCATTTGGTTCCATTTTTGTACTCTCTGTTACAGACCCTTTAGGGTCCACTTGGTTTAATTCCTAACTATCTATAATGTAGCTGCAGAACTCCCACTATGAGAACCACTGTCCTACACAGTCTGTGTGGACAAGCACGCACGCACACACACACACACACACACACACACACACACACACACAGTGTGTACACAAGTTACAAGTAGCATGCTAGCTGATAGGGGAAACCGTTCTTATTTAGCAGCCATATTGGCATGTTCTCTAGGGTCTAGGCTCTAGTATCACATATTGCCAAAGTTAAACAGCACTGGATGCTTTTGCCCTGTGCCCACTTCAATGCGCTGCTGTGATTACACAGGTGGAACAAATTTGACGATCGTTAGCAAGCTACCGGCCGGTACACTGCTAGTGCTCGTGTAGCCAGCCTGCAAGCTCACAGATTCAGACATTGGGGAGCATTTTTTCCTCATAAGACAAACAAATATGGACAGTGGCCGTGCTCACAAATGCCATGTTTTGGGGCATTTGATGAGTTTGCAGATCAGCTGTTTTGAGCGCGTCGCATCCACTTGGCTGACGCTCTCCCTCTCTCTCTGTGTGTGTGTGTGTGTGTGTGTGTGGGGGGGGAGACTGAAGTTGTGAGAGAGAGGGGTAGAATAGATGCGGAGAGCTCTGGTCACGTTCAAGACAATCTTGTGTTGTGTTTATACGGACCCGTTGCATATTGTTCGTTCAGCCTAGTGCCGTTACTGAACGGTAAAAAGAAAGCAGCTTTATGTTACATTTTAATGTTGGAAAACACCCGCGATAATAATCGCTAAGATAATTCGTTGGCAACGAATTCAATTATCGATTTTCATCGATTTAATCGATTCGTTGTTGCAGCCTTATCGCCCATATAGGCACCCGCTTTGCGGCGAGATCAAAGCGTGTCACCTGCACTCTCTTACTATACATTACTCTGGACAGACTAATACTTCCTCTTTCAATCCCTCTTCACACGCTTTGGCTTGATTGTGGTGCAGAACATGGCATCCCGTGGAGCAAGGCTGTCCACTTCTTTACCGGGTTAACACATTTTGGACTGAGGTCGATAAAGAAAAAAGGCTTCTAAATCCTAACGTTTTTCTGAAAAACCCATGTTTCTGTGTCAGTGGGTGTTCAACCTGTTTCATGTCAAGGACCCCCAGAATTATGCCACGGACCCCCATCTCAAAATATGTAGTTCCAGGGACCCCCCCCCCCCCCCAGAAGCCTATATTTTAGTTAAAAATGTTCGCTCTGAAATATATATTCAAAGATTTGTGCCACATTTTCACGACTTTTCAAAAATAGCAGATCTACAAGCTCGTAGCGCGCCACTCGGTGGCGCGCCACAAGCTTGTAGATCTGCTATTTTCCAAAAGCTAAAGTAGAACAGAATGCTTATAAAACACCAAAAGGGGTTCCCCGCCCCCAAAATGGGTTAACACAAGACCATGCAATCTATATGTAACGTTTTTCACTTTCACTATAGAGAAAAGGCGTAGATAATGGTATAGCAACAGCACGGCAAATTCACATAACGTCAACACAACACAACACAACACCAGGCAAAAGTCAGTGGAAAAGTTAGCATGTTAAAAAAGGCCCCCAAAAAAAGCCAGATGTCTGAAATTAAACGAGCCATGAAGTGACCCAGTTTGTTGAGCTAAAGTCACCGAAACGAGAAACTGACAAACAATTCCCTTCCCGCGGGCTATACCGTCCCGACGGAAGAGATAACTACCTCTGTCCCCACGAATGGGACACTAAACAAAACCTCACCGGGGCATCATCCCTCCCGCCATATCATCTCTCTGTTTGTTTGTTTCTCTCTCTCTCTCTCTCTCTCTCTCTCTCTCTCTCTCACACACACACACACGCGCGCACGCACGCACACACACACTCTGCCATGCGCATATAGGTCCAGAGAGACGTATCCATTGGGTCCATATAAAGCCGTTTTATAGAAGCTGTGCCAGATAAGCTGATGGCTGACCCTGTGTTTTTTTTTTTCATTTCCATCCTCAAACTCCTTCATTATGTGACACGAATCAATTATGGATGGAGAGAAAAAAGAGACGGCTGCAAAGACGTGGGTATTTTTGAATCGTCTTTGAGTGTGTGTGTGTGTGTGTGTGTGTGTGTGTGTGTGTGTGCGCGTGTGTGTGTGTGTGTGTGTGTGTGTGTGTGCGCCTGTGCGTGTGTGTGTACTTCGCCCCTGCAAACCCTCCACCACACTTGTGTATGCACCTCCTGCTGTGTCCTCTCCCATTTCCAATCTTTTCTCGGATGCCCCCCCCCCCCCCCTCCACAACCCCCGACGTCGTGCCCTCTCTCAACCAATTAGCAGAGTTATGGTGATTAGTAAGGGGGATTGTCAGATTGTCCTTGAAGCAAGGGGGCCGGTCTGACCCCCGGGGGCCCCTATAGTGCTCTCAGTTCAACCCCCACAGCACTGTACCGAGGCAGGGGCCGGTCTGACCCCCACCGGGCCCCTAGTAGTGCTCTCAGTTCAACCCCCACAGCACTGTACTGAGGCCCTCAGTATTTGAGATAGAGGCGGTATCTAGTGGTGGTTGGTTTGTGTCTCATGGGTGTGTATGCAATGCAGAATAATAAAGTTTTCTAAAAATGTTGTTGAGTTGACTTAGAGTTAGAAAACTATTATATAGCACGCAGGCACGCACACACACGCACGCACGCACGCGCACACACACACACACACACACACACACACACACACACACACACACACACACACACACGCACACACACAGTATATATCACTCTCCCTTCTGTCTCGTCACCCTGTCTGCCTTGTCCCTCTCTCTCTTTCCCATGCACTATACATGGCTGCAGGGTCGCAATATAAGCACTGTGTGGGGCAAGGGCACGGCAAGGCCACGTACCTCCTTTGGGGGAAGGGAGGCAGGGAGCCTGCTGGACAGTCAGTCAGTCAGTCAGTCAGTCAATCTTTCAGCCACAAGGACACAAGCCCTGCTGTTACTCTGCACCCATGCTAGCCCATTTTGGGCGAGAACCCCCTTTTGGTGTCATAGCATTACGTTATGCTTTAGCTATTGAAAAATAGCAGATCTACAAGCTCGTAGCGCGCCACCGAGTGGCGCGCTACGAGCTTGTATAGGTCTGCTATTTTTGAAAAATCGAAGAACGACTGACATAGAAACATAGCTTTTTTCAGAAAACTGTCAGGATGTATAGATTAGAAGACGTTTTTAGAATCTGATCTCAGGTCAGAATGGGCTAGTATACAGAGTAGCAACACCACACATCATTACGCTGACTGAACAAAGCGCCACGGCTACACTCAGTGTGCTCAGATTTATATTGTCTTTGGGGCGGCATGGGATGGGAGCGCACCTTTGTATCGAGACACGGAGCAACCGCGGCATGGAACTGAACTGCAGGAGGAAGAAAAGTCTGCCAAAGCTTAACCCATTTTGACAGTTTGAAAAGGACACTTTTCTGAAAAAGTTATTCGTTCTTCGATTTTTCAAAAATAGCAGATCTACAAGCTCATAGCGCGCCACCGAGTGGCACGCTACGAGCTTGTAGATCTGCTATTTTTCAATAGCTAAAGCATAGCATAATTGCTGACACCAAAAGGGGCTCCCGCCCCAAAATGGGTTAACTAGAAATGCACTTGAGATGCCAAAACCGCAGAACACTAAACGACTTTTCCATTCCTTAACGTGTGTCCTGTCACACCCGACAGCCCCTCCCCTTCCAGGCAACAACACACGACACCACGTTATCACAATGAACGTCATCTATATATAAGCACATAGGCGTGTGCTACAGTGACCTTGACTTTGGACAAATGTATTATTTTAATCAATAGCGCAGGTCCTGACCCTATAACCCCAACTCATGGCAAAGCTCGGTCCAAATCCGACGTAGGATATCTTTCACGGGAAAAAATATAAATAAATAAAAAGACCTCTGCAATGGTGAACCATAATTTTCAACATTGTGCTAGACCCATACAAACCTAAAAAGAAAAACACAAGAATATAACTCAATTTCCTCTTCATCGCAAAGTTTCGCAAAGTTTCCCCAAAAATATGTCTGGGAGGCTTGCAAAATACACCGATTCTGCTGGGTGAGGATTTAATAATGATACAGTAAACCTGTTGTACAACAGAGCAGGGAAGGGAACACAGCCACGCAGCTAGACATACTGTACATACAGTATACAGACGGACATATATACACAGACAGACAGACAGACAGACAGACAGACAGACAGACAGACAGACAGACAGACAGACAGTGAGGGCAAATAGCCACTTACCTGGTTGGTATAGAAGATGATTTCATATAGGACCAGGAAGCATGCAAGGAGGAGAAAAAAAAAATAGAGACATATATTAGATGATGATTTATACATTGTGGAAATGAATACGTTCTGGTCCGTCTGAAGGAAATTGCAGTTAAAACATGGCGCATTGCAAATAACAACAATGATAATAAATGACTTTTCCTATGGGTTTTCAGGGAGCATCAGACCGGCGACGACATCGACAACACACACAGCAGACTCCAATTTACGCATAGAAAATCCATCCTCCTTTTAACCCATTCTGAACGGGAAGCCATTTCGGTGTTAGCATCATGTTATGCTTTAGCTATTGAAAAATAGCAGATCTACAAGCTCATAGCGCGCCACCGAGTGGCGCGCTACGAGCTTGTAGGTCTGCTATTTTTGAAAAACCGAAGAGCGACTGACATTTTTTAGAATCTGATCTCAGGTCAGAATGGGTTAATCAGACCAGTGTGTGTCCAGTGGAAACCTCGTATGAACTCCAATTTACGCATAGAAAATCCATCCTCCTTTTAACCCATTCTGAACGGGAAGCCATTTCGGTGTTAGCATCATGTTATGCTTTAGCTATTGAAAAATAGCAGATCTACAAGCTCATAGCGCGCCACCGAGTGGCGCGCTACGAGCTTGTAGGTCTGCTATTTTTGAAAAACCGAAGAGCGACTGACATTTTTAGAATCTGATCTCAGGTCAGAATGGGTTAATCAGACCAGTGTGTGTCAGTGGAAACCTCGTATGAATCTGATCTCAGGTCAGAATGGGTTAAAGCTCCTGTTATTATCAGCCACAAAACCGTTATCTCCCAAAACACTGTGGAAAGCCAGAATGCAGCCCTCAGCCACGTAAGATCACAACGCCGGACATGTTTATACCTATACCGAGCAAATATAGAGGAGACGGTGGTCATGCTGGCACACAGCCAGCGGGAGAGGGCAAATATCGCCGACTGTATCCTCACGAGACCTTTACAAGAAACAACCCAGCGACCGGAGAACGTCGCTATAGGCTGTGTCCTTATCCTATTATATTATATTACAATTGACTCATGTTACCCTGCTGACTCAGTCATAAACCATATAGTTATCCATATTTAACATAATAGAGTGTGGAATGCAGCTATACGCCCCAAATATGGAGTATATGTTCTCATGACTATATAACATTCCTTTACAGGGTTATATGTCTCTTAAAACATTCTTAAAACATATCATATACATTCCTGTATGGGATTTTGTCATTTATTGTACAGTCTAGGTCTTGCATTTCTATGTGTATTGTTCCCTGGTCTAGTTTTCATGCAGTTCTATATGTTTGTTTGCTCCAGCTGTGTCTCATTTTGTAATCAACCCTCATGTGTTCATCAGTCTTGTTCCCAGTCAGTCCTTGTTGAGTCATTGTATCCTGTCACCTGTTTCGGTCTGTTTTAAGTTGTTCAGTATGTTCACCTGTTCTTCTGTATTTAAAACACCAATGCATGGTTTTGAACCCTACATGCCTGGCTGTCCTGCGTTTGGGTCCTTAATACCTCACCTATACACGTGACAGGCTGGCAGGTTTCCTGAGAGGAATTCCCCTGGCCTAAAAATCCACCCTATTCCCACTTTCGCCCAACGGAAAGCATCCAACGTGCTTATATAGTGTCTTCTGATTCGGTGAACATTTATATCGACTGTCTTGTCTTGAAGGATATGGGGATGTATATAGCGCACTTTGAAAACGAGTGGCTAATCTTTTTGTTTGATCGGAGCAAATATGCACACAGGGAAGTGTACCGCATGCAGAAAGCAAACAGCAGAAAATAGCACAAAGGGGTTTTTTTTTTTTTTTTAAGAAAAAACTTAAATCCTGAAGAGGATTTAATCAAACCCATCTGTTCAAACTGTAGGTGTAATTGCTTCACATGTGTTCAGTACATTCACATGTGCGTGCACATGTGCACAAACTACTGTACAAACATACTGCATGTTATCCTATGGAAAACAATGAATGGAGTGTGTGGTGGTGGGATTAAACACTGTGTGTGTGTGTGTGTGTGTGTGTGTGTGTGTGTGTGTGTGTGTGTGTGTGTGTGTCTGTCTGTGTGGGTGTGTGAGTGCATGTGTGCGTGTGTGTGTGAAAATTGCCATAATCAATGTAACTTTAATCAGCTGTGCTTTAAACATATAGGAGCAGGCATGCGGCTTTCGGCATGCACTCACAAACGCACACCAACCTGCATAAGTGTACAGATGCAAATGCGCGCGCGCAAGTCGCGCATGCACACACACGCACACACACACACGCGCACACACACGCACACACACACACACACACACACACACACACACACGCGCGCAGACGCACACGCAGAGTTTAATCCCACCACCATACTCTATTCATTGTTTCCTAGTTACACAGACCCAGATATCGCAGGAAAAGCAAACAGAGTGAGAGGGAGGCAGCAGGAAAACTGTAGAAAAGTCGTCATTTGCATAATCTTTCCTTTGCAGAGAGAGAGAGTCTTGAGGACGAATAACAACTTAAGAAAGCCATCGTCTGCCAAAGCACTCTCAGAGTTGAGCCAAAACCGAGGCTTTTGTAACACGGGCTAGAAAATCTGCCATTAAATCAAACACACGCACACAGACACAGTCACGCACACAGGCGCCGCGCACGCACACACACACGCACGCGCGCACACACACAGACGTTATTTACAAGAGAGTAAGTAAGCAAAAATGTTGAGAAGTAAATAGATATTGAAACAATTAAGTGCTTATAATATACACAGTAAAAATCCTCAGTGTTCATTTAAAAATGAAGGTTTCCAAAAGGTGCACGTTCAATGTATTATACATTTGTACACTACAGAGCTATACACAGATAATACACTGACACTGAGGATTGTGTATAACCATTAATGCCCCAGACAGCAAAACAAATGGTTGGGTCTCCTCCTCCTCCTCCTCCAGCTCTCATCATCTTATCTTAATTATGCCCATACATACACAGGATGGCTTGAAACATATCCGTGGCTCTCAGCCAGTGAGGCAGATTACACACATGGCGGCGGTGGTGCACCGAACGCCTCACGAACCACAGCCAGAAGGGTTGTAAGTCATTGTATACCCAGACCACTTTTCCGTGATTAAAGTGTTTTTTCTTTTGTTTGTTTTACTTTGCAGTCTTCTATACAGGCAAGATATAGCATGAGGCTCCTTGCCAGCTGCAACCCATCAATATGAGCCCCCCGGGGGGTAGACAAGCCAGTCTGTGGTGGACTGGTGTGTTCCTCCATAGGATGCTGGGCGAACACGTATAGCGACTGCCATAACGACCACCTCACAGACCACCTCGTAGCTGCCTAGCGACCACCTCACAGCTGCCTAGCGACTAGCAACCACCTCACAGCTGCCTAGAGACTAAGCTGCGCGCCTAGCGACTATAGCACTCGCCGTGTGACTGTCAAAGGGGGCGTCCTTTCAGTGAACGCAGACAGAGAGACAGCCGAATGAGACACATAACAAACCAAGGATAGTTAAAGCACGTAAAAAAAAATAGACCCTGTCATTAGTTATTTATCCGTAGAGCCCTACAGAATTTATAGGAAATGAATATGTAGCATACATGTTTATTGCTGTCACTAATGCAGTATTGTTTAAACTTTTATTTTGTTACTCTCATGGTCTCCTGCCTACTGGTACCTATTTGTGCCAATGTGTTATCAGTGCGAGGGGGTTGGCATTGTTGTAAGCCAAGGGGTGGGCAACTTTGACGATGGAGAGGGCCACTATATTTCCACACTCACTCCAGAGTTGCATATTAATGTCGTAGCAAAAATATCCGATCTACAAGCTCAAAACGCGTCGTATCGCAGCACGTTTTGAGCTTGTAGATTGGCTATTTTTGCTATATTTGAATTGAAATCCTGAAAAAAATGTGGCCATTTTTTAAATTCCGAATCCTGAAAAAGAACATTTTTTTTATTTAATTTCAAATTAATTTAGTTATAGTCATGTTAACGTTATATGAGCTAAATCCAAAACACATTGGACATATACAAAAGCGGGTCATGTTTGCATGTTTGGAATTGTAACAGCTGAAATCAATACTATATATATCACTATTCTGATATTAACCTGAGGGCCACATTAAGTGAAGGTGGGGCCATAAACGCAAGCACGGGAGCAGACGCTATAGTCCGACATGCGGATGAATGTCGGACTAATGCCCTGACTGAAAAGCGTCCACCCCCCATTAAAAGTATTGTAGACCGAAATACCTTTACAGTGTTGCAACAAGTACTCTCCGTTTTATTAGTACGTCTAGTGCCTGAAAACAGTTTGACAGTCCCTTTTGTTTGACAGGCACTGCACTACTTAAGTATTCTGTTAATGCTACCAACACAAGCCTGCGTCATTACTGGTAAATTAGGTGAGTCAGCCAGTTCAACACCAACAGCTGAGAACTCAGGATTCTGTTAATATACCGTAAGACAAGGTGGCCCTTCCACACTGAGAAAAGGGTTACATATCATTTAAAGCACTTTATATAATTGCTCATGAGGTGAGTTGTAGATAAAAAAAGATTTGCACACCAACTTACAAAGGACAGGTGCGTAGGAGCCGAGCGTAAAAACACAGAAGCAGTATCGCACACTGTCTTCCACCTGCATAACAATTTATTGTAAGTGCAACGTTTCGCTCAATTGACCTTCATCAGATGCCTGATGAAGTATCCGATGAAGGTCAATTGAAATTGAAAAATTTGTAATTCAGTGCTTGTTGGAGGGCCAAGCAACGACCCTAAATCTCCTGGTATACTGCAATGACAACACAATTTATCGCGAACGCCTGTGAGCCATTTATTATGTATAACCGAGCAGAACATGTCTGTGCGTGTGTGTCACGCTGTGACACCGCCCGCCCGCCCGCCACCAGAGGGCACAGCTGTATCACACACTCACACAGTAGAAAACTTTTTCAAATAAAACTTTAAAAGAAAGAAAAAAAATACCTAAAAAAAAAAATGCACAGAATTTATTCTATTCTTGTTATTGCAATTTACGAGCTGCGTTCGCTTCCCGCGTTTGTGCGTCTTACTTGTCTATAATAAAGTATTATGTGGGTGACAACAATGTGTGGGGGGGACCTGTGTTTTCCAATGTTAGTGCAGGGTTATAGGTTCAAGTTTCTTTATTATTTGTCTTCCCGAGGAAGACATTTATTTGTCTTAGACTAAGGGCCCGCATGCAACTAAGGCCTCTTTTAGACGGCGACCATCTCCATATAACACGTCAAAGTCCCGTTGCGTTCTCATTTTTTTGGACCATTTACATGAGAACGCACACTTGAATGAAAACGCTACAAAGTGCATGCATATATATGCCAGGTCGCTAGGTGGCGCGTGTCCTTGTGGGGTCCGTGTGACGCAGCGCATATATAAACCATAGACATAAGTCACGCATGCGTAGAACTACTTCCGTTCTTCTTCTACACAGAAAGTAAACAAACGTCGCGTCCTCATCACACCTCCAGCAAACCGGACTATCCGACATGGTTGTTGTTGTTCGTTTCCCCTAGCAACTGACGCATGCCTATGACACCATGTAAAAACGTAGGACACGGGTGAGCCGACCAGAGCTGACGTAAGCCATGATGTCACAATTTTTGCGTATCCACCGTTTTGCGTGTTGCACCTCCTGTGAACACGGTTCTCGTCTAAATGACAGCAGCAAACGATACTTTATTTTGCCGTTTTTTATGAACACCATCCTCGTGTAAAGAGCACCTAAGCGTAGCCCTTATGCCCTTATGTCGCCGCAGAGCAGCTATAGCGCCAGGGTTAGGTGAAATCAAGATTGAAGCAGCAAGCAACTGTAAGAAATGATTGTTGCAGATTGTTATGTGGTGCACATGGAGATGATGGAGTGTGTGTGTGTGTGTGTGTGTGGGTCTAGTTTGAAATGGTAGAGCTCTCTCTCTACCATTATATACTCTGTAATGCCGGTATCATGCTCTGTATGCCCCGGGGGCATCTCAGACAGAGAGGATGCTGCAATCCTCTGAAATCCAGAGACACAGGCCTAGAGGAATGATGTCATCACAGCATTGGGGGCGGGCATGCAGCCCATCCTGGTTTCCTATACTTTTTAGACCACACTCACGCACGCGCACGTAGCCGCGTACGCGCACACACACACACACACACACACACACACACACACACACACACACACACGCGCATTGCAAACACGCAAGTTCATGCAAAAACTTCCACACATACATACACATGCATTGATTCACTCACACACACGCGCACACACACACACACACACACACACACACACGCACACACACACACACACACACAAGTGCACACAATATTATTCGGACAAACTCACATGGGCCAGCGATGGAAGGGAAAATCCCTGATTGGTGTTCTCCTATGGCCAAAAATAATACGATGCTACTGTATATACAAAGCTCTATAATGTGCACCATACTGTCTGCTCGCAGCAGCACAAGCAATGAGGGCAGAGATATACGTATGTTTGCCGTCTCTTTTGCATTTCCGCATTTCCGTTTGACGAAAGTGATGCGTCACACCAAACTTGTAAAAGAGGACAGAAGCTTAAGTCCAATAATGGTATTTTATTCTAGGTCTCAAACAAATCTGTTTAAAAACATAAAACCATTTATCTTGTGGGGATGAGGTAAAATGGTCCTCACAATGTATTTTGGGGGAGAATTGGGGGAGAACTTTTGCCCGCAAGTACGACACAAGCGTGCAACACACGCACGCACGCACACAGACACCAGTGCTGAGAACATTTCCAATTGTCATGTATGCTTTTACAATATACTTCCTACATGGTTCCAAATGTTTCTCACTCCCTGCAACAACCTGACCTCTCCCTTGTTTTGTTTTCACCTCTCTCCCATCCATCCATCCATACATCCATCCATCCAGTAGTACTGTACATATTACTATTGGATTATTTTCACAGTGACAGTTTTGACAAATAATCGGCAGGTGACTAAAGAAAAACAATTGATCAGCTATGGCAATTAACCAGTTAGTTTCATTAAAAAAACCAAGTTGCATCTCTTTACTGTAATGCAGACTTTAAAACGAGGAAAAGACAACACGTGCCATATATATATATAATATGACGATATTAAAAATCCCTTATCATATCATCAATACAATATAGCTCTCTCTCTCTCTCTCTCTCTCTCATTATGCACTGGGAATAAGGATGTGATAGAGCCAGAGAATGCAAACATAATCAAGTCCGTCTCCTTAGAGTGCACATGTGTACACACTCGTGCGCACACACACACACAGAGAAAGGCACACACGCTAGCATACACACACAACAAAGCAAACACATTTAAATCCCAATCCACATTGAGGTCACTGCACCAGTTTACAGCACGAAAGTAAATAAAGTTGTGCCCATTTTATCCTATCTCTGCGGACACTGCCACGTGCGCGCGTGTGCACGTGTGCGTGTGTGTGTGTAAATGTGTGCGTGTAACAGACCAGCTTCCAAGCCTACTGTTATTTCTCCTAAAGGGAGTTGATAATAGCCGAGGTTCCACTTCCAGCTTCACAAACAAGGTGTCTGTCTGTCCACACGTAATTACATTACAACAAACCACATCCAAGTTCCACAGCAGACTTTAAATCTCCATTTCTCTCTGTAACAGTACTAATGTCATGCAAATTTCAGTTTCCAGTGTAAACACCTCAGTATTCTGGGAATGCTGTCAAAATTTCACATTCTATCTTGTTATTCGTTTATTCCTAACTACTTAGTTTGTTTCTATGTAGTATGTTTCTTGGCTTCCATCAAGGACCACTTTAGAATACTGTTTCCTAATGCTATCCTCTACTCTGAGAGTTTTAGTCATGCTACCCCTTTTGAGTTTGAATTTAAAGGGACACTTCACCCTTTTTGCAAAAAAAAATATATGTTAATGACGTTTAGAAGCTTTAGATCACTTTTCTGGGGGTATTTATGTGTGTAATATGTGGTTTTAGATATTTTAGATTGTAGCAGTGAGCCTGTTGTCTCTGATGTCATGGACACTGGTCTCACTACTTTCCTGGACTACAATTCCCATAATTCTTTGGTGCACTGCTCCTCCTTGTGGATAGGGGGGAGACATAGAGTATTAAAAGGATAGAGACTAAACTAGCGCGAAGCTCCGCCCCCTCCACTATTCATGTCAGTGGAAGTTGCTCAGTGGCGTTTTGAAGCACCCGGAAGGCTGCCGGAAGTACCGTCTTTTCGCTGATTCAGCATTTCACTTCCGCATTTGGACACCAAATTTTGGTGTCCAAATGCGGAAGTGCACCCAGAGTGCACCTGGGCTTTACATTGGGCGCTCGGTTGCACGGGGTTTCCTCGTCAAGAATCCACGGGTCCGCCTGCAGTCCTTCCTCTTACCACTAGGCCAGCGCCTCAACATTGGCGTGCCTAGCTGGCCCCTTGGGGGGAGAGCTGTAGTAGTCCAGGAAGGAAGTGAGCCCAGTGTCCATGACATCAGAGACAACAGGCTCACTGCTAAACGTCATTAACATATATTTTTTTGCAAAAAGGGTGAAATTTAAATTTAAATTTAAATTCATAATACAAATCTAATGTAATGAAAACACTGGTTTCCATTGATCACTACTGTATATCCTGTGTCCCAGTTTGCAGTCTGTAATGTTGCATAACCCATACTGTAGCTTGTGTGAGCTATTCGGCTAAAAAGCCGAATGCATGTAAACGTTAGAATGAAAAACAAAAACTACACGACACTACAACAGGAACAGGCATTGCCACTGTGCGAAACACCAGGGGCCTCGCTGGATAACCTTGATGCTGTACGTAATGGTTTATATGATACCCGCAGAATCTGTCCTCCAAACCCATAGTAATAATCAAACGATGTTTATTTGCATATAACTGAGTCATTAATGTAATGCAGGGTGGACAATATTCAAATAACAAACAGCATGATCTATACTGAATAAATAAATAAATCAACTTTCCTAACCAAAAGGGATAATAAACAATACCAGTAATGTATTGTCTAACTAATACCTTAAAGGTATATTCAGTGATTTCACTTAATTCAAATATCACTTCTTTTTTTGTTTTGTTGTGATAATCCTCTCTACTATAGAGTGTGCTGACCATATAAGGAGTTCCTCCCTGTCCCCAGTTAACCCCTGGGGGTCAAAAAACCGTAGGTTTCGTTTTTGGCTTAGGTCCCAGCCAAAAACGAAACCCAAGGTTTTTTGAGTGAAATCACTGAATATACCTTTAAGAAGAAATGGCTATCCATCCATACATTAGTATTCAATAGGTGCAACATATCACCAAATGTGAAATAATACCCACAAACCAATTGCTACCAGTACCAAATATCTTTAAAAATTCAATCACATTCATGAAGCTACAAATCAAAGTAGCAGATAGGTCGGGAGTCAGGATGGGGTTCGTTTGGGCTGCTCACCTATACACACACACCTACTTACATTTAGCCAATCACAAAACACCCTCAGACAAGCATACATACATACAGTAACCGGGTGAAGAGGATCGAGTCAGACATGGCACAAATAACACAGCACCACAGATGATAACACAGCGTGTTCTGTCTCTATAGCAGAAGAAAAGGTGAATGGCGCGTGGAGGCGTGGCCCAGGCGCTATAGGTGTTTTCTGTCTAGAACGCGTATTCTGAAGCAAATTAGCTGGTTAGAATAACTGATATTTGCAAATATGTGATATGATATATATATAAGAGCTTGTCCCCACTTGCAAACAAAGAGCGGGCCCATTCCATTAGTTTTCATACAGAACCCACTCTGCAGAAAGGAGGGTGCACATGTGAGCACGTTTCGCAAAAAGTCAAATTGGAGCACATTTCAAGGACCTTAAAAAGTACACAGTCAAGGGTGCAGTATACCAGAGTTTCACAGAACTATACCATCCAATTCACTCTATTGTCAAAATAAATGTATTTGCAATATAGGCAAAGGTTAATGAGAGCTTGTCACAGCATTAAATAAAACACGGATCATTCAGAACTAGAGCACATTCCTCCATATGTTGATCTGACCTCATCAAACCCTGTACTCTCAAGACATGCTCCTTATATGGCCAGTATACAGAATTCATTCCATGTTAATCTGACCCCCCCCCCATGCCAAAGCGCCAGCAGTCTGCCGTCAACGAGGAGGACGCGAGGTCGATCTCGCCCTCAGGCGTCTTTACTGGTTATATATTTTTTTATTATTTTATGCTTCGACGTATGACTATATGTATGTGTCACAAAAAGGTATCTGCGTTGTTAGCTTGTATAGTACTTTGGCTAGTTTGGGGAACATTCTCTTTCTTTTTTTAATAAACATTTAACCAATGAAATGTATTAACAACGAGCTTGTGACTAAATAACGGCATTAGAGCCAAGGTTATTTTTTTTTTCTCCCATTCCCTGAAAAGCAGTGGGTTCTGAACATACAAGGTTTTCTGCCCAAGAGAGACAATTAGCCCATTCTGAACGGGAACCCATTTTGGTGTTATAGCATCATGTCATGCTTTAGCTATTGAAAAATAGCAGATCTACAAGCTCATAGCGCGCCACCGAGTGGCGCGCTACGAGCTTGTAGGTCTGCTATTTTTGAAAAATCGCAGAACGACTGACATTTTTAGAATCTGATCTCAGGTCAGAATGGGTTCATCAGACCAGTGTGTGTGTGTCCAGTGGAAACCTCGTATGAATCTGATCTCAGGTCAGAATGGGTTAATATAGCAGCAGCTACTGTACACAGCACGAACCCTGGATGTGAACCCTGTGAGTTCGAGGACAGAACGCGGCGCGTGAATGGCTGATATTTAGATGAGATTTCAAGCTTTTTGTCGTGCAATAATGGCAAAGAACATCCTCGCCTTGCTTACATTTATCTTTGCAAGGTGCTCTGCAGCACTCTTACCACCAATGTTCGCTGTGCATGCACACACACACACACACACACACACATGCACGCCCATGTGTGCCACGCGCATGCACACACGTACGTGCACGCACGAGCAGACACACACACGCACGAGCAGACACACACACACGCGCGCGAGCAGACACACACACGCACGAGCGGACACTAACACATAGAGCGACTGAGAATGGACTGGATGAACCGCTCATCCCAATAGAGAGGGCCTTTGATCAGGCATCAAACGCATGCGGCCAAGGAGACAACACACGCACACAGACAGACAGACATGCAGAGACCCAGACATGCAAACACACACACACACACACACACACACACAATATTACGCACAGGCACAGACACAGCATCACTACACACAGTATACATGCACGCAAGTGCACACGTACAGTACACACACCCACCCACTCCCATCAACAACACATCACATGTGAGCTTGTAGATCTGCTACTTATTTTGGAGGTATTAGGAGTGATTTTGGAAACTTTTGGAAAATGTTGAAACAAAAATTGGAAAATTTGGTAAACGATTGGAATTTCTGCTAACATGTTCGCCTAATAGTGACTTGCCCAAAATCGGGGCTTGTAGATCAGCTATTTGAACTATTTAAAAAATGTTTTAAATATAGTGAAAATCACACCCGTGTGAAGTAAGTGGTGCAACTCCGTGTGAGGGTCCCCGGGAACTCGTCCAGGGTGTCGGCCCAGTTCCGGCGAGCCGCCCCGCGTCCGAAACGGTTGAGAAATGACAGTTATCGTGTGGGGGGTCCCCAAGCGGTCCCTCTACTGTACTGTACTGTACTGTGCTGTACTCTATACTGTTACACCTGAAATCATCACATATACAGTTAATATGTTTGTGTGTGTTATAGGCTGCACAACAGTGACACTGAAAACCCAACCAAATGCTATTTTCGTGCTCAGACCCAGCCAGCCAACGAGCCAGCCAGGCACACACAAAGCTACTTAAAGGTATATTCAGTGATTTCACTTAATTCAAATATCACTTATTTTTTGGTTTTGTTGTGATAAAATCCTCTCTACTATAGAGTGTGCTGACCATATAAGGAGTTCCTCCTTGTCCCCAGTTAACCCCTGGGGGTCAAAAAAACCTTAGGTTTCGTTTTTGGCTCTCTATCCTGATTGGACGAAAGGCTTAGGTCCCCCAGCCAAAAACGAAACCTAAGGTTTTTTTAAGCGAAATCACTGAATATACCTTTAATGAAGTGGTTGCATCACTACACTTAAAAATGGCAAATGCGTTTAGGGATAAGGGGTAAGGGGGGTGGCGCAAAGCTAAACAATATTGCTGAGGTTCATTTCTCAACGACTGCAGACATGGGTTCTCTGTGGTTCATCCTAATATAGTTTAGTGGCTCAGGAGGTGGAGCTGCCATCTGGAACCTGGAAGCTTCACAGTTTGATCCCCCAGTTTTCTCATTCTGCATGGCGTCGGGTCAAAGTGTCCTTGAGGCAGGAGGCTGAATCTCCTACAGTATAACTGCTCCTGACACAAGAAGGCTCATGGTGCCCCCGTCTCTCCCCGTCAGTGTGTGAATACGTAGGTGGATTTCAGACATTTTTTTCAAAAGCACTTTGTGTGGTCGATAAGACTATAGAAAAAGCACTACGGCCGGGTCCGGGATATAAATGCAAATGGAATAACGCTGATATCGGTTGTTTTCTGGTGTAGCTGTATGACGAAAAAATGAAATAATAACAATAATAGTAATAGTAATAGTAATTGCGAACGCAGTGAGCACTAACTATGAGACCTAGCAGATCATGTCTGTCTGTGTGTCTGTGTGTCACGCTGTAACACCACCTGCCCGCCACCAGAGGGCGCAGCTGTATCACACACAAAACACACACACACACACACACACACACCTTAACTTAAAAAAACTTAACTTAAAAAAAAAATAACTTAAAAAAATCTTTAAAAAACCCAAATATGTACGAGCTGCATTCGCTTCCCGCGTTTGCGCGTCTTAGGCTACATGATACATTTAAACATTTCGTGGTGTCTTATTATATGTAATCTGATCTGTCATACAAAAAACTTCCAGGAACAGAGAGATAGGGCCAGACAAAATGCTACTGGGGATGTTGGGGCCGGGGGACAGATGGATTGGAAACATGTGATAAGGGATGGGGGGGGGGGGGGGGGGGGTCGGGCCTGTGTCCGTGGGGATGACTTCTCCATGGAGGTTAGACAGATCAGTGTGGGCCAGCAGCGTTTCTGTATTTCACTGGACTTCTCTCAGGAGAGGTGAAGGCATTCGTACCTGTTTTTTACTCTGCTGGCCTTCAGGTGCCTAGCTCTCTGGCACGCACACGCACACGCACACACACACACACACACGCACACACGCACACACACACGCACACTGGCTGGCTGCAGCTACGCAGTGTTCTAAGCATTCCAAGGGCATTTTGAGAAATGACGGTTGCAAATGCAAAAATGTTGATTACAGACTATAATGAGCACGGAAGAAGACATGTACCCTACAGTATATATATATGCACAGTATTGCCGGATTTCAAAATAAGTCAGTGAATCAGTTAATCTAACTCGAGATCTGTACTCGGAGGCATTAAAAACACTAGTTTCAGGCTTTTATTTGTGTAAGGTCCAGGAAGTTGTCCACTTCCACCACACAGCATGTGACGCGTTCTCTTTTTTTTTTCTGTGTAACCATAATGTTCTTTTAAATACAATCATTCTAAGCCTCTGGTACAATAGTTTAACGTTACCCATCTGGCAACACATTTCGGGCGCACACACACACACACGAAAACTATACAGGTATGTCTGAATAATAATAATTATATCTATGTCTGATAAAAGTCCATTGCAATGAACAGCATCATGCACGTAGTCGTACAGTAGGCGTACATGTGTGCCTCTGCTGTACTCCCATCCCTACTGTACCCCTCCCACTCAATCCCTTTCTTCAGACCACCACCAACCTCCTGCCTTATCCTCTTGTTCTCCCCCTTCCCCCTGCACTGTACTCTAGTGGCAGCCACTTTTAATTGCTTTCTGAGTCACCTAATTCCACAGAGGAAAGACAGTCATGTGAGTGAGTGAGCGAGCGAGCGAGCGAGTGAGTGAGTGAGTAAGTAGAGAGAGAGAGAGAGAGAGAGAGAGATGAAGGCGGAGGTATAAATATATAAAACAGTTTAAAGACAGACGGACTCAAAACAAATCCTCTCTTATCCATGAAAAGACGTTTGAGAAAGTGAATAATTGCTTTTCTTATACATTGTCATGATGTGTTACATCGGTTTAAATCCTCAGCGAAAGATAGTGTGACCTGCCCACCGTTGTCTGACAACCTTTTACGTCCCCAATCTAAAAACCGTTTGTCGCCTTCATGTTCCCCCGAAACACCTTTTGTTCTATAGCCACAAAAAAAGACACAATTTGAATCAATAACCAAATATGTTACCCTAGTAATAATGGAGATGATACATATTCTCTCGTATTATTTCTCTGCGTGGGCTTGGTACCGTTGGTATACCCTCTCTGTACTGCAGAAATAGAGTGACCTTTCCTACAGAAATAAATCATTATTGGTAGACTAGCTGTGTTCGTTTAATACAAATGTCGCACCTGGAACCTTTTAACCTAGAATAATGCCTATTCAATATAGTCATGATAAACCACAATTAATAAAACAAGCAAGGGTCCAGAATGAAGAATGAGACCAGAGGCTGAGATACTGTAAAAAATAGAGACCTATCCCAATTATACAGTCAACAGTGGAACAAATCACGAAGGGAACAATAAACATAAAACAGATTTTGGCCGAGGGGAATAAATGGGAAAATAATAGGACTCTGAAATTGGAAAGCTCATTAACAATGGTAAGCCCAGAAAGAAATGTAGCAGCACACACCACCAAACAAACAGAACAATACATGCAAAATGCTACCACTACACACAGTAAGATTGTGAGTAATCTAACGTGTTAATATTTTTTTCCACTAATTGTAGCAAAGCAAAAACAAACACTGACCATGCATGGGTGTACCAAAGCCTCAAATGTCCACACAAAGGGAGGACCTATCATCTTCACCTGCATCCTCTCCTGTCCTGCGAGGTCCTAAACCAAGCATATTCAGAAGACCCATTCCACAATCTCTGAATGCTATAGTCTGGCACTATACACACATCCCGGACGTCACCTGTTGTTCGTCATTTGCATTCACAAGAGTATATATTTAAAAACATATCTTTAAATTTAATTTTAGAAATTCCTTTTCTGATAAGCAGCAAGCTATATGCCTCGTCAAATGTGTCTGTAAAGACGAAACGGAAGCGGGGAGGAGGCATCACATCAACATCACATTTCCTCTTATTAATATTAAACAGCCTTCATCATATTCTTGACAGGATCCTATACACGACTCTGTCCTCATCTCTGGTGGAAGGCCGGGAACGGAGATTCCTCAAATAATTCTTATTTTGCTAAATTTCTGCCAATTAATTAATTGATATTCCATGCCGATTAGCTATAACGCATCATCCAATTGACGAATGAGTGATTTGATTGGGGCATCCCTACTGAAACACATTAAACATGTCACGTTCTTTCCTTTGAAACATTAAAACTCTCCGTCTCATGTGCACTGTCACACAAGCACACACAGGTCTGAGGTCTCTTTCATGAGACTATACGTGCTCACATGTTCTGCTATTGCTCAGATATAGCTGTGTTCATCTTATCCTATATATGCCAAGTCAGTTTCATGCACAATTCACTGTCAACTTGTGTAGCCATTATGTCAATGACAACATAGCACTTATTTCCTCTTTCGAAGGACTCGCAAAGCCAGTGTGGGACAGCCACAATTCGACAACTTTTGACTAATTGAAGATAGAAAGACACAAAAAGTACTGAGGCAGATGAAGAGAAATAGACAATGTACGTATATGTGTACCAGAGAGACAGTCGAGATCATACCACATGCTACAGTCAAGGCAGTAAGTATCAATCACATGCCATGATACAGTCAATGCTGTAAGTATTGCATTATCTGTAGAAAGTTGTAGAATGTGCATACAGTACATTGCTATCGTTATATCATATCATGGCAGAGATTTGCACTCTGGAGCGCACCTTTAGTTACATTTCAATTAAAACATTAATACATGTCTCTAGGCTTTATTCTGCCCATTTGCGCTTGCTGCATCTGTTTCTCTGTAACCGCCAGAGAGAGAGAGAGGGAGCTGTTCCTTATGAATAGCGGACTGAACTTTTGACAGTAGCTTCATTTCAGCAAATGAACAAGAACCATTTCTTAAAGAGCTTTCATAGTACTGTATACAGGCTGTATGGTACAGTATGTGTATGTTTGTGTCGCTCTCCCCGTGGTGCTGAATAAGCACAACCTTGAGAGCCTTTAGGTCAGTGTTATGCATTCACTTTGCTTGTGTAATAATCACAAATGATACAAATCATAATATGTGGGCTAGTAATAATTATAAGCTGCAAAGATTCCATCAATAATTTTAAAGGAGTTAAAAATGTATAATAATAATAATAATAATAATAATAATAATAATACAGGCAAAATAGAAAATATGGTATAAAGTTTTCCATTAAGTTTCATCTTTATTTTCCGCCTTTCAGGTTGTCATTTTCATTTCTAATCCTTTTGGTGTACTGGAGATGTTTTAACGTCAGTTCTAAATAGTAGCAGTACTAGTTATCTTTCATGTTAAAACTGTTCATAGCTTTGGTATGCAACAGGAATTCTGGAAAACGAAAAGTGAAGTCTGTAGACAAATCACAGCACCACTATGTGCAGAATTCCCTCATGAAACCAAACAACCTCATGGCCATGAATGCAGCATCAAACACAAGCAAGAAGAATGCCATATATATATAGTTAATTGATTGGGAGATTTATTCAGCACTACCTCTCTGCATAACAATCGATGAGTTCTCAGACACAGCCACTGGGTTTATCAGTACTGCAAAGTGCATTGACGATGTTGTCTCACAGATAGATTCCACTAGACGTCTGAACAGTTTCCACCTATAACTACGTCAGGGTTGTTGAACACTAGACGTCTGAACAGTTTCCACCTACAGTAACTACATCAAGGCTGTTGAACACTAGACGTCTTAACAGTTTCCACCTATAACTACGTCAGGCTGTTGAACACTAGACGTCTGAACAGTTTCCACCTACAGTAACTACATCAAGGCTGTTGAACACTAGACGTCTGAACAGTTTCCACCTACAGTAACTACATCAAGGTTGTTGAACACTAGACGTCTGAACAGTTTCCACCTACAGTGACTACATCAAGGTTGTTGAACACTAGACGTCTGAACAGTTTCCACCTACAGTAACAACATCAAGGTTGTTGAACACTAGACGTCTGAACAGTTCCAACCTACAGTAACTACATCAAGGTTGTTGAACACTAGACGTCTGAACAGTTTCCACCTACAGTGACTACATCAAGGTTGTTGAACACTAGACGTCTGAACAGTTTCCACCTACAGTAACTACATCAAGGTTGTTGAACACTAGACGTCTGAACAGTTTCCACCTACAGTAACTACATCAAGGCTGTTGAACACTAGACGTCTGAACAGTTTCCACCTATAACTACGTCAGGGTTGTTGAACACTAGACGTCTGAACAGTTTCCACCTACAGTAACTACATCAGGGCTGTTGAACACTAGACGTCTGAACAGTTTCCACCTATAACTACGTCAGGGTTGTTGAACACTAGACGTCTTAACAGTTCCAACCTACAGTAACTACATCAAGGTTGTTGAACACTAGACGTCTTAACAGTTCCAACCTACAGTAACTACATCAAGGTTGTTGAACACTAGACGTCTGAACAGTTTCCACCTATAACTACATCAAGGTTGTTGAACACTAGACGTCTGAACAGTTTCCACCTACAGTAACTATCAAGGCTGTTGAACACTAGACGTCTGAACAGTTTCCACCTATAACTACATCAAGGCTGTTGAACACTAGACGTCTGAACAGTTTCCACGTACAGTAACTACATCAAGGCTGTTGAACACTAGACGTCTGAACAGTTTACAATTTACAATTTACAATTTAGGCATTTAGCAGACGCTCTTAATCCAGAGCGACTTACATTAAGCAAGAACAAAAGCATGGGAATACATCACATAAAAACATTCATCATGAAACATGCGTAAGCTAAGAAAGTAACAGTGGAATATCTATATAATGAAATTTATACGTATAAACTTTACATATATACTACTATGCTATACATATGTACTATGGCGTGCTATGACTATATACAATGCAATTCTAGTGCTGTCTACATAACATGCTATAAGTCTGTTTCAAATGCTATCTAAGTCTACAGAAGTGCTATCTAGGGTAGAGTAAGTGCTATGGGCCATGATGGAGTCTGAAAAGGTGGGTTTTCAGACTACGGCGGAAGATTGGGAGTGATGCTGCCAATCTTCCGCCGTAGTCTGAAAACAGTTTCCACCTATAACTACGTCAGGCTGTTGAACACTAGACGTCTGAACTGTTTCCACCTACAGTAACTACATCAAGGCTGTTGAACACTAGACGTCTGAACAGTTTCCACCTACAGTGACTACATCAAGGTTGTTGAACACTAGACGTCTGAACAGTTTCCACCTACAGTAACTACATCAGGGTTGTTGAACAAGTGCTGAACCCCACTGTGGTCAGACTGTCCTGACGACACAGGCCGCTACCCAGGATCACTTTATGTGTAATGTAGGTGTGTACTGCTGCTACACTGGCACTGCCATTTAATGACATTTAATGTCTGTCTATTATGTATCACCTGCATGAGAGACTATATGCACAAGGGACTATGTTTATATATACAGTAATTGTAGCTATTTAACTGCCTGATTTATTCAGGCTCTGAAGTTGGAAATCAAGGTCTTTTCATTCTGACGAGACAACGAGAGAACAGAATGAACACACAAAAAAAATTGATTTGCCGCTGATGATCGATGGACCTTGAGCATGTTTGGGGCGGAAGGGCGTGCATGCTCATCCACACATCAAGGTGTGTGTGTGTGTGTGTGTGTGTGTGTGTGTGTGTGATGGTGTGTGTGTGATGGTGTGTGTGATGGCGTGTGCCCTGCATAGCTATGTCTTTCCTCCTGTGAATGCATTAGCATATATATTTTCAGTTTCATTTGCATTTGAAGTAATACATTTAACCACTTCATCATTTTGAGTCTGTGTCACAGTCTCTGTGCGGGTAAAATATTTGTCAAGTTCATAATATGTTCCCATCAAGGATGAAGCTTCCTTCCTTTAAATGCTATAGAAACCATATTGAAGGTGTATTGCTTCCCCCCCCCCCCCTCCCCCCCCCCCCCCCACAGGAATCCACTCTCATCAATATTCATAACCACATCAGAACTCTGATGAGATTAAACCACGTAGAAAAATGCCACATGCCACACCTGTACTTAATTAGCAATCAGCACGGCGATTGCGCCACGAGTCAGTGATTCAAATTGTGCGCATTAACATAATCCTATAGTATCCTCAGACAAACCTATATACGGTATGTATGCACTGTATGTGAAACAACACTCAAGAGTTTGGTCATTGCCGCCGCCCTCCAATCTTAATTGGACAGCGTTTGAAAACTGATCTGATTTTAGGTCAAAACTTAAAGTTTCCCTTTCCATTTTCCACACACAGCACAGTCTGGAAATGCAAACACATACAAACTCAATCGGAGGGATGCCCCAATAACCTGGCAGACGCCAGATATACAACGTTGAGCCCTCTGCCTGGAGACGTTGTGTGCGCTAAACAATGAAACGTCGATGAAGCAGAGTGCACTGCCCACCTGATGACACCAATGAAGGATCTACCCCCCCCGACTACTACCTTACCAAAGGGATTGAAACATTCTAGTTACATTAGCATTACTCTGTATATGGGCCAGATTGATAATGCCGTTAGATAGATAGATTTTATTTCGGTTAATAAAAGGAGTACATACAGACGTACAGTATACATACATTAATTTCCACTAGTGGTACTAGTGGTACCGAAAAGGTGAAGGCTGAAGCCGAGGCTTATTGCGCCTACCCTTGTTTGAACAAGATTCAGAATACACTAAGCAGAGTATAGTGTCAGATTTAGATTCCATGAAAAAAAATTTAAAAAATAAAGAAAAAACTATAAAGTTCTGGCCATAGATTCAGGAAAAAAAAATCTAAGCAGGGCTTAGATTTGGCCTATATAGTAATAATAGTACTTATTATAATAATAACAATAATAAGAATAAGAATAAGAATAAGAAGAAGAAAAGGAAGAAGACAAAAACAAACAAAGACGTTCACGCTCATATCGTGAGCGTACCGACATTTACGAGCACTGCCACGCCACGTTTACGTGTGGAATTCGTGAACTTGAACTCGGCCGAGACTTTTGGCAGACGTTGCCAGATCGCGGGGAAGATCGTTGGAACCGGGGGCCAATGTCCCAGGTGCGTTCATTGAGGTCTTATCACTGCAATGATGATGCATAATAAAGTGTTGGAATTAATTATTAATTAATTATTCATTAATAATATGGCAACTGTAGCTGTAGGCTACTACAATGACCGCATCGTGAGATCAATAAAGTTTGGTGCCTCAGCAGAAAACTTCCATTATGCCAAATGTCCCGCAAATCATTTTAATATTATTGACGACATCATGAAATGAACCACTTACCTCTGACGAAGAGGATATATATAGACTACCCGCCTATATATGGTTTAAATAACTATACGTATCCAGAACAAATTCATTCTCCATGGCATTCAGACAGATGACAGTGATAGTACTCTAAAAGACAGACTTCCACTCATTATTCAATGCAGCTCTGATTTAAAAAAAATATATATATCGGATATCTTTTATAGCAAAGGTGTGAGTGAGCACTTGTTCAATACAAAAGGCTTTTATAATATAGTATAGTATAGCCTTGGTCCTGAGGTTGAACTTAAATAAAGAAATTACCAAGAGTTCCATTTTCTAAGTGAGAAATGGATATAAAAAGGTAGACTTTTTTATCCCACGATTTTGTGCTCTACACACCCTCCACCAACCTAGTCCCCATACATGGGGGACAAGGGGAGAGCAACGGACTTGAACTCATGCTTCCTTCATGCCTGAGTGTCCAAGTTGCTCCTTTACACCTGACAGGGGGGAGTTTCCCTGGTTGGACGTAGCGCGTGGAAGGAACACGTTATTCCAACCAGTTCCTTTCCCCTCCAGCAGGCGCCCCGGCTGGCCAGGGGGTTAGGCAGTTTAGTGACCAGGATTACTGCATGTTTTTTGTGAGGGTACCTACCCTAGTGGACACGGGGAGAACATTTCGCCAACCCCGCCTTCGGGTGTGGGCACTGATGGCGCGGAGGAGGAAACACGCCGCCAGCACCCACAGCGTTTTATTTATTTCCTTATTGAATAGGGCCTAATAAACAGTGTTAGTTTGTAAATAGTACAGTGGTATAGGCCTACAATTATACAATGGTGCAAAAAGGGCTTGTTTGTGGTCCTGCGTAGAATTACCAAATGAATAGAGCGGGCTATATATTCATACCTCTCCACAGCACTCAAGGAGTTGACCGCGGCAGTGATCGTGTTTATTGTTATTTGTGAAGCCGCTATAGTCACACTAGAGAAAATTATTAATTTGTTGAGCTCCACTCCATCGAGGAGGACCTCACTTTCGTTTTGCGCTGTATAGGCTAACTCCTTTTCTTGATCTCGGGCGTGGTGCCAGATCTTAGACAAACTGCCGAGTCGTGCTTGACGCCTTGTGTGGTGTGAAATGGGGCGTGGAACAACGCGAGTGAAGTTGTCGGGTGATTTTACGATCTTTTGGCATCATTTGGACATAATATGTGAATGGCACCTGAGGTTCATCGTATAGGGTATATACGCACACTCCTTTACGCACTTCAGTTACATCTGGTTGTAAATCTCTGTTGTGAATCTGGCCCTATGTGTGTCTTTGAGCAACTGGAGTCAGAGGAGCCAGAAGCAGGTGCACAGAACAGACTGGTTCAAACACAAAGTGTGTGTGTGTGTGTGTGTGTGTGTGTGTGTGTGTGTGTGTGTGTGTGTGAAGTGAATTCTGCCCATGGTATCAGACTAACCTGACTCTGCCAGATTGCGGCAGTATTTTGTTCACCAGTTCCCTCCTCCTACCTACATCTGGTCTCTCTCAAGCAGAAACCATGAACCTGAAGCAGAACAAACTGCAAAAATCTGATATCTCAATAATAATCTGGAGAACCTCTAGTGGCTGGCCGCATACGGCCACAAATCACTTCGATGAGCACTTGATCGGAGTACATCGTCTCTGCCCCGAGAGAGACCAGATGGGAGCAGGGAGGAGGAACTCACTATACTGCCATCATCTGGCGGAGTCATGGGTTTGAACTCGGACAGCGTTCGTGTTAGACTTGGCGTTTGTGCCTGAGGTCGGTGTGCGCAGAGCCTGTATCTGTCGGCCCGCAGGTCTGAGAAAGAGGGCAGGAACTCTCTGTGTTTTTTTAAGTAGATTGTATGTATTTTGGCTTCCCCGATTGGCCAAAGCCAAAACCGTCGGCTTAAGTCGGTTTAAGTCCACATGATTGGCTACAGCAACAACACCCACCCAACGTTTGGGATTAACCGATTGGCAGAGCCTCGCATAATGTCAGTGCCGCATAGCAGTATAACCCATTCTGAACGGGAACCCATTTTGGTGTCAGCATCATGTTATGCTTTAGCTATTGAAAAATAGCAGATCTACAAGCTCATAGCGCGCCACCGAGTGGCGCGCTACGAGCTTGTAGGTCTGCTATTTTTGAAAAATCGAAGAACGACTGACATTTTTTAGAATCTGATCTCAGGTCAGAATGGGTTAATCAGACCAGTGTGTGTCCAGTGGAAACCTCGTATGAATCTGATCTCAGGTCAGAATGGGATAAATGGCGACATGTGTCTTACGAAGCCGATAATGAAGGGGAGCTGCATACGTCTGCCACGTGCAATAAACACACATGGCAGACATCTTTGGTGCTGTGGCGTCTCTGTCCCAGTATACCTGCGGTATAATCCTCTTCCACTTGTATATACCGTCAGCAGTTTGTCTCTGTTGTCTTCGGCTTTTTGTTTGCATACTGTACGTACGGTATACCAATTTAATTGTCCAAGGGACTTTGTTGTTTCTTTTTCGCTTTGTCGTTTTGTTTTTGTTACTCCCCACAGCTTTACATGGATGCTGATCGGTGGGGTTTCCTTTTTTACCGGAACAGGGATAACAAATCAATCTCTTTCCGTTTCTCCCCCTGTCCCTCCTTCTTTCCTTCCGTCTCTCAGCCTTTCCAGATCTTCTCCCCTTTTCCATTCACTTTTTTTTTTGCCGTTTATCTATTGACTGCATTGAAACATTGAGGCCTGACCTCGAATTATTTTTTTCAATTTCTTTTCAAAAATAGCAGACCTACAAGCTCATAGCGCGCCACTCGGTGGCGCGCTATGAGCTTGTAGATCTGCTATTTTTCAATAGCTAAATTATAACATGATGTATGTAACACCAAAAAGGGGTTCCTCATGTGAAGAGAGGGACGTCATTCTGTACGTCACAGGGGGGTGGACCTGTCTTGTTTCTAGATTGTTACAAGATTTATATTGACAAACAAAAATTAAAGTCCATAGACTTGGCTGGCAAACGATTCATGTCATACAAGTATAAGTATAATCTTCAAAAGCCATGTATTGGAGTGGCTATATAGTGCTCCTCAAAAAGAAAGAGAGAGGAGGAGCGAGACAGAAGTAAGAAAAAGAGAGAGCCGGGAGAGAATGTAAAGGAGATGATGATGATGATGATGGCTTGGGATTAACATGCAGATGACAAGTATTATGAAAGATGCATGGAGGAGTCCCCGTAAACAGCCATAGTTAGGTAAGCTATAACGAGTGGCAGAACTATGGCAACGGTAATAGATCCTTGGCAATGCCACATGGGCATAACCAAGGTCGCTCTTAATGGTGGCCACAAATCACTTTACACGTGTACATGTGTGTGTGTGTGTGTGTGTGTGTGTGTGTGTGTGTGTGTGTGTGTGTGTGTGTGTGTGTGTGTGTGTGTGTGTGCACGGGTGAACATTTTTGCGGGTGCATGTGCACCGCATATGCACGCATGAAGCCATGTTACAGTACGTGTGCATTATTTCAACTTCAGATATACTGGAGGGTGAGAACGAGGCAGAGAGAGAGAGAGAGAGAGAGAGAGAGAGAGGAGGGGTGGAGGGGGGGGAAGTGAGAAGGCTGTTGATTACACCCAGTCAGGTGACTCCACAACAGATGGTCCAATCCAAATACAGAGCCTAAGGCACCTGACAAAGTATCCAACGATGTGTGTGTGTGTGTGTGTGTGTGTGTGTGTGTGTGTGTGTGCGTGCGTGCGTGCATACACGCATACTCTAGAGGTGAGCTCATAGGTGGAGCGTGGCCAGGAATCCAGTGGCAGACAGCTGGCACGTCGCTATGGGCATGGAGGTCCAAGCCCTGTGGGTTGCCCACATATGTTCACAGAAGCAGCCCTATATGGTATGGCCATTAGCATATATACAGTTATATACACAGGACTGAGCTGGCACATGGAATTTATACTGAGTCTTGAACAACCGGGGGGGCTTTTTAACATCCTTATGCCTGTGTATTGTTCATGTGTAAGGAGAGAGGGAGGGGGGGAACTCTGAAGTGTTTATAGTGTTCTATAGGCTTACTGTACTGTACTGTACTGTACTGTACACACAGTGGTTCTTTGATCAACAACACAACGAGCCAACACTGAGTCCATGCCTATATAGCATGATATACTGTGGGTACACTAGAGAATGTTACTATAGTGCAACACTTCTAGTCCCATTTCATCCATCCCACCCAGATATGATCTGACAAATAGCCTCTGTGCAGCTGCGCTACATGTTCCGTTTACCATGACGCGGGTTATAGTTTTGACTCGAGCTCATTTATTTTAGCTATAGCTCGCTGGACAAGTATATAGCATTGACTATAGATCTATCAAATTGATAAACATACAAAGACTGCGATAAACTTTCGACAAAAGGACTTGACGGGATGGGTGGAGCGGAAGAGAAACCATGACAAGCAGGAGAGGCTGAGGAGAGGGAGAGAGAGAGAGAGAGAGAGAGAGAGAGAGAGAGAGAGAGAGAGAGAGAGAGAGAGAGAGAGAGAGAGAGAGGGTGGGGGGAGGGGGGGTATAGATAAGCAGCGTGTTGCTGCTGTTGTAGGAGACTAGGCTTATATAGGAGATGAGGTGAGAGGAGAAGAGAAGAGAGAGATGAGAGGTGAGAGACCTGGACCCAGGCAAGTTTAAAATAAACTACTAACGGATGAGGAAAAGCACCGCTTCTCAAGAATAACTGAGTCACATATATATATATACACGACTTGAATAACTGAGTCACATAAATAGAATCTCAAGGAAACGGAAACACCTTCATTCAGTTTGGAGCAATTGCGCATACAGTAAATATGCTGATACATTTATAGTGTGAATCAAGAAATATGGTTTTATTTGACACTCATTCATACAGGTAAATGGTGCATTTACTGTATATAGTGCTTTTATCCAAAGCACTTCACAGTATAGATTGTGCATTACATTCACCCATTCATACGCCAACTCCCACCCCCGCCGGGTACAAGGCAAGCGGTGGAATGTTGGTGCGGCGTGACCTCCACAAGACAAATAAGTCCAAAGTAAAGACAGATTAACATTAGAAAAGCAAGGTTTTTCCACAGTCCTTGTGGATGAATCGATGGACTCGAGTGTGAAAGAAAAGAAACTGTCCGTGACAATGGAGCTGACATAATAATTGTGAAGCATTCTGGAGGTTCTGTCTTCTATCCATTACAGAATCCTCTATCCGCTGGAGAAGTGAGGTCTGTAGTATACGACGCATTAGAGAGCTTCAACCACACTATTCGGACATGGCAGTCACGCACTCACAACTTTGAGGTAGTCCACGGATGTTCTGGCATCCCCCCCCCCCCCTCATCAGGGTCTCCATGGCTATACCATTGAGAATGCTGCAGTGAAGAATGTGAACAGCAACAAAAAAAAAATAACAAAAAAGGAGGTATTCCACTAATGTTGGTCATAGAGGGGCCCCAGAGGGAAGACATAGTTTTTTTGTGGGATCCCTTCAATGCAAAGTACTGTGTAGTCACAGCCTGTCACAACAAACAAACCTTACATGTTAGGCTATGTCCAGCCAATGACTGAAGAGTGAAAGTTACCAAATACTTTCTACGCTATAAGGAATGAGGAGGGCTTCAGTGAAATGGAGTCATGCAGTCAACAGAACTCGCCAGCACCATGTGCATTGTTCCATCATAAACGTGTGTTAGCAGGCATGCCAATTAAACACCAGGTTTATGGAAAACTCAGAGCCAGCTATGTCCGTTATTAGTACCTTTTACCTGTACCTTCGGCTCTCTCTCTCCGAATTCCCAGAAAGAAAGTCATTAACCCATTCTGACCTGAGATCAGATTCATACGAGGTTTTCCACTGGACACACACTGGTCTGATTAACCCATTCTGACCTGAGATCAGATTCTAAAAAATGTCAGTCGTTCTTCGATTTTTCAAAAATAGCAGACCTACAAGCTCGTAGCGCGCCACTCGGTGGCGCGCTATGAGCTTGTAGATCTGCTATTTTTCAATAGCTAAAGCATAACATGATGCTAACACCAAAATGTGTGCCCGGTCAGAATGGGTTAAATGACAGTGTCATGGTAGGCTATACACAGAAGACCTGCATCAGCCAAGACTCCCATCAGCCAGGAGATTCACAGACGGAAGGTAAAAATAAATACCTTCAAAAATGCGCTGGCGTTGACCGCAAAAATGAATAATGGATCACATACAGTAGAGAGATGCAATACTACAGTAACTATACACAATAACGTTCTCGGTGTTATGTCTGTATACACTCTCAGGGTAAATTCACAAAGGAACTGCGTGACTTTTTCCGTGCAAATGAGACAAAAACAAGTGTCCAACTCTCAAAGCACCTGCAATGGGAGAAATGCACCCCTATAACTGCCCTGCCAAGCAAATATACTGTCTCTGTGATCTGGTTCTCATGATTGCGCACATTCAAATTATGTAACTGCATACTTGGCACAACATCGGCCCCTTTCTATGTAAATGAGCATCGTTCCAAAAAAAAAAAAAACTCACAAACAACCAGCACAAAATAGCTACACAATTAGAGTGGAAACTATTTGTGTCTTCATAGAGCTGTCGGTACAGTAACTGACGTGCATTCATAAGAGGCGTCACGCCCCAGACTTTCCGGTGACATTGTCCTTCCAGGAAAGCTCGTGAGCGTCTTATCTTTGAATTTAATACTTTATTATGTGTGTTTATAGCAGCCTATGGGAGCCTGCAGTGCCAACACATGCAACAGCCTTTCAGCACTGTGCGTTCTATGACTCTATTACTAAATATTTGTATTAAAATACTGTGAGAGCCTTGTTTGAAAAGTTGAGACGTGTGAGACAAACGGAATTATAATGAACCTACAAAGATACTTTTGTTACCATTTGGTCTAAAAGGTGACTATACCACCATAGGGAGTCAAGTGGAGAACCCAGGTGTCAAGGTTTGCCCAGACAAGACTTCTCAACTGACAAACAATTGAATCAACTATAACAAACAGCATTGGGATAACAAACATTATATTAGTTACAGTTCAGACCTTCATGGAGAGCAGAGCATGCGATGCAGCCACATGGTACAGTATGACACGGCAAGGTTTTCATTTACAGTTGCCATATCTGAAACTTGCCAAAGGTTGCTTGAATTTAACGGCATATACAACTCACATCCATCCAATGGAACGGAGCCGGCTCCCGACAATCTGGTCAAAGATCAACGTAGACTATACATTTCTCAACCTCAAGTGATTTAAGAAACATATTTCAGTGTACTGCTTATTAGCTATAAAATGTGAAACAAGACAAAAATAAATCCCTCCCCACGACGCATAGCCCTATACTGTACATAACGTACAGAACTGCTCTCTGGCCAGAGAGTAGGTGATGTGGGTTTATGCTAGCCTGGTTAATAAACCAGACTAATATCGCACGGACCGCGGGATATTAGTCTGGGGAGGCTCAGCTTGGATTTCATTTCCAGGGCGGCGGGTTGAAACATTTTCTCTTTGACACAATTGGTCAGAGCTACCGTCAGTCAAAGGTCTCAAGCATTGAAAGTCACTGTACCAAAGCCCGCCCATATCGCATACCGTGTCCCGATTGGCCGCCCCATTTCTCTGGTGTAGGAAATGGGCGTACAATTGAGCCTCTCCAGACCGTAATCCGCCGGCAGGCAATTTTGTTTTGCCAACGGCTGATTCGGTCTGGTTTATTAACCAGGCTAGGTTTATGCATGCATGGTACTGTCAATTTGATTATAAAGCCTGATTATATACTGTATAAACATACTGAAATACCTTATTTCACGTTATACTATACTATCATGCACATTATTCTTAATCAAATGTATTTATAATCAATAGAAAAATGTCTGTATATCTCTGCTACAACCCCCGCAAACGTATGACACCGAGTTTCCACACATTTGCACTCAATCCTTTTGACAGGTATGTGCAAATATATGTTCATGTATAGGATGTTTTTGTCAATAAAAAACATCAATCCATAATAAGGAACAAAATAATCTTAACACCGATATGTATACAATTATTTCCTCAACCAGAAAAAGTATATAAAAAATATAAACCCAATTTAGAGGCAAAAAACCCCCCACAAAACAAGTTAGTGACTTCTTCTGACAAACACAAAACATCAAAAACATCCTTGCACACACATCCACCATACTCGGCTTTACGTTTGTTTTGTTCCCGGCATGCTGTTACTATTTTCACTGTGATTTTCTTTTAGGATTCAGGTCAGCTCACAGCTTGCTTGCGTGCTGCTGTGCTGATCCTTTTGCATGCAGCATGTGCTCTGCCAGGGTGCTAAGACAGAAGTCTGATTTATATTGTCGTAAAACGATGCCGGAAATAGTAGATCTACAAGCTCAGAATGTGTTGCAATGCGAGTGTGCGACCGCCGGCGGGTGTGAGCTTGGAGTATATAGGGAGCTGATTTGCAACACAGAACTCAAGCCACATTTCGACCTTGGGTCATCGTGGTCAACTGTTTGGGGACGTTACACTGGAATTCCCTCAAGGACTGTGAATCAGTGTGAATCTATACCGTGGTAGTAATTATTATGTCAGGATGGCTTGACCATATACACAACGCTTATACGACCAGAGAATAACAACAAGTCTGAATGTTGGCCCCATCCATTTTGTATGGCTTGGTCTCTTGCCTAGTTCTGGATAAGAAACACAAATCCACTTCTGCTGCGGTGTGCATAAAGGTTAGTTTTCAGAAGAATAGTTCCATGTATAGTGATGTAACGGGGTGCACGGTTCCGGAAGGTATAATACACTGAAGGAATAAATACCAGCGCTCACGTTTATCCGTTGGGATTCTTGTTTTATTTCAGTTTTTCCCCCCAACAAACAGACACATACGGACGTTTCGGGCCCGGGTTGGCCTTCTTCAACTTTAGTCTGTGTCTTGTTTGTTACACCTGCTGGGGAAAACTGAAATAAAACAAGAATCCTATAACGGATAAAGGTGAATGCTGGCATTTATTCCTTCAATGCATCAAGTTAGGTGCATTGAAGGAACAATAAATATTACATTTGGATGCCCAGCAATTATTTATTCATAATTACAACCGCATCGTAACGACGGCCGACTCAAATGATAAGGTATGTACCAAACGCACGCACTTGCACAAGCACAAGCAAACACATACGTACATGTATGCATGCATGGATGAGCATGGGACCGGTATAGATCTCTATAGTCATGTGATCAAAATGGATCCGTTAGATTTTTCTTATTCCATCTTGATTGGCGGACGTTTGGAGGAGTGGTTCGTTTTGATCAAAACGCCGCAAACCATGAACGCAGTTTTGATTGCGACGAAACCTTTGCACGCATATTCGCACTACGTCGAGGAACATCGACATTGACGAATTATTATTATAGCGACTTTTGCAAGACATTTTGTTTTGCATTACTCCTATAGATTTTGTCCAAACATCATGCAAATCAGTACACATTATCGTCATGTGATCAAGACGGATCTGTTCCGATTCTTCATATTCCATCAACATTGCTGGCCCACAATAACCCGACCTGACCTCTCCGCCAAGTCACGTACTGTAGGTTAGTGTGGGTTTTGGGTTTGTGGGGTTGTGCTTTCCCGAGGATCACATTTTCTAGTTCAGTCCATGAATCCATCAGCCACTGTTATCCAAAAGTTATCTTTGGACTGCTTCAGAGAACATCCGACAGCATGCCTATATATAGCGGTACACTACTTAGAAAGTCACAACAAATGGACCATCGATATGCATCCTATATGTTAATTCACGATGTTGACACTCAAGCTTTGGTAAAAAAGGTGTGAACGGTTGTTTTGATGGATGCACTCTCAAGGGTACGCACGCGCATGTCTGTGCACGTGCGCATGCAACTACGTAGTGGCGCGGCCACTACACCCTTCACAATGTGTATGTGAGGACGTATTTGAACACGCCTGACCTACTGTTATGCAAAGTAGCCAGGTGGGTACTTGACGCACGAAACACACTTTTGTGTCCCCCGGAAAAAAAAAAAGAGTACTCGACAAAAGCCATTACATTACGTCCTGCAAGTCACTGCCTATAAAAGTTAGTCCGTCATCACGGTAATGGGTTTGACAAGCGGTAAATTAAAAGAGATCTGTAAACTAGTCAACCATATGTTTAACGACCTTGTAACAATATTTGCTATGATACAACACTACAAATTGGTGACTATAGTAAAAGCCTAGGGCACCAGACTGGTACATTTATGAGTTTGTGAATGATACATTTACATTTAACACCACGGCTGTGTACATTCCTGCAGTTGGGGCATATTCTCATGGCTCAGCCACTTGCTGTACATAATAATATAATACTATAATATAATAATATCTGGCTGTGTTGGTCGAACAATTTGGTCCTAGATGGCATTATCTCAAAAGACTACTGACTTTGATATGAAGATAACCGAAAAGCATGTGTGACAAAATCTGCAGGAGTATATAAATGATAATTCTAATTAATAATTTGAGGACGGAATTGGCGCCCCCCAAAATGACCATGTATTGCGCCAAATGTGCATGAGGCGCTGTGATTGGCCGTTGTACTGTAACTGGCTGGAAGGTGAGCTATTCTGTGCTGTGTGACTGACTGAGCTTCGCATAATGAGTTCTAAATAAATAAGTGGCAAGATATTCCGTGCTCAAAATGTCAGTAGGTTAATGTATCTATCTAAGAAGATAGAGGACAGAGCCCGGGACCCTCCTTCACCTGGGTGAAAAATGTACTCACAATGCACTCTCCGCATTCAGGGGGAAAAAAATAAAGAAATGTGGGGGTACCCGGGGAGGGGGTCCCTGGCACTGCCAGAATCACAGGAACGCGCCAAAAGGTGCCGGCCCGGTTCAGGCGAGCCGCCCGGCGTACTCCGAAACAGTCGAGAAATGACAGAGTTACCGTGTGGGGGTGCCCAGGGGGGTCCCTCTGTACTGTACTGTAGATAATAATAATAGTAATAGTAATAATATTGTGATATCCCCAAACGGACTGAAGATTAAAATAGTCCTGCGTTTTGCGTCCCAAACGTTATGGATGCAAATAAACCAACAACCTCTGCATCCACGGGACGCACTATACTGTATACTACTCATCATACAGTACAGTAATAAAAAAAATCCACCGTGAAAAACAATCGCGGAAGACAAATGCAGTAAAACAATCATTTTGCATGCGGCCGCAGGCAGCCGACCTCATCTTATAAACAATAAAATCCACGTATAGGAATCGCTGTGGAACCACAATATTACGTTGATAAGACGTATACGGGCGCCGCCGTCTCGCTCTGTGAGTAGACTAGAGCTATTTAGAGAGAGAGAGAGAGAGAGAGAGAGAGAGAGAGAGAGAGAGAGAGAGAGAGAGAGAGAGAGAGAGAGAGAGAGAGACAACGGAGCGATCAGTGACGCATGCAGCCCCATCTCATCTAAACGGCGCTGCCTCAGACAGAAAGATTTAGGGGAGAAAACAACGATGTGACACACACGCCGTACATTCTCGAATCTCCATTCATTGGCATTTAATGTTTGTGTTAAGAGACAGAATCTATACACTAGTGCTGTTTATAGGAGGGGCCCTCAAAAATACACACACACACACACACACACACCGGGCGCCTCCTCACCCTTCTACTCTAACTTAAAGGAGGATAATGTGGAACATTATGCTGTCATTTTTCTGTGTCTGACTGTGTTAGTGTTACTACTCAAGGGCACTTTGATAACAGGACACGTGGGACAGTCAATTGAAACCCCACCCTACTGCCAGCTGTCTTGCTCACTCTGGAATTGTCTTGTTCTTTGCACAGTACATAAAGATGGGTTTAAACCTACGTTGATTAGGAACATCAATTAACAATAATATACACTCCAATACACCTCCCCAGGCTGTGGTTTGGTGTCGAATGGAGCAGTGTTCATGCAGTGATAATGGAATATATAACGCAGTGGTCATATGGCATCTCATTCTCAGCAGTACTATACGCTTTTCATACATTCCCTTACATGTAAACACACGTGCACACGCACACACACACACACACGCACACGCACACGCACCCACACACACACACACACACACACACACACACACACACACACACACACACACACACACACACACACACACACACACACACACACACACACACACACACACACACACACACCCCTCTGCTCTCTGTTGGTTACAGTCACAATAACTATGCTGGTTCCAGTGGTAACTGTAAATGGATGTTCCTTATTCTAGCTCCTTATTAGCATAACAAAAGCTGTTCCAGGTTATTGCAAAGGGAACGTGGGGTTTAGATGCACTTGAGCAACTTTAACCCATTCTGATCGGGAACCCATTTTGGTGTTAGCATCATGTAACGCTTTAGCTATTGAAAAATAGCAGATCTACAAGCTCATAGCGCGCCACCGAGTGGCGCGCTACGAGCTTGTAGGTCTGCTATTTTTTGAAAAATCGAAGAACGACTGACATTTTTAGAATCTGATCTCAGGTCAGAATGGGTTCATCAGACCAGTGTGTGTCCAGTGGAAACCTGGTATTTATCTGATCTCAGGTCAGAATGGGTTAAAGGGGACCTTTCTTGGCATCTTTAGAGACAGAGATAGTTCCAGGAGATGATCCGATTGTTTACGAGGATTATCACTCACAGCTGCTTGAGATTTTGGAGATGAGAGACGCCCTTGCACATGACTCCCAATTTTTGTCAAGTACAATGCATGTGCAAACAACCCTGCCTGATGTGTGCTGCTCATGCCAAGAAGAAATACAGTTATAATATTACATGTGGTGTGAGACCACACCGCGTTGACACTAAAGGGTTGCCCACCTGCCCATGGTAGGGAAATTTTAACTTTAGTTTGTATTCAGGTTGCCTGACCGGGCAGGTGCTCATTTGCGCGGGGACGCAACCGCCTAAAAACACAACACGAGATGTTGTGAAAGTGGCCAAAGCGCTCTGTCTTCTGGTCTGTGGAATCCTACTATAAATGCGCCACGTCTCTGTGTGTGTGCGTGCGTACGTAGGTGTGTGTGTGCGGTTGTAAATTACAACCGTACACACACGCGCGCGCGTAACTCGAGAACCTTTTGACCCACCGACTTCAAATTCGACACACGCGTTCCACACCCCCACAGGGAGTGCAGTGCCAGGTATCGAGTCGGTCGGACCCACGGTTCTCCGGAACCACCACAAAAAGGCTCTGGTCAGGCTCTGCCAGTGGGCCTAATGAGGCCAATTCCTTTCACCTGGGCCAGGCTCTGCCAGTGGGCCTAATGAGGCCAACTCCTTTCACCTGTGCAATTCCCAGCCTCTGCCTCAGCCAATTGAGACTCAACCAATCAGGCTCTGCCAGTGGGCCCAATTGATTGTACACTTTTCAGTTTGCAATCTTCACACACACAGGCACATACACAGATCTCCATGTGGGACACCGGCTGACAGTTAAAACGGGCGCTATGACAACGTATATCATTAGGCTCCCAAGTTGCATCGTTCGCAAGTAGGCCGGTGGCCGACTGCGACCGTCACGTACAGGTCTAGTGTGAAATAAATACAAGAGCACTGTTTACCTATAATGTGCTGTTTTAACTATTGCTACATTTAAAACTTTAACTGTGAACTATGTTTGGCATAAAGGAATTAGGTATGACATTTTTTATCTCACAGCTCAAAGTAAAAAAACTGTGCACGCACGCACGCTTTTAACTTAATATTTTAATTCAGTCATTATAACGTGAGCTATGAATTTGAGGCTAATTAAAAGTCATTTCAATATCACATCCTTTATATGTATTCTATTCAGCCGTAGAGCAAGGGTTATATGGGGCGGCTGCATTGAGGGTAGGCCATATTTACCGATAGCCCAGAAAACCTGACTCTTTTTCACAGCTTAATGTTGGCAGGTACGGTATGCTGAACAGCCTGTCCCGAGGCTCAAAGTCTGTCCTATGAAACAGTCTAGCTTACAAAGTAATGACTATTTGCAGAGTAGCCACATTTGTCTGAGAGAACTGTTGTTTAATTTTCATCAAACCAACACCACCTGTCACACGCACACACACACACACACACACACACACACACACACACACACACACACACACACACACACACACACACACACACACACACACACACACACACACACACACACACACACACACACACACACACACACACACACACACACACACACACACACACACACACACACACACACACAGTATAATCAGCTTCGTTTTTTTCAATGTGGCTCAATCTTAATAACCAGCTTGCCATAATGGACTCTCACCCACATACTGTACAGACAGCCACTTAAATATTCAAATGTATGCAGAGATGCACTCGAGTACTGTACTGAAGTAAAACCTTGAGGTCTTTTTTACGGTTTATTTGAGGCATTTATCCATATTTGCAATGTCCTATAGTTTAATAGTTTTACCTCTACCTCACTGCATCTCAGAGGAAAGTATTTAAATTTTTACTCCACTACAACTATATGAAAACATTTAGTTAATTTGTAGATGTATTTAATACAAAACACACTAACCACTTTAGCTGTATATATATCTCGGGCCATTTGAAAAAAAAAAGCAGATCTTCAACGCATTGTGAGCTTGTAGATCGTCTATTTTCAAAACATTTACTCATATACATTTTGAACATGGGTCATTCTTGTACAATGAGTATTTACTTTTGGAAACGTAAGCATATTTCAATGCAGATACTCTTGTACTTTTACTCAACTACATTTTGAGTGTACATATATCTACATTGCAGTATTGGCACTTTTACTTAAGTTAAAACAGTGAGTATACTGTACGTCTTCCATCACTGAAACAACCTCTCAACAACCTCTTCACTGTTAACCCATTCTGAACGGGAACCCTGCTTTAGCTATTGAAAAATAGCAGATCTACAAGCTCATAGCGCGCCACCGAGTGGCGCGCTACGAGCTTGTAGGTCTGCTATTTTTGAAAAATCGAAGAACGACTGACATTTTTTGAATCTGATCTCAGGTCAGAATGGGTTCATCAGACCAGTGTGTGTCCAGTGGAAACCTCGTATGAACCTGATCTCAGGTCAGAATGGGTTAACCACGCCGACGAGACCATTTCTGTCAAGCTCGGATGAACATGGGCGGGCAAACGGTTGCCATGGCAGCAAGATCGGCTGCGTGTTTTTTCAGTATATGCGAGATGTATACGCCGTGTCCTTGCCAGGAAAATGCTATCGTCTTTTCTCTCTTTCTTTTTGTTTTTCTATCTGTTTTACTTGTATTCGCTATACGCTGTCCTCTTTATGTTGTTTTCTCTGATGAATGGAAGACGTGTTTGCCGAAGCAACTCGGCAGACGGAGGGACGTCTCTTCATATTTAACAAAATCTACTTGCTCCTACAGTACTCTCTTCACCCAACCCCAGTGTCGAGTCTCTACTATAACAGTGAGCAGGTGGCCAAGGAAGTATAGCCTGAGAGTTTCTCACAGATTGACTCAACAAACCCAAACCCCCGCTGTTGAGTCCCTGCTCCCCAACGCAACGTGTTTTCTCTCACTCGCTGCTTCGCCCACTCCTTCGGTGTGTGTGCGCGTGTGCCAGTGTTGTCTGTGTGCCATTTGCCCGGTGATTTAGTTTCCAAACCCAGAAAACGTTGCAGATGTCTCACAAAGTACGCACGCCTGCCCGCCCGCCCGCCCGCGCGCGCACACGCACACGCCCACACGCCACACACACACACACACACACACACACACACACACACACACACACACACACACACACACACACACACTCTCTTCTAAGGCTTCGAACACACATAAAGAACAACTGTGCTGTGCTCTGCCTGTGTTTCATGACCACCCCAATGCTTTTACAACGTGGTTTGACCAAACACTTGTGTTTGATTCCCCCCCCCCCCTCCCCACCATCACACACAACTGTTTGGTCAGACCACGTGACTTCCATTGGAAAAGCATTGAAACACGGACAGCACAGCTGAGCATGTTGGTCTGATATGTGTGTGTATATATACGAAGCCTGAGGAGACAGAACAGCCATTATCAGCGGTGAAGCCAGAGTGTTATCGTGTCTGACGGTGGAGATAAGACTGCAGATCGCTGTCTTATACTGGCATGACACACACACACACACACACACACACACACGCGCGCACACACTGTTATCCGCCGCACTGAAACCAAGACTCAATTCATTATGCGCCAGAGGAGATGAGGCGGAGCTGGCCTCCTGGCCAGACAAACAAGTTCCAGAGCATGGCATATATAGTGACCAGTGGCCAAAAACACATGTGGTAAAAGGAAAGGAAAGGTACTATGTTTACCCAGGGTATAACTGGACTAAGGAAAGGAAAGGTACTATGTTTACCCAGGGTATAACTGGACTGAGCTCAAGAACTTGTTTACAGCCAGCCAGGCCCTGCTCATAGAACATTTCATGGTATAGAGGTTCAATGCCTTGTCCTATAAGGGCACTTCAGCGGTGGTAATTTTAACGTGCCGGTCCGGGGGTTACGAACTATAGCGACCTTTCCGATATCAAGACCGCTCCGCAAACCGTTCGGCCTGCACCGCTGCCTTAAGTCTTATATCGGGGGACAGCTCCAAGATGTGAATATATATAACGTATGCACAGTACAAGTAAATACCTCAGAAACTCAATATGAACACCTAATTCCTGAACACATATTACTGTAACATGGAAATGTTATGGGGGGGGGGGGGGTAACGCTCCAATTCGGTCTCTATCCTTTATAGCTCTATAGGGACTAACTATAGTGATGTTGGATGTGACATACTGCTTGAAAAAACATCACCTCATGCTCCGTTTTTCTATATTTGGACTAATTATATTTTTCTGAGCATTCAGAGGTGGCTGAATCTCACAGTAATCTGCGTAATGATACCACACTGTAACCTCTGTCTGGCCATGTGCACCGATGGAGTGACCCATGGAGGCTGAATCAGTATATCTGCAGTAGATTTCCTTCTCTCATCACTCAGATATAACGAGTCAAATCCAGTGACATCTTCCGCGTAAACGTGGAGAGAGCAAAATGAGAGTCCATATCATATAAGCATCAAAAGCATCAAACGCTGACAAGATCAAAAAAAATTGTACGTATATAGAAAACGAGACGTTATAGAAAAAGTAGTCTGTCAGACCAGTTTTGCCTTGATTTCTCTACAGTGCAGATAAGGAGTGCACTGAAAATAGAATTTCACCTGCTGGAGTAGCAACGTCACAGACAGTCTGCCTCCAACCGAACCACCAACTCGTGCCGTTTTCACATAATAGTCCCATGGAAAGATCAGTTAATAAGTTGGCGAGAGACTTTAACTTAAGGATGGCAATTACAGTCAGTCAGACAGCTTGTTCCCAAACGAGTTATAGCAGGGCTTTTAGACTGAAGCGTGAATTCGCAAATAATGGAATAACTTTTTCGCTGCTATCTATGTTTATAAACGTATAGCTATAGGCTATCGGTACCTACTGGTGCTAACTATACACGTACGTTCGTAGACAACCGTATATACTCCATAGATGAAATCAGTGACCGACCGTCAATTTACCTTTTAGCATCGCTCCGGTTAGTATGGAGAGCCTCCGTTCCCCACCAGCTATGGGATTTTTTTAACCCATTCTGAACGGGAACCCATTTTGGTGTTAGCATCATGTTATGCTTTAGCTATTGAAAAATAGCAGATCTACAAGCTCATAGCGCGCCACCGAGTGGCGCGCTACGAGCTTGTAGGTCTGCTATTTTTGAAAAATCGAAGAGCGGCTGACATTTTTTAGAATCTGATCTCAGGTCAGAATGGGTTGATCAGACCAGTGTGTGTCCAGTGGAAACCTCGTATGAATCTGATCTCAGGTCAGAATGGGTTAAATCCAGCTCCGTTGAGCCTCCATTATAACAAGGCTTTCAAAGCGTTGCATCTCAAAGGGTCTGAGCGCTTGAAAACCACTGAACTAAACAAATGGCAATCTGATGAAATGATGATATTTTACACGGTCTATATATACCCTGCCACACTGAAGTTGAGTTGGTTGAGCAGAAATGTGACTATTCATTGTTGTTAACAGACAGTGATTGAATTGGGCTGTTATATACAGTCTCTGTTACTATACTGTTGACTGAAAAGTGTGCCCCTGCATGGGGCAGGGGTTGGGTGTCCCCCTACAGTATGAGAAGAAGTGGAAGCACCTTTGGAGGTGAGCTCTAAAAAAAAAAAAAGGCCCTTGGCTTCAACATGAAATTCCAATTTGGGGAGGATTGGATGTTTTGTTCAAATATGCCAAGCATCAGTAACAAACAAGTGATTTGTAACATTTGTGGGTGCACCCCTTTAAGGAGGATGTGAAATTGCTTTTGGCGTTGGATTGGATCAGTTCATGATTTGTGGCATTTTTTTTTTTTGCAAAACGTGCCCCCCCCCCCCCCCCCCCCCCCCCCCCCCCCCACACACGCACACACACACACACACACACACTGTTCACATCCCCCACCCACAACCTCAAATTAATTTGCACTAGAAGGGTCAGAATATCTGCTCACGAGCATGCCTAGCATGACAATGCCTTTAAACTGGTTACAATCACAGCATGCATGCACTGGAAAGTCTGTGTGCATGTCAACCCGACTCCTTGAAGAAACTAATATTTCACGCTGCATGTGGCTGTTACCGCTGGTGTCCTTGAATTGGACTCTTATTCTATTCTTCAATTAGGCTCATTTGCATGGAAAGGGGCGCGTTTTCTGCCAAATGTATGCATATTACCTAATTTATGTGCAAATAGCTATGTGCTATTTGCTTGGCAGCGCAGTTAGGGGTGCATTTCACCCTGTGTGGGGTGCTTTAACCCATTTTGGCCGGGAACCCCTTTTGGTGTATATGTTATAATTTAGCTATTGAAAAAAATAGCAGATCTACAAGCTCATAGCGCGCCACCGAGTGGCGCGCTACGAGCTTGTAGGTCTGCTATTTTTGAAAAATCATGAACATGTGGTGCAAAGCTTTGAATATAACTCAAATCTTTGCTTCTGCGAGGAGGTGGTCCCTGAAACAACACATTTTCAGATGGGGGTCGGCGGCCAATTTCATATATTTTTGGGGGTCCTTGACATGAAATATTGAGAACCACTGATTTAGAAACATGAGGTTTTCCTGAAAAAAAGACACTTTAAAAAAAGACATTTTATAAATGTCGACGTCAGGCCTAAATGGGTTAAGAATGACAGGCGCTTTTTACGCAGGTTTAATGGCCACAAAAGCTGTGCGATCCTTCTGTGAATTTACCCGTCAAGTCTTGTTACTTTCTGCACAGCAATGGAATACGAACACACACAGTGACCACCCACTGCGTTCAGTTCATGCATCCTTGTGCCTCATCAGTAACACTGTGTGTTAGCTGAGCTATGCTCAAAAGCACTTCAAACTAATCAGCGATGACCACCGTCACCACCTCCACCAATCGTGATATATTCACTCTGTCCCGGCCCAGAGTTGAGGATCACTGAGGATACGTCCCAGGTGCATCAACGCGATGCTCTTTTAGTTATAGTTCTTCTATTTATAGTGACTCATATAGGAATAGACTGTGTGACAACCAGGTATAGTCTGGTGACCACCGGAGAGACGGGTGACAGCCGGAATGTAGACGGCACCCCGGGGTGAGCAGTATGGGTTAGCGCCCCGGCCTGTGTCCTCTGTGAGGAGGACGCCCAACAACCCTCGGTGAGGCCTTTGGGAGGGCCATGCAAAGCAGCAAGCGGAACCACAGCACCATGACCCTGCGGAAACCATTGCCCACCACTCCTGAATGAAGTGTCTGGTGCTGGGACTCTGGTGCAACGCACAGGTCCTCGCTCTACTCCTGGTGAGAGCAGGAGTGGACCTGGTGAGACGTACTGTAGGAGGGGCCCAGACAGGAGACAACCCACAGAGCCTATAGTCACTCCATGTGCCAGAAGTGTACCTCCCAGCCCTGGCAGAGTAGTTCTGGAGTAGTTCCAACGGATTGTGTGCCCCTGGTTTTTCCCTAGCGGGACTGATTGAGGGTAGCTACTGGGACGTAAGTCGGGACTAGATCACTCCCGGCTGGGTCGTCTGAGTGAGGGGTATGATGTTGAGAGAGCCGAAACCCTGTTGACCTCAGGATACATCACTGAGGATATACGTCCCAGGTGCATCCATGCGATGCTCTTTTAGTTACAGAGGCCATCATACTCGCGGTGATGTCCTTAAGGATTGACCCCGCCTCCCTGTGGTTTACCACATAGCTCCAGAGTGAAAAGACTTGTCTGATAGTAAAAACAGAGAGATGGGTCTGTGTCCGCGGTGATAAGCTATCACCAAAAACTGGAGTATGTATGAGCCTTTACAGGGGCCCACTGTGGAAGAAACGTCGGCTCATACACAAAGCAGACCTCATAAACAACACATATAAAAGCCTGTGAAATATCCACAGCTTTACCACACAGGTCTATGAGGAGGAGGAGGGGGGGATTCATGCGAGAGAAGCCGATTTAACATGTGAAACATTGAGACGCAAAGTAAAACTGGCCTTGACATCTTTATTGACGTCGAGAGAGCACGGCTGCACGGATGAAAAAGGTATCTCATCGTCCAGTAAGCTTGTCAGAATCAATGCACTAATAAAACAGCTCTCAACTAATTTAAGGCTACAGGGGCTATTTCCAGTCGTGTCAATCTAAACATAGTACAGCATTTCACCACCACTGGGTCAGGTACTAAAGGGGGAAAAAAAAAAGTGTGTCATGAGACAGGAGAATAGTGTTAGTTTAGTAACACACACTATTCTATTATATTGGTATCCTGATGATGCAAAGCAAAAGTGAACCTATACTCATCCTCCTGGTAAGGCTTTCTTTTTAACAGATGGAGCCCCACAATTCCCAGTTGCATGCACACAACAAATATAATAAGCAGATTGCCATGAAACTTGAATACAAATCAAATCAAAACCACAGTGGCCTTCCTCTGGCGCAACCTTTATGTAAAAAAGGCATTTTGTGGCTTTGTCGGTCCGTTATTTCCTTTTTTGGGCCCAATTACTGAGAGTATATAGTTCGGCTCTCCGGTCGGTTCAAAGTTCAAACCACTTTTGGTTCTGGTTCTGGTTAAAAGCGGAGGCTTTTAGGGCTCGGCCGCTCATAGTTCTATTAAATTATAGCCATTGGCACATGCAGTACTGCACCTTTGCCAACATTGGCCCAAATGTCCAGGGTCATTCAAGCAAGCATGCTCATCACGCATTTGAAAGTAATGGGAAGGGATATGTAATGGCCCTCAATGACCTTAACAGCACCACTCGACAGCATAGCAGTGCTCTGTGTGTGTGTGTGTGTGTGTGTGTGTGTGTGTGTGTGTCCTTGTCCATGGAACCATGTTGTCACCTTCCGGAGGCCAGGTGGACAGGTCTCATGATTACCCTATGCAGGTGTAGGATGTCCATATGGCCTATAGCTTGTGCTTGCATTGTATCATACTTATATGTTTTATGTTTGTGACCTTGTGTTCGTGTTCTATAGGGCATTATAGGGAGGAAGCAACCCTGACCGGTTGGTTCCCAGTGGGAACCGGTTCAGTCATTTTTGGTTGAGCCAGAGCTCCAACATTGAAACGTTAATTATGAATTGAGTGGGAAAAACCATACCTATATTAGATAGTTATCACCATTATTAAACTTCCCCAATTGAGTATACTTACACGAAGACAATGATTTGTTGTATTACAAATTTTACATGTTTAAATATGCAAATGAGGCATTATGTAGGAAAATATGAAAAAGAATAACAAATATGAAAAAGCTACTACTGTGGAAGGGTTATCATGTATTAATTTACTTGTATTGATCCTATAAAAAATGTAATGTATTTTGCCCACCAATTTTGGAGCTCTAGCTCATGGACTAAAAACCAAAAAGAACTGAACCGGTTCCCACTGGGAACCAACCGGTGGAAAAGGGGTCTGTGTGTGTGTGTGTGTGTGTGTGTGCGTGTGTGTGTGTGCGTGCATATTCTTGTATGGAACTTTGCTTAATTACATACTCATCACACACCAACAAATGCAAAATGAAAGAAGCGTCTTTAACGTAAATGGAGTCATATACTCGAGGCGCGGTGGGTCTCATTTGAAGAGCTTAATGGCACAGCAACAGTGTTTGTGATTGCGGCGGTGGCTCTTTGACAAGCGTGCCTTTTTTTCCCCCGTCCCATCTGCCTTTTCCATGTACTTAATGACTTGGCTTGATTAGAGGGCTGATGTGCTGAGGGGTTTGTTGACAGCTAAATGTTTAAGGTGGGGCCACGGGCCAGCGACGCCAGCTGGATGCAAAGGAGAGGAAAGGACAAAGGAGACAGGATATACCGCGGAAATAACTAGGAATACACTCTGTCGAGGTGCCAACTTGCGCCTAGCGCACAAGTATAGGCCATGCATGGCCTACTTGTAGGCTCGTAGGCAGAGCGCGCAAGTACTGCTACTAACTAATGTCTATTACGACTAGTGTTCTAAATCCTTTAGATCCGTTATTGACCTTATACCAATGTTGAAACGTACCTTAGTTACGTCACCATCAACAGCCTTCCTATACAGGTTTGTTTTCAGTTCAATGTTTGTTTTAAAAACGCCATTGACAATGATCTTGTCCCTATATAACAGACATTAAATGCCATTAAAGACCTGTATATTCAGTGATTTCACTTAATTCAAATATCAATATTTGTTTTGTTGTGATAATCCTCTCTACTATAGAGTGTGCTGGCCATATAAGGAGTTCTTCCCTGTCCCCAGTTAACCCCTGGGGGTCAAAAAACCTTCCCAGGGGTCCCAGCCAAAAACGAAACCTAATGTTTTTTTAGTGAAATCACTGAATATACCTTTAACAATAAAGATAATTTAATGTTTGTTTTGTCGCCGTTTGTTTTACATCATTATTACATCAACATACTGTAATCATAGCCACTATGACAATAGACTTTAATAAATTAGCGCCCCTCACTTCACACGGGTGTTGCATGTTACATGGGGTATAACATGCAGTAAAGGCCGTCGGGAATCGAACCCGCGGCCACACTTAGTAAACCTTCTCATAAACACTGTTTTCAATTGTTATAGTTTAGAGTCTTTTTCAAATAATTATTATATGCATTTAGTGAATTATGGTCCCATTACTTTTTTTAAATGAATGATACAGTAGACGAAGCCCTCGCTGCGGTTTCATTAGCATTAATTTCCGCTTGGGAGTTCAGACCGGATATCAACCAAGATACTGTACATAAAGATGGCCGATTTCAAATCCCTGCAGAATATAGGTCTGTAGAAACCAATGGCGTGACGCTGTCCATTCTTCTTAACGGTCTATGACATGCACGCGCACACACACACACACACACACACACACACACACACACACAGCAGGCTCTCTACCCTCATATCAGTACTCAACGGAGCCTCATTGGGGAGTTATTTGTGGATGCAGAAACATTTGGAAGACATCAGAATAAACGCTCCGTTCCCCAAACAGAGGGTATACAGTAAGCCCTGGCGGGTCGTCAGCACTTTTACGTGTCGTTTGTGGGGTTTTTCTGTGATTTGTGTCAAGTGTTCCTTTCTTTCTCGAACACAACACTATTTCAGTTTCCTCTTCT